>NC_143566.1:54997500-55622500 GCF_054136105.1 Typopeltis vanoorti | reverse complement strand
AATACAGACTAAGTATTGCTTGATATAATGCCTGATTGACACCATATAACTTTAGCATATTGAATAGCTTCTCTCATGGCACCATGTCATATTCCTTTTCCAGATCGACAAAACTTAAATACAGATCTTTGTTATATTCCCATGCTTC
Organism: Typopeltis vanoorti; assembly: GCF_054136105.1. Lineage (NCBI taxonomy): Eukaryota > Metazoa > Arthropoda > Arachnida > Uropygi > Thelyphonidae > Typopeltis > Typopeltis vanoorti. Next base: position 55,622,352 of record NC_143566.1, on the reverse strand, counting down.
TCAACTATTTGTCGTAAAGTGAAGATCTGATCCTGACAGCCTCTATTTGGCCTGAATCTATCCAGCTTGTTCTTCACCAAGCTTTTCTTCCACAATTCTTCTCAACCGTTTCTCGAGTATGCTTGATTAGATCTTGCCAGGAACACTCAGTAGGAAAATACCTCTGTAATTCTCACAACTAGTTTTATTTCTCGTTTTATATTGGGTACTATTAGAGCTCTACTTCAATCATCAGGAATTCGTCCCTCTGTCCATACCTTCTGAACTATGCAGTGCAGCCACTGTAAGACTTTTATACCACCATACTTGAGCATTTCTGGTCGAATATCATCTACTCCTGCTGCCTATCCACATTTCAAGCCTTTGATGGCTTTTTCTACTTCAAGTATAGATATGTATTCCTGACTGCATGCATGGTCAGTGTTTTTTACCGCTGTGCTATCATCACTGCTTGTTTCTTTTAGCAGTTTTATAAAGTAATTACTCCATACTTCAAGGATATCTTTTTCTCCTGTTTTCATGTCACCTTTATCATCTCTAACTCCTTTTACAGCACTCTTTCCTCTTAAAATAATTGTTTGACAAAAATAATCTTCAATCAAGTTCAGGGAGAATTTTAAAATGTATTGGCGATTAAAATGATTAGCAAAAAAATTGATAGCGACATCGATTTTCTAAACTGATACAATATGAAGTGAAGAAAGTATGAAAGGATTTTTTATTTTGTGCTAGCATTAAAAACTATAATTGTACGATAAAAACAAGCAGCAAAAAGTGGATAAAGTCATAGGTGTTGGAAGTTTATTTTTCATTTGGTTAGACTATAATAAATTTAGTTTAATACTTTATCCAAGTGTAAGCAAACAAAGTTTGCGCCTGAAAATATCTTTAGGACTGAGATAAGGTGGCACAACCATTGGCAACTCGTAGCAAAAGGTGGACCAAGCTCTCATCACTCCTGTTCTCAATATCTCCCATAAATCAAAGCACATCTCCTTGCAGACATGTATACTGCTATGCATTAAGGGAGGGGCCACTACCCAGACCGGTTTCGACCCTTATTGAGGTCTCGTCAGTGGGAGGCAGACCCATAGTGATGATACCAAGGTGATATTTTATTATAACTCATAGGTATTTAGTTTGATATAACTTAGATTCTGGTTACCGAGCAAACGGCAAGCAACTGCGTTTCTTGCTGTAGGCAGCTGAATGTAGCTACTATGTATGCCACGTAATCTAGTTAAGTGTTCTTTTCAGCTTGAAGGATTATTGCCCCTTCTAATGGACATGACGGTCAAACTGCACTTCTTATCCATGTTCTTTCAACAGGTGGACAGAATATTATCCAGGTTTGCTGGACATGTATACTTCCAACAAAGAAATGGTACGCTTACATACATGAATTTTATGGAATACAGGAGTTCCTGTTAGTTTTATATTCTAAGGAAAGAACAATGTATTTCAAATGGAAGCAGGAGGCCTCACAAATTTTTCAGCAGCCTCTAGTTTATATTATGAATTTAATATTTAAAAATAAGTATTTTATTTTGCAACTATAAGTATGCTGTTTTTTTTTTATGGTTCTTTGTGAGAAGTAAGGTTTTAAAATGTGGCCCCCATAGAGAGTGAGGCCCCCAACTTGTGCCTTATGCACCTAATGGTAAGTCCGTCCCTGATCATGTATGACTCATTTGATTATTTTCAGCACACTGACTAACTCTCCATCTTGATTTATTTCACTATAACCTCACTGTGTGGTATGACTATTGAAGTTGCCAATAATAATAGCAGGTTTCCTTTGTCAAACATTGGGACATTTCAAAACAAAGGTTATACATCATCATCATCAAATTCCTGCCATGTACCTTCAAGGGGTGTACAGGATATGATAGTACCACATGAAAAATTTACATCATCACTAACTTCCTATCTACAATTTTCCTCCAAATCAGTCTGTTACCTGTCAAGACTCCAGCATTATCAGATCTTATATTTATATCTTCTAAGCACTTTTTACCGTATCAATCCACCTATATCTTGGTCTTCCTCTCTGTCTTTTTTTCTTGCCAAAGTGGCAAAGAACACTTGTTTTGCCAATCTTTCCTCTCCCATTCTGTTTAAGTGACCATACCACATGAGATTAGCTCTGCTAACGCATTCCTGAAAGCTGACAATGTCAAGTTCTTTCCTAATATCCTCATTATTAATATGATATTACCATTGATGCCATCTGTTCATGCCCCTAATCTTTCTCAGGCCTCTCATATCTGTGGTCTCTAGTCTTTGGTCAAGTGTTTTACTTCTGACCCAGCTCTCAGATCCAAAAAAAAAAGTTAAAATTATTTTGAACACTGTCTTGTATAGCTAATTTAGTGTTTTGACTAATTTCTCTCTTATTCCATATGAATTTATTCAGTTGACTTCCTACTACCAGCTTTGTTGATTCTGTTGTCTATTTCCATATTTAATTTACCATCTTCACTAAAAATTGTGCCTAAGTAGCTGAAATGTTTTACTTGTTCTATAGGTTCTCCATTCACAATGTAGTTGATATTTTCATTGCTTCTGCCTATTTTCATTGTCTTTGTCTTGTTATTGGTGACCTTCATACCATATCTATTACATTGGTTATTCAATTTATTCAGGGAATCTTGCAGACTTCTAGTGAATTTATTTAGGAGTATAAAATCATCTGCCTAAAGCAAAGAGCTGAAACTAGGTGGCTTATATACTCAGAAGACACTGATATTACTCAGATTCTATTCCAAGGATTTCTATGTTGTTTAGGTTTGTGGTTAGACATCCTGTAACCTGGAGCTCCTGCTGAGTGAAAATAGCATTTCCATATTTTTCATGTGGTATTTCTTTTATGAGCTTCATACCAGCAATTTTGGTTCTGGCTTATTGATGTCCTTGTGTGTCTCCTGTAGACATAAAATCCACGTTTTTGCAGTAAGATCTTTTACAGAGGAAAGGTTCTCTATATTGGATGAGATGGTTGTCAAGGTCGGTTACAATAAGTGCTGTTGAATTTTAGCCATTGCGTCTCTGATCTAGAGTATGCTAGTAGCACTATAAAACTATAGAAGTACTATACTGTAGATTGCTGGCAGCAGAATTCGCAGCTTGTAAACAAGCCAGGGATCGTGTGAACTCTTCTGCTATGACCTCCTACATTTTAAATAAAATTAAATAACTATAAAGTTAATTGGATTCAAGACCTTCTAAAATAAGTCTGCACTTTAGAGATCTTGTTATCTTAAAAAAAATAAAATCATTCACTCTGACTCATTCCATTACTGGGTTGTTTAACATATGGTTAATCATGTCTACTAGACTGAATATTTTTGTTTTTCACAACAAATGCTCATTAGAATCAGTTTTTTTGTTAGGCCTTTTCTTAAAACATACAACTACTTCCTCACTTCCATGGGATTTTATGTTTTATTTCTTGATTTACATACATTTGTTCGACTTATCAGCTCTGTTTCACTAGAGTATAAATATTCTTACCTTATGCAATTCAATGACACACAAATCACCAATTTTTTTACCAGAAAAAAAAGTTTCTTTTACTATTTCATAAACAGAAGTATTAAGATGTACAGTTACTAATTCCCTCACTTTTTCCAATAGAATAATGAATAGATCTCACATAATGAATCGCATATGTCTTAAGGATGTGATTCATACAGCATTTCTTCAAATGTTGAATTAGAATGTCTTCTCCAATATCTTCCTTTATTTACTAATCATTTGTTGACAGTCTCATCTCTCCCAGTTAAAGGATCCACATTGTTATGACTCCTTTTTGGAATCTTTTATTAATATATATATATTCCCAACTGTCACGTTTTCTTAAAACAAAAATTCTATGGTCTCCATTTTTAAATTTTTCATTCTCTCTCTCTCTTCTTGTTTTTCTTCATTACCCAGGTACCGAATGCTCTCTCTCTCTCTCTCTCTGTTGGCTGTCAATCACCCATCAATTTCCTCAGTGAGCATATGCACTTCGTGTAAATGGGAAGCAAGAAGTTGGGTAATAATGGCTGACATGTGATCGTTGCTGAAAAGAGAATGTCATTACAAAGAATGACAGATATCACAACAGTTAACAATTGTGAATTACAATAAAGAAGACTGAAGTTATTACAACTATCAGAATCTAGTAAGTACATCAATCTCAAATGCTTTACATTTGAGATTGCTTTTTATTTTTATTCAGCCTTTCACGTATACCATTACACTGTGGGTGGTAAGTTGTAATAAAAATCTTAATATTGAGTTATTTATACAATTGTAACAACAGTTCAGATGTGAAATTTGCTCCTTGGTCTGAAAGTAAAGTCTGAGGAGTTCCATATCTACAAATAATCATATTCAAGAACTTTCTTGCAATAGTCTTTGCAGTTTGATCTTTTATTGAGACTTTTTCAGGAAATCTAGTTAGCATATGTATGGCTACTAGAATATACTTATTGCCTTTTTTTTTTTTTTAGTAGTTGGCAGTGGACCTACTACATCAATAGCAACAGCCTGAAAAGATATTGGAATTGCTTGTAGTGGATCTTTTCCTCTAAAAGGGAATCTTAAGGGGATTTTACATATGTGAGTATGTCATTCTTCATATCTTTTCAAATGTAATGATCCTTTATTCTTTTCCAAGTTCTAGAAAATCCTTGGCCTGCCAAGTCAGAATCATGGAAAGTGTACATAATCCAAGGATTCAATTGAGTTGGTGCCAATATTTTCACTTTCAACCTTCCTTCTTCTGTTTCTCTAGATAGGAGTAACCCATCTCTATATAAATATGTTTTCTAGGTTTAAAAATATATCTAATTGAGTTTCATTCCTCAATGCTGTTTCATAAATAGTTTTGATTACAGGATCATCATTCTTAGCATGAACAATCCCATCCTTTTCCCAGATTTGTGAACTAGGTTCCATATTCATCTTATGAATAACATGAATTTTGAACTTCTCTTCATCTTGATTCAAATGGTTATCCCTAGGTGATTTATCACATCATATCCTTCAGATCTAGATAGGTAATCTGAAGAAATGACAAAGGCTGGTGATCAGATCTTATTTTAATAGGTTGTCCTAACAAGTATCTAAATTTTCTCAAAGGAAAAAATTTTGGACCTGATAATTCCTATTAACAAAAGCTACTGGATTAAAATATTCTCCTTTCTGTTCTAATACAGCAGCAATGTAGTCATTTGAAGCATCAACAGAAAGATAAAAATTTTCACCAAATTTAGGATAAATGAGAATTGCAGTTTTAGTTAATGCCAGTTTAAGGTTGTCAAATGCTTCTTGTTCGGCTTAACCATATTGAATCTGATCCTTTCTTTGTCAAGCACACAATGGTCTCAACAGCTGTGAACAATTAGGAATAAACTTTCTGTAGAAATTTAGCATGCCGATGAATCTATGAACTTGCCCAACTGTTTTTGGTGGTTTGGCTGATAATATGCCTTCTACATTTGATTGAGTTGGCATAATTCCCTTGTTACTGATTTTATGACCTAAATACTCAATTTCTTTTAAGAAAAATGGACATTTAGAGCACTTTAAAGAGTTGCTTCATCTCATCTCTTTAAAACATTCTACAGGATTTTACAATGGCTATCTAGATCCTTTGAATAAATTAGAAGATCATCTTGAAAAGATGACTTCATTTCCCAATCTGATAAGACTGAATTTATTAATGACTAGAATGACATGGCAGAATTTCTTGCACCTTGTGGTAATCTACATAGCTGATATTTCTCTGCTCTATTAGTAAATGCAAAGTATTTTCTGTCTTCTTTCTTCAAAGAGATCTGAAAGCATCCAGAATTTAAATCTAGTTTTGTAAAATATTATGCTCCTTCCAAACAAATGAATAATTCCTCAATCTTACACAGTGAGAAATCAATTGGCTTTGTAACTTTATTGATGACTTTCAAGTCTAAGACAAATCTTAAGTTTCAATTTGCCTTTTCAATTAAGATGAATGGACTATCTGAGAATTTGACTTCTCAATTATTCCTGCCTTTTCATATTGATGCAGTAGCTTCTGAAAACATTCTATATATTTCAGTGAAGTCTGATATTGCCTAATGTAAATAGGACATTACAAATCTGCACTGAGTGTTCTACTGCATTAGTGCAAGACATTGCAACAGTATCCTCTGTGAAAACCACAGCAAAAAATTCAAATGCAGATTTAAAGAATTTCAGAATTCTATTCCTTTCCTCATTAGTGTTTATTTTATTTTTTATTTATTCATGTCAGTAGCTCAGAAGCAACATACTTCACATACACATAAATTTATAAAAAAAAAAAATTATTACATATTGGAATTAAAAAGAAAAAAAAACATGATTTGCAGCATAAATACACCAAGTAAAAGTACACTAGAAGGTCCATTGTACAACTAAAGGGACATAACCTACAGTTCAGGATGTGAGCTATAGTTTGCTCCTCCCTACATTTTCACATAGGGACTGTTCACATGAGAGTCCCCACTTTTTTACATTGTTCTTGGATCTTTTAACGTCGCATTGCAGCCCATTTAGAGCTTTCCAAATAATCCAGTTTTCTCTCTGGCCTGGTGGAAGACTTTCATATAGTACAACCCAATCTGTTAAGTGATTGTTCCTTGTCTTCCATGAGGCTAGTCTTGATTTTTGGAATGGTTCAGTAAGGCTCTCAGTGGTATGAAGAAAACTTTTCCTGGATTTTAACCATTGATAGGCAGGTTGATATCCAAATAGAAGATGGATTCCTTAAACCTCTCATTTCTAGCCACCATCTCACGTCTAATATCTGGAGGTGTTATGCCAGCCAAACAATAACTTTTTTCACGAGGTGGCAGTCTCAAACAACCTGTAATGAGTCTACATATCTCATTTAAGGTGAAATCCACCTGCTTGGCATGGCATGGCATGATCTATACCAGTGATGGTGAACCTATGACACATGTGTCAGCACTGACACACTTGAGGATTTCAGGTGACACACCTTGGATGTTGAAAAATATTGGTATTCTGATGAAAAAACTGCGATAAATCGTGTAAGATCGTTCTCAGTTAAGGCTTAGGTAGGTTTGTTCATTGAAAGAACTTTCTACCAGTAGTCAGTAACAGAAAAGTCATTAAATGTAATGTAAGTTTGTAATTTCAGTTTATTAAATTAATTGTATAATATGAATTCATAGATTTCATATCAATGTCCTATTAAATAAATAGCCTAATATGATATGTATAAGTCACCATCTATGATTATGTAGTTACATTTATAATGCATGTATGCAAGTGGCACATCAACAACGTCAATATTAAAAAAAAAAAAGTTTGACACACCTGGGTAAAAAGGTTCGTCATCACTGATCTATACCATATGTGGCATGCCTATTCTGCATCCAAGTAACATAGAGCCAAAGCATTGGTCCTTATTGCTTGAGCTTGTGTTCCCCAGGCAGTGCCAGATAGTTTCTGGAGAATATTAAGCAACAATACTATTGCTTGTAGTTGCTTTATGTTTTGTATTTATACAATGTCTTTCATAAGTGAGAGCACAGTCTAAAGTTACCCCTAAATATTTAAGTGTTGAACAGAACAGTGATTTAAGTGAGTACTCTCCCAAGTTATTTGTAGTTTCCTTGTTGCTTGTTTATTCTTTAAATGGAAAGCACAGCCTTGCGTTTTTAGGGGATTAGGTTTCAACTACTTTTCATTATAGTAAGGGCTGAGTTCAATCAGTGCTTCAGAGAGCTTTGTTCTACACTCTCAGAATGATCCGCCTGAGTGGCAATGGCACAATCATCAGTGTAGGTAAAAGATTAGTGTTTGCTGATTTCATTGAATTCTCCACTAGGTTCTCTTTCATTAATTATAATATAGTACATTAATTGGTGGACAGAGGATTCGATGATTTAACTCTGGACACCAAATGTACTTTTTCAAGGCATTTCAGGATGTTGCAGTGTTAGATGTAGTTTATGGATCTTTATCATATTTAAATAATTTTTGTGCAAATATTTTCACATTTTCTCCTTTTTTTTTTTTTTTTTTGTCAACTCACAAAAGTATCTGCCTATGATATGTAGAAGTTTAGAATATTTAGTAATCTGAAAATGATTCTCTCTTCAAATTCTTTAAAAAAAATTAAAAAATCAGGAATAAAAATAAAATATTAGGATTTAACAACATATTTATATTAAAAGTGGAATCTATTGTTTATACTTGTATTTTTATGAATACAAGTATTCATAAAATTTTTAAGCAAGCCTTAAAAACTCAGTTTCATATAATTTCATATATATTTATTTTTTCAATGTGATTAAATTTTAAGAGACACTCATTGTAATAGATATTTACAAATCAAACTTTATGAATTAAAGTAAAAACTCAAACTACTGTTTTGAGTTAAATAACTTTAATTAAAAGTATACTCTGCATTTCAGCTGTGTGTTAAGGCTTAAGTGTGGAAGAAACTCATTTTAGAGGCTTAATGGAATGAAACAGCACTTAGAAAGGATTAAAAATATTAATTCTTCCACTATTTCTTTTCAGTCACTGAGACATCGTCAGGGAGTACAATATGAGACTTATAACACATGCACAACACATGAACGAAAGACTAGAGTCTTAACTGGGTTGAATGCCCTCTGTGGGCACTTCTTGGTGGTTTTGAATGTAAACTGTGATCTCGAAATATTACTCTTTCCCATATTTTGGGAAATTTAATTCAACCATATTTATTTAAATTAAGCTGATTTCTGAGAGCAGCTGATGATTCCTAAAATAGTCCTCCTCTTCCAAATTTATTCTTGTGGAGCATGGTGATCTTTTTTCCAGTTGATTCTATAAGCCATATCTAAAGCATAGTTGCAAGGCCTGATTGACCATAATCATGACTACAGATTGTGTTTTTTGTGATCTTTTTGTCTGTCCATAGTAGACCAACTTGCAGGAACAGCGCACTTCATATAACTCCAGGCACAAAGAGAGGAGTATATAGGAAGCCAGATACATTCACAAATTTTCCCATCATCTCCCCCCCTGCCCCTCAACAATATGGTGTCATTAAAACACTAACCAATAGAGCCTATAACTTTGTTTTAATGAGTCCCCCTCTTACAGCCTCTGTTGGTTAGTGTTTATCATATAGTCACTTAGTCATATACACCACACCATCTTATCCATTGGCTACATTTCCCACAGTATCAAAAAAATAATCAGATCTTCTCTTCAGAAAGATTTTAGTAATGCTATCATCATTCCCTATGTGAGAGGCACTTCAAAAATTATAGCCAGAGTCTTAAAAAAATATTATCTCTGCATGGCTTTCAACCACCCTACTGAAAGCTTGTTACCTCCTCTCTCTCTCTCTGTGCCTGGAGTATCTAAAGTGTCCTATTCCCTCAAGTTTGCCTGCTATGGACAGACAGGAAGGAAGATCAACCAACATCTGCATGGAAGAAGGAAAAAATACATGAAAATATTTACCATAGTCATGAGTATGGTCAGTTGGGTCTTGCAGACCATTTTCTAGATATTGCTCAAAATGGTAGTTTGATAAATGAATCATCTATTTCTACTCTGTTTCTTTTCTGTTGATAACAGATTCCTTTTCTTAATATATAAGTATTTCATGAATGAAAATGTAAAGGAAGAATAACTTGGTATGTATATTATTTGGCAGTTTACTGCTAGATAATATGCATATCAACAAGTATTAAGTACTTCTACAATTTGTTTGTTTAGAATATCTGATTTTGATTTTCCTCTTTGAATAGTTTTCAAAACTAATTTCATTCTTTAATTTATATTTAACTATTTAACTGCTGCAGTGGTTTTGAGATACACTGAATCAAGGCAAAATTCTGAATGCATAATAGATAATCATAATACTGGAGTCTCAGCATTTGAGTCCTTTATTAGTTTTATCATTAAATGACAACTAGCATTTCCTGTGTATAAACGAATTCAATAACAGACTAAATCTGTTTTGCTAATGTCAACATGCACCACAGTGATGGACTGCAAAACTGTATGTGCAAATTTGAAGCAAACCTCATCTAAAACTTCACATTCAGTTAGCATGAAATTAGTACTTTTAATGAATTTTACTAAGAACTTAGCACTTTTCAGAGAGCCTAAGCCCTATAGAAGTAGTGACCCTAAATTACAGCAAGGCAGACATCAGAATCAGAACTAATCAGTAAGAATGACATCATTTTCTAGTCTTCATTGAAGCTAAAGGCCAGAAATAGGGAAGACTGACACATTAGTGTCTTAAAACACTATTTATACTTATAATCTAAAACAACAGGAACAGGAATATTTCATTATAATCCATTCATCAGGGATGACCCTGCTCATACAATGCTGGTCATACATCTTAAACTCATTCACTCATCACTCTTTGGCAACAACATATTATACTAGCCATGAGAAAATTTACTCCTCACTCCCTAAGGTGTCAACTAAATTAATTCGCTTTCTATGAATGACTTTTTGTTCTTTCTCTTTCTGCATGCACCGAAAAATTTCTCTTATATCTACCACCATCCAAGCTATGTGACTTGATCACATCCCTTCCTTTATTATCTGACAGATGATGCAACCCATGGTCAATTAACCTGTCCTTAGTTAATCCCACAGTCTGTAGTTATGTTATTTGCCTTTGAATTCTTTTTAAGCATTTCTTCGTCACAGGAGATCAAATCTGTCTTCAGATTTGATCTCTTGGCTAATCTAATGTTCTTTTCACTATTCTGCAATCTTCTGTGCGTCTTCCACCTCTTGCAGTGTATTTGCATTAATATTTTGTAAAATGCATTTCATCTCCTTTGATCTGAAATGCAGCTTTTCACTATCAATATGTGTAACATATTGATAGTGAAAAGGAATCTCCACTCTTCTGCTCAGAGTTCCCATATATCCCAATCCACTGAAGAAATATTACTTCCAAGTTATTTTTCACAACTCTCCCCAATTCTGCATGATCTTCAAAAACTGAATGTCTTCCTTTAACCTAGATGCCATATCATCAATATATAACTTAAACAGCAATGGCCCGATACAGAACTGTGTGACAACATCCATGCTGTTTCCCTCTATGAGCCACCATTCCCCCATATTGATATTTCTTACTTCCTTTCTCCGTGTCACAAATCAGTTTCCCATCCCCTATTTTTAAAAACTAATTTATTGTGCAGTACTTTAACAATTGCCTTTGCAAAATCAAGAAATATTACAGTATAACCTTCACCCTGTCCAGTACAGTACTGCCATCACCTTATTATAAAATGTAATCAAATTACTAAAACAGGATCTTCCTTTAACAAATTCATATCGACTATCCAAGAAATTCTCTCATCAGTCCAGTATTCCAACTTTGACAACTTAAGACCTTCCCTGAGATTCAAAAGCGCAGACTGGTTGGTAATTGGGTACATCTGTTTTGGAACTACCTTTATGAGTGCTACTTTAACATCTTTTCACTCTTTCAGGACTTTCATTTTCCTTCTCTAAAGAATTTTCTTGTTATGCACATTCCTTCAAATTTCATTATTCATTCCCTGAATTTACAGTCATTCTATTTCTCTCCTAATTCTTGGGATACAGTCTGACGTCTCTGCCTTCAAGTGTGCTTTTAACACCTTCCAAGCACTGTCTACCTTCCACAAATGCTAGCTATTTGTGCTAGCATTTGTTGCAAAGATGTTGCTCAGTCTCTCATAGTCTTTTGCTATATAATTCTACATATTCCCTGTCCTGAGTGGAACAGGCATATGCCTAACAGCTTCCATGTTAGAACCAGATGATCACTCTCACCAACTGAAGATTGCAGAGAAATATTATTCATCACATCCCGTGATGGTACACATAGTTTTTGTCTTCCCTTGACCACATGCTGTGTTAAATAAAAGTCTGATAATTCAAGAAACTCATTTTCTCTACTCCCATGTGACATTTACTACTTCCAAACCTCTTAAACAAACTTTCTACCAAACATTCTATCCCATTACTTAATTTCACACCAAATATAATCAGTGTTACTGCCACTCTTTTGTTCTGAGTTCCCCACTTTCAGCAAATTTAACATTTCAGCACTACCATTAACAAAACTCCACTTCCCTTTCTTCTAATAATAAAAAGTCTCTACCTCACTGTCTTCTAATAATGAAAAATATACTGCAACAAGCACGTTCTATGCCTATCACAATGACATTCTCTATCAAGTTTTGTGTATAGTACTGTGAGCAACTTATTTTTTAATGTTATTTTGTTTGTCTGATTTTAAGTAGTTCAATGTACACACACAAAAAAATTCATTTTTTTTTATGTTAAACAATAATGCCAAGAGAAATGAATTAGTAAAATTGTCTTTCTAAATGGAATTTTTTTAAATTAAGAAATATGTGTATCTTTAGATTACCTGTTATATAAATATTTCAAAACAGTCCACTTTAACATATTTTACTTAGTAGGATTTGTATCATTAGTTTCAACTTTTGCCATTTGAATCTCTCCTAGCACTGCGGTGGTGAGGAACTATGATTGATTCACAATCTGATATTTTCTTTTAAACCACAAAGAATAGTTTTTAATTAGAAGTTGGTAACTTGTAGTCAGTAGTATGGTGAATAAGGTAAAAATTTATCAAAGATGTCTCACCTTTATAGGTGAAGGATTTCAAGTGAAAAGATTGGATGGCACATCATTCATATCCAAAATTTTGAGAAAGGAGGAGTGCAGCTGATGAAGACTTGGTACACAGATATAGAAAACATATCTAAAAGCCAATAGTTAATATGAAATGAATTTAATAATTCATTTCATATTAACTATTTAAAACCCCATAGCTCATTTGGTATTGATGGTTGGAAAGACCTGGATTTGAATCCCATCTGAGATGCGTAGAAATTTTATCAGGGCTTTTCAGCTGAGGATGAGTTAGCTGGTGTCATATAGAAGGGTTTTTTTATTCTTAGAAACTTAGGTTTTTCATCCCACAAAACAAGCAAACCTGTCAAAAGAACACATGCCTATCTGCCTCGTCTACTATCATAAATCATTATCAGTTTTCAAAGAGGCCAAGTTACTTAGCCACATGACAGGCCATTGAGCCTTACATGAAAAATGGAAGATGGAGAAATTAACTTTTTTTTTAATATATATTAATCCCATACATGAGAGGTTGAAGGATCTCTAAGCACATCAGTGCTCTGTGTGGAGTGCAGATGAGAATTGAAATAGAAGTTTACTGATGTTTTTTGTGACAAGTGGCAGGTTGTAGTTTGGAAATACTTCATAAGAAAGGCAGATCTTGGAAATGTCATTAGTCGTCTGGTGTGAGACCACTGCTCCACTTATTGGAGGCCTGAAGTGACTTGAAAAAAAAAAGTTCCATGTTTGGTCTTTAGAGCAGAGTTTCTGGACTATGTAAAAAATAAATTAAATACAAAATTGATAAAAATATAAAATTTAAAATTTAAAACTATGAAATTGATAAAAGTAGAAAAAACAAAAATCTTTAACCCACCAATAGTACAAAATATACTATAGGCTTGCACTTAACCTTTCATGGGTGGGAGCAACAGAAAAAAAAAATATTAGAGAGATGAGTGGAGTAGAAGATATTGTAAACCATGTAAATAGAGATGTGCTGTCTATATTAGTAGACTAACAGATGAAAGATGGACAAAATTAAGCACTAAGTGGATACCAAGAGAAGGAAAGGTTGCCAGAGGACAAGATGGAGGGCTGATCAACAAAAGTTTGACATGATATGGAGGGTATTGACTAAAGACAACTTTAGTCAATGTCAACTTTAGCCTATATCAAGCAGTGGAGGAAAGAGGCTTAAAGAAGATAATTGGTGATAAAATTCCTTGTGCATTGGTATTCCTTCTGAAGCTGAGTCAGGTAAAAGATTGCCAATTCTGATATATAATGAAAAGCTTTATGAATATATCTTCTTATGCAAGGAACATCTTAATATGTAACAAAAGATAATTTCCACATGGTATGCTTTTGTTAAGGATGCTCAAAATGATAAAGAATGCAGTGGAAGATGGAGAAATTTACTTTTTTTTTTTAAATATATATTAATCCCATACACAAAATAAAGCCATTTCATGCCTCTTTTGCAGGTTCGGGCCATCTCAATTTTTTTATGAAAATTTGATATGAGTGTGCTGGTATTTGTATAGGATTAATATATATCGTATATTAAAAAAAAAGTTAATTTCTTCATTTTTCTTGTAAGGCTCAATGGCCTTACAAGAAAAATGAATTTTGGCTTCTTTGAAACCTGATAATGATTTGTGATAATAGATGTGTTCTTTTGACAGGTTTGCCTTCGTTTAGGTAGTTAAGAATCTCATTGACATTAAGATGAATGTCAAACAGCATTTATAAAACCAGTAATAGGCTTCAGTTGTTGTCTTGTCCTTTGAAGAGTCTTAGATGTTTCCATGTGCTCCTTAAACTGCTTTGGCTATGTCGATTGTTTTGTTTGTATAGAGCTGTTATTCAGGATTAGGATCTATTTCTTGCAAGGCTGCTGTAATTGCTGGACAGGTAAAGATGTGAGTGGGTGTCAGTTCAGTATTGGGGCAGTTGCAGTTTCTATATGTTCTATCATCTATATTGATCTTCATTCCTCTATAACAGTGCTTCCCTAACTTCTGGATGTCAGGGCCCCCTTTGCAAAAATTAAAATATTCACCGCCCCCCTCGAAAAAAATCGTAATAGAGAGAGATATCATTATAATATTTATTGTATTTATATTCAATACAAAACATACACAACGAATATTGCAAAAATCAAATGCATATATTATTTTTTGCCTCTTGCCATTTGATTCTGAAGATGATGCGGGCTATTCTGGTAAAATATGAAATACTGTCCTTTTTTATGAGTGTTTCTGCTTCTGATTGTTCGCGGGATTTTTATTTTTTATCAGCCACTTATCCATCTCAGGGTTAAATTTTTTAACGTAGAATAGATCAAATAATATCACCACTTACCGATACTGGCACACCACACACTGATAACATGAAATTAGTGAATATTACCTGAATAAGGGAATCCCCAGACTAGGAACATTTTTCTCTTTTGTGACTTTTCTCCCTTTATGGTAATTAAGCTTAACGCGAAACAGACAGCAAAGGCAGGTTATTAAAACGTGCATATAATTGGTGCGCTATTAACAAGATCACGCAACCGAAAGATAAAACCATAGCTGACAATTGAGTTGAAATGCTAACTCTCTTCAACGAAATTCCATATGTGAAACTGCCATAACATTCATTTTATATATATATATATATATATATATATATATATATATATATATTACTTAGTTTTAACACTTTTACGAATTTTAACACGTTGGGTTGAATTTTATTGCTGCCTTGGGAAATCGAACTCTCACACATCTAATTAATAACAATAGTTTTTAGTTAGATACTGTGTTTGCCCATGCAACATATGGTTTTGTTTCAGTCTATACAGCATAGTTTCTGTATGAGGGGACATGTGATTCATTAATTAGTGTGTTTTTATCCCAGTTGTCTCTAATTGCACTATTTGTTGAGAAATACATTACATAGACTCCTCATACCTTATTCACTGGCATAATAGAAGTACTTGTTTTTATTGCCTCTGCAGTATAGTGGCTGTTAGGGAGGGCGTGTTGTTTACCACTGCAAGCGAGTTACTATCGCCCCACATGAACTTGTTTAAGCTTTTTTTTTTTTTCATGCGTAAAGTATATGCGAAACTTTTATTGGTAACAGAAAACTAGCTCGGATGAGTGATAATATAAAACGAGTTTTGATATGTATATAAAGTCAGTATCAACAGTCCCTGATTGCGAACGCGTGATGAAAGGGACAGGAAGATTTGGAGCTTCCCCAGAGAGCATTCGAAGTAAATACAATTATAACCACTGCTTTGAAACGAAACATATGAATAAGCAATATTTACTAATATTCATTAAGCGCCGAAATACGCAGGAAGCAAAGTTTGTGAACCAACACCAATGTGTGAATTTTTCCATTAAAATATAAAAAATAACAAAAAAATAATAAAAGTTAAATACGTTTCTTTTAAAATAAAAAAATCTACTTAGTCTTAAAACATTTTAAATTTGTTTTCATTATTTCACGGCCCCCAGTTTGGGAAGCGCTGCTCTATAACGTCCTGTTCGTAGCCTTGCTATCATAGTGAAGGTCTTTCTGTCAGCATTGACTTCGGGAATTTGATGTATCACTGATTTCAGTGGAATTAATTTAGCTTTTGCTAGTGCGTTGACATCGGCAAGAGCTATTATGTGAGTTTCTTGGTTGAGTTCTCTGGCCTCTTTTGCTAATTTATGATCAATGCTTACATGAGCAGGGATCCATTGTAAAATGCAACCTTTTCCTAACCACTTTAGTTGATTCAAGAGTTTATGGATGTCTTGTGTGAGCTTGGTATTGCCATTTTTGATTACCTCCATAGCTGATCTTGAGCCACTGTAAATTATAATTCATTCAGATTGTTGAGATGATGATACTTTTAAGTAGGCTTCGAGTGCTTTATTTATTGCATAAAGTTCGCTGATAAAATTGGAAGCAATTCTCCCAGATCCAACTTTTATTGAAAGTTTTTCACCTTTCGGGAGTAGAAGGAGAACACCAGCGTTTCCATTAATCATATTGGTGTCTGACGATCTATCGGTATAACAAATAATCTGTTTGGAGGATGAAAGAAGGTTGATAATATTTAGGCCTTTTTCTTTGAGCATTTTGTTTTTTTTTTGTACAGAGTTTGGTAAGGTTTAGATTTATGGAGGTATTTGGAGGTAAAGGACTGGAAAATAGAGGTTCTTTGTTTATGTGGCCATTTATCTGATCAAAACCTGTTTCTTTCCCGGCTTCAGTAGAGCAGAAAAAAGGAACTTGAATTCTGTGTTCTATGAAGTATTACTTAATGACCGCGCGGTTAGCCTAGTGGCTTTGCGCTTCGCAACCATATGCCTGGGGAAGGAGTGTCCCAGGTTCGATTCCCGTTGTAGACGTGAGGAATTTGAGGATCTTCCTCAGGCATAGCCAAGTTAGCCAGTCTTGGGCGCAGTCAGTAGGGTTTTTCCCGCCAGTTTATCTGGCGTTTTTCATCCCGCAAACAGGCAAACCGGCCCCATGAACATACGCCTCTACAGTCAAAAATATACCCCCCCCCCAGCGGCAGACCAGGCGACGGGTCGGTTGGGAGTAGTACTAACAAGAAGTCGCATCTAAAAGTAACACGCGGACCCTGCATGGGAAGCGGGAATAACGCGTAGTAGAAGAAGAAGATGAAGTATTACTTAATAGAGCATCTAGAATCCAAGTTCCTTTCTTCACCTGTTCTCAGAACCTTTTCTTTGGCTTCATGGAAATGAAAGTGTGATCTTAAACAAACCATTTATTTGTTATGTGAAGCCCACTCATGAAGGGTAACTCTATTACACAGTACATTTTTACTGGGATTGTGTAAAGATTGGAGAATCCAGAAATCGTGCTTTATAAGCCAAACATGGAACTCTTTTTTTAAGTCACTTTGTGCCTTCAGTACAGGGTGAGTAGTCTCACGCCATATGATGAAATTCGTTGACTTCCTAAAAGCAGTTTATTAATAATAGTTATGATCAATAAAACACCTAATGAATTACTTTGTCACCTTCTGTTGAAGATAAAGTTACCATTCCATACCTGAAAGGAAATTCTGATGAAAGTTTTTTCACTTTGTTATACTATAAATTAAAGATGCCAAGAAATTATATTCTTGGTTTCATCCTTTATCCAAGTGTAAGCAAACAAAGTTTGCATGTGAAGTCACTTCACGACTGGGTTACTTTGCATATAGAGGCTAATGACTTCAGTTCAGTTGCTTTAGTATCCCATAATGCAATGCACATCCTTATAGACATGTATAACAGTGGCGAATTTTCCATGCTTGCTGCGCAAGCTCATTAATTGAGAAAGAAGTAATATTTATTTGTTAATAAATGCATGCATTTATAAGCATTCCATTTAGGCTTTTATTTTTGTAGACAGAAGACGTCTTAAACTTGCATAGCAATAATTGAGCTTTGCGTTGGTATCGAAGGCCGATGCTTGCTCGTCTAGTCAAAGCTACCTTGTCTTGCTCGGTTGTAGGAGCTTCCAAGTCCTCGCTGCAGCACTGTGATTTCATCCGCGCGCATAGCCATATCCGCTCCATTCGCGTCGTCTTAAACATAAGGCCATACTCAGTCAAAGTAGCTCTAGCCAGTGAGCTTCAGCCAGCATTTACAAGTGTGTGTGTGTGTTGCGTGGGAAAATTAAGTTACAACCAACTTTTTATGACGATGTTATTGACCAGTTCATAAAGAAAAACCGTAGGGTAGAATTTGTATTCAAGTAGCTAAACTGAAAAAGATAGAATAACATTTGTAAAATAAATGTTGTATTTGTACGATTAAATGTACATACAGTTCTAAATATATAGTTTTAAATGGTCAGTAATTCATTATTCCGCTAATCAGACTTCAATCACACCTCTCACTCCCTGAATGATAACGAGCAAGCGTGAATTTCAAGACCAGCATTCGCCCCTGAATGCTACTGCTGCTAATCATTAATAACCATACATAATATATTATTTTTGCTTGATTAACTGAAGATGCACGTCTTACTTCATACATGACATCATGCACTCGTTTTGAGATTTGAAAATCTGACAGCTGTATACAAACGTTTCTGCTGTTAATATATGTAAAAATAACCATTAGCATTATTACTACGTGATACTCCCGAGGAGTTGGAGGACATACTACTCAAATCTCCGTTACTTAATCTTCCAACGACACTACTACCATCAATACACAATACCATCTACCGCTCACAGCTAACAATATTTTGGCTTCAAATTGCGTGTGTTCTCATGCTCGATTTGCCTGTATGTGGGATGTAAAACCCGAGTTTCTGGAAGAAAAAAAAAACCTGCCACTCCGTATGAGATCGGCTAACTAACTCACCTTAAATTGAAGAAAGCCCATATAAAATTTCATCTCGTCACGACGAGAATCGAACCCAGTTCTTTTTTAATCAGAGGGCTCAAAGTTTTTCCAGTTGTGTTACGGAGGTGTTTTTACATAGCTTATTGATGACTTATTCATTATAAGTCATTGAGAGGTTTAAATGTCTGTTCTTCTATGCTTTAAAAAATTAAGTTTAATTTTTATAATTAAAAATAGTTTATTGTATTGTGAATTCAGTAATGCACTACTTCTAACACTGAACCACTTATGTCCTCTTCTACAAAATGCTTGTTTATGTAGTAAACATATACACGCTAATTGTTATTCTTCCTGGAATAGATGCTTTCTCAAGGCTATGTATGGGATGAGTATAATCCACTTTGAACTTATAAATTGGTATAATAAAATTTTGTTGCATTGTTTCATAATGTTAAGAAATACAACATTTTTTTCTTATTTTTTGTGTTTGTATTTCCGAAAGTTACACGTGTAATTTAATATTTTAAGCCACTAAAGAAATTTATGCCGCAAAGACTTCATGCATCGTATCCAAATCCGTATTTATAGACCTAGTTAAAGTAAACAGGAGTTTGCCCTATTCTTAGAAACCGAAGTTTCAAGTAAGTGATAGTTGCGCACACAGCTCATAACAATGATGTAAACTCGTAGTTGCTTAGAAGCTTGACTCACCGTATCTCTGGTTGCTTCAGTATGCATTGCTACATTTAAATTAAGACACGATCTCTGCGAAAATTTGCCTTTTAATTATAGTAAGCACCAAGCAGTCATCGTGATTTCTAGGGCAAAATACTGTCTTGAATCTAGTATTATTTTTAACAGTACACCGAGACAATCGACTTCTAACAAAAATGGCTAAGCTTTTGAGCCACTGACTACTTACTTTCCCGAAAGTTTTTAAAAATAAGCTAGACGATACCACATATCCAACTTTATCACTGATTTGTTTAATTTTTTATAATTTTGTCTTCTGCTGTTCACTTTTCTATTTTTTTTTATTTAAAAAAGTTTTGAGATATAAAAGATGCAAATTCAATTCTCAACATAAAGGCTACGCTCGCGCACACATACACGTACACTGGTCTTTTAATTTTTTTAAAAAACTTAAAACATTCAGTTTTATTCGAAGTACTGTTTAAAATTCAAATTCCATCGCCACTGTTTACAACATATTGTTCTATCGAATTGAAAAGGACACACACACACACACACACACATATATATATATATATATATATATATATATATATATATATATATATATATATATATATATATATATATATATATACTGTATATATAAAGAGCATAATTAAGTTTGTTGTTTTAGTAAATAACTCCCAGGATGAAATTTTTTAGTAGTTTTTTTTTTCTTTTGTCGGGTGCCTTCTTTAGGTTGAGGAGTCATCATCTGTAAAGAAAGATTTATCTTCCTGACAAGAACATCGTAGGATGAATGACGGCATCAGTAGACTAACGGATCTCATGAAAGTATCACCTTCCTGGTGTCGATGCATCCGGAACAGTTACATCCTACGTGGCTAAATCGGGCCCGACAGCAGCTTATGATGCCAAAAGTCAGGGAGCTAGTATTGCATACTGTTTCTAAATATTACACGATTGGCAGCTCGCCGCTGTTGTTAGCAATAAAACGTGAATTTTGTAGCTTCACTTTTATTTTCTTATTTAAATATTGCTATAAACAGCTTCTGAAGAGAGAAAGAGACGAGAGGCGAAATGAGAAGTCTCGTGGAATACGCACGTGGGGGCAAAACACGTCAGCTACTGCTTGAAAAGGGCTAGAGCGATAAGAGCTTTTGCGTTATAAATAGATCGCTGACTAACTCATTTTGACATCTGTAAAACAGTTCATCGGACTCAGATTTGAATTCTTTAACGCATCATTAGATTTCGTCATGTTACCACTCACAAATTATGTATGATGAATAAAACAGCTGCTTTATTAATAAAACTATTGTAGATGTTTTCATAAGTAAAAAAAGGAAAAGCAATTTATTTTGTTTCTCTAGTGAAACTATTAAGCCTAATTGCTTGTAGCGCCGCTTTTTTTTTTATTTATTTATTTTTTTTTTTAAAGACCATTCCTCCATCTTTGCCTTGGTCGCTCTGTTTAAATTGACATTAAAATAGCGTTTTCTGAATTACTAATCTCCTTCAACCTAATTTGATTTTCTAACCGCGTTTGATGGTACGTTATTATTATTATATACAATTTAAATTAATAAAATCTTGGTTGTTATTAATCTGAAAGGAAAGTAGAGAGTACAGGGATGACTACATGGTATACGAATTCAGTATCAAGTTTAAGACTGTCTTTGTTGTTTTTAATAATCGTCCTACAAGTTTATGATAAAAGTTTTTAGTAGTTATTTCTAAGCTGCTCATTACTTTCTCTCGTCCTAAGTGTAGTACCTTAGTAACATTACTCCAAGTTGTGCGGAAAGAGAAAATGTTGCGCGATGAACATTGAGACTGCGATATATATAGCAAAAGATCAAGTACTTTCCGGTTGGCATTCGTAGTCTAATGATTGTAGAAGCTAGCGCGACACTTCCAGGTTAAACATCGTGCATTCGGAAACGATTATTTTGGGGTAGAATGATTTTGTTCTAAATATAAATTGAGCTGATATCGTGTTTATGAAAATATGATCCTTGCAAACGAAAAGCTCAATACAAGGAGTGTACAAGAAAATAATTTTGCAGTTTCCGCTTTTCTTGTGTCTCCAGTTCACGTGCTTTCTCGTCAGTCTGCGCAAGTCGAGGCACATGACACTCGGTCTCAAAATTGTTGCTGAGCGTTTCGTTTCGTGTTCCCCCGTAGTCGTAGTAAATGCATCTAGAGCCTCATCACATATAAGGAACTGAAAGACTTCCAGATAAGATTACTCTCAGCGCGGCAACATTTCTAGCATATTTTTCAGCGTTCAGTTATTTTCAGTTTCCGAGCTACTTAGAGATTTTAAAATTCTTAATGTTTAAGATGGTCTGTCAGGGTGAAGAAAATCTTAAATCTTTCCACAACTGTAAAATATGATGCGATCTTTAAATAGATGTTTTAGCAATATTGTACAATGAAATGAGTAGCTATTCAGTGAATGTTGGATGGTTTGTCTGAACCGAACCGCGTTAAAAAATTTAAAAAAAAAACTCAGATTTTAATAAAGACTGCTACGTTTATTATTTAATTAATGAGTATTCCGGACATATGCACAAATAATAGTATCTTTGCATAACTTAATTTTCTTAGCGATGTGTGCTTTCCAAGCGTTCTACACAATCCAGTTAAATTTAATTTTAAATTAAACTTCCAACATTGTAATTAAGTTCGCGTCAGTGTATGTCGATACATTTTCCAATATTGTTTCCTTGTTTTGAGAGCCGCTCAAACACCGTAAGTAAGCATAAAGTAAACGTAAAAAATAAAATTGTAGGTGAAAAAAATGATTCTTCTTTCCAGGATAGGCTTATGCCAATATGAGGTGCTGCTATTCAGTGTGCCCATCAAGCGCTAACTTTGAGCTGATCGCGATTATATTGAATGTATAAATAATTTATTACTAAAAGAGACATTTACTTTTGTTTGATTTTAAAATATCCCATTACATTTTGATGATAGAAGGGAAATAACTGTAGAAAGAATAAATTGGATAGGATGCACATCATTAAAAAAAAAAAAAGAAAAAAGACAGTATACAGGTTAAAGCGCTGCAACAATTGTGCCGGGTACGTTGCTATGCTCAACCCTGAATCGCACGAATTTTTCTGACAGAGTGTCGTGTGTGTGATTTCAAGCTGCGTCTGGGCTCCACGAAATTGCGTTGCGACACTGGCTTTTGCCGATGCACTTTTCATTCTCCGTGTGGCGAAAGTAATAATAATACAATTAGATCTCAGTTTAAGCATCTGAGTCGCTTTAGTGCGCCAGTTGGAAGATGCAGAAGTCCATGCGCACACATAATGAATGCGATGGCAGGCAATTGCGAGAACGATGTGAAGAATTATTATGCGGATGAATCAGAAGTGCTGCACTGAAGCCATATAACTGTAAACGTTTTCTTTGTATCATGATTTAAAAAAAAAATGAACCTATTCTCACATTAAGAAATATTGTTAATTCTCCTGATGATGTTGGAAGTCGGAATATGATGATATAAGGCTGGTTTAGTGAACAAAATCACAATTTCTGATAATTCTGTATTTTATTGTAAACTCATCGCTGTTTGATGATGGAATTTCAGTTTAATAGAATTATCTTTAATTTAAAAGGAAAACTGCAGCTTCGTTTTCCAAAATGTTGGGAGCCGCTGAAACCTTTTTTTTTTCTTTTGAGGGTAGGTTACGGCGAAAGACATTAAAGTTTAAGTTTGGACTTCCATCCTCACCCTCTGTCTCTTACTTTTCATGGATCCTATTCTTAGAATCGTACTGAAAGATCTAAGTGATGTGACTACGGTATTTTATTTTATTTTTATTTTTTAAAGTTTGGCAAGAGCTTAAAATTCAACGTAATGAAATGGATATACCGGAAGGCCATATTAATGAAGCATAATCAATCATTCATATACCACTGAAAGTCATTCAGGCTTTCAGTGGGATATGAATGTACAACATATGTACAACTTCTGTACAACATATGTAAAGAAGAAACAAGGAGCATAAGCAAAAAATACTATGGATTTAGTAGTAGCATCTACCTATAGTATGAAAATTTTGTACTGAATCATCTCACATGTAGTGAGATGATTCATTCTAACGAAGTGCCCATGCGATCTAAATTGTTTGTAGTGGTATTGGCCATTATTCTTTAACTTTGAAACGTTGCCGACAATTATGGTGAGGCAGTGTTTTTTGACAGCTAGAATAGTTAAAATTCTTATATTAAATTAAAGGAATTTAGTTGTCTGAGATGTGTCTGTAATTCTATGAAATAACTTTTGCTTTCATAGTGCTAGGCTGCCCAAAGGAAGATAACTTCCATTCTAGCCGTCCACTAGAAAGACTTTTTCTAGGACTTTTTTTTCCTTGCCAGTTAATTCTACTGGCCATTTCAAAAAATGGATAGTAGAATTAACAGTATTATGGATAATAATAGATTGTTAGGGTTCAATACCACGAGATGGCCGCAGTTTTCACTTTTTTTTTTTTTTTGAAGTGTGGCATGGCGCGAGATCTTGTTGGAAGATGGGTTCTTTGTATTTCTGAATCTGTGGGACTACTGTTTTCTCCATCTACCACGCTTTTAATCTCCCTCGAAAAGCCTTCGTGGTTTATGAATCGATAGAGTTTACTATCAGTGAAGGCGTTAGAGGATTTATTAATTTTTATTTGTGCCGTTCCTTCTAGTAACGTAAAAAAAAAATTAAAGAATAAAAGTCGTTAGCTGAAAAAAATAGCCAAATACCAAAAATAAAAATTCTACACTTCTTACGGAAGTTTTGTAAATGAACAAAGATTTCCAGCCCTAATCTTGTAAACTCAGAAGACTATCTGGAGAAGTGCCATGGAATAACATACTGCAGGGAAAGGATGCTAGTAGTACAGTACATCGGAAATTGTCGAGTATTTAAATGAGAATACATGGATGAGTAACATTATTAAACATGCGTTGCTAAAAAAAGAAAGGCTTGTGGAAGACATTTGAAGAGAAAGGCGATCAGCACTCTATGAGCAGTATAATGCGCAGGCCAGAAGAGTGGCATGTATAGTATGGGGGGGGGGGGAAGAGTACGAGATGAAATTAGCTGACCTAGCCAAAGATAATCCGAAGGAGTTCTTTCACTATATGGCAAGTAAAAGAAAGAATGTCTGTGGGAGAACAATTTTGACGAATACTGATAGTAGAGAGGTAATTGAAGCAAATGAAATACATGTAGTTGAAGTACTCAGTGATCACTGTTCAAAGGTCTATCAGCCAGTTGGAGATATTGCAGTAACATGTGACAAGGGCTGGCATTAAAAATGATGAATGAAGCTGAAGTGTATACACCTCAGCTTCATTCATCACATAGCTGACACGAATCATCAGCTATAGGATATCAGTTCGTATATTACAAGAATGTAATGGGTTTTTCGTCCCTCAGAACTCGCCAACCAGCCCCGTGAACACACTCATCTAAAGACATAGGACACAGTGGGAAGCATAGGGCTAACCACCTTATCCTCGAGTACGGTTGCAGGTACAAGAATACATACCTCGATACCGTAATAGGTAGAAGAGGAGAGGATTAAGAAAGATAGCATAATAATAATATTTTAGAAATTTCATCTTTTACTAACACTTAATGTAATATTCTTGAAAATATATTGAATAAATGCAATAGAATGGCGATTTTCCGATTCAATGTAATGGCATTAAAACTGTTTATTGAATGACAATTTACCAAATCCAGTTCATAAAATAAATAAATAAACGTTAACAGAATAACAATTCTTCGAATAACCACTCACCAATCAAAATTATTTAATATTATCTAAAACGCAAATAACATGATTAGGCGTTCTTTGATGATTTTAATAATTATTTTATTTTCAAATATTAAATATTATTCTGTGTACTTCCTACATCAGAACGAGGTTGGTGACTCATCCTTCGGTATATATACCCATTATATTTTAACTTATATTTTGTAGATCAGGACGTGATAAATATTCAAGTAAAACTTAGTATTTAATCAATTGAAAAACAGCTGTATCATAAGGTACCGATTTTAATCCTTTTGTTTTTATCTTTACGAAACATTATTTGCTCTCGCCATGTAAGATTTTAAAAAAAGTAGCTAAAATGGTTCAAACGAACTGGTCTCTGTTCACAACAGTAATGAAAATTTTTTTCACAAATCAGAAAAAGATGAACCAAAAACAGAAACGCGTTTTATTGCTGCAATAAAACACATGTTCTATGGCTATCCCCCCATGGGCCGAAACAGGCCAACCTATAATAAAATTTTAAGACAGACAAAGCATCCCAGGGTCGAGGGTGTAAGATTACATATCTGATTCACTTTTACGATTATAATTTGTGGAATTTTTTACTCGATACCGAGGGGGAGAAGTACACCATCTCTCTCCCCCGCGGACTCCCGTGACCGTGTGATTACATTTTTATCGATGTATAAAAGTTTTGAGAGCGCTTAGTGCATCAGCGCTCATCTTAATTGGTCCAATGCAATTAATTGCAGGATAACTTTGAATACTTCTGCATAGAGTGGGGGAACAATCTGCTTGTTTTAGGATTTATTAGAAAACAACAATAAAAGTGAATGCTATATTTGGTGATATATTTGAAACTCAAAGATGAAAATATGTGAACCATCATTTATAAGACATGTAAGAATAGGAAAGAATAAGTGTGAGTAGAAACATTTTCATTAATGGTAAACGAGTTATTAATAATTATTATTTGTGATATGTGTATCTTATAAGTTGCTGGGTAGAGCGAATAGCACGATCCTACCTATAAAGTTTAAACAGGAATAAGTAAATTTATGATGGCATAATTAAAAAAAAAACTTATGAAAATAGAGTATTGCCGGAATAAATATGGTTTGATGGAGCAGCAAATCATCTCATAAAATTTGTATATGTTTGTGTATTTCTCTTGTTTGTGTATATTTCGCTCCATTTTCGAAGAATTTGATTTTGTTTACTGAGACTCAATATACATAACTGATCATTATTGGAATTATCCACACTTTTGGGAATCCTACATTCATTCGTTTTTTTTTTTTTTTTTAGTATCAGCGGTTCTTCTGTCTTATCAATCTCACATATGCTGGTATTTTGTTGTAGATCAACAACGTCTTATAATACACAGAGTATTCATTTTTTTTTTTTTCAGGAATAGCTATTTTTTTTACTGTCTGTTGTTTCGAAGGCTAAAATAAATCTGTCTCTATACCGTTAAAAAACTTTGCAACCTCAACAGATGCTATACAGCATAGCAAGAGAAACATTTATGTTTTTCTTCCTAACATCCGCTTTCAAATTTTCAGTTCCAGAAAACGTGTAACAGCTGTTTGTAGTACAGCCATCGGATACAGAAAGCGTTCAACTCATAACAAATGACAACATTCAATTGGATTGATTGACACAATAACCAATCACAGCTGCTAGGTGTTTGGTGAGCTCAAAATGTTAGCTCACCCAGCCTTGGGTTCTCAGCGGTTTAAAAATACTTAAACACTACGAATTTGACCAGCCGCACCCTCTTTACATCTTTTCGAAGGGCTCAAAGATGTATGCTTTTTGAAAGCACACCCGGGCTATTAACGCGAATGTGGCGCAATGTTTGCGCGTCGAAAAGTGCCTTCTTCATGCAGCACTAATGCTTTATTATCTTCGGAAAGAGAACAAGGAAGCATTAGCATATTATGTTCAATTTTAGTAATCGCGCAAAGTCCGCAAACAATTAGGGGAGTCTTTAATGAGAATAAATGCAAAAATATATCGCTGATACTAATATTTCGTGGATGAGCAGTACACATCTAGCACACCCCGAATATTCGCCTCTGATATATATATACAGGGTGTCCCAAAATTCATGCAAGATTTAAATTTAGCGCCATTTGTGCGGTAAAGTGTTGCCAACGAGAAAAAAGATAGCGTGACAGCTGACAGTTCAGGGGTATTAAAAATGACCACACACAGCAAAGAGAGTTCGTTAAATGGATTATGGAACAACAACAAGTGGATGCTTATTTTTCGAACAAAATCATTTTCAGCGATGAGGCTCATTTTCATCTTGATGGCTTCGTTAATCGACAAAATTGTCGCATTTGGGGTTCAGAAAATCCACGAGTGATTGTTGAGAAACAAATGCATCCACAACGTGTCACTGTTTGGCGCGGATTTTGGGCTAGAGGCATCATCGGTCCATTCTTCTTCGAAAATGCGGCTGGTAAGGCAATAACAGTTAATGGTGCTCGCTATCGCAACATGATAATCCAGTTTTTTGTGCCTAAATTGCAAGATATGGATGTGGACGACATGTGGTTTCAACAAGACAGTGCCACATGCCATACAAACAGAAACAATTCAATTACTGTAGGAGTCATTTCCTGGTCGTGTATTTTCCCGTTTTGGTGATCAGAATTGGCCGCCCAGATCATGTGACTTAACGCCGTTGGACTTTTTTCTTTGGGGTTTTTTTGAAGTCAAAGGTTTATGCCAACAAGCCCACGACCACCCACCCTTGAAGGAGGAAATTGAGTGCTGTATGAACGAAATTCAGCCACATTTATGCAAAACGGTCATGGAAAATTTTGACAAAAAAGTGCGTATGTGCCAGCAAAGCCGTGGAGGCCATTTACCCGATATGCTATTCCATGCATAACCCTATACTGTATACTTTATGAATCAATAAGAAATTACAATTTTTAATTAAAAACCTGTGTTTTCTATCAAAATTACTTCTTGCGTGAATTTTGGGACACCCTGTGTATGTATGTATGTATGTATATATATATATATATATATATATATATATATATATATATATATAAAGGTTTATTCTACTCCTGGGCCCTTGAAATAAGCAGCAGACACATATAAACTCATTTGAATGCATACAAATTAGTATGAGGAAATAAGAAACTAAAAGAACTGAAATTGAGAACTGTTATATTATATTAAATTAAATGCTCATTCACTGTATATTTTTGGTAACTAGTTTGCAAGGTGGGTCGATTGGTAGAGCCTCTGCTACTAATGGCTCAGTTAAGTAAGTTTGAGCATGGTTAGTAGTTGGAAGGGAACCAATCGTTCGATGCTGTTGGCACACTCTCCCTCGATGAGTCTTTGGACTCCCTGGAATTGTCAAATAATAATATATATTTTTGCGTTTATTTATATTTTGGTCAACAATTAAGTATTCTTGTGTAGAGGCTTAAGTGCTGTGAGGACATTATGTTGGAGGTTTAATGGATTTTTTACAACACTCAAAAATCCATTAAACCTCCAACATAATTAAGTAATCCAGAGAAGTTGTTAAATTGTTTTCAGTTGCTAACAAAAAATAAATGACCTTGCATTTTGACCATCATCTTTCTCTTTTCCGTTTTTCCCCTTTTGCACGAGCAAGGATATAACACTCTCCTTACAAGAAAAGCGAGAAATGCAACAATAAAAAAGCATTTTTTTTTAAGTAATTCACAAAATTAAAAAATACGAATTGAGACAGTTGATAACCAGAAAGATTGGGATCTTGGTAAATTAATATTGTGATGATAATGAAACTACCTTTCAGGTTATTTTTCAATGAATTGTGGATTTTCAGCTAATTCCCTTTCGATTAATTGTTTTTTTGTTCGCTGTTTTTCGATGATTTTGCTTTTTTATTCATTGCTTTTCGGTTCCTTGTGTTTTGTTAAAATGCTTTCGATCATTTTTCTGCACACCTCTCAATGGACACTCCTGGTAGTTATACATCCAAGATCTCAGCGGATGAAGATGCATGTGTTCATTTGAATAAACATATGCAATGTTATAATTTCTTTTATTTGAAAAACGTCTATTGTTTATTTGCTATAGAGGAAAGGATACGGTTTATTATCATCCTAATAAAGTAATAATTGTAAACTCCAATTATGCCTACTGTATTCTTATTATAGAAAAAAGGAAGACGTTTATTACATCAACATAATAGAGTTACAATTGCTCCAAGAGGAAATTTTGGAACTCAAATTTGATTCCCTTACCCGAGATAAACTACAAAAAAATTTCTGCGTCTAAATTATCTTCCTGTATTCCTCAAAAAAGAAGAAGGTAGTAGTCTCTGCATGTCACATTTCATTTTATTGACATACCACTGTGAAGTTTTTCAGCATTTACGTATAATTTTGAAAAAAACAAATGCACTGAACTTGAATATAACGATTAACGAAACATACTTGAGCTTCTTCTGTATTGCCCAGAATGAATCGTTGTGAATAATAGATGTGAGTTTCAACTTTAGTCAGTGTTCAACTGATGCTCAGTTGAAGGGAAAAAATGATGGAAATCAATAAATGTTTAAAAGACTTGCTGTGTGGAAATGCGTTTTCATTCATAGCTCTATGTCACAATTAAATTGTTCTCTAGTTGGATGATCTTTCGGACGGGCAGATAGGCGTTTTTCTTCCCACACATCCATTCAAGCCCTACAATGCAAGAAAATCGACAGTAGAACTGGCACTATTTCAGATGATGTATATTGTTCCTACCACCATATAGATTCTATTGCCTTCCATCCATTCCTGACTTTATTCCTTAACTAACTGCTGCAATTCCTTTCCCACTACTCTCGATATGCTGATCGGTAGATAATTGATTACCTCTGTCTTGGAGCCTATCTCATGTAACAGAACTATCTTTCCACTACCTTGGACCAATTCCAGAACAATGACTCAATCTGATCAAAGGAGCTGCCATTTCATTAGCACATTCTCTGAATATTCGAACTGATACTGTAATATCTACTTCATTTACAGCATCTCAGTTTTAACATCACTCCTTTCACATCTATTAATGCAATGTTTCCATCTGGATGATAAACTGCAAAATTATCACCCAGTATGATCACTGCATCTGGTTCAGTCAATTTCTAACCTTCAACACTCACTAAAATTCTATCATAATCATTCTTTCTTTTGCTTGCTACATACTGAAGAAATCTCTTGGAAGTATTCTTGCCACACAAACCAATTTCCTCAGGTACTCTTATTTTGTCATAGTATACTGGTTACCCTTCTGTCCTTTTATTTATACCCTATGCACTTGCCAATCACTTATTTCCTTAAATGCCCCCACAAACTATTTTTTCCCCAGCTTCTACTCGATGATACTATTCAGTTTAATCCTTACTCGATTTATCCTCCTGACTCTAGATATACAATCTGTTATTACTTCTTTCACACACCCTATTCACCTTTTTCCATGCACTACTAATATCATTTTCCCAGTTTTGCATCCCATTTCACCTCTAAGCCATTTCCTAAGTTTATCATAATTATTAGCTGTGATACTACATAACCTTTTAAACTGACAGGACCACTCTTTTAATCATCTCCCAGATCAAGACCATATGATCACTCTAACCAGTTGTCAGCAAAGTGGTCACATTTGTTACAGACAAACTCTCAGATGCAGTCACAAATATCAAATTAACATTATGTAATTATTTTTATTTCAAAGAAAATAATCGTAGTGACAGGTCAGTGTAGTTATTTGGAAATGTTATTTATACTCACAGCACTAGATCACCCGAAGAAGACGTTCTAAGTTCGATTGTAGTCGCTGACTAGAGGAATTTTTTCTAATACATTTTATTCTACCAGTTCTGGAGTTGGTCAATATCAGGCACAAAGAATTTTTTTTTCTTCAGGAAACTTGTGTTTTTCATCCGGTAGACTCAAGAAAATCGACCGTAGAACGCACACTATTTCAGAGGATAATGTATTGTGTTATATTGTGATTAGGAACCCACTAGATGGCAGCACTTAATAGCCTCTCTTTACCGGAATGCATTTATAATTAGTGATAGTCTTGGGTCATCTATGCCTGATTGTCTATGAGTGGAGATTGATTGTTCCTTATTCTCTAAAAGTTAGATATGGCTAAAAACAGCTTCACCTACTCCCTATGGGAAATAAAAGATATTACCGAATTTATTTATCAAACATATTATTATCCATTGCAGTTGTTTGGAATGTCAGTGATGGCTCAGTTAAGTAAGTTTGAGCGCGGTTAGTAGTTGGAAGGGGTCCAATCGTTCGATGCTGTTGGCACACTCTCCCTCGATGAGTCTTTTGACTCCCTGGAGGTGTTAAATAACAATAATAATCTCGATCACCTTATTTTTACTTGAACCATGTAAACATAAGGTTATCAAAGCCGCCGTTGCTCAGTCAGTATAGATGAGCCCTTTGGTTGAAAATACCAGCATTCGAATCTAGTCTTTTCAATCAAATGATGAGTTAGCCAGTCACAAACAGAAGTGCTCGGAAACTCGAGTTTCCTTCCCTCAATACAAGCAGATCGGCCCACTGAACATAAAATACTTATGTCTTGCCGGAAGAATGGCCGAATGGATAAAGAAACATTTTGGCATTATATTTAAAATTACTGTATTTGCAAAATGTTAAATTTAATT
Organism: Typopeltis vanoorti; assembly: GCF_054136105.1. Lineage (NCBI taxonomy): Eukaryota > Metazoa > Arthropoda > Arachnida > Uropygi > Thelyphonidae > Typopeltis > Typopeltis vanoorti. The sequence continues at coordinate 55,590,130 of NC_143566.1, read as the reverse complement.
GAAAATCAAATAGCAATCATAATAAATAGAATGCATGTATTTCCTGAAATACACGCATTCTATTTTTGTGGTCAGCAAGCCAAATATAATTTATGAAAATCCATTGTGATTACTTCATGTTATGACTTATTTTATTATTTATTATTTATTGGCGATCTGGTATGGTTAATGGATATAGGATAGAATATATAAATCATATATGTAAAGATTAAATAACAGTTGACAAAAATGATCATTCGTTTCATGTCCCTGTGCTGTAGGATTTTATGTTTGAATCTTATGTTTCAGATAGTACTGATTTAATCCACCAGGAGTAAACTTGGTTTTGTGGAAGAAAGAAGCCATTGTACTTTCGTCTGTTTGTAAATAATTATAATTTCTCTGATTTTAAACAGTATTCAAGTTGGTTCTTGTCTGTGAGTTATTTTTGTTTTATTGGTAGTAATATATATGTAATAAGATTTGATGTAGTAATATATATTTGAAATCGAGAGTAGCGTTATTGATGTAAATCTAACCCTAATTCTTATATAACGCACATAGTTTTGTATTGTTAGCCTTCAAGAAAGAGATATTTTAATTTGTAAGATTAGACTGTTTTGAGTTGCCGTTGTCAATAGCAAGCCAACATTTTATAATGTTGGAATAATTTTTAATACTTCATACAGTAAACAGCTTGCTTAAAAACGCTGTTATAAAGAGCTCTGAATTATAATAAGTGCACGCGAACACCGTTATCAGAGAACTGAAATTCAGAGACTATGTTGCAAAAATTGGCAAAACCGTATCACTTGGGCTGCTTAAAAACATGCTAACTAGCCTAATAGAGACAAAGAAGTAATTATACCTCATAAGGTTTGATACGGATGTGGTCGAGAGGATTCTGTGGCCTGATGACAAGATAGTTTCGGGTCTGTGGAATACTTCGTATGAGGATAGATTGAAGATTTGTGAGTTACAAAAATTAGTTTAAACGGGAGATAGGGGATATGATAGAAATATATAAGCTGCTAAAAGGGCTTTATAGAATGGATTTAGGAAATTTTTTCATAGGGGCAAAAGACAAGAGGTCATCATTGAAATTGTCGAGTGAAATATAGTTAGTAGGAATGTACGGATTAGATTTTATGTTACAGGGTAGTTTGGGCCTCTCGCGGTGACTCTTGACGCATTGCTGGAGTATGAGGGGGGGGGGGGTATGTCAGGTATAATAATGGTTAGTGTGGGCCTCTCGCAATGAGTCTTGGACTACATGTAGATACCACGTTAATAATAATAAGTATTTGCTGCATTCCATTTATGTCATCAATTGGTAAAAGTATAAGAAAGTTATTACGCTCAGTTAACCGAGAAACCAACTAAACCACTGATATACGTATTTGTTATGTGATTGACGCCACCAGAAATAATGCTATTGGTTGGTTTACGTTATGTTTACGAAGTTGATTTCTGTTTTGATGTTTGGAATGGCGCTTTTTTTTTTTTTTTTTTGTTAAAACGGTGTTATTGGGCTATATACATAATGTTTCTGATGAATTACAAGTGTTAATTGATGGTCGTGACTTAGGTATTATGCTGATTATCCACAGTAACAATTTGTTAGTTTTCAGTTAACTGGTTTTCTTCTTTAAGTAGGAGATCAGCTTTAAATGATATCATAAGTTTGGGGAGGTCAGAAAAAGCTACTTTATACGTGGGAAAAGATCTAGAGCGATGTCATGATAGTAATAATTTCTTAGGAATTTTTTTTAATTTTTTTATATTAGCGATACAGTACCTTAACATTTTCAAAAGCAGTCGAAAAGATTTTGGGTACAGTACTGTGTGATTTCAAAATTATAATAATGATTGAAGTAAGATTCCACAATGGCATCCCTTATTGCTAGAAGCCTATGCCTGTTCATAAAAGTGAATTGTTTTCTGAACAGGCATAGGCTTCTAGCCTATATTTTCTAGCCTAAAGCGCCTGACTTTTGGCTCGCAATACTTCATCAGTATTTGAAAGCAACCTAACTTTTTTCGTTTTTTTTTTATTAGGTTGCTTTCAAATATTGATGAAGTATTGCGAGTCAAAAGTCAGGAGCGTTTGTTTAATGCCGCTTCCCGACATTCCGTGTGAGAGCAAATTTTCTACAGTGGTTTATGAGAACAATGATTATTAAATTATGTCCGATTCTATATTCCTTAGGAAGTGGACCAACGATAAGATAGAGCATTGTACCCAAGGCAATACAACTCTTAAAAACTGGCAAAAAAGAAAATGCACTAGCTGAGATGGAGGTATTTATTAAATTCTGTTTATTCAAAAACAGCAGAGGTGATACGAAGTTTATCAATAAGCGGGATGGCGGCCTCATACCAGGGCGCCACCTACAAAAAAAAGCGAATGTCGCAGTGGGTTCCGAATCCATTTGTAAGTTGGAAAACGGAAACTGAACTTGGCCAAACATGGTGGATTTTACTTGGATTTAACTTCTTGCATTCTGGTTATGTTAAAATTGAAACTTATTCATATCTAAGTCATACGCCAGTTATGTCTCTTCCGAAATGTAGAGTTAAATTGCAATTGCTCAAAGAATTTAATGCCATCATTGCTGCTTTCCAGTATGCGTCAATTTTTTTTAGTTCTTTTGCGAAATATATAAATTATCCTATGATTCTAGCAAAAAAATTATTGAAATTGTTAAAAAAATTCGTGTAGCTATTCCTACTTTTGTTTTAAGTGGACTATTCGCAAAGGCATAAAGTGGGGGGGGGGGGGGGGGAACGTGTCGAAATTATATATCGCAATAACTCCGCGCAAGTTGTATGGAATTTAATAAAATTTGAGATTCAGGGGATCACAAGATGTTAATATGGTTAATTTTAGTTTTCATCAACTCAGTTTTATTGCAAAATTATCCGAAGTGATATTACTAATTTCTAACTGGTTTGGTGGAATTTTTTTAAAAAAAATGTTATTTAGGATATTGAAATTTGCTGAAAGAATTCAATTTTGGTTTCATTCTCAGCAGCTTGTATTGACAAAATTAAGCATTGAAAAATAAATAAAATATGTTTTGAGTTTGATGGACAAAAAATGACCTATGCAAGGTGGATGGTTTGCATTTGAATGGATTTGGTATTCCGAGTCTGGAAAAAGTGTTGAATGAAGTTTGGCTGGATGCGCAAAATCAGGGAAGGAAGGAAGTTATTGAACGAGTACATAGGTACCATAAGGCAGTTGAGTGTAAAAATGTGAAAAAAATGCCTACCGCTGGTACTGTACTAACTTATAATGGGATAGACAATATAAAGCGTAAGACAGCAGTAAGCCCAGGAGTCTTTATGGACACTAATACCAGGAGCATTTGAAGCAGAGGGGGGGGGGGGGCAGTCGTGAGCCAAAGGTTATTGGCAAAAGCGCGACGTGGCTGACAAAGATGATATAGTTAGCTGGATAGAATGTGAAAGGTATTGTATTTTCAGGTGGGATAGAGAGAAAAGAATGGGAGGAGAAGTATTGTTGATGATAGCTGATGAGCTGTAACCAAAAATAGGAGTTCAGTTGTATGCCGGTGAAAATAGTGCATTTGGGGATATGAAGGATAATATGGATAGTGTGCATCAGTAAATAAGCTCAACGAGTTTACCCTGGATGGCAGGTAATTATTATGGGAGACTTCAACTATGGGAAATAAATTGGTAGGAGGAAGGTAATGGAATTTATGCAGTTACTAAGGAATAATTACCTGAGGCAGCATGTGATGGAATATACTAGGGATTTGAGAGTGATAGATCCAGTAATTTTCATCAGAGAAGTTGTCTGTAACCAAGATGACCACATTGTCACCAATTGGTGAGAGTGATATGTGGTCTTAATGTAGAGGTGGCTAAATATGCGAAAGTTTCAGTTAATAGGGAGGGGGGGGGTATGCGTGAATTATAGGGCTGATAAACTTAAGAGATTGGAGCAGGTCCATGGCATAAGAAATTCCAAGGCATGTTGATGTGCATAGGATGTGGTAAAGGAGTGTTTGGGGGAAGGTAATAGCAGACTTTGTCCTGCTGGTCACATTTCTCAAAGAGAAATGTGACCAGCAGGACAAGAGCAGTATACACAGGTCAGAAGGATGATCAGGGTATGAGAGGAAATTAGCAGTACAGGCCAAAAGTGATCCCGAAGAGTTCTTTCAGTATGTTGCAAGTAAAAGGAATAATAGTTTTAATTAATGTTAATGGTAGGGAGGTAATTGAATCAGATGAAATTATTGAATTATTTTGCAAGAGCTTATATGGAAATAGAGGTAAATGAACTGGAGGTACATTAGGCTATTACAGGACCTTGGTGTGAATACAGCTGAGGGATTAGATGGTATGCTAGGTCAGGTTTTACATGAGGTTACTAGAGAATTGACAGTGCATTTGGCCACATTGTTTAAGACTCAGTGTTTTTACAAGATTAATACAAAGGAAATTTTTCCAAGCAGGACAGGTGGTGGGATAACTAGCGTGGTCACCCTTGGAAATTGAGCAAGAGTTAGCAGGGATATGAGGAATAAAGCTTTTTTTTTGTTTGGATTGTGGTAAATGAGTGGAATAGATTGCTAGAGTCTGTTGTGGGTGCCTTGACCGTGAATGAGTTCAAAGCGAATATGATAGATATTGCGCAAATGCTTGGATAGTGGTTAGCGTAATATTTGGGACCTCCCTCAACGAGTATAAGGACTCCATGGAGTTGCCCATGTAATAATAATAAAATAAAAAGTAATGCCTAAAATAGATCAATTTAACAGCAGACTAGTGTAAGATCGAGTTTGAAAAATGCGTTCGTCTGCTCCTCCGTGACAGGTGAGAATTTTTAATTGACGACTTAAAAGAAATCAGATGGGGGAGTTAATTGTCAGTTTTGTTTACGTAACACTCATGCTGTAAATAGTTTTCTGTGTGTTTATTTTACTTATTGCATTTGTTGGGGAATGTAAGTAATTAGAAATGCCTGTTTTGTAGATTGCCACTGATACAGATGCATCATTTTATCTTTATGGAGAGCTCGTTCATGCAGCGAGGTAACCAATCAGTCGCTATTCGTTTCCTTAAATACGCAATGAACAGCGGTAATTAGCTTATTTCTTAATCAATAATGGAATATGCAGAATTTGACTTAATAGTGGATTTTAAAAAAACTTGGCAAGTTGAGAAAAAAGTATTTATTTTCTGATACTGTTTCATTATACTGATTCAAACATAAATATTTTTCGATTGTTTTCTGAGTTGCTTTCGTGTCATATTGCATTACTGGCCCTGTCTATTCGACAATGTTTCGAAGTCGATCAGAACTTAGAAACGCACTAATCTAGTTATGTGTAGATCCTAAGTGTTTTGTATTATTGCGTTTTTCTGATAGTGAATGGTTTTTTTTTCAATATTTGCTTATAATGGCAGAGAAGATTTTCTTTTTATAGTGTTGGAAATGAACACTTGCCAAAAATATATTATTAATAAATAATAAATTCTTGTATCATGTTCTTGTAACGTTCATAAAATTGATGAATTTTTTCTTCACAGACGGTCAATTTGTTTAAATTGATCAGATCAAGGAATACCCCCCCCCCACATTCATGTGTAGTCTCCTATACTAGGAAGTTGATTATCATGATGTGTCTCATGGTTAACGACGTGGTGAGGACCCTATCTCTTAAACATATTGTCGTAAGTATTCATGGATGTAAATCCGTATGTGTTCACTGGGGCCGGTTTGCCTATTCTGAGGGACGAAAAAAAAAACCCTCTATCACCGGATGAGACCGGCCAACTCACCTTTAGTCGAAAGAGACCAGATAAAGGTTCCTCACTTCATAGACGGGAATCGATCCCAGGTGTTTCCGACCAAAGGGCTTCAGTTTATACTGACTGGGCTACGGAGGCTCATCAAGGAATAAACACCCGACTATAATATAATGGCGAGCGTGGTAGAGTACACTCAAGCTAACATCTAACGAGCGAGATATTTGCCTAACCGGTGAGCCAGCATAAATATTTTTCAGGTCCTGCATATGATAAACGCGCTGTAACCTTTGACACACTAGTGGGATAGATGGAACACAACTAACCTTTTCGAAGACAGGCAGGCAAACGATCTTTACATTTTAGCTTTCATTCAAGACTACAGCGAATCAGGTTTCAAAAATAGAGGCACAGAAAGTTGCCGCCATCTACTGACTCTAACAGATATCTATTTTTGATGAAATGGTGTTCGGTGGTCGATTTGTTTAGCAGCGGGGTTAACAACCCTAGTTTGTTGGAATAAAAATCCTACTTATCTGTGCTCAAAATCGACAAACTCGGAAACCTCTGAAGAAAAGCTAAGAAAAACTTATTCTAGTCGTCAACTGGAATCTAACCAGTAACATTCTTTCTTCTGGAAATTTAACAGTATGGAGGAAAACACCAGTATCTGGTGGGGTTTACATGCACCCATTATTTATGATCACTATTATAATTATCGCATTTGAACTTGAGGTGTGTTTTCATCATCACACATTTCTTAAAATGCATACGTAACCTAAATATGTTAATTTAGCCACAGCAGTGAAACGTCGCTATTATTCAAATTGTTTTTGAAATGATATGTCAATCCAAAGGCTGGTTCAGAAAGGGAAAAAAATTGTTTAACAAAATTTATTGCACCACAATTAAAGAGCGTTCTCAAGTACTGTTACTTCATTATATGAAGTGCAGTTCAAAATTGTTCAGAGTTTATTTGCGTTAGTTCAAGAAGGGTGATATTTTTTGTAAAAATCCGACAGATCAAAAGTTGCAGTTCACCTGTGAGTTGGAGATGCAAATGTTATCAGGCCGAAAGAGCCTAAAGTAAACGCGCACACATACACTCATGATTGTCTCTTAAAGTTATTTGGTTCCGGCCGTGTGGCTTTACTTTATGCATCGTATGCAAGTATTCTTCAGCGTACATACTCTCAAGAGTTGTAGCGTGTCTCAAAATTGCTTATACCATTATAGTAACACTCAGGATAGCCCTTGCGTTTCAAAAAATGTGGCATAAAAAGGCTTATCAGTAGTATGGGACCCACTTTGATCAAGATAAGATAAGGAATCGTGACGTGATTGGTTGACGTCATTGTGGGCGTGGCTTCATGGGATTGGCATGTTAGGAATTTCCCTGTGGGCATATGTGTCAATGGCTTCAGTTCTTGTATTTTGGTTCGCGTATGGAATTATGGGTAATGGTAGAGATAAGAATTCATGTTGTGATTGGTGGGACACTGAACAAGATCACGATAAGATAAGGAATGGTGTCGTGGGTGTGTGTTGTTCTCAGATGTAGATAAGTGACGTCATTTGTTAGTTGTAAATAAGTGACGTTATTGTTTTGAATGGAAATGGGAGATATATTAATGGATAAGGAATCATGTCGTGTCGTGATTGGTGGGACAGTTCTGATAAGATAAGTAATCGTGAGTGAATGTTTGTTGTTATGAGATGTAGATAAGGACGTCATTTGTTAGTTGTAAATAAGTGACGTTATTGTTTTGAATGGTAAGGATGATTTTAGTGGTTAAAGAATCGTGTCGTGATTGGTGGACACTTCTGACAAGATGAAGATCAAGATAAGATAAGGAATCGTGACGCGAATGATTGTTGTTATAGAGTTTAGAATGTTTGTAATTTCGCAGGGCCCTCGCCTGTCGGGGACATCACGTGGTGTGTTTGGTGATATTTAGAGATAAGAATCGTGACGTTATATGTTTGGAAATTTTTGGGGAACATGTCTCTCTGTGATATCACATGGTATTTTGGTTTGGCTATGAAATTGTGGGCGATGTTTTTGAGATAAGATATCTTGGAAATTTCCCAGAGTGACACATCCGTCGTTGTCATCATGTTTGGTTGTCTATAGATGGCTGTACTAATTTTCCAAAACATTTGGGATATTTCTTTCCTGTTAAAGGGTGGGAATACTGAGAGTAGAGTAGACTCGAGATGGCGGCAGTCTTTCGAGCTTTTCTGAATAATTTAATTATATACTGGTGTCACTCAAACAAATATACTTTTTTTTCCCTTCTATAGATGACTGTACTAATTTTCCAATACATGTTTTCGGGTATTTCTTTCCTATTAAAGCTGGGAATTCTTAGAGTATGTCATGATGGTGGGTGTGATTAGGTTTTCTGAATAATTTTATTATACTGGTGTCCCTTAAACACACATACACATTAGACATGAACAGCCGCTAATGTATCCGTGTTGATACTCTAATATATACCCTATGATTATTCTTATGAAAAAAAAAAGCTATTCAGTATTAGAATTACGCTTGCCAAAACATACGAGCATAGATTATTGAAATTACAATTAGCAATTGTTATGTTTAAGTTAAAAAAAAATAACTTGCATTTCCTTCCAGAATGAGAACATCTTAGTACTATGCTTTTCTGAATAATTTAATTAAACGGTGCTGTCTCTACGGTATTTTTAAATACATAAATTAAAATAAACGGACAGTTAAATGGATTACAAAACCTTTTGCATGTATTCTAGAAATTCTAATGATAAATTAAAATTACTTACAGCTTTCCAGAATGGGTCTTCTAAATACAAATATTCCAAAAAAAAAAAAAAAATTCCAAAATAGTTGAATTTTATAACCACAACACAAACACAAAACCACAAAGAACGAACTTTCTGTAAATACTGCAACCTGAAATAGATGAGTAGTTCTTCCTTTAGATTATAGACCGTAGATGCTACGTTATCGTCATGTGCAATATCCCCCAGTGAGCGGTTTTCTTCAAAGGTTCTTTCTTGAAGATGACATGAGTCACATCCATATTGTTCAAAAGGTAGCATTTTCTCAACTTTGGATATTTCTCAAATACTTACATATGACGAAGTGTTTAGCCTTGAAATGTTTGCGATGACATATCCTAAAATTATTCGTTCTTCGTTACCGTCGGTATTTATTGGTGAAGTAAATTAATGCTTACATTTAATTTTTTAAAACCAATATTGACTATTAATTTTACCTACGATTCCTTTGTGCTCTTAACCTATTTCTGTAACTGAATTTATTTTCTTTCTTTCTTTCTTTAGCATTAGTAATTTTAAGAAACGGATATTTGTGAGAAACAAGGTTTTTGAACTCTCCATTGGCGTTTTTTTTTTTTTTTGAAATTTCTTTTACCAGCACAACAAATAAATAGTTATTTCTTATTATTTCAAATGAATATTAGCTCTGTAATATATACTTTGTTAATTTCTATGTTACCTTTTATTTGACTGTAATATTATTAACAAATAGCTCTGTAAAATAGTCAAATTCTTACAGTATTGTAACTTTTCAGATGAAATCTCCACTAAATTCTGCGTATTAATTTAATACCCGATTATTCCCATTGCTTCCAAGAGTTGACAGTTTCTTGAAATATTTGAGGGCCAGCATGAACAAATAAGACTTTTAATTCAGTGAGTCAAAAAAAAAATGTTATCGTCTTTCTTAAATTTGTAGGTATAGCACATCAACGACACCCAATTTGTTCATTTAAATTTACACATTTTATTTGAACGAAATATTATATACAAATTGTATTTACTGAATCTAATAAAGCAGAAAATAAATAAAACTGAAAAATACATCAAAGGTTCTTCCCATGCTTGTGGAATTGCCATCATATGGTTTTTGACAATGTAACTCTCATCTGAAAGTTAATTTTTCATTTGGTGTTCTTTGGGAATTTATCACTGTAGTAAAATTAAGGGTTGTATATTTATTTCTTTGAATCGAATACGTATACTTCTGAGAATTATTAAAAACAGAATCTTTCGTTCTGTTTCCAAAAGCTTTTAAAATTACACGTTATGTTTTCACGTTTGGGCATCCAATTTCATTTAAATCTAGAACAGGCCTCCCTATTAACTTCGTTGATGTTTTTGATTTTTCTCTTCATTTGGCAAGTAATATATGATATTTGCATGTTGATTTATCATCCAATTTCTTAGTTTGTCCAAAGATAGTGAACCAATTTCCCACTTCAGCTGATGGTTATATTTTATTAACCAAGAATTCTGTTTTTTTTTAACTCTTTCAGGTAATTCTTTCCAACTACAAGGTGATTTTGTCAATGCATATCTTACACTAATTCCATCAGAAATACAAATTTCTTTAGGAAATAAATTTGAACTCTTATTCAAAAGAAATTGACAGTCAATTATCCCAATGATAACTGAAAATTCGTATTTTTCACCAACTGTACATTTTTCATAATCGTTTTCCTTCATTCTTCTTCTTCTTAGATTACTTCATATGGCACCACAAATAAATAGTTAATTATTATTATTTCACTGATTATTAGCTCTGATCGTATACTTTATGGTAACTTTCGTTTACAAAATTCTGAACAATTAGAACTTTTCACAAAGAAACTTTCAAAGAATTTGTGGCTCACCCATTATTTTTACATTACCAAACATAAATCACAAAACAGCAGCTGCAGTGGATTACTTTTAGTCCAAAGTCACTCGACTCTATGGTATTTTTTTATAGTACTGTTTACACTTACGAAGCCCTACCCTGACCGTTCCTTCAAAAATGAACCATTTGCACAGATGACTCAACGACATGTTTTCACATGCTGCTGGATATACTGTTGGTGTGTTTTTATCTTACGTTGTGTGGGAATAGGTAAAATTTGTATATTTGTTATCTGGAGAGTATAAACATTTTTTCTATGCCAAACTTTAAAGAAGAGAGTCACGTTTTGTTGGGTTAATTAGGTGCTTCTCTCTCGCTGTGTAAAATTACCAAATTCTAAGTTCGGATTTTCGATTATGTGAACAAATTGTTTTCGGATAACTCAAATAACGTTAATAGGTAGCATTAGACAATTTCTAAAATAATCAATACATGGATATTAGTTTTCAACACTTTTTTCCCCGTCCTGGCATTAATTTCACAGTTGTGATTTTTTTTAAATAATTAAACAAAATTGCATTAAGATATAAAGTTGTGGATTTAAATATCAAGGTCTAATCAGAATAACTGAGTAAAAATTCACTATGGAAAAACAATAACAAAAACACACATCTTTGTTCATTTAAGTTTACAAATGCACATTTTATTTTGCTGAAATACTATTTACAAGTATATTCACTGAGAAAAATTCGAAACATGTAATTACCTAAAAATATTTCACAATATTTAGTTTAGACACTTAATATTTTCCAAAGAGTTCAATGAATGAAATTTTTGTTACTCACTGTTTCTTGGTTACATTACATCAAAATAGCTGGTCACACAAAAGAATTTTTAAATCAGATACCATGGTAACCACACTTCCATACATTTGATATTGTGTCAGTCTGGAAATGACACCATGCCTCCCTAAACATTCTGTGTATTCTTTTGTCAGCAAATATACACAAACAGTTTTTGTAAAATGTTCGTAAATGTCCCAAAATAAAGAATCTTTATCGAATGGGATAAAATCTTATAAGTCTAATTTTACCATTGATGAATTTAAATGATTATCGTAATTTTCCCCAATGATATACGAATAGATGGTAATTCAGTTTCCAAAAATAGTAAATGATTATCAGTGTCGTACATTTTTGGTGAAAATCTCTTAGCTTCTTCACAATTAATAGAAAAAACTTTACTTCCATCAGCTCCTGTATCATCAAGTATTAGTTCCCCATCTTGGCATTTCAGAACATAACACTCACCGAGGTCCATTTCGTAGTCAACTCTTCTTTGCAAGTAGCTGAGGATATCCGACCACTTCCTGCGTAATTTTTCCCAAGTGGTATTGGATAAATACATCGCAATGTACGTGTCTTCTAAAATAATAATCGGTGTCCATCCTTTTAGAGCTAGGTGAAGAGTTTTGTCTTGTGCTATTTTCCTGAAGAAAGAAAATTTCAATGACTTTTGTGGCTCACCCATTATTTTACTTTACTTTCCTGGATACCAATCACCACAACACAATACGATAACTTCACAGGATGAACGAATTGTTGTAACTGCAAAGACACTTGACTCGTTTATTTTTCCTTATAGTACTGTTTACCTGACCCTTAACCCTGACCATTCCTTCCTAAACGAAACTTTTGCGCAGATGACTCATGGACATGTTTCTACATGCTGTTGGATAAAACATGAAAATGACGGACGTGTGTCACCCTGTGAAAATTCCATATCTTATCTCAAAAACATCACCCACAATTCCATAGTGAAACAAAACATGACAACAATGACGTTATGTGTTTGGAAATTTCTGGGGAACATATGTCTCTCTTTCTGTGATATCACAGAGGGTGACAGATGTCTTTCCTGCAATGCTCCCCCACCTAACCCCATCATCCTAGTGTCTCTCCCCTCTCCTCCAGAAGATGTCTGCTCAGCCTAGTGGATATGAGTGAGCTCATCTTTTAGTGATGTCACCTCCAACTGATACTGATAACTTTTTTGGAAAAAAAATTTAAAAAACGCGTTTTTTATGATAACTTTTTAGGAAAAAAACGCGTTTTTTATGATATCCATGTATTGATTATTTTAGAAATTGTCTAATGTTACCTATTGACATTATTTGAGTTATCTGAAAAGAATTCATTCACATAATCGAAAATCCGAACGGTTAGAATTTGGTTATTTTACAGAGAGAGGGAGAGAGAGAAGCACTTAATTAACCCAACAAAACGTGACTTTAACTCTTCGTTAAAGTTTGGCATAGAAAAAATGTTTGTACTCTCCAGATAACACATATACAAATTTTACCTTTCCCTACAAAGTAAGATAAAACACACCAACAGTATATCCAACAGCATGTGAAAACATGTTGAGTCATCTGTGCAAAAGGTTCATTTTTGAAGGAATGGTCAGGGTAGGGCATGGTAAGTGTAAACAGTACTATAAGAAAATACCATAGAGTCGAGTGACTTTGGACTAAAAGTAATCGTTCATCTACTGCAGCTGCTGTTTTGTGATTTGTGTTTGGTAATGTAAAAATAATGGGTGAGCCACAAATTCTTTGAAAGTTTCTTTGTGAAAAGTTCTAATCGTTCAGAATGTTGTAAACGAAAGTTACCATAAAGTATACGATCAGAGCTAATAATCAGTGAAATAATAATAAATAACTATTTATTTGTGGTGCCATATGAAGTAATCTAAGAAGAATGAAGGAAAACGATTATGAAAAATCGACAGTGGGTGAAAAATACGAATTTTCAGTTATCATTTGGATAATTGACTGCCAATTTCTTTTGAATAAGAGTTCAATGTATTTCCTAAAGAAACTTGTATTTCTGATGGAATTAGTGTAAGATATGCATTGACAAAATCAATGTAGTTGGAAAGAATTACCTGAAAGAGTTAAAAAAAAAACAGAATTCTTGGTTAATAAAATATAACCATCAGCTGAAGTGGGAAATTGGTTCACTATCTTTGGACAAACTAAGAAATTGGATGATAAATCAACATGCAAATATCATATATTACTTGCCAAAGGAAGAGAAAAATCAAAAACATTAACGAAGTTAATAGGGAGGCCTGTTCTTGATTTAAATGAAATTGGATGCCCAAAACGTGAAAACATAACGTGTACTTTTAAATGCTTTTGGAAAAATAACGAAAGATTCTGTGCTTTTAATAATTCTCAGAAGTATACATATTGGATTCAAAGAAATAAATATACAACCCTTAATTTTACTACAGTAATAAATTCCCAACGAACACCAAATGAAAATTAATATTCAGATGAGAGTCACATTGTCAAAAACCATATGATGGCAATTCCACAAGCATGGGAAGAACCTTTGATGTTTTTTCAGTTTATTTATTTATTTTTTGTATTGTTAGATTCAGTAAATACAATTTGTATATAATATTTCATTCAAATAAAATGTGTAAATTTAAACGAACAAATTGGGTGTTGTTGATGTGTTATACAAATTTAAGAAAGACGATAACATATTTTTTGACTCACTAATTAAAAGTCTTATTTGTTCATGCAAACTCTCAAATATTTCAAGAAACTGTCAACTCTTGGAAGCAATAGGAATAATCGGGTATTAATTTAATAGACAGAATTTTAGTGTAGAAGATTTCACCTGAAAAGTTACAGTATTGTAAGAATTTGGCTATTTTATTTTACAGACCCATTTGTTAATAATATTACAGTCAAATAAAAGGTAACATAGAAATTAGCAGAATATATATTACAGAGCTAATATTCATATGAAATATTCAAATCATGGAAGCGAAAGGAATAATCGGGTATTAAATTAATACACAGAATTTAGTGGAGAGGATTTCATCTGAAAAGTTACAATACTGTAAGAATTTGACTATTTTACAGAGCTATTTGTTAATAATATTACAGTCAAATAAAAGGTAACATAGAAATTAACAAAGTATATATTACAGAGCTAATAGTCATTTGAAATAATAAGAAATAACTATTTATTTGTTGTGCTGGTAAAAGAAATTTCTAAAAAAAAAATGCAAGGGCGTGTTCAAAAACCTTGTTTCTCGCAAATATCCGTTACTTAAAATTACTAATGCTAAAGAAAGAAAGAAAAAATAAATTCAGTTACAGAAATAGGTTAAGAGCACAAGGAATCGCAGGTAAAATTAATAATCAGTATTGGTTTTAAAAAAGTAAATGTAAGCATCAATTTACTACACCAATAAATACCGACGGTAAGGAAGAATGAATAATTTTAGGATATGTGTGTCATCGCAAACATGTCAAGGCTAAACACTTAGTCATATTTAAGTATTTGTGAAAATGCTACCTTTTGAACAATACAGATGTGACTCATGTCATCTTCATGATAGAACCGGTGAAGAAAACCGCTCGCTGGGGGATATTGCACATGACGATAACATAGCGTCTATGGTCTATAATCTAAAGGAAGAACTACTCATCTATTTCAGGTTGCAGTATTTACAGAAATTTCGTTCTTTGTGGTTTTGTGTTTGTGTTGTGGTGTGGATATAAAATTCAACTATTTTGGAAATTGTTTTTTTTTTTTTGGAATATTTGTATTTAGAAGAGCCATTCTGGAAAGCTGTAAGTAATTTTAAATTATCATTAGACTTTCTAGAATACATGCAAAAGGTTTTGTAATCCATTTAACTGTCCATTTATTTATTTAAAAATACCGTAGGGACAGCACCATTTAATTAAATTATTCAGAAAAGCATAGTACTAAGATGTTCTCATTCTGGAAAGAAATGTAAGTTATTTTTTTTTAACTTAAACATAACAATTGCTAATTGTAATTTCAATAATCTATGCTCGTATGTTTCGGCAAGCGTAATTCTAATACTGAATAGTTTTTTTTTTCATAAGAATAATCATAGGGTATATATTAGAGTATCAACATGGATACATTAGCGACTTTTCATGTCTAATGTGTATGTGTGTGTGTGCATGTTTAGGGACGCCAGTATAATAAAATTATTCAGAAAACCTAATCACACCTGCCATCACGACATAATCTAAGAATTCCCAGCTTTAACAGGAAAGAAATACCCCAAAAAATGTATTGGAAAATTAGTACAGTCAACTATAGAAGAAAAAAAAAGTATATTTGTTTGAGTGACACCAGTATATAATTAAATTATTCAGAAAAGCTCGAAAGACTGCAGCCATCTCGAGTCTACTCTACTCTACTCTTAGTATTCCCACCCTTTAACAGGAAAGAAATATCCCAAATGTTTTGGAAAATTAGTACAGCCATCTATAGACAACCAAACATGATGACAATGACGGTTGTGTGTCACTCTGGGAAATTTCCAAGATATCTTATCTCAAAAACATCGCCCACAATTTCATAGCCAAACCAAAATACCATGTGATATCACAGAGAGACATGTTCCCCAAAAATTTCCAAACATATAACGTCATGATTCTTATCTCTAAATATCACCAAACACACCACGTGATGTCCCCGACAGACGAGGACCTCCAGCGTAATTCCAAACATTCTAAACTCTATAACAACAATCATTCACGTCACGATTCCTTATCTTATCTTGATCTTCATCTTGTCAGAAGTGTCCACCAATCACCACACGATTCCTTAACCACTAAAATCATCCTTCCCATTCAAAACAATAACGTCACTTATTTACAACTAACAAATGACGTCACTTATCTACATCTCATAACAACAAACATTCACGTCACGATTACTTATCTTGATCTTGTCAGAACTGTTCCACCAATTACGACACGATTCCTTATCCACTAATATATCTCCCATTTCCATTCAAAACAATGACGTCACTTATTTACAACTAGCAAATGACGTCACTTATTTACATCTAGCAAATGACGTCACTTATCTACATCTGAAAACAACGCACACCCATGACACGATTCCTTATCTTATCTTGATCTTGTTCAGAGTGTCCCACCAATCACAACACGAATCCTTATCTCTACCATCACCCATAATTCCATACGCGAACCAAAATACAAGAACTGAAGCCATTGACACATATGCCCACAGGGAAATTCCTAACATGCCAATCCCATGAACCCACGCCCACAATGACGTCAACCAAACACGTCACGATTCCTTATCTTATATTGATATTGATCAAAGTGGCTCCCATACTACTCTTATCATTTTATATATATGGGGTAGATATACTAAACGGATGTTATTGTATTTTTGCTAATATGAACGTTTATAACAAAAATATCATGATTCATTGGTAAACAATATTGTTGCTGTAAATTATAAACGTGTCCATATATTTTCCGTAATTCAGCTTTGTCTTTGAAATTGATGAAGACACTTATTTTAGTATTGCTTGTAAGAATTATTACTATTTTGTTAAATTAAAAGAGAATTGGAACAGTGTTATTTATTGTATATGTTTTCCCCATTGGTTTGTACCATCGTTACTAACTTCTTTGTGCTCGCTTATTAAAAGCAGCTGGTTCGTTTGCTTTTTTTTCTTTTCTTTTCAGCGCTACTTATAGCAAACCATGAGTTGGAACTCGCTTACTTTGGAAATTTTCTACTTCCCGTTGTGTGACCTGTGCTCATTTAAATATCTTTGGCATCCACTGTTAATGACATTTTAATTTGTAGTTTGTTTTTAATTATTTACCTTGAGCTGTTGCTAATCCTTTGTTTTCACTGCCCTTAAATTTCATTGAAAAATGCAAAAATTCAGTTAACTTTAATCCCGCACTTTGTGGCTGTTTGCTAAGCATATTTATAATGTTAGGCAAATAATTACATTATGTCTTAATAAAACTATGGGAAATGTTTTCTGCTTGTTTGTATCTGTCAGCATTCATATGAAAGGGACAAAAAGAAGATTGTGTAAATCGAGAATTTCCTGTCCTTGTTTTAAAGCACATAAATGCCAGAAGTTATGCGACTGATTCTAAATCCTTTCGGAAACTATCTGAAATCAACCTAAGACTCAGCAGCGAATGAGAATTCACAGGTTCACAAACACTGATTTAAACAAAACTAGTTTTTGATTGTGATTTTAATGTCTTGCTTTGCAAGAAGTGTATTCAGTTTTTTTTTTTTTTTTTTTTTCGGGAAGAAATAATTTAAATTGGATATCCACTGGCAATTTATGAGAATAAACATTTCACGAATGTCACATCAAAATGTACATCCTGCCAGATTTCTGTTGTGTTTTCATTAAAACTAACAAGGTAGACACCAGTTTCAAGAAATTTGAGCTTCTAACTAAAAATTTGTTTAGTGCAGCTGCATTCCCACCCTCATTTTTTCCCACCTCTGCTGACACGAAACTGATCTATTTCTGTATCTGTTGGATAGCGAACGCGTCAGGCCACTCTGCCCCATGCATAATTAGTCATCACTGGCGTGAAACATTTGCGCACGTGAAATAAATTAGCAGAAAATTGGGGAAAGTACCCTTCAGTTGAAAAAACTAAAGCTAAGGAAGGAAATATACGAAAACAGGTGAAGACATTTAGAAGAATCATTAATGTCTAAAGCAGTCATTCTAAACTTGGTCTATAATAAGTCATCCTTTAAACGACACATATGAATCATTGAAGTATCCAAGGAGGAAGGGATCCATATGATTAGATAGTGCATGTTGTGCATAGCATCCATCTCTGTATAGAGAGAATAAAAATTACTTTATTTTCTTGAAGCATATAATAATGCAATTAGAATATATAATAAAATAATTTTGCCTTAAAAACCGACAATTCTTATGATTGGAATTTTTTGTTCATGAAAGTCGTGAAATTCTAATGCATATGTGTTTTTTGATGAATTGAAGAACCATTCAGAAAAAAAACCAAAATCACTTATTGTTGTATATGTGGCGTATCTATAAATTAAAATTTATATCTGTATATTAAAAAACAAATCGTTGGTAAATGCAGTAGTTGTATTATAGTTGATGGGTAAATAGGATGGGAGAAAATTCTGCAAAATAAAAGCGGTGCAAATGGCACTGTCATCACAGAGTTGGTTTTTGTGCAGGCGGAGAAAATTTTCACTTGTTTCTTGTTATATTTTTTATGCTGCATAGAGATTGAAACCGAATACAGAAGCTGTTCTCTTCTCAAATTTAGCACACATCTAACACGATTACTATGAAGGTAGAAAATAGCATCTGGTTTACTTAGTCATTCATAGAATGACTAGTTCAACCAGTTACGTGATGGTTGGGAGGATAACGTTGATCAACTGGTTACTGTTGTGGGGAAAAAAATGCAATAGTAATATAAGGGCTAATCACTTCATCGCACTATATAATTACTTCAGGCGAGTGCATGGGACTTGAATTAGATGTAGGGATTGTCTTCTGTGGAAATCCTGCGCGGACATTACCTGAGGGAATTAATCGCTAGTTTCTTACCTTGAGACTTCTTAAACGTAATCCCTGCGCTGACATTTACACAAGACAGATTTGTTTTAGCTAGTACCGATCTTATTTCTTATTGTCTTTCTTCTTCCCCCCCCCCTCTGGAATCACACTATCCGGATGTCTATCACCCGGATAGACATGGCAGTTTAAAAGTATTTCTGTTGATTTATTGGTCATTAATGACATAAAAATTCAATTCGATCACCGATAAGAAAAACAGGAGGAAAGTAAAGACAGAATCATATAATTATGTAGGAGCTGCATCGAAATAAGATACCATGGTATCTTCTTTTTTTTTTTTTTTCTTCACAGCTACCATAACGAACAGAATACTCCTCAGCACCTTCAGGAGTAGAAGGCACAGTCTATTAAGGTGCCGAGCGTAGTGATTAGCAGCAAAACAAAATCTTGCAGAATTTTAAAGTCATATGAACAGTAGAATGTGAATATGGAAGAATAACTGTAGTGGCTGGAATTATATAAGGATCACACCACTGAAGGTGTAATGGAAATGTTCATTGAGTGTATTTTTCAAATCGGAGAGTTAAGAGGCAGTGCTGAATAACAATAGGAAAGAAGTGGGGGATACCAGCAGTTCAGGAATGTGAAGTGTTTAGAAATGTATGTACGTCAGGTGTTAATAAGGCTGGATACAAAATGTGCAATAGGCATTTAAAATTTGTGCAGCTAAACGTAAACAAGGAAACAATTTTATAAAAATGTATACAAATAAATAAGAATATGTCATTATAACAAAATTATTATTATTTTATTTTTGTCATTTGCAATGCTTCCTTTGTACCATGTTTGTGTGCTCAAGAACACTGATTAGTGTCTCTTGTATTCTTAGAGTGCAGCAGTGCATATAGCCTAAATACAGAGTTTCAAGTTAAGTATTTCTGACTGAAATTTTTGCAACTTCTACAGTGAAAAAACACTTAGAATAAATTTGCAGCATCACATATATTAAAGAAATCTGCAAAGAAACGGACGATTCTCTTGATTTGATTGTATAACAACAGCCCAAGATAAGTGGAAAGAGGGAAATAATAGTACCTCTCTAATAAGGGAGAATCTGTCACTCGTGTGTCAAACCTAGGCCTGTTTGGGTATGAAGTGAAAGAGCTGCCACTTAGAGATATAATACAAACTTGGATTGATAAAAATAGACATTTCTAGAGAACAGAATGGGTTCGTTAATGAGAGGTCTTATTTCAGTAACCTGGATACATTTATATTAGGGTGGAAAATCTTTTGGACAGAGAAAATGTTTATCCAGTAATTATTTCAGATTTTACAAAGGGGTTCAATAGAATGCTATGACAAATTGCTGTTGAAAGTGAGTAAGATTATGGCGGAATATCACTTAGTAGCCTGGAATACACTGGAATAGTTGGTCCGTAGGAGCCAGTGAGTTGTGTATGGGATGTAGTGTCTCAGAAGGGGTGACACTGCAGGATACTGCAGAGTTTCTGTTCTGGGAACTCAGTTGTTTGATATATATATACCGTATATATCGGCGTATAAGACGAGGCCTAAATTTTAGGCTATTTGTAGGTTTTAAACTTATGTCGGTTGTATAAGACGACTCCCCAATTTCTTCTTTCTTGTATTAATGCAACGTCAAACCAATAATCATCTTCAAACGTAAAACTAAACCTATGATAAAATTTTCTTCAGGTATTTTTGTACATTTACACGAAAAAGGATGGATGGACGAAAATGGTGTGAAATTATGGATAAATAATGTGTGGAACACGCGACCAGGCGGTATAATGAAGAAACGCAGTTTATTAGTATGGGATATGTTTCGTAGTCATTTAACTGAGAATACTAAAAGTCTTCTAGAAAAAAACCCACACAAGTTGCTGTTATTCCATTCCAGGTGGTTTAACTTCTATATTACAACCGCCAGACGTCTGCTTGAACAAACCATTTAAAGATCACATGCGAGAAGAGTGGAATAATTGGATGTTGACCGGTGAAAAATCATTTACAAACGGTGATTCTATGCGCGCTGCATCACTTGCAGCGCGCATAGATCCACCGTTTCCATCCATTTTACTTTATTCCATCCAAAGCATGGAATAAAGTAAAAGTAGAGACTGTAATAAAATCATTTAAAAAGTGTGGTATCTCTAATCTTATGGATGGTACGGAAGATGATCTGTTGTGGGACACTGATGACGATGAAAACGAAATCAATTCACCATATTCGAACTGGGTTCCACATGACGATCATTTAAACAATGAATCTGAAGAACTGTTTTCAACAGATGATGAAGAAAAGTAACATGACAATTGAGGTTAATAATTATTATTTGTTTTTTAAGACTTAAACCTATTGTAATATTTTAAATAAATTTATGTAACAAAAAATTAATTTGATTTGTTTATAAACTCTTATCTAACGATATATTGTAACTAATTGTAACTACCTAAATGTTCATCCAAGAAATTACGCTTCCCTTTTTATACTCGCCGTATAAGACGACCCATGATTTCGAGGGGTTTTCTGTAGTATTTGAGAGTCGTCTTATACTCCGACATATACGGCATATATATATATATATATATATATATATATATATATATATATATATATATTACAAACAATTTTTGTATTTTTTTCTCACATTTTTTATTAAATAAAATATAAATGCCAAAAAAGCTTGGTAGTTTAGTTCTTTGGATAGATGAACGGGGATATCAGTTCACTGATACAACATGTAAAGTTTTACTTGGCCAGAAAAGCTGGAATGAGATGTAATGTATTGGAGGAACTTCGCTGGAGGAGGAGGCGAAGGATCTGGGAGTATTGGAGAGTAGGAAGCGGAAGTTCAGGGAACACATTACAAGAGTTGTAAAGGTTACCGTGAAAATTGCTGCCATAATGAAAAGGACGCTGACAAGTAAGATAAGGAGGTAATTGTTCCACTGTAAAGATAATCAGACCAACACCTGGACTGGACTACTCCGCATAAATCTGGTCACCTAGGCTGTAGCGCACTCAGGGTTTAATCTTGGGGGCCGAGTTGAGTAGACGATTTGAGAATACACACTACGCATCGCATACGATCTATGACTGAGCATCTGCAATGATCGCTAATTCATAAGTAGTATAGAAATAGAAGACACGACACAACATAAATTTTAAAAAAATGAATTTTATTAATTAGGAAAAGATTTTTGGAAAATTTTCTGGTGTTTTTTTACTTTTTCTTTGGGGGGCCAGGGCCCCTCGGCCCCCCTCTGGGTGCGTCACTGCACCTGGGTATCTTGTGTGATAAGGAGCGTGCGTAGAGGCAACTTACTAAAACTGTCTCAGAACTAGGATGTGGAACGCAAGGACAGATTAAGAGAATAATGTTCTGCAAATTTTGATAGAAGGAGAAGTGATATGATTCAGACAGAAGTTGGTGAGAGGAATCCATCGGATAAGGAAGTTATTTCATAGGATAATAGGAAAAAAAGAAGTCATTCCTGGAAACTGTACAAGGTCATACAAGTAAGGAAATATGTTTTTTTTGCACGTCAAGTGGTGAATGAGTGGAATGCGTTGCTGGAGTGGATAATGAATGCACGTACAATGAATTTTTATGACTATGTATGATATGTATTGCAGTCTGTGAGAGCTTGACCTCCTGCAATGAGTCTCTGACTCTATGGAAGCCCAGAAATAATACTAAAAGCCTTGAGAGATAGGTTGTTTAAGGTGTGTAGGGCGCCATTTGGTTTAAAAGTGCTATGGTTCCAGCATAGCATTTACTATGAAGTAAACTTCATACAACAGTTCACTTTCGTTAGAGATTTGCAAAAGAAGAAGAATATGCACTTTATGTTGAATTCTTTCTTGACTATTATTTATAAGACTATTACACTTTTTTTATATAATGTTCGTCAAGTAGCTTTATTTTATTATCCTACATGTTTCGCCAATATTTTTCTATCGGCATCTTCAGGGAATACAAACTAGTAAGCTATATGAAGGTAACAGACTAGGTTATAACTGATGGTTCTAATTCATACAAAAAATTAGTATTGAACGAGGCAATGCGCGTGTCTCGGGAACGTGATTTATTCGTTATGGCTCATGATGTAATTGTTATGAAAATTCATTTCTTTGATGTTTAATGATCTGATTAAAGCTTTCCAAATTTCTGGTAATTCAAGCATTCAAGATTAGACCTTGATTCTTGTTTAGGTTTTCAGTTTTACGGGCGACTGTAGCTGCTTCCTTGAAGGTTCTTGAATGGTAGTTATCTTCTATATAGGGCATAAGGCTCTTATCCCACTCAATGTGATGGTTAGTAGAGGCAAAGTGGCAAGAAAGGCCTGAAATGTCTGTTGTTTCTGACATATCCTATGTTCTTTCTTTCTCGTTTCAAAGCTTCTAGAGGTCTGACCTACATAACTAATACCATATGAGCAAGGTATATTATATGCTCCAGAGTACTTGTAGAATGGATGAGGATCTTTCGGTGATCTTAAAAATTTCCGAATAGTGTTGATTGGCTTGAATGCTACTCTGATATTATGTAGTTTTAGAAGGTTAGCTAATTTTTTGGAAATGCTGCCGACAAATGGAATAGTAATAGTACTGATGTATTGGACGTCATCACGTTGTCTATGTGGTATATCAGTCAAGAGAATGTTGTTGTAGAGAATCTTTTTGGATAACCATTTAAAGATAGTTCAGGGATATTGTAGTTAATTCCATTTGTAGATCATTCTTATCTGTTGTGTACTTTATAGCTCTTTTCTTGAGCATATGGATAATCTAAGTTTCTGCGCTATATGTTTAATCAGATTATTAAACATCAAAGAAATGAACTTTCATAACAATTACATCATGAGCCATAACGAATAAATCACGTTCCCGAGACACGCGCATTGCCTCGTTCAATACTAATTTTTTGCATGAATTAGAACCATCAGTTATAACCTAGTCTGTTACCTTCATATAGCTTACTAGTTTGTATTCCCTGAAGATGCCGATAGAAAAATATTGGCGAAACATGTAGGATAATAAAATAAAGCTACTTGACGAGCATTATATAAAAAAAAGTGTAATAGTCTAATATGCACTTTAGTTTTTATTGGATGTGTTATATTGTAATTTGTTATAGGTTTCATTATTAATAATTCCTGTACTAGACTGTTCTCTTGCTTAAAGGGGGCATTGGCGATAATAGACGTTAGTTTGATAAAAGTACCATTCTTGGCATCTAGAATAGGGTTCCCGAATTACACAGCTATAGGACACCCACGGTTTTAAATGTTTAACTAGAGTTACAGCTTTTTGTGAGTGGGATTCACATAAAATTATTGCCAATTTACTTGCACTAGAAATGTTTGTGTAAAGAAGCAGGTTTCAATGTAAGAATTGGAAAGAGGGACGAATCGAGTGCCATAGAAGGAGAAGTGAGCCTAAAGAAATTATTGGTTTGCTAGGATTTCGTTACGATACTTTCCTGTAGAAATCAACCCGTAATCGGAAGCCGGAAAACTGATTTTAGGTAATAAACAAAACGCACACAGAATTCTGTGAGCTCGTATTCTACAAGTTGGTTTAGATAGGTTTACTTCCTTGGCCTCTTTCTCTCGTATCTGGGTCTTAGTCTAGAACCCGGATTTTTCCAGTTTTGTGCGATTCTGGTTTGATTGGTATTTCTCCTGTAAAATAAATAAAGTAAATTTTACAAAATGCAATAAACGTGCAAATTAATTTACAATAAAAAATTTATTTTCACAGTTATTCATAATTATCTAAATATAATTATAATAATAATTTTATAGTAAATTATTTTCAGGATTTTACTATTTTTAAAGAAGTGATTATACTATATATATGTATATATATGTTAAAGATATCAAGAAATTTTATACTTGGTTTTAATCCTTATCCCAAGTAAGCAAAACAAAATTTTGCGCGTGAAATATATTCACGTCTGAGCTACTTGTATATAGAGGCTAATGACTTCATATTACTTGCCTTAGTATGTATTCCATAATGCAAAGCACTCCCCCTTTCAGGCGTATATAATGCATTGCATAATGGGAAGGGCCACTACCCAGACCGGTTTCGACCTTTATTGAGGTTTCTTCAGTGAGAGCCAGAGCCAGACGTGAGTGTATTTTACTCGCAAAATTTTGTTTTGCTTACTTGGGATAAGGATTAAAACCAAGTATAAAATTTCTTGGTATCTTTAACGTATTTTTTACCCAAGGTAAAAAACTTTATATATATATATATATATATATATATATATATATTTAATCTGTTTTTAAAAGATATGTTGACATTCATCAGGTTTTCCTACTATCTTGGGTAATAGCAGTGAATTAATTTTTACTGGTTTTTTCCCCCCTTATTATTCATCTGGAAGATCATTTTAAATGCCATAACGGGCTACTTCACGATCAGTGGAATTATGGAAATTTAATATACAAGAGGAATTTAATTTAATGATTTAGCATTCAGCATAGATTACATTTCTGTTTATTGGTTGAATTTAGTGTACAAGGTAGTCTAAGATAGTCTAACAAGGTTGTCTAAGATTTATTTATTAAAATTCTGACTTTAAATTAGATGTCTATTCAAGGTATCCTTATGCAGTGTGCATTGTCGATATAAGTTTCGTTTATTACTGTATTATGATAAGTCAAAACATTTCTTTGGGCAGATTAACCATAGGGGTGTAGCGGCCTTAGTGAGACATTAAAACTACCCTTTATTTACTTGGTATGTGGCGATTTTTGTCCTTTCTTTTTTTTTTTTTTTTTAGTTAATTAATGAGACGAGTGTAGTATATTTGCAAGTTGTATTCAATTTTATGTTACAATCAAAACAGCTAATAAAACATATGCTTTACTAAAAATAGCATATACTGTCTGCTACTAGACTTATTCCACCCACATGATATTTGGGAAATGCTCGAGTCTAAATTCCGTCTGTAATAATAAAAAAAAATTCTTTATAAAGAGGTTTTTTAAAGGATTTTTATCTGACGGTGACACAAGATGAGTGAAAGTTGTAAAGGAGGTTATGAAAAGAGAGAGAGATTTGAAAAAAAAAAAAATGACCGGAATGCTAGAAACAAATTTCCAGATGAAAGTCTAAAAAATAATTTCGCCAATAGCAAGAATACTATATATATATTCTGTCCTTGCCAATTGCTGAAATATGGCAATCCCCCCCCCCCTTCCTCCAGTTCAAAAGAATATCTGTGGTTTGTGGTATTGGTTGAATACCTATTCGGAATGTTTGGAAAGTAGTAGTGTTCATGGCTAATCAAGTTGACCATAATGTTTATTTAGAACATTTTTTTTTTCGTACGTCTTATAGTAGAAGGATATAAAGCTTTGATCATAATGTTTGCAAGCAAGTAACATGTAATTTGGACGAAACTAATGAATTCTAATAAGTGGAAGGTGAATTGTACAAAATTAACTTTTTTTTTTCTTTTTACGGTTTAGTCATATGAACGTTTCTTTATGTGGACGTGTATTGGCAAAGTTTACATTCTTCTGTTTGTGCTTATGGAGAGCTTCCGTAGCTCAGTCGGTATTAACGATTCTCTTTGTGTGGGAACACCTGGGTTTGAATCCCGTCTAAAACGCGAATATTTATCAGGGCTTTTCGAGTGTAAGTGAATTAGCAGGTCTCATATGTACTAGTGTTTTCCTTCCCGGAAATTCTGGTTTTTCATCTCGAAAAGCAGGCGAGCCAACTATATATAAAACATTATTTCGGAAAACCTGCTGTAGAAACCAAACCATAATTCTTCCCACCAGAAGATGTTTACGAACATTCATACTCATAAGTGGGATTTGGACTCTCATTCCGTTGAAAGACAAATTTTCACTCAGCCATCCAGACCGGCTGCATAACACATATGCGCACCATTAACTGAGTAAATAAGTTACTAGTCATTAATTACCTGAGCAGGTCTAACACTAAATGTGTAAAATGCGTATCATTTAATTCCAAGAAGACTCGTTGAATAGTCCTAGTAAATGATAAATTTGCAAACTTGAAAGCAATATTCGCAATTCGAACTTCATTTCATAGCATAGCCCTAAACCCAAGTCTTGAAAGCGTACTATTTTAATGATGAACAATATTATGAACAATGTTAAAAATTTAGTGGACAGTTTGTTTTGTATAAACAAATAGGGAATCTCTTGATCTGGGTGCCTGTTCTGTTAGTATACAGGAAAACCTCGCTTAACGCGAATTCCATATGTGCGATTGAATGAAATGATACTATTTTCCGTTTTAAGAGAGTGATTAATCAGTTAACGTGATTTGTTTAGTGATCAGATCTTATTCCACCTTTACCACGAGTTTGCCTAGACTTGCACTACTTTGGGTCACCTAGACTTGCAATACGTGCAGGCGCAAACTTGACTTATTTGTCTGTTTGCTTACTTGGGAAATGGAGTAAAACCAGGTTTAAAATAGCTTGGTACCTTTAACATAACGTGATTTTTTTAAGTTATGCGAAATTTTACGTTACGCGAAATTTTTGTCGCGAGCGAGAAAGCTGGTCATTAAGAGACATGAAAGTGTCTCTTAATGACACAATCATACAATGATCTCGCACAATCATTGTATGATTGCGAGATCCGGGATACAGCTAATCTAGCGTTTGGACCATATTAAATAAGAGCAAAGAATACAAAGAACAAGGAAAAGTTTCTACTGCTTTTTTAAGCGAGCAGATCATCCGAAATAGAAGCCATTTAATAATCGAGATGGAGCATCTTCTATGACTCTGGATTGAGGATTATAACCAAAAAAGAATATCTCTTAGTACAAGGAATATTCAAGCAAAAGCTCTCAATATTTTTAACTCATTGAAAGAGATCAAATTTCAAGAGGAATGTGAAAGCTTTACTGCGAGTTTAGGATGATTTGACCGTTTTAAAAATCGAACTGGACTGCGTAACATAAGTCCAGTTCGATTCGTAATGGGGAATCTGCTAGTGTTGATAAAGATTCTGCAGCCAACTTATCTGAAGAATTGTAAAGCGCAATTCAGGAGGGTGATTATGACGATCGGCAAATATTCAACGTGGACGAAATGCGTCTCTTTTGGAATCGTACGCCAACAAAAACTTTCCTAGCTAAAACTGAAGCATCTCAACCAGGATACAAATTATCTAAAGATCGTCTTACGCTTTTATTAGGAGGCAATGCAGAAGGCGACTTTAAACTCAAGCCTATATTAGTTTATCGTGCGCAGTATCCAAGATCTAACATTATTGAAGAAATCAGCACAATTGGAAAAGAAAATTGGATTTAATGAACTGGATAATGAAGGAAACAGTTAAGCGAGAATGATCTCCTTCAGCTAGAAGAACAGCGTGCATATGAAGAAGAAGATAAGGAGTGCGAACAAATAGAGAATGTTATGACTAAGAAGCTAACTGCAAAATAACTTTAGCTAGTTTTCAATCACATTGAGTATGCTAAGGAAATTTTGTTTGATGCTGATCCTGATATGGAACGAAGCTTCGAAGTCTGCCTAATTCTTGATAAAGCGATCGCCAGCTATCGCAAATTGCATGACAAGATGAAAAATTTGAGCACGATTCAAACATCTTCACTTAATTTTTGTAAAAAAAAGTAGCTCAGTCAAATGTTTAGACATTAAATAAAAATTTAAGCAATTGATTTTTATGTATAGCTCAATGGATGTGGCGGTTGCCGCACGAAGGAAGATTTGGTTTCGAGTCTAGTCGGCGACTACAGGAAATTTTTCTAAGCCTTTTTTCGACCGGTTCCCGAGTTAGTTGATCTCTGGCATGGGCAAGCGGGTTTTTCGTCCCGTAAACTCAAGAAAACCGACCGTAGAACCCACATTATTTCAGACATTAACTACAAGTGTTAGGGACCACGAGATGGCGGCACATGTAAACTCGTCTCTCTTCACTGCGTGCCGCTTAATTAGTGATAGCCTTGGGCCAGCCATCTCTGATTGGGTACCATTGGAAATTGAACTGCCCTCTCAGTCTCCAAAAGTTAGATAGGGCTAAAAAATGGCCTCGCCTACTCCCTGTATATACGGTAATAAAAAGGCGTTAGCTGATTTTTTTTTTTTTTTTGATTTTTATTAACTTTGAGAATTTTATCTTTTAATATAGCTTATACTGAAATTTTTTCCCAAATTTACACTGACTGGTGGATGAATTATAATTATTCCTATTGTTTATTGAATTCGCTTAATGTGACTTCGCATAGCGCGCTTTAATTTATTGATTAATTAATCGCGTTAAGCGAGGTTTTCCTGTAATCCGTTTTGTGCCAACAGAATAGGTAGAGTTAGGGTTCGCAGTGAAATATTTCTTCGTGATCCGTATCTGGATAAAAAAACTTCCCTACAGTTCGGATTTCTTAGGAGCCACAGCTTAATGAATCATCAAATCACTTTTATTAGGCATTTTATTTGTTTTAATCAACGTTGAAGAATTATATTTAAATTGCATCGTAAATTTATTCATTGATTAATGAGAAGACTGAACGTTTTTTCCCCTCAATTTTAAATGTGAAGCCAAATTTGAGATTTGTTGCCAATTTCGAAGATCTTTATCCTTTATCAAAACTTTTTCTTGTGAATTTTGTTTCGTAAGTAGTGATCAGACCAAGAATTTCATATATAAATAACATAATGATGCTAACTGGCGCTAAGAGTTATGAAGAGATAAAAAGGAAGTCACAAGACAGGATGTTGCGATGTGCTGCTATATTTACCAATTTTCGGATTGATGCACCAAAGAAGAGAAGTAGTGATCTGTATTTCTCACAGATTAGTATTTTATTGATAATGTGGCTCCCTCACACGAAAATTTTTATAAAACTATAGTACAGTACATTCGTACCGTGAGTGGGCTAAGAATTTTTTCTCTTTTTCATTAATAAAACGTGAAAATTTTTCAAGCGATTTCAGACCTTCAATAAGTAGGGCGGTTGTCTCACAGCGAACGAAATTCATCTCCCATCTAAAGACATTCAAAATATCTATGTGTACGGCGGGATTTAAACCCGCTACCAATAGGTGGCTGGTTTAAATCTCGTTGGTTGGAGAACAGATAAGCTAACCAATCGTCCAACCAGACTGGCAAAGGAAAGTCCACTTTCATAGTACTCACGAGTCGAATTTCATCAATAATCCGGGCGTGTTCAGTGATGCTTAAACGTGTGAGATCAAACGATTTGAATATTGAACATCGAAATAATAAGAGTTGTAAAAATTTTAAAATCCATAAAATAATTACATTATATATGACGACATATTGATCCACAGCCAGTGAAAAACGTGTAGTGGTTCGCCATTTGTGTCAAATGGCGAACTTGAGTCTGTATGGAATCACTCGTAATTACTGACAACAGCACTAGTGGCTCTCCCTAAAAGCAAACACTCTTTACTTTTAGTTGTATTTGATTTACAGAATAGCACTAGGACCGAGATAGTTCATATGCACAACAAGCATACTTTATTTTTATGAATCGATTTGACATGTTAAGTTTTGTTCCACGCTGCTTTCCAGTATGCAGACGATCTCTGATATTCGATATCTCGCCTTTGTTAAAGCCCACGGATAAGCGGAATCCTGTATATGCCTCTATCTTTCTCAGCCTGTTTCTGTTGCATAAACAATTACGTGATACGAAGGTTCGAAGCTTTATCCTAATTGGAAGTTAATCCTAACTCAAAAGCCGTGTAATGTTTCTTTCTTCTTTTTTTTTTTTAATGGAATGATCTGGATCATTGAGAAAATCCCCAATTTTCTATATTTAAATAAAAATAGAAAAAAAGATTTATGAATAAAATATGCATATATCGGTGGTCTGTAGTTGGGATGTATGTTAAAAGAATGAGCTTATTTTAACTATTGAATTTTTGTATATTTAAGTAAAAGTTTGGAAAAAGCTGTAATTTTAAAATGCTTTCACATAAAACCTGCTTTATATGTGGTCATTTTTAAAAAATAAAATTAACAGTTTAAGGCTTTGAAATAGTTTTACAATGACCACGGAGTTCAATTAGCACGCTCATCATCACGTGAGAGCTTTCCGAGTTATTATAACGCAACCGTACGTACTTGCATGCATTAATGGGAATTTCAGAGGAAACATTTTTCCGATATCAGCGAAACGTAAGCTCTAAAAGGGAATAGACCATAGGATTTTTGGTAGTACACAATTTCAGTTATTGACATATGTGATTTTATGAACATCATAGGGAATTTCAGAAGAAACTGTTATTTTAATGAACGTCATGAGAGTGTAAGATTTTGTTGTTGATCATCTTCACAGGTGATTAGCTACTCATTTTAAACCACAATTCCCTAAGTAAAGAACTTCTTTCTCTTATTTCTAAATTGTGTATGTTAGGATTGTAGTATTGCATATTTGACAGGCATGGGTGGAGACAGTCATCAAAAATAGGCAGCAATGAGCATCACTGTGGGAAGTGTATAATCTTTTTATTTATTAATTTACTGCTTAATTTGACGAAAAATTACGTATAAACTCCCCTATCCAATAAATATATAACAAAACTTAAAAATTGAAGCTAGTGATATAAATTGTATTAAAAGCATAAAACACATATTAAAGGAAAAATGCCTCAGGATTTGAAAAGATAATAGGGAGATAAATAAAACAGAAGATGAAAGCTTAAAACCGAACTTTGTTCCTATTATTTGCCCTCTATTTTCATGTTTTGACTTTTTTTTTTTTATCCGCAATAAATAACAATGACTAAGCAAAGTTTGTTAAGTGTCGCTTTGTTCATCCCTTATAACACTGTAACCGCTATGTCTTGGTGTGGAAAGAACTGATTACGAAATTCCCTTTAGGGTTGCAAGAACCATTATAAGGGCTTTTCAACCGAGTTACCTGATCCCACACGGACGTAGACGGGTTTCTTTTCATCCCGTAAGCCAGCTAGAAAACGCGCAATTAACAGATATAATACACTGGTCTTATAGTTTTTTATTCGGTGTAAAATTTAAGATATGCAGATGATGCTATCCTCATAGCAGAAACTAAGGAAGATCTGGAGCAGTTGATTGGTTAAGAGGGAAAGTAACAAAGGCGGACTTAATTTAAACATCTGCAAAACAAAAATTGAAGGCTTCTGGCTTGGAGATGGGAGATAAAATAGAAATCGTTGAAAGTTATGATTTTCTGGTGTCCAGAATCAGAAGTGATGGTAAATGTGAAGATGAAATTAAAAGGATAGTCGTGG
Organism: Typopeltis vanoorti; assembly: GCF_054136105.1. NCBI lineage: Eukaryota > Metazoa > Arthropoda > Arachnida > Uropygi > Thelyphonidae > Typopeltis > Typopeltis vanoorti. The sequence continues at coordinate 55,557,982 of NC_143566.1, read as the reverse complement.
GAAAAAAAAGTTATGTTAAACCTGACAAAAATTATGAAAGAAGAGGTGTGAGTAAGGCAGAGAAAAGTTAGAATTGTCAAAGCAATGGTATTTCCAGTAGCGATGTATAGATGTGAAAGCTGGGTTATTAAGAAAGCGAATTGATTCATTTGAATTATAGGCATTAAGAATTCCATGGGCAATAAGATTTTAAAGAATATAAAGACAGAATTCTCCTTGGAGACGATGATCGCTAAACAGAAGTTTGTACATATTATGCGAACTGATGAATCATTGGAAAAGGCAGTTATGTTGGGGAAGATTGAGGGAATGAGAAGAGGAGGAAGAGCAGAAAAGACTTGGATGAACACCATAAACGAACTTTTCAACTTGAATTTACAATTGCTGAAAGAAACGACAAGAGGCCGAGTGGGATGAAGAGGCTTTGTTAACAAGATCACCAAGAGTCAATAATAACTGGATGGCACATAAAAATAAATAAGCCCAGTATTTATAACAGATTTATTGGACGAACAGATTTTGAATTTGGAATCTTTCCTAAAATTTATCATTGTCCTTCAATTTTAGTTTAAATCGATCAACTTTTACCTAAATAATAGCACAGTGATATATGCAATATTATATCAGACTTTAAGATATTTATCATGCAACTGAATGTGCGACAGGTCTGAGATAATAAACGATGTTACCTTGCATTGCAGTGTTGCAGATTGATTGATGGCAGTGTTGCAGATTGATTGATCAGTCCACAGTTTCATAACAATCACAGTAAGCTATAAATAGGCTTATAGATTCATGAGGTGTCCACACGTTGTATCCGTATGTTATGTCTATCAGTTGTATTTCAACTCAGTTCAAGACCATGGCTTCAGTACTAACATCTCAGTGCTGAGGCTATGGAGGATCCGTATTAGAAGAGAAAAAGCATGATCAGAGGGAACCTAGAAATAAAAACTTTGTTTTTATTTCTAGGTCCTAGAATTTTAATCTTGGCCCATTTTAATGACTTAGTTTTTAATGATTAACTGTTTTATGTTTGGTATGCTCAGATAATGCCTTTTATTATCAGATATCTCTCATCTCATCATACCGTATACTCATGTGCCAAAACATTCATGACCATCCAGTCCGTTTCCTGTCAACCAAACTACATGGTTGGTCGGAATAGTGGCTGTTTAAATCGATCAGCTTTTACTTAAATAATATCACAGTTATATATTCAGTATTATGTCAGATTTTAAGAAGTTTATCATGCAATAATGAACGACCTTATTATTACCATTATGACCATCCAGTCCTTTTCCTGCCAACTAAACTGCATGGTTAGTCGGAAATAGTGGCGGTATCCTTGTATAAGGATTATTCTCATGGACATCACTGGTCCTGTCATCCCCATTGAACACATGTTGATCACTAATTCTTACCTGGGGATTGTTTTCTCCAGGAATTACCCTACGTGTTAACATTGTGGTGCTGTATATCAGGAATCAAATGGATCTCTCTCTCTCTCTCTTGCAGAAGACAGTGCCCGTATCACAAAGCTCGCATTGTGCAAGCATGATTCGAAGAGCATATCCAAACATTCTGTGTGATCCCCTGGCAGCATAATTCTTCTGATTCGAATCAAATCGAACTTTTGTGGGATCAAGTGGAACGCATCATCCGCTTGCCAACTCCAGTTCCTCGCTTGCTCGCTCAAAAAACTTCGAGACATTATTCTGTATAGTTGGTCTAGAACACTTCAGGATACCTTCCATAGAATACATATATGAATATTGCACATAGTTAAATTGGCCTTTCTCTTTCAATATCCATATATATGTGTGTGTGTTTGCTTTTAAGTATTCTTGTAGATAAGCTTATACGTTGGTGATACATAACTGTTAAATTTAAAGAAAGAACAACGTATATATTTTTATTAACTAAATAACTTTAATTAATACTTCCAATATTTCGGTAATGTTACATTACCATCTTCAGAGAACATAAAAATTAATGAAATGTGCATGCAGGTACTAACACTATTTTGCTTTTAAGTAATATTTTGTTAATTGAACATTTGTTAGCAAAAACATTAAAGATCCGCAAACTTGGGATGGAAACATCGTTGATAAAAAAAAAAAAAATCCTTCCGCATTTCATCTGCTTGAAAATTTTCAAGTAGATGCAATGACAGGTGGCCAAATGTTTTTGCTCATGAGTGTAGATTCATGATTTCAGACTACCACAAATTGAGCTAAGTATTTATTCCTTTTAATTTACAGTTCATTTATTTGCGTCATTATTAGAAAGCAACAACGTCTTTCATAAGCTTGAAGGTAATTGAAAAAAGTGATTTGAGGACGAATTCAGTTATTGGAGCTACAATTAAAATTAATAACTGTTAATCAAACGTAATATAAACAAAGTATATTTGAATTAAAAACTGGACTACTAAGTCTAGCTATTAAGAACACGATGCAATATTTGCAAATTATTTACATATCATGTAAATATTATTTAATAGCATTAAATTTTAAATGATGAATGATTTAAAAATAATCACTTTTTTCATTTAACTTTCATCACTGGATGGGAAAAAATGAATCTAAATGTTAAATTAAAATAGTTTCACAAAATAATGAGGGAGAAATTAACTTATTTTAATATTATTTCCATTATATTCATTTATTTTAACTTATCAATAATTCCAAGATGGTTCCAAGATAATTGCCATTTTCAAAAACAGAAGACCAAATTCCCTTCATAGCTTACTGGTTGAACAGAACCTAGCCTAACACCAATCATGCTGTCAGTACAGATAAGCAACTTGCTGAACACTACTTCTCTTAACGAGAAACAGCTGCATTTTCTTTAGTAAGGTACATTAAGCTAGTGATAACAAATTGACAGGAAAGAATAACACCTTTGTCTTCCACAAAGAGGGCTAAAGCAATTAATAAAAGACACACCATGACTTCATTTCCCACTTGCACAGAGCGATGTTTTTTCATTCTCTCTCTCTCTCTCTCCAGAATTCTTTCCTCTGGACCTAAAATATCTTAAAAATTTCATCTAATTAAGAAACATCTTTAACGTCATTGTGTCGAACAAGCGTTCGCTGCCAAGTCATACATCAGTGTCACCATTTTGTTTATAATGATCAACATTCGTTTATTACGTCATTAACTTTAAAAGCAAAAAAAAAAATACTCCTTGACTACTAACAAGCCTTGATTTACTTTAACGCGAGACACTGAAATAATTACAGATGCAACGTGCACTCTACTGACTACCAAACCCCGTTTTCTCCGCCTTTCCATTCATCCGGAGTGATCCCAAACAGTCTGTGCTATCATTAACGAGCATTGAAAATAGAGCTACTCAAAGATTGGTGTGAAAACATTGGTTGACAGGTGCTAGCGCTTGTGATGGACACCATACGATAGTACCACCATCTGCAGGCTGACGTCACAGCTCTCTTGGGTATAAAGTGGTTTTGTCATTTCTAGCTGGTCTTTCTATACTCTACTGGTGGTTCCTCACACTACTTCGAGAAATATTAACGATCTCCTGTCACTTCGAGCGCTTACCCTCCTGTTTCCCCAATGTTCAATACTTGATTCTGTTAAGATTATTAGATGGCTTCTGATGAGCTCCCGCCAACGTTTATTCAGAAGCCACGGTTAAGAGAAGAAAATGAGGGTGATAAACTCATTTTCGAGTGTCAAGTGGAATGTAAACCTAAACCTGATGTATCCTGGTTCAAGGGGGATAGTGAAGTAACCCCCGATCGACGGACTCGTTTCTGGATAAAAGATGTTCGTGCTAATCGTTACAATATTGCTTTGGAATTGGATGATGTTGGTGATGAAGACGAAGGAGTGTATAAAGTCATAGTGAAGAATAGGAGGGGAGAAGGAACAGCATCCATTACTTTGAAATTTTCAGGTATGTAAATAAACTGGCATTATAGCTCATCTACTAAACCTGAGAATTTGCTGCCCTATCATATGTAAATGATTCCATTCAATAAATATCTTTCAGTTGGACTAGAAAATTCACATTAGCAAGGTATACTATTCGGATATTATATCGCTAAAGAATACAGATATGAATATTGCACATAGTTAAATTGGCCTTTCTCTTTCAATATCCATATATATATATATATATATATATATATATATATATATATATATTGTAAAATAGAGTTGAATGACTTAAACCGAGAGTTAGGTAAAAAAGGGGGTTTAATAGTAAAAACACGACTAGTTTCGACTTATAACAGCCTTCATCAGGTGACATTATGAAAGAAAAAAGAAACAACACTGAACACTGAAGGTTAGTCTATTTCTATTGTCTATTTTTCAATATGTATTTTAACCGAGTCAATGAATCGTCATATATATATATATATATATATGTATGTATGTGTGTGTGTGTGTGTGTGTGTGTGTGTGTGTGTGTGTTTGCTTTTAAGTAATATTTTGTTAATTGAACATTTGCTAGCAGAAACATTAAAGGTCCGCAAACTCAGGATGGAATCATCGTTGATTAAAAAAAAAAAATCCTTCCAGATTTGCATCTACTTGAAAAATTTCAAGGTAGTGTTACGCCCGCTGTTTAACTTATACAGATACTTTATAGTTTTGAATTGTTAGTTAAAATTAGCAAACAGTTTTACCATACGAACTATAACTCATTAATTTAATGCTTGTCGGATTCGAGGTTCTCTCTCCCAACAAATGAGGATTTGTTCCAATCCAGTTTGATTGGGTTTATGCTATCTTTATACGCAGAGTACTCAAGAAGAAAATTTCCTGGGTGCTTAGCAGAATGAAACAATCATTGCACTGATAGGGATTATTATATTGATTATTTAACGTTTATTATTATCAAATTATTGTATTTGGCGTTTACTTTTAAACTCTGCTAATTCACTGCTGTAATTATAACTCATTAGAGGGATGCATTAACAGTGATTAGTTGAATAACATGGAACGATATTCTTCAGGAGTTCCATTGCGCGTGTAAGTGGATAAACAAAAGGAATCAAAGAATTTTTTAAGATCACGATGCCACATAATCCCAAAATCCGTTTCAGTTTAATATTTATTTCATCTTGATCTCATTTTGTTGAATAAGATTGAGATTATGAAAGTAATCGCGACCTTGGTGTCATGTCGGATTTGAAAATATATAGAAATAAAGCATTTCTTTTTCCTAAATTAACAGAATGTATATAAATGTTGTCTTCATTCATTATAACATGTCTCCTTTCCCCAAAGTGCACGTCTTGCAAATGGATTAAAATAACTGATTTTTAGTCTGTGTTTCATTATCTCTCAAAAATTTTAAAAAACACTATTAATCTTACTATTTTGTTTTCAATTCATTATAGTATGATCTTTGTTTTTCTTTAAGAAAAGTAATGCGTAACTAAATTGTATTATAATGAGTTAATCGCAATTCTGGACAAACAGTATTATTTTGTATTTCGGATATGTGTAATAATTTTAATAGAAATAGAATCTCGACTGGAACCGACGGTGTTTCTGATTGGGGGGGATTTATTATGACCATTAGTGTTCGAGAGATGCACCTGTCCCTTTTCTTATCTGGCGATAAAGATGTTTTGGGAAAGCCCTGGGTTTCAAGGGCTCGACACTTGGGAGTTTCAAGAAACCGACGTCGCGTATATGTTAGAGAGTAGAGATTTTTAAACAATTAACAGAAAAAAACCTGCGGCGTTGATTTTCAAGAGTTCTTTTGATGAAAAGGAATGAGAACCGATGATGTCGAGTATCAGAATTTAGTCTTTTTTTGGTCTTATTTTTTAATTATTAATGAATTCCATATTTTCCACAGGTGTATAATTTTTTTTCCACATTTCATCGCTGATTAGTGTTACATAAGTTTGATACTATAAACAAAGCATTGCACCCAATGGCGTTCAGTGCCGTTTTTATATAAGTTATTACGATGCATTTAAGTTATAAGCATTTGCATGTATATATTCAAGAATTGATTATTTTAGATTTTGTTAACTAATCACTTTTAAAAATTATATTCAGTTTATTTCTTATACTGTAACTATTAAAAACACAATATACCGTACTACATGATAAGCAATTATTTTTATATAGCTGTTAAAATAGTCGCATCCCAAATAAGTTTTTTCTCTTTACTTTTGCCCACCAGTGAACTCTGTGCTTTAGACGTTGACCTCTGCTGTGGGTTTGGTGGTATTTTGTTGTTTTTTATATTGTCTTTCTTTTCATATTTATTGAACTCTAAGGAGATATTTTCCGTTTACTAGATTTATTTGTAGCTCATAATTTAATGAACATTTTCCTGATCGTCTGCATACCTATCGCACTTTATTTAGTGGTTTGATGGAGGAGATATTTGTTCTGTTTGCATGCAGCCAGTAGTTATATTGTCCGACTCATCGCCTGAGCCACTTTACATTACACGATCGGCTATCTTATACACTATTTTTGTCTATTGACTAAGTGTTTTCACTGTACGGTTTGTCTGTTTTGCAGGAGTAGAAAACTTGGCTAACCCAACTTCAGTTGAAAGCCCTATAAAAATTCCTCCTCATGACGAGAATCGAACCTATAGTTTTTTTCCGGTCGACGGGCAATATGTCTCTTTTCTTCCAATTGCTCGGCGGAGGCGCCTATAACTGCGGTATGCTATATTGCAGTTTATATTAAAACTGTGTATAGATTGCTTGCTTCAACATAATTTATACAAGATCACTAATAAAGTGACAGACTTTCTTGAGTAATTTTCTTGTATATCTATTTCTAAAGCAAGATGAAATTTTGCGATCTTTTGTATTGAAAATTTCAGATAGCAGACTTTTCAAAAATTAAATTTCTATCAATTGTCAGTACCCTCCACGTATTTCCCCGTATTCCATATTTATGCATATCAGCATTTAGACATGTTAACATTATTTGTCAATACAAATATGAGCAGCCGGCGTGCAAGGATTTGTCCTTATGGTTTTGTCTTGGATGTCAATATGGATATACATTAACATGATACTATGGTTGGATATTTATTTTAACGAATTTTAAAATTCGGAGAGCATAGTTAGTTTCTCAAAGTTTGCGAAAGTGCACACACACATTGCACAGAAGCCTTAAGGTTTTCTGTGTTTATAGAATCTTGTTATTAAGAACGGATATTATGAATGCGATCAACTGCTACTATCTCACGCAGTGTTCCTGGTGAAATCTTATTGGTACAACCTATAATTACCAACCTGTAATTTGATCGCCAATTTTTTTTATTTCCCCCTACCCAATCCTTCATGCATCATCTTTCCATATACATCTAGTAGTTATCTGGGATTAGGGAATAGCACCAATGGATTAAAACGTGAATAACCGAGGTGTTCGCCTCGGTTATTCATAACTATTCTTAAGCATATTTAGTTTTTAGTATGGTTAGCAAGGTCATTTTATATATATGTATATAATGACCACCGCACGAAAACTCGCAAGACCTATAGCATATCGGTGCCTTGTATGGGCAGCTTAAAGAATAAGATGAAATTTACTTAATGAAATTAGGATAAAATGAAAAGACGTGTTATCACAAAAAGGAGACTAGTAAAAATTGAATGCGATGAGTAATAAGTTAGAAAATATACATACACTCGAACACTGCAGGTGCGTTTGCAATAATTGCATCTTGATATCCCTCCCCAAATCAGATATCAAATAGGTACCAGAAACTGAGCAGAAATGTTTAAACCATGTTCTTAAGCGAGTTTTTTTGTTGGTATTTTAATTATTCAAAGCTTGATTTGTGAAAATAGGCCATACCACGTGAACGTGATGTTGAATAAAAGGGATAATTAGAAGCAACTAAGATGTTAGTTAAATGTGTGTGTTCTCAGATCGCCTGTTTTGCGAGATGACATATTAGCAGGTGCTATTTGTTTTCAGACGCTCCTCAAAACAAATAGACGAATTTTTGATTAATAGATTTGACGACCACAGCCTGTCTCTTAAAAAAAAAAATTTTAATATTGCCATATCCCTTTAAGCATATTCCCTTATACACCATCTCTCTCGCTCTCTCTTATACGATATCTATTTTGTCCGATAACCACGAGCTCCCACAACCTCGCTTTTTAGGCGTATTTCCCAAAATGCCTTAGATTTGTTTTGTGTGTTTTTTCATGTCAGTTATTCAGAGATGATGGGTGGACAACTTTTTGTTGGGCATAAAAAATAAAACTTTTCGAAATTATAAATTGAAATAACTTCACGTTGTCTTTTTCACGTGAATTGCATCCACGAAGGGTCAGGATGAACTTTAATAAAATTTGGGAGATTTAGAATGCAAATATGCACATATTCATGTGATTCAGTTTTGGTTTCAGTCGGATACTTTTGATTGATAAAAATTAACAAAAGGGACTCGAAATTATATATTAATAGTTTGCACTGTCTTGATAGAACTTAACGAAATTTGGTCCTTGCGATCTCCGATAAAATTTGTCGAAGTGTTTCAATTTGATTCATTGTAGTGGCAGAATTAGACAAAACAAATATATGGCCAGATTACATAAGTGAAAAACTATATGTACACATTTTAGTTTTTCTCGCTGTATTTTTGATGCCGTAGTTTTCTTTACAAAAGTACCATTACTCATTAGAGCTGTTTGAATAACATACTGATATTTTGACAATCGAAATTCATCCGATTTCAAACTGTATGATAGATAAACTATGGGAGTTTGTAGATTCAAGACTTTGTTTTGATGTAAAATTATCCCCCATCCCCCGTGATAGATGGTTTTTGTTGACAAAACAATTCGAAATGATAATAATTCCTCCTAGGATTGATAGAATTTAACCGAATTTATATTTAAGATCGCTGTTAAATTTCTCTTTCAGATGGCAGAACAAAATTATTTACATCACATTATGCATGTTTAGGTTCAATGGGCTATTACGAGAAAAACCTTTTTTTGACTTTGAAATAACCACTTGATGAATCGGTAAGATGATCAAGTAGTTAGTTAATTCACTTGATATATAATTTGTACATATTCTTGTTTATGGTGAACAGAGTCTGGGATTAATAAATAATACCATCTGCATAGCAGATTTTTCATTTTACAAAACAGGCAGACGCAGAAGAACAGCCAATTAACAGACATAATTCAGTGGTTTCATAGCTTCAGTTATTTTATTCAGAGAAGTTAACACTGGTATGGTATGAGAAAGTCAGACGTGCTTTTGTATATTGGGAGTTATGTAGTCATAAGGATGCATTCTATACCTTTATGACTTTTTACGACTATAATTAATGAACGTCGATGATTATATAGAATTATATCTTGTGAACACAAATCCAGTTTTGTTTTTTAATGTAGTTGTTCAGTATAAATTATGTTAATCGAAACTTGGACGATATGACATGAACTTGTACATTAATGTAGGATCGATAAATATATCTTAGAATTGAAAAACAGATATTAAACTATGAAAATTTTATTACTCATAATCGTGATTAATAATAACACATACACAGTGTGCCTACCTATTTTCTAGGAACAGTTGTAGTATTTTATTTATCATATCACGTTCGTTGCTATTAAATATTCATTTCTATCTTTCGTCAGCATCAATCGAGGAAAGGTCAAAAGTAAAATTACTTTTAATTAATTATTTACTGATTCATGATTTCGGTTGAAGTTTTATTGTCGGTTTATTGATCAAGATTATCGTAAATATAAAACTAGGGTGCTACTTATTTCCAAGTGGATTATTAAGAATATCATCATCATAACTAATTACGGATATAGACCATATTGGTCTATTCCGGTCTCATTATCCATCTAATATCCTTTTTTTGAGGGTCTACCCGGTCTTCTCTTTCCAATTGGAAATAAACATAAAGTTTTCGAAGAAAGGTCACAATTTGTCCTCTAATTATTTTATATGATATACAAGTAAGATCGAATTTAACACATATATATTTTTTACTGTAGAACTTATTGAAAAAAAAATAGTTTCTTATTGATTCAAAAATTAGCAGCAGCATTCCAGTAATATCCAAGATACACTTCTAAGAAATGCATTTATTAAACTATTTTAATATCATTTTTTATTACAGAAGCGCAGCTTCTTAAATAATGAAAATTCCTGTTAAGAAGGAATTCCAACTAATAAATACCAAATTAATATTTTTTCCCCTTTTTGCTAAAAAGGACTCCTTGGATGCTAACAATTTCCCTTCGAAAATGTTACTAATATTTATTGTCGAATAACGCGTTACTAAATATTATATAAGAACACTTGCCTAAGTCAGCTTTCTTAATGTGAATTAAATAAGCTAATAAAAAAGGATCAAGTCAACTTTACCTCAAACCGAACTCCGCTCTTCCTAACAAGCTAGGCGGCGTTCGGTAACTTCATCCCTGAGCTGTCAAAGAGCTAAAGTCCGTGGAGTATGTCTCGGCATGCTGAACAGCTGAAATAGGTCCGCTGTGGCCGTATTTGGACATTCTAAAAATTTCACGCTAACGCAGCCGTGAAGTGTGAAGGAGCATTGTTTACACTTTTAGCCCGGCTGCAGCTGTGATTTTTAGTGATCTGTGACTGCTTTGATGAGTGTGCAATCCGGAATAGGAGTAGTTGCGATTTTATTTTCTGAATTTTAATTTCTGGAACACTTTTTTGCTCATTATTCTAGGTTCAGATTTTTTCTGATAGACAATCCTCAATAGGAAGAAATACATACCAAATTCACTAAGGCCACTTTATTAAGCTAATAAGGCATTTTTATTAGTATTGGTCATAGTTCATTGCAGATCTAAAATAGAACTTTTGATGATTTAAAAGATAAAATGTTAAATTGGGGAGTTAGTAAACGAAAAAAAAAAAAAAAAGGAGGCGTGAACTAGATCAAAGTATTCATATTTTTAGACGAGTAGTATCTTATTATTTATTTATTTATTTTATTTATTATTTATTATTATTATTATTTGTAAGCTTCCTATTATAGTACAAAATGTTGAACAATGATATGTGTAACCTAAGAGCAACAGCTCCAGGTTACGATATGCATAAAGTTACAAAAATTTATGTAATGCATTTTCATTATATACACATATTTACATTCATATAATATACATATTACATATTATTATAATATAATTACATAATAAAATCGCAGGAGACATGCTAATATGTACAGAGAAAGTTACATAACAATTAATTAGGAACAAAATAAAACAAAGCAGTTAAATAGCATTTAAATTTTTACGTTTTACACATGAGACTGGATCTTTGAATACAAATATGCTAAAAACCAATAATTTATACAATTATTTTGAACAGAGCTCCCTCATTTCTGTGAGAAAATAAATACTCTTTGATTAGAGTTTTGTATTTGTTTGGGTTAGTTTCATTTCTTATTGTTAGAGGTAGTGTGTTGAATACTTTTGGCGCTAAATAAGTATAATGTTTGTGTATTGCTGCTTTATTTGCTTTCGGAACTATATATTGTAGGCCCTTATGTCTACTAAGGAAAGTTATTGTTTGATATTTACGTATTCGTTGTCGTTTTATTATGAATAATAGTACCCTATAGACGTATAAATATCTAAGGGATAGTATGTTTAGTATGGTGTATTTATTACACATTGCAGTATCCTTATATTTGTTTCTAGTTAAGATTTTAATTACTTTATTCTGAGTCGAGACTAAATGTTTTAGCGTATTGCGATAGATTCCTCCCCAATTTAATATATTGTAATGTGCTTTGGATCCATGCAGAATATAATAATTTTAGCATATTCAAATTTAAGAATCTGTTTAGGTAGTAAAGTCTGTTTAACGTAATCATTACTTTATTTACGACATCGGTAATATGCGGTTTCCAACTTAAATTACCATTAATCTATTTTCTCGCAGTTATAATTTGAATTTGTCATGAAATTCCAATCATGCAAAATTAATTGTGCAGTGAAGTTCATTTTCCTGTTGTATTTCGCAAGTTAAAATTTACATATTTAATTTTTGAGACATTCAGACTGAGTTTGTTTGACTGGAACCAATTTGTTACTTTCAAAAGATCTGTATTCACGATGGTTTTCATTTGTTCGGCTGTGTCCGTAGAGAAAATTAGTACAGTATCATCTGCAAAAGTATTTATTTTACTGCTTTGGTTTAAGATTGCAGAAGTCATCGATATAAATATTAAATAAAATTGGTCCCAAGACAGATCCTTGTGGTACACCACAGTCTACTGTTTTGGAGCTGCTATATAGCTATTGTCTATTTTTACAATTTGTGATCTGGCATTTTAAGTAATTTTTGAACCAGTTTAGGGCAGTACCTCGTATTCCTATGACTTCTAATTTTTTAATTAAAATTTCATGTGATACAGAATCAAAAGCTTTGTATATATCTAGAAATACTGCTAACATTAGTTTATGTTCGTCAAGGGAGGTATAAACTGTATTTGTGAAGTTCAGTAAAGCATGTTCTGTGCTAAACTTTTGCCTGAACCCAAATTGATTCTTCGAAAAGTTGTTTTTGTCCAATAATTTCACGAGTCTAATTTTTACCAATTTCTCTAATATTTTCGAAAAGATCGGTAGAAGGGAGATCGGTCTGTAATTTTTCAAGTTATTTTTGTTTCCATTTTTGTAAATAGGTACAACTACGGCTTTCTTAAAATCTGATGGAAACGTGCCTGCCATCAGTGATAAGTTAAAAATGTACATTAGGGGTTTCATAATGTACATTTGGCATTCTTTCACAATGCTTGTGTTGATACCATCGTATCCTGAAGTTTTGGCTGTTTTTAGGCTAGCTATAACACTTTTGATTTCGTTTTCACAAGTGTGGAAAAGATATATGGAGTTATCAAGTCTCTTGAGAGTGCAATTCTGAGGAGTGGGTTTAGCATTTTTCAGAATGCTTTCACTGACCGTGGCGAAATGGTTATTGAATTCTTCGGCTAATCCTCTGTCTCCATTTTCTCTATTCCTATCGCTATCTTTAAGTATGGGGAGGTTTTGTTTTGTCTATCTTTGCCGATTAATTTATTCACAAACTTTCATTGTTTTCTAGGGTTTCCTTGGCATTTTAGGAATTCATTTCTGTGGTATTCGTTTTTACTTTCTTTTAATTTATGATGTATTAGATTTTTATAGTACTTGAAACTGTGTTCATGATATTGATTGTGCAGGTATTTTTAAAACTTTTTATACACTTTATCTCTAATTTTTATGTAGCGTCTGATTTCCTATGTAATCCAGGGCTTTGTTTCTTTCATTTTGTCTATTATTTTAACTGTAATCGAGTCTTGTATTTTATTGTTCATTATTGCAATAAATTTATGATACGAAGTATCAATATTTGTTTCTGTCGTTATATCTTCCCAGGAGACAATGCTCAAGTTACGTTTCAGTACTCCGGAGTCAGTTGTTCCGCTATTCCTCAGCAAGGCAATATTCATATCCCCAATTATGAGAACATTGTCACTTCTGATCTCATCTAGACTGCACTCGAGTTCTTATATAAAGTTGGACTCTGTGTAACAATGCGACCTATATTACAGCCATTATATATACAGTGGTACCTTGGATTGCGAGTAACTTGGTCTGCGAGTGTTTCGCAAGACGAGCAAAATTTTTTAATAAATTTTAATTTGATAAACGAGCGACGTCTTGCAATACGAGTACTGTATTACCTATACGCTTTGTCTGCCGAGCGTCACGTGATCACAAGCCGCTCGGGATTGTGGGTAATCGTCTCGCATGCGCGGTCTCAGTCGGCATACCTTTCATATAGTCAACATTCGTGCTAGCGTTGTGACCACGTGTGTGTGCGTAAAGCATTTTTTTTTTATTTTGTATCCAAATGTAGTTAGTGACTGTTCTTTATTAACTGTACTACGACAATGGCCCCAATGAAGAAAAGGGTTGAAAAGGAAGGCGGTAAGAAGAAAGAGATGATTACGGTGGAAGTTAAGAAGGAAATCATCGGGAAGCACGAACAAGGTATGCAAGTGGCCGCCATCGCAAGATTTTATAAGAAGTCTACGTTAACGATTTGCACAGTATTAAAGAAGAACTAAGGGGGCTAGATGTAGCAAAAGGAGTCACGAGAGTATCAAAGCAACGGCCACGTATTTTAGAAGATGTAGAAAAGTTGCTTTTGGTGTGGATAAACGAGAAGCAACTAGCAGGTGATACTGTGACCGAGAACTTAATCTGTGAGAAGGCAAAGGCCTTGTACGCCGACCTCGTAAGTAAACTGCCAGGTACGTCTACAGAAAACGAAGAAGGCTTCAAGGCGAGCAGGGGATGGTTTGATAACTTTAAGAGGAGAAGTGGCATCCATAGTGTTGTGAGGCACGGAGAGGCTGCGAGTTCGGACGCAAAGGCAGCTGTAGCGTTCATTGCCGAGTTTCAGAAGCTCATGGTTTCCGAGTGTTACCTGCCGCAGCAAGTTTTTAATTGCAATGAGACGGGGCTTTTTTGGAAAAAGATGCCAAAGAGGACCTACATTACAGCAGAAGAGAATGCAATGCTCGGTCACAAGCCCATGAAAGACTGTCTCACCCTCTTGCTGTGTGCTAATGCAAGCGGTGATTTCAAAGTCAAGCCCCTGCTCGTGTATCATTCTGAGAATCCACGAGCCTTCAAGAAATGCAAGGTGCAGAAGAGCCAGTTAAACGTTATGTGAAGGTCCAACAGCAAGGCTTGGGTCACTCGTACCTTGTTCGTTGAGTGGATTAACGAAGTCTTTGGTCCTGCAGTGAAGAAATACCTTTAAAAAAATTGTCACTCAAAGTCTTGCTGGTTATGGATAATGCTCCTGCTCATCCTCTAGGCCTTGAGGACGACTTACTGCAAGAATTCGAGTTCATTAAGGTCAAGTTCCTTCCTCCCAACACTACTCCATTATTCCAGCCCATGGATCAGCAGGTCATTTCGAACTTTAAAAAGCTTTACACCAAGGCACTATTTCAGCGATGCTTCGAGGTGGCCGAAGGAACTAACCTTACTCTCTGAGTGTTTTGGAAAAATCATTTCCACATCGCAAACTGCGCCAAGATCATCGATAAAGCCTGAGATGGGGTCACCAAGAGAATCCTTAATTCTGCTTGGAGAAAACTGTGGTCTGATTGCGTCGAGGGGTTTGCTCATGAACAGGAGCTGCCAGTTGTCGATGAAATTGCGTCCTTGGGGAAGACCATGTGACTGGAGGTGAATGAGGACGACATTCAAGAGCTGGTGGAGGAACATGGCCAGGAGTTTACCACCGACGAACTGATGGATCTGCATCGCGAGCAACAGCAAGAGGTTATGGAGGAGATCTGGTCTGAGGAGGAGGAGAAAAAGACTGAGACATCCCTCTCTTCAAATGAGATTAGGGAGGTGTGTAAAATGTGGAAAACAGTGCAAAAGTTTGTAGAAAAGCACCACCCGAGTAAGGCTATGGCCGTGCGAGCGATGAATCTGTTTAACAACAATGCAATGTCATATTTCCGTGAAATCCTCAAAAGGAGGCAAAAGCAAGTGTCATTGGATAGGTTCCTTGTTAAAGTCGCACAAAAAAAAAAAGAGTCAACATATAGCAGTGATTCCGTTATGACAATGAAAGTGGTCCTGCCCAATACAATTAATTGTATTTACTGTAATATGTAATTAATAAGTTCGATTAGTTTTATGTATTTTGTATTAATAATTTTTATATGAATATTTTTGAGTTTTGGAACGAATCATCTGAGTTTCTGTTATTTCTTATGGGGAAATTCGCTTTGATATACGAGTGCTTTGGATTACGAGCACGTTTTCGGAAAGAATTATGCTCGCAAACCAAGGTACCACTGTATATTATGATGTTCTAAATATAAATTGACATTTTCAGCTGTTTTCATTTTTATATTAGTAATGTTATTAACAGATAAGGTATTTCTGATAAAGATAATTACTCCTGCAGATTTGTTATAATTTCTACGTTGATAATAATTTTGAAATCCGCTTAATTAGTTCAAATCAATTTCTTGGTCTTTAACCCAGATTTCTGTTAATATCAGAACATCTAGCGGATAGTTTAAATTGTCTAGTAGTAATTCAATGTGCTCTAATTTATCTCGAATAATTTTTATATTTATATGCAAAATGTTTACACATTTATGAAAAGTGACATCACAGTTATTACTCTCGCTGTTTTCTCGGAATTTAGACAAGTCTTCTTCGCCATATTTTAGATGTATCATCTCTTCTCATGAAAGGTTTGCCCTGTTTGACCCAGAGATATTTGCAGTTGACTCCTTTACATTTCTTGGCAATAAATAGTAGATGTTTTAGGTTTCCAGTCAAGTGCTCCTTTAAATATATTTTACTATCCTTAAATCATCATCATCATACGTATCAAGGATTTAGGCCTAGTATGGCCTGTTCCGGCCTTAGAAGTCATCGTTGAATCGTTTAAGAGGACGTCCTGGTTTTCTTTTTCCTAATGGCTTGTACTTTAAGGCTTGTTTTGGTAATCTTTCTGTTTTCATTCTTTGAACGTGTTCCATCCATCTATGTTTATATTTTTTAATTTTTTCAATTACTGGTTCTTGGTTTAATTCTTTCATAATATCTTCGTTTCTTTTGTGATCAAATAGGATATACTTTGCAGTTTTTCTCATAAACTTCATTTCTGCTGTTGTTAATCTTTGTTTGTCTTTTTGTTTTATTGTCCAGATTTCGCTTCCATACATTAAGACCGGTAGGGCTAATGTATTGTATACTTTTAGCCTGGTTTGTTTTTGAACTAGGTTTGGTTTAAATATAGAGTTAATTACTCCTGTTATTTTTAAATATTTTGCAATTTTTACGTTTATATCTTTTTCATTTTCATAAGTGATCATACATCCTAGGTAGTTAAATGAATTCACCTGTTCTAAGATCTTGTTATCTAATACTATTTTAGTTCTTGCTGGATCTTGTCCTTTAAAGGCCATAGTTTTTGATTTTTCCGTTGATATTATCATACCATAATCTTTGGATATCTCATTTAGATTTAAAATAGCTTTCTGTAAGTTATCTTCAGAATTTGTAATTATTATTTGGTCGTCTGCAAAGAGGAGAGTGTTTAAGTTAACTGTAGGTCAAAGTTTAATTCCTTGATGTAAATTTTTACTCCATTTTATTATTATTTCATTTAAGTAGATATTAAAAAGAGTTGCTGAGAGGGGACATCCCTGTCGGACCCCTTGGTTTATCTCTCTTGTATATGATAGCACATGATTTAATCTTATTTGTATTTGATTATTTTCATATATACTTGTGACAGATTTTAGGATGTTATTTGTCTTTCTTTTAATATGTTAAATAATATGTTTCTTTTAACTTTGTCAAATGCTTTCTCAAAGTCAATAAATGCAATATGTGTGTCTAAATTATATTCTCTTCTTTTCTCTATTATTAATTTTAGGCAGAAGGCTGGGTCTATACATGATCGTCCTTTTCTAAATCCATTTTGTACCTCTAGAATAAAGTTTTCGGAATATTTCATTAGTTTGTTATTTAAGATTCTGCTGTATATTTTGTAACATGAATTTAGTATACTGATACCTCTATAGTTTTTAGGGTCATCTCTATTACCTTTCTTAAAGATAGGAATCACAATTGCTTTTTTCCATTCCATTGGGAGGATACCAGTTGAGTAAATTTTATTTAAAAATAATAAGAGTCTTCCTTTGAATCTTGTTCCTGCGTATTTATATAGTTCTGAACCTAGCTTATCTTCTCCAGGTGATTTTCCGTTTCTTGTTTCTTTCAGGCTGATTTCTAATTCTTCTTCAGTTATTTCCTTTTCATTTTCGTTAATTGTTTGCCAGTTGTCTTTTTTAAAATATTTGTCTGTCCACAGTTCTGTGTAGTAATTTAGAAATTCTTCTAATTTCAATTCAGTGTTTAATTTTATGTTTTCTTTGGTATCTGCATTTAGGTGTTTCAAAATCTTATATACATTGGGTCTTATTTTATATAAATCATGTTCTAAATTAGAAACAAATTTATTCCATGATTCTCTATGTCTTTTTCTGACTTCTCTTTTAGCTATGGCTCTTATTCTTTTATATTCTATTTCATCTTCTAATCTTTTACTGCTTAACCATTTGTGATAGGCTTCTTTTTTCTTTTTGATTATTTCTTTGATTGTATCATCCCAGATTTTGTGCTACCAATTGCTATTATATCTAAAGCATTTTATATCATTATAGCTATATCATACACCGAGGTTTTTTCACTAATTACTAACTCGTGAAAGCAAGCAATAAACATGATTTTCTTAATTTTAGTTTACCTGTTCTGCTATTTAAACTCTTGCATCGCTTCAGCTTTTTTAACGTCCGCCAAAAGCCCATATTTTACTGCTCTTCAGAATTATAATAAACATAAAAGTAAAAATTTGTGCTTTAACCCACAAGATGGAGTATTGCAAACTGAAGCATACTCGTACATCCATATGTGATTATATTTGGCATCAGGAGAAAGATGGAAAGAACAGATTTTTGTTATTTCTTCGAAAATAAAAGAAGGTATGTGGAGAGATAACTTATCGATACTGTTATACGAGTATACTGTATTTTTATATTGGGTTAAGATTCATGAGCGAATCTTTAACCCAATATAAAATCTTAACCCATGCATCAGGTTATGATTTTATGAATTACGAATTCATAAAATTCACAAAGTTAATATTAATTCAGTCTTTTCATAAAGAATTAAGAATTAATGAATCTTAACCCAATATAAAAATGTTTTTTGTCTTCTGTGCCGGTTTCCTTTATTGCATTTAACAAATATATGTAAGTCGAAGACAGTTTTATTCATGACCAAAAAAGTGCAAGTCTTCTCGTATAGCTCTTTTCTCCTTATTGATATTACATTTCTGTCTGCAGCGAAATTATTTATTTTCTTAGAATAATTGAGTATAAATTGTTAAACTTCGCATATGAGTCTTGCGTCGTGTATTTCGTCAGTATCTTGTGGATCTCTTATCTCGCCATATGATCAGTTTCTTTCACGACATGCATTTATACACTTCATTTACTTACATACAGACTAAACTAAACTGAAGCATGTGTTGGAGGCAAAAGACCTTTTCTGCTTACTCAGGAAGTCATATATTGAGCAGAACTATCATCTAAGCAGCGTGGATCTAAACAGGCTATTTATATATCTGCTGATCCTTTCTGCTCTCTTAATTTCCAAGTTAAAGCACGGAAAGTAGAGGTGGATTTTAGTTTGTGGGGGGGGGGGGTAGAAGAGAAAACAATTTTTGAAGTAAATTAAGTATATTAAAATACTATTCCATATTAGAATGAAAATATAGTTAATCTTAAAGATAATTCCGATGCCCCAAGAATGGGGAAAAAGAAGTATTAATAGAATAACATACATTTAAATGAAAGGTTTTTTTAAATTCTTTCCTGCAGTCATTCAAATTTATAAGTTATCCATGCATGCGTGGTTGAAACTTTCAAATTAACGAATGAATGCTTCAAATCTGCATATTTATGTTTGTTTTTGATGTGATTCATGCCTATTAAAAAGTTAGTCGTAGGAACGTTTCCGTTGGGATAGTTCATCCGTGTTCAGTAAGAAACACGTATATTAGCTGTTCCAATGGATCCAAATTCTCGGTTTCCTAGACTTATTGTACTGGTTGTTATCTTTAAAGCAGTGTGATATTATAAGGATTCAGCAATTGAGCTTTTCATACTCTTGATTTTCTGTTCAGTAGGACTTTTATTCTTTTAATTTGACAATTAAATGAATGAAAACCAAACAAAATATGCTAGCTTTATCTTCATTATTTCATTGACCATGCTTCGATAACTTTGCATTTCTCATGAAATGTAATATCTCCTTCATATCACAATTGGTGCGCGAAGATGCTTTATAATTCCTTACTATACTGTAGACAACTACCGGTTTTCACTAAGGCGTTTTAGACGGATTATCTTCTTTAACATCAGTTGATGAGAGACCAAATAGGTAGTGAGAACACAGGTGTCTTTGTTATTATTATTTTTTTTGGGGGGGGGGACGGCAGATTACTTTGACTTATGTGGAAAACATGAATATTTGTAAAACCCGTCGTATCTTATTTACATGAATTCAAATTTTTCTCACCAGTACGAGGATTTTAGTCCTAAACAATGGGAAAATACATATAAGTAATTTGTAAGGAATTAGGACATTTTGACGAAAGTCTGATTGGAAAAAGGGTGATTTTTTCTTTTTATGATATTTAACATCGAAAGGTTAGTAACCTATAGCACATTTAGTCATGGGCTGAATCTGAGTAGAGTATTCTACACTGCGAGGCATGCTCCCCAAGAGCTGAAGGGGGGGGGGTACCATATCTGTGTAATATCCATATAACTGATTTCCATAATTTGCAAGACAGTTTCTCAATACATATACAGTATGTGCATATCAGAAGCAAAGCTGATCAAGCCCCATAAAGTAAGAAAAAAAAAGAATGATGTTATAAACATTGCGCTTTAAAATTTAGCTTGCAATATACGAACAAATAATATTATATAGCGGTTTTTATAAACATTATAAACATTTAAGATGTAAGTTAGTCATTTGGTCTCTAAAAAGTTGAGCTTTAATTGTAAGCTCGGGTTTGTATTAAATATTGTACTAAATTTGAGGAATTTACAGAAAGTGGAGTTGATCAGTTTGGCTTATGAGAAGCTCATATTATTTGCGGCGTTTCTGACTTATTTATTTCAATCAAATATTTAAGTTAGAATTCCTCTTTGCGAATATTCAAACTTGAAACCGAAATCTTAATAACCACTTCCACCAAAGATCAATATTATTTCAAATTTTAGGAATTAAGAAATCTTTATATTGCATTTACTATTATAAACGTAGTTTAAACACCAATCTACTTATTAAGATTAGCAAAAAGATTGCGACTTCATGAGTTAAGAACACACAGCCGCATCGGAACTCTCGGAAGAAAGAAAGAAATGTTTTTGTGATTTCCCCCCCCTTCTCATGATCCACAATAATAATAATAAATAAATAAAAAAAACTATGACAATGTTTATAAAAACCGAATAAATGTCATCATGAAGTTTTTTTTCTTTTTTTAAGAAATCGAAAATGGTACATTTATCTAAGAAAATTATGGAATAGAAAATTTCATCTTAAAAAAACAAACAAAGAAGCAGATAACTGAATTTGTCATTTATTTGTTTATTTGAGCCTTCGCGGGACTCAAAATGCAATTCAGATTTTGCCAATGTTGTGAAAGTTAAATCGATGGCATATCTGAACGAAAACTGACAAAAATAAAGAAAATAAATAATATTCTCTATAAGTTTGATCGAAATTGATTTTATTCGAGCACTGGTTTTGCTTTGATGAATCGCCTTATAATGGCTGAAGGAGAAAAAAATCTTTGTTTTAGTACCATTTGTATCAGTCTTTTTGATTCAGTTAAAACATCTGCAACACTTGAAACCCAGGGAACTGAGAAATCATGTAATGAAACACTAAAACATATTTACAATAATGCAACTTCTGTATTTAAATTATATAAAAACAGTGAAAAGTTCCCAATACATAAAGGCATCCGGAAAGGCGATACCATATCTCCAAAATTATTTACAGCTGCACTAAGGAAGTCTTTAGAAGCCTTGATTGGGAAACAAAAAGGAATAAACATAAATGGAGAAAGTCTGCATCATCAAATTTGCAGAGAATATTGTCCTAATAGCAGATAATCTTGAAGAAGAAAGACTAAATCAGCTAACGAAGCCTCCAGAGTAATTGGATTAAAAATAAATAGAGAAAAAACAAAAATAATGATGAATAAATACATAAACCATAGAACTGTCAAAGTTGAAAACCATGAAATAGAACAAGTTACTTCATATGTATATTTGGGCCAATTGTTATCCTTTGAGGATTGCTAAAGAAAAAAGATTGAACGAAGAATTCACTTTGGATGGCTTATGTGAAAATGAGAGACATATTTAGAAGTAACATCCCTATGAGTTTAAAAAGGAAAGCTTTCGACTAGTGCATACTTCCTGTCCTAACACATGGACTTTAACAGAAGCCCTAAACAAAAAAGATGAGAACAACACAACATCGCATGGAGAGAAGTATGCTAAAAATAACATTAAGAGATAGGAAGACAAATACCTGGATAAGATCTCAAACAGGCGTCATGGATATTGTAAAATACATCAAACAGGCTAAGTGGAGATGGGCTGGCCATATTGCCAGATGCAGTGACGGGAGATGGACTAGAAAAACAACGGAGTGGAGACCAATGGATGGAGCAAAACAAAGAGGAAGACCGAGAAGAAGTTGGAAAGATGAACTGGAACAAATTGCAGGAGTGAGATGGATGGGAGAGGCAGAAAACCGAATGGTCTAGAAAATCAGGGGAGACCTTCGTCCAGCAGTGTACAGAACCAAAAGGTTGAAGAAGGAGGACTGTATTGCAGTAATTATAAATCAATATACCTTTGTACTTTTTAACATCATACCGTAAACGTGTTTTCATTTTAAAGTTATGCATTTTAAACTTTTGCAGTTCTTTTTAACTTTGGGCATCATTAATTTAAAATTGAATTTTTGGTTCCTTTTCTGTGAGATGATGAAGAGTTATTGCAGCAACTGAGCCAATTACTGTGTGTCACTAACTACTTTGATGGCCAAAATTCTCCCTGTGCTCTAATCGCTGTTTCTAATTCTAAATAGAATATTTATCTTCCGGTTTTTATTACAGGTGTTCAACAGGACGTAGTTTGCCAAATTCGAAGTATATTGAAACCTAATAATAATAAAAACCTTCTCGAGATCTTTGAAAATAATAGAAAACGCTCAAAACGCATCCACTTTTCCTCAGCGTTCCGTAGAAGTCAGAGGAGGGGGTTTTCCTTCACTTTGGTCCAATTTGTTTAAGTTAATAATTAACTTAACCTTAAATTAATTTTTACAAAATTAATATTTTTCTATTATGTATAATATTTTTTGCTACTACCTTGAGACACTCGAACTGGAATCCGGTCTCTTTTCTAACGGCTCCGTATTTTGCCTTAAGAAAGAAGCTAATTATTTTTAGACGTTTTTATTTATTTATTTTTAATTTTAAAGGCTCGCTTTATGTGGAAGTTTTGTCTTTTCTTGTTTATTACAATAAGCAATGAAACTGATCTGTTGCTTAATGAGTTTTACAGATATCTATATCACTTCGAGATTCACATCTAGCACTTTGGTACTTTCATACCTTATGATGTGAATCGTCTGCCACCTTGAAACTCCCCAACATCCATGTTCTTGTGATGGAGTGTGGAGACGACTCTACTTAGCCAACTAGGCATCTAAGTTACTGGTCTGCATACACATTTAGTACTTACTGTCTGGATATAAACATTGTATCGATATTAATAAGGCCCACCTAAGAAGAACTCTGCATTGCAGAGTTCTTCTTAGGGTTATACTATGGTATGAGAAAAATAGCTTAAAGATGCAGTTTCTCTCAGATATTGAGCATTCAATTAATTTCTTTCTGAAAAAGAGGCATGGCATTCAAATTGTGCTGACGTCACTAAACCCACAAAGTTTTGTGATTATACAGTAATGTCGGTCACACTAATAATAGTACTATTGCTTAGGAAAGCTGCAAATTACTAAGCATCATTATTTTTGTAAATTAATCTCATCATTTATTCTTGTGGCCCATCTTGTACATGCTTTCACATCATTTAGCAGTCGCTGATCAGTTTCACAAACTCCATACTTGGTAAAAATTCCTGAATGCAAACTTCAATATCATGACTTTTTTGACCGAAATATTTGTTGTCCACATTTTCTATTTTAGCTTTGCTTTCTTTGTATAATTTCAAATATAGGAGAAACATGATTTTTAGAAATCAAAGCATTATTACTTTTATATTTTTTATTTCAATTTTTGCACTAATTATTTAAATATTTTTTTTTAAAATTTGTATTGTAATTAAAAAAGTGTTTAATTTGAAAATTCAAAATATTATTTTTCTCCGATTTGTTGAATCGAAGTGCGATCGTTCCCCCACCTCCAAATAAGTTAACGATGCTTAAATTACATATTTGTTTTGCAAGATGATGTAAAACAAGTAGCATCTGTGCTAGATTCAGTGTTCACTCTCAGTCATCTTTTCTGATCCCAAAGTTTTGTCGCAAACGTTGCAAGCATTCAACATCCCCTTTAACTAAGCTTAATAACTATTCTATGAATTTACGACATGAATTTAGCGACCTTTTGTCGCATTTGTCAATGTTACATTGCCAATTCTCACAATTCCATGTTGCTCGTATGTATTACTTCAAGTAAATTTCATTGGCCTCCGGATCTTATTTGCCCGAATAACTTGTATTTGTTAGCCAGTGCATTTTCTTGGTTTATCTAAAAACAGCATATAATCCTTTATATTTTAATGAAATTTCGTAAATGGCACTTTTTACTAAAACGATTAAGCTACACGTGTAATTTTTTGCAGTGAACTGAAATATTAATTAGTTAAATATCAAAGATTTACATCTAATATTTTTAATGTTTTAAAATACATATATACTTAAACATAATGACCCTATGATGGTAATGTTGCAGCAGAGAAATATTAGCCTTAAATCTTTAATAAATTTAAAGTTTTTTAAATTTTAATTCGTGTTTCAGTCCGTTTTACTGCATTGAAGAAGTGATATGGCATGACCTAAGCTTGAAATATAAACATCTACAACTTAATTCATTAATTTGATTCCATCTCTCGTATGTTCTTAAATAACACCATTGGAATTTCTGTGTATCCCAATGACAGACATATTTTGTGATACGATTTCTAAATTTCTTACATATAGTAGAGTTTGAATGTTTGTCATTAGCTTAGTGACTATGTTTTGAAAGTTGCATTCTGTAGAGGCTGAACTAATAAGTACAAATTTAAAGGAAAAGCAAGCATTCATTTTCCAACGCACAATGGCAGCTGCAATGTTTATGAACCATAAAATGACAATTCAGCTTTTCTGAAGCAATATAAGCGGAATTAAGAGAGCTTCATTTAATTGTGAACTACACAATGTATATCTAATATCACATTACTTATCATCTCAGTTTATCCTGCTGTGCTGTTTATTAGTTTATGAACTTGATATGTCGTTTACTTTCAAGCTTAAATGTTTAAAACAATCTTAATGGCTGCTTTTCATGTGTAAAAGGTTTTGGTAACATTCGATCCGTTGTAGTAGTCACTGTTGATTGCGATGCCTTTTTTGACCTAGAACTTCTTTTCTCTACTGGATGTAGGCCAAGATTGTCCTGCTGTTGTTTGCGGAAATTTTTTGGTCTCTAAGGTGTTTGTTTTTTGTATTTTAGGATATTGTGTTTTCATTTTGTACTGCGCAATTTACTTGACATCGTTTTGTACTCGTATTGAGGTTTTTTTGGCATGCGTTTTTTTTCTGGGTTTCTGTCGTGCAAAATGTGAAGATGGTAATTTAGTTCTTTTATAATGATTTCAGGACTTTTCAGTTATATAAATACTTACCCACTGTCTGTACGGTATTTCGCTTTTAACATTTAAATTATATTAAATTATGTTACATAATTGCTTTTAACATAATCAGAAGACAAAATATTGCCTTCTTATAAAGTAATTCTCCTGATAAAAAGATTTAACTCTTGAGTTTGTCCAATTAAAAAACTCATCTTTTGAATATATTGACCAATTATATGAAAATGTTTACATATTTAAAAATCTTATTCATTGAATTCAGCAGCCAATAACAACATAAGGAATAGGATTTTCATTTCCATTATATTTTTATATACTGATGTCATTTATCTGATTCTAGAAGATCACGATAAATGTCTAATGAGAGAATCAGTCTGCCTTGAGAGTCGAAGTGATTTGAAAAATTGGGAAATTTCTAGATAGACTAACCCTTATCCCACCCACAGAAATAAATGTGCTATATGTTTACATCATTTAATGGGTCGAATTGTTAAAGACGTGTTGCACTACCTCCTCCCACGGAAAGCAGGATTTTTGTACCGCAAAACTGCTAAACGTGATTGACAAGATGTATGGAGACTTTCGCCTCAGTTTAATTTAATTCGCCGAATTAATAAGCTAAGAAATTAAAACATGGAACTTCATTATCAAGTGAAGTGATGATTATATCGTTTTATCCAATAACTGTGAGGCCTAGTTTAGTTTTGTCTGATAAAAAAAAAAGTACGCATTGCAGTTTTTTTTTTTTTTATGTAATGACAGAATACGTTTTTACTATTGAGTAATGCCTGCCCTAAGAATTATAGAAATCGGGTGTGGATGATTCGATAACAGTTTTCCTTATCTGATTAAATGCATGATTCAGAGGGTAGAGTAATTTTACTCTTTTGTATGGAATGCTTTGTGTACTGTTTATCACAAACGCAGACCAAAGATGGGAGGTTTTTTATTTAAAAGATAAAAATTCTTTCATGAGATCACCATCAAGCTTCAGACTCCTATGGATAATGAAAATTACGTGCGTTATTTAAAAACGAGATGTCATTTTTTTCATGATGTCATCAGAATGATTCATTTCTTCATTTTTACCGAAATAAATACAAAAAAAAATAGAACATTGTAAAAAAAATAATGGTGAAATGGGAAATATATTTTATTAAGAAGCTTTTTAATAAAAAATACAATCAGTGATTTTTGTAAGGAATGCATTAATACATTACTTATGAGGACGAAGCCAAAAATGAATCACTGGAGATGGGTCTTCAACCTGAAATAAGTTGTTACATGGCAGTATTAGGAAACTTGGGTACAAACTTGACATCTTTACTCATCCTACTTGGTTGTTGGAGCATGTGGAATTTTTGGCCTCCAAGTGAAGAGGAATGAAAGTGCGAAGTCGGCATTTTAGATTTACGAGTGAGCCGAATAAAAATATACGAAACCTTCACAGAAAGGTATTTAACATGAAAAAAAAAAAAAGTTAAAATTTCACTTCTGGAACTCGACTTTTTCCTAGTTCCTATTCTATCTTACATCATCTGTAAAAAGTTATATTATTCATTTTAATGAATAATATTTATTATAATGAATTAATATTTAATATAATGAATAAAATTTAAATTACACCTCAAAATATATTGGTCTCAAAATAATATTCTTGTACCAAATAAACAGCGAAGAGGTACAAGAATATTATTTTGAGACCAATATATTTTGAGGTGTAATTACAATATATAGAAATCAGAATAAACGATATAGATCAGAAAATATAACATTTGTGACGAAGCCCCCCTTCATCCCAAAAACATTTTACTTAACAATTTCCAAACGCGTATCGAGAAGCTTCAGATTCTTGTACGCTTTTTTTTTTTTTTTTTTTAATTCCTGATACCCTTTGTTATTAAAAGAGTATGAGTGGACTTGAGTTCAAAAAGGTTGAAAAACATTAATTTAATAGGTAATTTGTTTTATACTCATCTGTTAAAGCAAAACAGTAGCAATTGAAATACAGTGATTTCTTCCAGATAGGAACTAAGGTGATTTGGGAACATCTGCAGACAGCTTGAAACATGTTCAAAAGTAACTCGTTTTTTTTAGGTCTGTTGCATTTTTGAAACGAAGCTAACCGAATTCAAGTTGAAATGATAGTTATTATTTTTATTATTAGTTGAGTGGTGTTAGAATCTTGCACTATTGACGCTTAATTATTTGATGATATCTGCTTGATATCATTCTATTTTTTTTTTTTCTTGTATCAGTAAGCAGCCTACTACCACTTTTCATCATTGCCTCATTTTCTATATTTCCGCAGCGTGGAAGACGGGTAATATACCTAATCCTAATGTGAGTGTATTCACTCTCAAAACAAGCTGCGGTTTCAATTCCTTCCGTGGGCATGATTATTATTTTTCTTTTTTAGGTGGGAGATGAATTTCATCGTACGGTGTGAGATCACTCATTTTATAACCATAGAATCATGTAAAATCTGCTGTGCTTTTTTTTTTTTTTGTCAGAAAAGAAACGCAAATTTCAGCAATGTTATGAGATATTCATAACTTTAGATTTTTATTTATTTTGCGTATTCAAGTAAACTTCGTAACTATTCTAACAGAATGTCTCATTTTATCTTTTATACTCTACTTTTCTAGTTTTTTTTTGCTTTAATTGGAAATTCTTGCAGATTTTATATATCTCTCTTCACTTGAGGTATTTATTTATCGTATTTTAGTTGTCTCCCTATATCCCGATAAGCAAAATAAAATTCATTTATTAAAAGATTTGGTAGTAAAGTGAACTGATTCAACAAACTGTACAAAACAAACCACGTACACAATTAATTAAGAAAAATGTCATTTATGTTTTTGAATTACAGATATAAAGATTAACGAGAACAATATATTTCCTGAAGAAATTAGAGCTGTTAATATGGTCAATTGGAATATTATTTGAAGTGAAAAATATGGTGCCAGGAATCAGAGTTAGAAAGAAATATTAAAAATAATAGGATACAAAATTTAAATTTTATCAGACCTAATACAAAACAGACTGAGTTTAAGGAAAGTTCACCATTACCATGTAGTGTGTGATTTTTTCCACCTCCTTCAGGGTCAAAAGACACAATTATTGCATATTGTTTCTCACTATCGTATTCTTTTAGCTGTTTTGTTTCGTGCATCAGGTTCAGCCCTTTCTGATGTTTCTTCCCCCCCCCCCTTTTTTTTTTTTGCATATTTCAAAAGATCTTCAATTCCACTGAAGTACGTAATGCTACACTTTTCTTCATGTGTATGTGTGTGATGAATTCTTCTTATTGGTTTGGGCGCCGGGAAGGATCCATATATATATATATATTTTTTTTTTTCCTGTTTATTTACTTACTTACTTCTACCTTGCTACTTTTATTTTTAGTTTACTCCCGCCTTTGTTTTACGAGACTTCGTGAAATATAAGGTCACCAGTTTAAATTAAGGGGATATTAAATCCCACATTGTTTTAAAACCGAATAAGAAACTCAAAGATCGGAATCAAAGATTTATTTTAAATAATTTATGGGTGCACCTTTTTGACAACTCGTATAGCAGAGTATATAAGTTCTTTTCGCTATACCCTTAGTATTATACTTTGGTCTAGCTACTCACTGATGAGATCTCAATAAAGATCGAAACCGGTCTGGGTAGTGACCTCCCACCATAATGTATAACATCACCCATCTCCTAGGAGACGGGTTTTACATCATGGAAAATACTAAAATAAATAAATTTCGTGTGATGATACTGTGATCCCCCATTTTACGGGAGTTCACAGTACCATCTAGTCCCCCCCAAATTTTATCCGGGCTCCGGAACCGGCATAGGCTGACGAATCAGACCTATAGCTGGGTCAGTATTCCTGATAATCCGTGTGTCCTCAGACCGGTTTGCCTGCTTGCGGGATGAAAAACACCAGATAAACTGGCGGGAAAAACCCTGCTGTCCACGCCCAAGACCGGCTAACTTGGCTATGGCTGAGGAAGATCCTTATGCTCCTCACGTCGTTGACGGGAATCGAACCTAGGACACTCCTTCCCAAGGCATATGGTTGCGAAGCGCAAAGCCACTAGGCTAACCGTGCGGACATGGAAAATACTAAGAATAGCGATCAGAACTTTCTCCACCTTTGCAACGAGTTGCCCTAGTTTGTACTACGTACTTGAACTACGTGCTTTAGCTTACGCTAGTAGTCGCCGATACGTTTATAGTTACTATATTCGGCACGAAACTCTTTGATTCCGAATCTTTGAGTTTCTTATTCGGTTTTTAAACAATGTGGGATTTAATATCCTCTTAATTTAAATAATGTTTTACATCGCCGAAATGAAGCCTATTGACTCTCTATTTTAAATAAGGTCACCAGTTTATTATAAGTCGCCAGTTATTATCTCAAAGGAGAGGTGTGCACATTATATAAAATCGATGTTGGAGTAATCTATTTCAGAAGGATAACATGTTCTGTCTGTGATTGCATAAAACTAACAGACGTACTCACCTTATATACTTCACCTCTTCAAGATTAATTCTAAATCGCAGTAATCTTACCTAGCAAACTGAAGCCTGAACGATGAATCATAATGTTTTTTTTTTTTTTTTATTATGGTTAGAAATAAAATAAAAACATAAAATTAAAATTTTGCGTTTTTATTTTATTTATTTTGCATATTTATTTGATTTTATTTTTAGCTTCAAAAGTTCCTATTGTTTGGCTGGTTAATATATTCTTTGAATATAGAATAGTGGCCACTGCCATGTCTTTTCATTGCCTAATGAAATGGCGTTTTAGCTAGAAACAGGAAGTATAATAGAAATATATTTTAAGAACAGGTAGTTCTGTTCCTCGCTTGTGGTAGGCATTTTTTCTTAGTTCTTTACGTAATTGTGTTTTTTTTTCTTTTAAAATATTCCATCTTTAATTAATTATGTATTTTTAAATAATTAATTAAAGCATGTTAGTTAATTAATTAATTAACATAAGTAATTCGAAATATTTCGAATTGCTTATATTAATTTTATGTTTACGCTATTTCTGCAACTAAACAAAAATTCACAATAAACAATTCGAAATATTTCGAGAAAATTTTTGTTTAGTTGCAGAAATAGCGTAAACATAAAATTAACTGAAATTGAGATGAAATGCATATCTAAAAAAACTGTATAGTAAACGAACGAGAGTGATTAGCATAAATATTTTTATGGAAAGACAACTAATAACGATTTTTTATTTATCCGAATAAAAAAGATCGTATACGCAAGATTTTCCTAAGGAAACATAGTTTATTTAATTGTTTGTGCCAATATTCTTCAAGTAGTAAAAACTCAATGTTGTGATAAAATTCTCCGTATGCACTAATAAGTCAGTGCATCCTTCATTTTGGATGAAATGGTAGGTTATTCCCTTAAAAATTGAGTCTGGACCAACTAATCCACTGCGTACACCACTAATATACAACTTTTAGATAGGTTTTACATATTTATTATCATTACAGGCTGTTCTACTTATTATTAATTATTTGTGTCATGAATAACTTCATACTTTTTTATCTTTCATTTTGTCGCATAATTAAAACATTATATGAGAAGGCTTATATTCGGAAAACAGAATATCAAATCACTCATCATTTTGGCCTGTATTACTCATCAATGAGGCCTGTATTACAGGCCTCATTTAAAATAAAGTATTTATAAAATTTGATGTGTTTAAAACAAATTCCTAGAATTTTGAAATAAAGTCATAACGAATATATCCCGTAATGTACAATGAAGCCTTGCAGAAACTGTTGGCGTCATATTTTAAAACACATGGATGGCATGGTGCGGAAAAAGCAGAAGAGACTAAACTTGTCGTTCTGTCACATGCCTTCAGGGGAAAGAGTGTAATCGATACCAAAGAATGCGGAAGCAAAAATCGTCCTTTGACTTTTTTTACTAGTTTAAAGAACTTCCGTAGGAATAAAGCTGTTACATTATCGCCACCGATCAGATCACTTAAAAGGACTTGAACAATAACGGTTTCGTTTCAGATTACTTAGTTTTGCTGCCTTCTGCGACCCTGACCGCACTGGCATCATGCCATTCCTCCTTCAACCTCGGCATAAATTGAACTGGAAAAAATTCTGTTTATTTTTAAACGACCATCGTTATTTCATTCTCAGGTAATCTGCTTTGTTCCATCCAGAATCGAAATAAAAATTTTACGTATGCTATGAAAGAAAGGATAAGAAGATGCGATAAGATTTTAGTATTTCCAGCTGTCAAAATGTTATAAAATATATCTATATAAATTTGATTTAAATAGCAATTTAAATTTAAATTGATGCGCCTTCATCAGCGAATCAAAAATTTATTATTATTATTATTATTACAAAAACCTCCATGGAGTCAAAGACTCATCGTGGGAGGTCCACTGTTATACACAAAGTTTATCATACTGTGCCTTAAATATATTCACTGTCTCTGCACACACCACACTCTCGAGCAAAGCATTCCAATCACTCACCACTCTCCATGCAAAAAACCTGCTCCTCACTCCCCTGCTCACACCCTCCTTATACAGCTTCCAGGAATGACCTCTTGTTCTCCTGCTATCCTCACCCATTCTGTGCAAAACCTCCCCGACGTTAATCTGGTAATAACCACTCAACAGCTTATATGTCTCAATCATATCCCCCCTCCTCCTTCTATCCACCAATTTCTGCAAATTGCATTTTGTCAATCTGTCTTCATACTCTACATTCCAGAGACCAGAAACCACCTTAGTCAATCGCCTCTGAACTTTTTCCAACGCAATTTCATCTTTTTGAAAACCAGGTGACCAGATCTGTGCACAGTAATCCATATGTGGCCTGATCAAAGCCTTATACAAAGGAACCATAACATCCTTACTCCTACAAGTCAATGTCCTCCGCATCATTCCCATTATCCGCTGTGTTGTCTTCACTATTTTAGCAACATGTCCCCGAAATTTTAGGTCCTTGTCTACAATCACTCCCAGATCTCTCATTTCCTCTACCTCTTCCAAGATATTCGCACCGATTGTGTACTTTACATCCCATCTCTGCTTCCCAAATTTCAAAACCTTACACTTTGAGACATTGAATTGACATCCCCACTTATTTACCCATTCAGACAGTGTATTCAAGTCCTCTTGCAAAGCTACAGCATCCACACTACTCCTGATAGCTCTGCCCAACTTTGCATCATCTGCAAACAACTGCACATCACCATTCAGACCTCTCCAGATATCATTTATAAATATGAATATATGAACAAGAGACTTTTTATTTGTTACTCCCACTATATTAAGCTAGCTGTGCACTTCATTATTATTGCTTACATTAATATTTTATTTATATATATATATATATATATATATGTTGTGTTTCGTGTAACAACATTTATTAAATTTAACTAATATAGAAAAACCCGGTTGGTTGCATCTCTTAGTTTGTATGTTCATGGAATTCCTAGTTACACAAGTCCTAGGAAGTCCTTTTTCATCCTACAAATCAGAGCTGCCTTAAGATACTAATTCAAAAATAATTCTGCAAATTTTCTTTGAATACTTATTGATTATTTTAAATTAATTTTCACCTTAGACAGCACCTTATGTATATTTTTTTAAATTGTTAACCTTCAATTACGGCTGAGACAAATGTCATTCGCCCACCCCTTGTTTACAAATTATTTGGGTTTACTTATTGGTTCATCCACTTGATGTTCCTTGTGCATTCAGCTGGATCAGAAAAATTAACTAGACACACGCCGTAATGTTTAAAACCTGTTTATCACAAGAAATTTATGTCTCTTTTATAACGCTGAAAGAGATCGAATAAGTTGAAAAGCATAAAACTTGGGAATTAATTTTTGAGACGTAGAATTATCCCACTATGCATTCTAGTAAGATGCAATGTTGGCAAGCAACAAATGGAACGCTTCAAGTTTACTTGTTTAGTGCCAGCTGTCAAGGGTATTTGGATGTTCTGTTATAGTTTTTATTAGGTTGGACTAGATCCAATTTTTGCAGTTAAAGGTAATATGAATGATGCAAAATATTTGTAAAATTCTGAATAACTTACTTAAATAAAGATTGATGGAATATGTCGGACAGTTATTCGTCTTCTATAGCCAAAATTATGATAAAATAGCACTTGATCCAGAACTTGTCTTCAGTTTTTCCTATTGCGATGCTTTGCGTTATGGAGAATGGAAAAAAAGGGAAGAACGCAAGCAATTCCACCTGTCCTAAAAACAATGTCGTTGGCTTTAGTGACTAACTCACTGGTTTGTAATTTGAAGAAAAGGAAAATGGGAACATTGGCTTCCCATACCCAGTGTCATCAGAGACTGCGGTGTTGGCACAGGAGTATAGTACAATACAAAGTATTTTAACATAGATACAAAGTATTTTAAACACTCGTGTTAAGAAGTGTATTATGAACCTACTGCATGCTAGTTTATTATATGTTAATCATGAACCTGCTACCTCTGTCTGACTTGATTGGAAAAATCCACAAAGTACACTGGTGTCCAAAACCTAAGGACGAACACCATTTCTGACGTTGAAAGTTTATTTTTCACTTGGTTAGACTATAATAAAAATGTAGTTTAATCCTTTATCCAAGTGTGAGCAAACAAAGCTTGCGCCTGAAAGTATCAGATACTGAGATAGGAGTGATGTAAACTTGCTCCACCTTTGCAAGGAGTTTCCTGGTGTTGTACCACCTTACCCCAGTCCTGAAGATACTTTCAGGCGCAAACTTTGTTTGCTCACACTTGGATAATAGATTAAACTAAATTTACTATTTCTGACGATTATAACTGCAAATTCTGGCGAATCAGCATGCGGCGATTTGTATAATTGACAATTTCGAGTAGAAAACTGGTATATTCACATTTTCTAATCGCGTGCAAAGGGGTCATATGGTAGCACTCAACAAGATAAAAGGCTGCGCTAAGCGAATTGTATTTGAAGGCAGAGACTGCCTTCAAATACAAGCTGCAAGCGTGGATGTCTTGTAATGTCTCGAAGACATCATTTAGATTCTAGATGATTCCACGCGGAGAATATTGTTGGAAAGCTTGAAGAAAGGCCGCAAATTTACTGATATTGCCAGAGAGGTTGGAATCTGACATAGTGTTGTATCCAGGCTTTGGGCAGCATTTCATACCAATGTAATGTGTTCCAGACATTTGGTAAGAGGTATCTCTCTCTCTCTCTCTCTCTCTACCATGGAGCATGAAGACAGATTTTTTTTTTTTTTGGTCATTACAGCAAAACGTAATCGACGCACCACTGCAGGTCAGCTTGCAAGTCAAAGCACAGGTACGCGAATATCTCGACAGAATGTTGCAAAATGTTTGCGACAAGCAGGATTATACACCTGAAGGCCTGTAGTCTGCATCCCTTTATCCACAGTTCATCGTAGAGCACATTTTCAGTGGTGTTGCAGTCATAAAAACTGGACAAAACATCAATGGGCTAATGTACTCTTTACAGATGAGAGTCGTTTTAGTCTTTCCCCCGATTCTAGATGACACTTGATTTGGCGTGAATGGTACTGCTCACCATTGCAAGAATGCTCTTGAAAGGGATAGATACAGCGGTGCTGTGGTCATGGTGTGGAGAAGCATTATGCCTAATGGACGCACCGAGGTATAAGTGCCGGAAAAAGGGACTATGACTAGCGAACGATATTGCAACGAAGCTCTTCAACATTATGTTCGATTGTTCCGTGGTGCTATAGGTGAAGAATTCATTTTTATGGATGGCAGTGCCGCACCACATCGTACACGAAAAGTGGAGATACTTTTGGAGACCGAGGTCATTAATATAATCGATTGGCCAGTAAGTTATCCAGATCTCAGCACCTCATTGAACACATTTGGGATGCAATAGGAAGGTGCGTTGCTGCTCGAAATTCCTCTCAAGAAAACAAGGCCTTATCTTTGCTCAGGAGGAGGAATGGACTAGTCTGCCTCAAGAACTCCTGAATGACTTGGTGCTTAGCATGATACGTCGTTGTGAGAACTTCATCGCAGTTCGGGGTGGATATATTCCATACTGAAATGTCTCTCCGCATAGTTTTTTGTAAGCACTGTACATTAATTCCTTAATTACGTCCTTAGCAATTTTGTAACTTTTGCCAAAAAGGTATTACAATTTAATTTGTACACAGTTAAGGAATTAACGTGCATTTTTGTATAATATAATTTATTAGTATGCTGGCAATAAATTTATGTCCATATTTAGCTGTAGTCATGAAAATGTTTTCATATGCAGGTAAAAATGTAGTTCGTCCTTAGCTTTTGGACACCAGTGTTTTTTTTCTCAAAGCTGATAGTAATTAATGACATATCTTTACTGTTTATATGGTAATCTCGCACACTAACAGTTGTTCAGCCTGTCGTAAATTAACAGTGGATGAATAGAAAATTTTAGGAGAAAGAAGAAAAACCGCGGATTATATGCTTTTTGGAAAGGTGTAAGAGGACGACCGTTTCAAAGAAATATATATTGTATAGGGGGAGTGAACGAAGAGGAAGAAATATCTGTTCTGTGAATTGAATTTGGAGTTGGATTCTGAAGAGGTCTTGAGTGATTGCTGAAATTCTCCCACTCCTCTAAATTAACAAATTTAGTGGAGTTGAATAATTACCCATTAGCTCTAATGAACACTAACTGTGAAGCAGAATCTGTCGAAAATGAATGAGCAGAAACAGTCTGTGTGAAAGATTGTGCAACGATTGGTAAGATGGGTCATTATTGAATACTGAGGTCATTAGTATTGAGTAGTCGATTAATCAGTACTGAGTCGAGGATTTTGTAGAGAGCCCAAATGTAAAGATGGCATTCAGTGGTTGTATGGAGTTCATAATTCAGAGGTAATGCGTTTATTATGCTTTGCTATAAACATGTAATCTTACGATATGTTTATTCCAAAACAGTCCCGTAGAACTTTGTCCTATCACAAGAACATAAATCTATTTTATTGTAGAAAATTTTTCGTTGGAAAAAGTAAGAGTGGATTTTTTTTTTTTTTTTTTTTTGAGAAGCAAGATTGATTTTTGCAAGTAGTGTTTGTCCGAAGAAAGAGTGTTTGGAGGATCAGCGTTTAGTATTGTAGAAGTATATGTTCCGGAAATTTTGATGAATTGTGTAGTGCAAGGTAAGTTAAATGAGAAAGAGGAGTAAGAAGTGCATTGTTAAGACAAAACAGTTAGCTGGAGAAGGTCATTGATGCACAGAAGGAAGAAAGGCAGTAGGCGAAAGAATGTTGTCATGCAATTTCCTATTACAATAATCTCTCGATTAGTGCGTCATTTTTTTTCGATACCCAAATTCGATTAGTGCGTCATTTTTTTTTGATACCCAAATTCGATTAGTGCGCCTATATACATTTTAAAAATAAATGTTACAAATTTTAAAAAGTTTCTATCTAATGGCTAACTATTTTAAAATATCACTCACTAGAATGAAATAATTTAGTTACCGATTTAAAACATTTTACAAAGTTATTTTTAATGGCATACTACACTACTTCCATATACACTATGTATACTATTTTCCAAATTTTTACTGCCAAAATTTATGTCGTCTGCTATAGTGCGCCCACAGATTCGAGACCTTCGACACTTCTGAGCATGTCACAAAAAGGAGAATCCATTCCGATAATAGGGTAATCAATCCGTCTTCTGGGATGAGTTGTTTATTATTACACGTCGGAAAATTAACTTCTCTTTTATGATCATTGTAGTTTTTAAAGTGGTAACTATTTTGCTTGTATAACAGTTTGGGAATTTTATCTATAAAGCACATGATTTCGCGTGTTGGTGACCAATTCGTATATCCTTCATTTCTTTCTCCCCTTCAGTGATAACGTCCAAGAGTTAATTAAATCTCATTCTGAAGAGTTGAGTGATTCCGACCTGCTAAATTTAGATGCACAGCGGGAAGATCCCGAAGAATATGAAGAAAATTTAGCCACTGATAGTCAACTAAAAGAGATTTCACATAAACAATTTGAAAATATTTTCGAAAGTACAATCGAAGTTTTTAAGCAGCAATGCTTGGAGGCCGACCCTGATGAAGAGAAGCAGTAAAATTTGCAGAAGAGTAGAAGAAGCAATAGGGCTATACCGTCGGTTGTATGAAAAAAAGAAACAAAATGTCTGCCAAACTACGTTAGCTCAATTCTTTGTTAAGAAGTAGAATAATAAATTTATATTATAAATTTATAATATAAATTTATTATATTATATATAAAAAATTAAGGGTCAAAAAAGAAATCTGAGGAACAAGTTATACATTTTCCCATAGGTTATTATATTCGATTAGTGCGCTTTCGATTAATGCGCCTTTTTAAAGAACACATTAGGCGCACTAATCGAGGGATTGCTGTATTTGCAAAAGTTTGACGACATGGATCCTTCCACTATCATATGTAATGTGCAACCAGAGAGAAAGCTGGCAACTAGTTGCAGAAAACGGATAATAAGATGGGGAGTTTGCTTAATGGGCATTTGTTTCAAGTTCGTTGAAATGTCTTATTTAGATTTCTAAACTACACGATAAATATTAATGGGATATAAGAGTATTTTTCTTCCAGCTTAGATTATAAACTGAGGAAGTTAGGCGACACAAAACAAGTAAAAGCTCACAGCATAATCCTCACAATCGAAAGCTCTGAGGACTAGGAGATTTTTTTACAATTTTGTCCGGTTTGGACAAAATTCTTCTGTCCTCTTTCTGTCGAAAATGAAAGAAGCCATTGAATATTTGGAATGACAGGTTATCATCATCAGTGCAAAGGTTGGTGGATAAAAGTTACGGTCAATGGCTTTGGTAGTGGATCAGAATGCACAGCTGTTAGGATGAAGTTCCCTTCATGTAGAAAGTTTAAATTAAGCTGTTAATCCTAACAGCTTAATTTAAACTTTCTACACAGATGTCTTATTTTCATTTGTATCTTATCTTCTCCTCAGAAACAGCATTATCTAGTTTTCGAGGAGAAACAACGGAAGTCTGAAAAGTAAACTGTTGTATGTTTTACATAGATTGCATTTTGTCTAGGGATAGAGAACCGGGTTAGTTAGATGATTTCAGTATATAGTCTAGTAAGTCTGTCACTTTCATATGTTTTATAGTTAGCTAATCCACCATTAGCTGAAAATTGATTATGAAGGTTCCTCGCGCCCTACATGGGTTTGAATCCTATGTAGGTGCAAGGTCTTCACAGCCAAAGGGCATAGAATTCACCGATGAAGTCTATGCCCGATAAAGACTAATTCATCGGTGCGATTAATTCATTTCATCGATTATGCTATGAAGACTAATTCATTTTTCTAACTTCTGTTCAATATCTAAAGTTTACTGCTTTGGTACCGCATAGGTTTATAGATCATAAAGTAAAATAACAATAACCTTGAACTTCTCTTGGAACAACCAGCATGTGTACTGTAGCTCCATTCCAAAACAATTAGGCTTTCTGTTTCCCTCCGAATGCTGTTTTTCGCTGGTTATCCATATACAGATTTCACCAGGAATGGAATATACTTGCACGTTTAGTATGTTTTCCGCATAATCCCAGGTTTCGTTTTAAATAGTGATTAATGAGATTGATTATTAAGTTGTCTTAAGGATCGCCTCATTATAGTTTACTGGCGTCCAGTTTTACGTTTCATGGATAAGATTTTCATCGAATGTAATCAGTTGCTTTTCATTCTCAGAAAATTTCAAACTCCCTGCTGACATTGTAAACCTCCATAGTTCTGTCGACATGGATAATGCCTTTTGGATGGAAAGACCTGAGTTCTAATCTCGCCTAGGATGCGAAGAACCTTTGTAAAAGTTTCTCATCTACAGATGAATTAGGCAGTGCCATGTGGAGATGACAAGGTTTTTTCTCCCTCAAAATTGGCAAACCAGTCAGAAGAACACACGCAGTTTAGAGGCATAATACGCTAGCTAATACTCTTAGTTGCTACGGGCTTTAATTCCAAACATACCCATTGACCGTGCTTTATCATTATTCCTCCCTACCAAAGACTATATGTTTCTGATTATACAAGTCTGAGAGAGTTATACTGCTGGAGTGAAATTTGTTTATCGTCTATGGTGGTAAGCAAACCGTCTGGATATAGAAGAGGTAGGATCACTTTTTTTTTGTTGTTTATATGCTGTAGTTTTAGCAAGCGGCGAAAAACGTACGGCTATAATTCAGGGTATTAAAAAAAAAATCTGTCATTTCATCTAACATCAGCTAACATAGCTTCGGGCGAATGAACATGGCATGTTTTTCCCCTTTCCCTCTGTTGCCTGCTATTAACAAATCAACCGGCAAACAAAAAATAGATACTACCGCATTCATGGTATGCATTTTTATAGCCTCAGTTTTAGCACTTAACTGTAAAATGCGACCATTTGTTTTCGAGTATTTTCTAATTGTTACAATTCTCAGTCACTCATTTTATGTCATATTTATTTTCTACCTTTAACTCATCGATATAAGCAAGGCTGGCCACGTTTCTTTATGTAGATTGCTATGAATAATCTTACTCTTTCTCTGAAATTATTTGTAATTTCGATTTCCTTTTTTGACATGCAAATAAGTACAGTCACTTTTTAAATTAAATCAAATTTGTATTGTGATGAACGAAGCTGATTAGGCATTTCTCTCACAAAGGCGTTACCTATATATTTCAGTCAGTTATTCACATTTGACATAATTGGACGCAGTATGGTCACCCCATTAGGCTTTTGGCGTGAAATCTTCTACTGGAAGAGGTGGTAAGGTCGCAGATTCCTTTTCCAGAGAGATTTAGTAGGCCTATCACAAACATTATAAATGCCTATGACGGAATTCGAGCCCGCAGCCTCTTGGCTGAAAAACAGATACGTTAACTACTCGGCCGACCAGGCCGACTGTATATTTTAGCAGAATGCAAAATAAGAATAATCTTAAAATGTTTTTGTATAATCTAGTAAGAATCAGTAAGAAAGTATTTTTAGTATTCTGTTATC
This sequence comes from Typopeltis vanoorti, assembly GCF_054136105.1. Taxonomy (NCBI): domain Eukaryota; kingdom Metazoa; phylum Arthropoda; class Arachnida; order Uropygi; family Thelyphonidae; genus Typopeltis; species Typopeltis vanoorti. The sequence goes on along the minus strand of NC_143566.1, from coordinate 55,517,365 downwards.
ATGTCTCTATTTGAGAGTAAGGCATAATTTATAATTATGATTATTCTTATCCTGCAGATTAGAAGATTTCCGTAATTTGAAATGTGTACCATAAATTGAAAGCGTGTAAGACGCAGTCAGTTTATAATGATGTTTATTCTAGGGTTTATTTTAGTCGTGTGCCATTGGCCGTTGTTTGTTTATTTTATACCAATTGAGGTCATAGGAATGAAGGAAGAGCAATCTTAGAAGACCTTTCAGTAGTATACTGTTTTTATCACCGTCTAGGCATTACTGGAGATCTGCAACTGTTTATTTTCTGGCCTCGAAAATGCTCTACTTACAGTAGTTTTGTTTAAATTAGACTTTCTTTATATGCTTTTTCGTAGTCTGCTTCATGCTCGCGTGAATTTATCTTTCCTATAATTCAACTACCTCAGCAAGAAAAGAGCATTGGAATATTTTTTCCAGCTGTGTCTTTACCCTTGTACGGCTTGTTTTAACTATTATCCCAAAATATCAAAAGTGAAGTCTGGAACAAGTCCAGTATACTCTAAAGTTCGCCCCACTCATATGACAGTTACCTTGCCAGATTTCTTTCACACTGTGCACATCGGAGTGACTAAAACAACAAATGATTTACAACACCAGAAAGACATTTTACTGAAAGATAAGAAAGATTTTCCGCCTGTATTTCTAATCTTATCCTCGCAACTCATTGTTAAATACTTTTAGTGACTTTTATAGAAAGCAAGATTTGTAGCGCTGCTGCCGGAAGCACGGTGGATGACCGAGTTTACTTTTTTTTTTTAACCAACAGGATTTTTGACAAATTTGAAAAACTCTAAGTATTTTATTTCTAATTTGTGAAACATTTTTTACTACTCATGTTGAGAAGAACAGTTAGTATTTCTTTATTCCTTATTGGCTATAGGTTCATAACATTACTCTGTTGTTTTCATTTTCATTGAATTTCAATGAAATTTAGTATTAATGGTCTGTATTTCTAATACCCTATCTACGAATAACTGTTCGGACACTTTAGCAGTTTACATTTGATACCAGCAGGCGAATTCTAATATCAGGTATTCGACTTTGATCACATTCTGCATCCTTTGAAGGAGGCTTTTCATCAATGTGCAGAAGACAGGTGGAATTTGCCCCCATTCCTCCATCAAAGCAGCACTGAGAATTGGATCAAGCATGCAATCGGAAAGAATGCTTTATGGAGATAGCATAAGCTGGAAGGTAGTAATCAGTTATATTAGTAGTTATATGCAGCTGCAGGCCAGGAAAGTAACTCGGTTGGTAAAGAAAGCACAAGTGCAAAATGAACCAGCAGTTGCCAGTCAAGCCATGAAAAATCCTGAGAAGGTTCTTTCGATATTTCGATATGTTTTCAGTGAAAGAGAGAATGATTATGGGAGGATGATATCAAAATGGCAGACTCTTAATCATTACAATGATATAGTTGAAGTATTTAATGAAATAAGCCGAGCTAGAGTGAACACAGAATGGTGGAAGAGGATCAGCTGCAAGTGAGTTGGAGGTATATGAGGAATTAAGTAAAGTCGATGTTAATGAAACAATATTACTCAATGACATACTATGGTGTGTTTTATGGGAATGTTCCAAGGAGTTAATGACAGCTTTGATGTTATTGTTTAACTGGAGATTTGCAACGAATTGGATCTCTAAATTTCTGTGGTTGAAGTTGTATTTAAGCATCAGAAAGATTGATGATCATTAGGAACTAGAATTTGATTCTATGAGTGAATCACAACATGGTTGTTAAGAGGATGTCATGTTTTAGCAACCTACTTAAGTGTTACAACAGTGACAAATGTTTTAAATAAGAGTGGTGCATATGCAACGAATGCTGTCTGCTGCGTTATTGTAATATCTTTCTTTATTCTTTATTACTAATTAGCAGTGCGCGCTTTCCCCCTCTTAACTTTTCTCACTTAATCTACTGCATATTATGTTTATACACCTTCCGTATTTACTGGTCATAAGCCTGTGAACACTGGAAAATTTATTTGTTAGACTCTGCCATCCAGTATATCAATATTCGGCATAAGACTCAATAAAACGTCCCGCAGATCTCTCTTACTAGCGTAAATTCCTTCAACAAAGTTAACATAAACAGTCGTGGTTCTTAAGTAATTAAACTGCGCTTTTAATGACGTAGTTGTTTCCCCGCTCATAAGTCCGATTATTTTTACAAACAGTGCATTGTAAAATAAAGGATCAGGCAGCACTCTTTTAACAAATAATTAAAACACATTTATTTACTTTAATATGAAATATACATGAATCAAACGACAGGGAGATTGCTTTCTCTACCCATTTATAAAAATTTTAGCATAAAATTAAAAAACCCTTTTACTTCAATACTAAATAATCTCTATAACTCCAAAACTTATTTACTCTTTGCTTACAAATTCAACTTATTAAGCTTCTAGTTTACTCGCATAGAGGTTAACTAACTCTCTGCTAAGTTATTTTTACAAATTTGATATCAACTTCTAACATGCCAATTGACTCTCTTATGGACACTTCTTATTACTATTAAACTAATTCTTAACAGTCCATATATAACATACCTCCTAGATTATAAGAGAAAATGTACAAAAGGATGGAACTTACAGAGGCTCTGTATCGCACATTCAGTCAAGAGTCTTGCACTAAAGTTTTTATGGCATTTCTTTCATCTGGAGTTTTAGGCTTCCTTCAGGAGTGTCTTGCTTCAGCAGTATCACGTCGAGATATTAGCGGGCTTTTGAACCCCAATCTGCAGTACTCGAATAGCACATGCAAGAGGTTTCAGCATACGGGCAAATTCTCCTCTGGATCCTACTTCGGGAACTTCTGCTTCTAACTCTCTCGGCAACTGGGCCTGGACTCTCCTGCTTAATAATTGGGGTCTTCCTCTTCTCTTTTCTCTGCCGTTACTGCTCTGGTTCCGACTGCCTCTCCTCTGCCGACGACTGGAAGCCCCTTATGCTCGGCTCAGCCCCCTTTTTATTTTCCCGTTCTCCGGACCTTGCACTAAGGGTTGTAAACCCCGAAGAAAATCGGCATGACTCTTTCATATTCTTTTAAGTTCGACCTACTCTTTGTTCTCCTCCGTGCACTCTTTTGATCTATTTTGCCAGGCAGCGGAAACTTCTCTAAAACTAGCTTTGAAGGTATTCATGCCCAGAACTCGCAAACAACTTTCTCATACACATAACTGCAAACAATTTTCTTGTGCTCTTACACATAGCTATATACAAAGTTCCAATGGCAAAGCATTGGAACTTTCGTTTTCGACGTTAAAACAGTAAATACAGTCACTTCTAGGGTTAACTACATTAATATTTAACAGTTGTCATGAGACTTTACCTATGTAAAAATCGATGTACAGCGCTTTGGTATTTTTAAGCTACATCGAATTTTACACATATACAATAGCCTATTTAGATTTTGGAAAGGCCTTTGAGACTAGAGTAATGCTTTGGGTATGAAATTTTCCATTTGCTATCTAATAGTAAGTTGTCTATATGGGAAAGTAGGTATCCTGAAGTGGAAAGTCACTAATAGTGTGCTACAGTGGATCTGTGTTTAAGGGTATTATTGGTTGACTTATATGTTAATGATGTTAAGAGAGGTTTAAATGTGAATATATACTTGTATTCAGATGATGTAACATTGTGTGGGGGGGGCGGGGGATAAGCTGTGCACAGTGAACCAGATGCTTTGTCTCTGCGGAAGTATTTGAATAGACTAGACTGTGTATAAAGGCACAAGAGTGAGGCTACAAGTTCAGTGTTGCGAAGTGTAAGATTTTGAGATTTAGAAATGAAGAGTGGGATCTAGTATGTACCTGGTGATATAGTGTATATTTTGGAGTCTGATTCAGCTTTTATACAATGAAATGAAGTTAAATTATTCCATTGTATAAAGGCTCAATCAGACTGTATATGGAGATCAAATCTGTGCCCAGTATGTACTGGGCACAGATTTGATCTGGTTTTCAAAAGGGGGGGGGAGAATATTTCGGAAGAGAGAAGAATGACTATGGAGATCTTAAATCTAGAATTTTGGGTATGACGAAATATTTTATCTTAACTCCTACTGAGATATTTATTTCGGAATGAAGATCTCTCTCTCACTTTCTCTTCATCGGAAACTTTTTTTTATTTTTTTTTTATCCAGTGCTGCTTGCAGGATATGCCGTCATGTCACTAATACGAGTATGATTGATGCCTCAGAAGCATGCAGATAGCATTTCCAAAGTAACTATTTATGTTCGCTGTATTTCACTTTATCAAAAAAATTCAAGATTTTTTAAGTTAAGTGAATTTTGTAGTTAAAAGAGACGTAAAAAAATCTTGCGCTTCTTCTTTCGATGAGTCGGGGAATGAGCAACTTTCATCGTCTAATATGATGTAAGCCAATGGAGGTTGCTCATTCTCTTTGGCCGCCTGGATGGATGTGCGAGTAATTAGCCAATCCGCTCTCATGGCACCAACCAACAGGCTGCGGATTCGAATCTCTTCCTGGTGTGAGACTACCTTTCTTCTAATACATTGAAGATCTGAATTGGCTTGAAATAAATTCCATGTTTGGTATCTAGAGCAGGGTTTCCGGACTATGTAAAAATAAATAAATAAATAAAATACAAAAAACTACATAAGATTAATAAAAATAGGAAAAAAATTACCTTAGCCCACCCAGTGTACCATAAGTTTACAAAAAAAAAAAAAAAACTTTTGTGAGTAGATGTCACATTAAAAAGTACAAATATTGCTACTTTACACTTGCGAACAATCCTGTGAAGACAATGCTATAAGTTTGTTGTCACGACTTCTTAACTTTGAGTCTCAATTCCATGATCTGTGAAGCATCTTTTGGTAGAGCTGAATCTCTCGCCAAATGATTAAATTCGCTTAGTTTTGGGATTCTGGTAGTGAAAATATAGACTCCGCTTGTGATCCACTGGCTTCATAGTAGACGTAAGTTGTGGATAGGAAATGCGTTTTCTATTTTTATTAAACTTGCCAGTTGGTCATCGAAAAATAGCATTTTCATGACTCCTTGGTTCACTGTGAGCTAACTTACGTGACATGAAGTCCCGTGCTTTTTTTTTTTTTTTTTTGTTGCTACTGATGTAAACAAGAATTTTCCTGAATTGGTTGTGAGATAGACTTTGTACGTTTGCTTAATTTTTATGAGGGAGTTTTCGAAAAGTCAGGTTACGCGTTTTTTTTTTTTTTTCCTCGAGGAATGTTTAATAATAGGAAGCTGAAGTTATATACCAAGAAATAAATGAAAATTCACTACTTCTACACAAAAGTTTCAAATTTATTGATACACTTGTCCCAACGATAGATCAGTTTATTAATATCAGCACTGCAAAAATCCGTGCCCACACTCAGTAACCAGAATCGTACCGCCTGATGAATTTCCTCATCCGTAGTGAAATTCTTCCAGAAAGGTGTTTCTTGAGAGTGCTGGGGATGTGGCAGAGTTTCCCAACTATCACAAAAACCACTCACGAGTGGTGTGTGGAGTAGCGTTGTCATGCACCAAAATCACGCCGCTTGTCAGGAGACCTGGTCGTTTGGGTCGAATGTTACTTTCAGTTTGTCCAACGTTGCATAGTAAAGTGCTGCATTGATTGTTCCTCCCTTCGGGAAGTCCACCAACAGCACGCCTTGGCGATCCAAAAACACTGTGGCCATTGCTTTTCGAATACTTTTGAATTTTTCCCGCACAGGAGATTGTGAATGTTTCCAGATTATGGAGTCTTGTTTGCTCTTCTGGGAAAAGTGATGAATCCACGTTGCATCTCCTCCGACAAGGCGAGCGAGAATATCCTCTCCTTTGTCACTGTATTGCAACAGATCCTCCAGATACATCCTCATGCGTGTTGCCTTGTGCTCCTCTGACAAATGTCGGGGAACGTAGCGGGAGCACACCTTTCAAAAGCCAAGGACATTGTGAACAATTTTAAACAGTGGACTTACTCAAGTTTACCACTTGTGCAATTTCACGCAGTTTCACTCGCCGGTCTTCAAGAACGATGCCCTTAATGCGCGACATGTTGTCTTCTGTCTTGCTCGATGTCGATCTTCAATGTCAACACAGCCCGCTTTAAATTTATTGCATGAAAAACACACCTATAATAAATTTAGTTTAATCCTTTATCCAAGTGTGAGCAAAACAAAGTTTGCCCCTGAAAATATCTTCAGGACTGGGGTAAGGTAGTACAACACCGGGAAACTCGTAGCAAAGGTGGACCAAGCTAACATCACTCCTATCTCAGTATTCTCCCATAATGCAAAACACATCTCCTTGCGGATATGTATAATGTTATGCATTAAGGGAAGGGCCACTACACAGACTAGTTTCGATTTTTATTGAGATCTCTTCAGTGGGAGCCAGGCCCAGAAGTGGAAATACCAGGCAGAAGCAATGGCACCCACTGAAGAGACCTCAATAAAGGTCGAAACTAGTCTGGGTAGTGGGCCTTCCCTTAATGCATTACATTATACATATCCGCACGGAGATGTATTTTGCATTATGGGAGATACTGAGATAGGAGTGATGCTAGCTCGGTCCACCTTTGCAACGAGTTTCCCGGTGTTGTACTACCTTACCCCAGTCCTGAAGATATTTTCAGGGGCAAACTTTGTTTTGCTCACACTTGGATAAAGGATTAAACTAAATTTATTATAGTCTAACCAAGTGAAAAATAAACTTTCAACGAAAAACACACCTATTTCTTTGACATCACCTTTTTGCCATACACAGCAACCAGTGCAGTCAATGCTACTGGCATTTCATTTTCCATTCATTCCCCTTTCATTTCCTTTACCATTATTAAGAAAAAAAAAAGGAGGCGTACCTTACTTTTCGGAAACCCTTCGTATCTTGATACCAAGTTTCGATCGAATATGCAATATGGGTTATTTACACAGTCCTTGATAACATTGATGCATAATTAGAAATTAAATACCTAAAATAAGCCGAAGGTGATATGTATGTGGTCAGGCAGAAACTATACTCAGATTGATCCATTCTAGCGATGTTCCAACAACTTATGTCCCGACTTAAAATTTTTATGATTTTTTGAAATATATAAAATAGTATTTTGTGAACAATCTGTACATGTTAGGGGAAGATTGTCATTTTCGTGCTGACTGTACTTGGATTGCTAAATGTTATCTAAACATTCTCAGACTCCATAAACTATGTAGGCTTGTGTCATTAAAATATCCTGTCCTAAAGTCGATTGCTTAGAGCCCCCCATAGCTGAGTAAGCATCGACAATGGTTAGAAAGATCTGGGTTCAGTTCCTGTCCAGCACGAAAAACATTTATAATGGCTTCGGAGTAATGAATTAACAGTCTCATACAGATGCGGAAGAATGTTTTCTCCATCGACTGATTGTTAGGAGATAGCAATTTAATTCTGCGAACAGGTAAACCAGCCGGAACACACCGAATTAATATACGTTGTATCGACCTCATTGCTTTAGTTGCTTCGACCGTTATTCCAAACAATTTATTAACTTATGTTTATCATCATCATCATCGATTTCATGATAATCTCTATTTCATGGTTTTATAATACACCCCCCTCGAGGGTGTTTGTTTGTAGAGGTTACTGTGAGAGTAATACTACATAATGTAAACGTAATCTATGAGACAGATTAAGTTTACATGATTACTAAGTTTAAGGTTTTAATTTATTGATTGTTAAGTTTACTAACACCTGTCAACAATTTTTCGCCGAATTAGTCTGTCTCTTGTCAAGCACTCAAATAGTGTCAGATCATCTTTGCCTGCCTTCTAGGACAATGATTGCATCAGTTCATCTAGATCTTGGTCTTCCACTGGTTCTTTTTCCTGCCATCTTAGCATCGACCATATATTTTAACTAATCCTTTTGATCCCATTCTAAATGGCCATAGATTACCTCTGCTTACGCATTCTTGAATTCTCATTTTTAATATTCTTCTGGCATTGATGCCATCTGGTCACTCTCCAAATTTTATATTTTAGTTCTAGCTTTATGTTTTAGTATTTTAAATTAATTTAGGATTCATGTGTGCTGTTAATGTAATATGGCTGTTACTTTGCAATAATTAAGCTTTTTATTTTATTTTTAGCCGAAGAAGAATCAAAGAAACAGTAAGTTGATTTTATATCAATTTTATAATTTTAATTATTTTTCATTCTTTAGATTGATCGTGATCCCAGATTTGTTTTGCCTTTAATTTTTTTTTTTTTCTCGAGAAATTGGATTTTTCTCAGGACATCGCTGCACCTTATTATAAAAGCTCAGAGCCGCCGTAGCTCAGTCGGTATAGACCAGGGGTCGGCAACCTGCGGCTCGCGAGCCACATGCGGCTCTTTGGATGTGAAGCTGCCGCTCTTTAGTTCCATACGCAAATATTATTTATTTTATCAAAAAAAAAAAAAAATTTAAAAATCGTTCTGAATCGATTAACGAGGATTAGGCACAGATTCTATCTCTCAGCCACTTGTACTCGCTTTTCACCTCACCCCTCCCCCGTGACAAGCATCGTCACTGTCGTCAGTCCGTCGGAAGCTCTCGGAAGTTTATATGTTTGGCAATTTTCATTGATTTCGGCATAGCTGGGCATAACATCTTTACTCGTAAACTAAGTATCTAATATTTGCCAAAATTAAAAAAAAAAACTAAAATGTGCAGACTGCGCCGTGATAAACACGTTCTGACAAGTCCGTTCGTGCCAGTCGGCGATCACCGCACACGGGAGGCGACCACAGATGCGACGAAACTATGTACTTATAGTCAATCAGTACGTGAGAGAGTGAGACAAACAGTGTTTCGTGTCTAAATTATTTATTTTAATAATTAAATTATTAGAGGATTATTTATTTTATTTAGGTAGGTATTTTTAATTGGGAAATATCGTTGTAAAATGTTTTTTGATAAATTATATTTCATTATGCCCAGCTTCTCGTATCCGCTAAAACAGTACAAGATAGAATAGCTAAAATATCTTCAAATGTAACATATTTGCAGGTGGAAGATATTCAACCTTCTTCTGCCTTATCACTTGCTATAGATGAGTCTTCCGACATAAAAGACACGGCACAAGTTGCCCTTTTTGTCAGGTATATGTCTTCCCAAGGTCCAAAAGAAGAACTTCTAGGATTGCTACCGCTCTCGGGACAAACTAGAGGGAAGATATAGCGAATGCCGTGCAAAAATGCCTTGAAGACAATAACATCTTGTGGCTCTTTAAAAACTTTGAAATTTTGTAAATTATAATTTTTGACTCTTCCGACTCAAAAGGTTGCCGACCCAGGGTATAGACGAAACCCAGGTCGGAAAGACCTGGGTTCGATTCTCGTCAATGACGTGAGGAAACTTTATCTGCTCTCTTTCAGCTAAAGGTGAGTTAGCCGGTTTCATACGAAGGTAGAGGGATTTTTAATCGGGAACTCGAGTATTTCGTCTCTCAGAACAGGCAAACTGGCCCGTGAACACACACGGATCTATAGTCATAAAATACATACTTAATCACTCATCAGGAGGGCTCAACCAGTCCTGCGGAACGGGGTGGGGAATCCCATACGAATAAATTATAAGCTTGGGAAACATAATTGCGATTAGTTGTTAAGGAAACGTTTAACATTTAAACTTCGGGTTACAAATATAGAGCTCAATAGTTTTAGAACTCCTTTTATTTGACATACAATTCGAAATGAGTTTATTAAGTTAATGTAATGGGATATTTTTTGTTAACTTGGAAAATAGATAACACGCGCCATGAGGGTTGTCCACTTTCGAAATTTATTACTAGAATTCCGTCCACTGATTGTTAGGTGATACGATGTATCTTTGCAGATAATAGACGGATTTTTAGTCTGAATTCTGCGGCTAAATGAAGCTTACAGTATGTTGCATTAGAAGTGTCATGTACAGAATATCTTCAATTGTTTATAAATAGCACCAAATTTCCAAATGCGTGGAATTTTTTTGTTTTGTGTAAAATTTAAAAAAAAATATTAGTATACATATTTTCTAAAACTAGGTTTCATGTTTTAAAAATGAAAGTATTGAGGACCCGAAGCACTGTCCTTTTTTCATATGGGAAATAGGATCTGTGCCCGAATACAAATAATCATTTAGATTTCAGAATTATACTAAGTGTTTATTATTAAATGAGAGCCGGCTGGTTGGCCGAGTGGATAGGGTATCCGCTCTTGAGCCAAAAGGCCGCGGGCTCGAATCCCACCGTGGGCATGGATGTTTGTGATTTTGTGTGGAAATACCAGTGTGGTGATCGGCGGTTGATGGTGTTGGTGTAGTTGCGGTCAGTTGGTGATTGAATGCTGAAGACGGAGTTGTAGAGCAGGTGCCCTCCCTCGGTGAGTCCTGGGACTCCCTGGAGGTGTCAAATAATAATAATAATTAAGTACAAGATCATCGAAATTAAAATAAAGTTGATATCAGTGAAAGAAATGAAATACCTACAGTATTAGAATAATGCTAACTTATGAGTTTAGTGATGTTCATCTATTTTATATTAAGATTAAGAAATATTGTTATAAGTGTTATAATTATTATTACTGTTTGTTTACCAGGATACTGAAGTCCGTCTATGGTGACAATATAAAATTTGAAAATAACCTTTTATAATAATGAATTTATCATAAATGTATTATAAATAAAATTATTTGTTTACTGCTTATTATGCGAATATTTTTTTTAAAATTTAATAAAAGAAAGGAGGCATAATAGCAGTAAGCTTTATTTATTTTGGTGCTGTTATTTCTGTATTTGAATTTTATTTATTTATTTTTTAAAAACTGACGTCTTACAGGGTAATTATTTCGCAAGTCTAAACCTTCACAATGTCTCAAAAACAGCAATCTTGACGAAGTAAAATTGTCTTCTTGTATTGTTAAAAAAATAAAAGAAAAAAAAACGAAGATTGAGTGCCATATAAGGTAATGAGCATTTACCAGCGAACACAAAATAGTCGGGTATGCGAAAGGAAGTTGGGAATAAAGCCAGATTAAATGTTTGGAGCACTTTGTATTCAACAAGGTTGGACATAACCTCGTTTTTTTTTTGTTGTTATTTTAATTAGATTTAGAGATAATAGCGTCGTGGAGAACGCGATGAAGAAAAGATTCAACGATATTCAACCCCGGTTGGTAGACAAATACAGAGCAGTGTAGATTTTATCTTTTTGTGTTTCTTTATTGTACGCTACATGTTCATACTGTATAAAGTATATAGAAAGATGAGTGTTATATGAGATGATAAAAGAAATGAATAATTAGAGTGCTTTTTAGAGATGTGCATTGTTGTGTACAATATAAAACCTGGAATTATTTTTTTTTAATCAAGAACGAGAGATATTTTAGAAAATGTTCTTAGAAGTCAATACTTATAACCCATTTGCTTATTTTGATATCGACTGAAATTAGTAGTATGAAAAATTTCAGAAAAATAATGTTCTTAAACGGTTTGGTTTGTATATTGAAAAAAAGAGAATACAGTATTGTTGACACATGTGGTCCTGATTTGAAGTTAGTCCAAAAAAAAGTTAGAATGGAATGGTCAGAACTTTTATTTTATTTAAATGAAGATAACAATACTGTCGAACAATATTTCAATAATATGTTTATCTTATGATCTCTGATAATAATTGATTTATGGAGATCTTCCCCAATTTCATACTTTCATTGTGCATTTTATAGGCACTATAAAAGTTATAGGCATTAGTGAGACTTGGCTAACAGCAGACAATGTGGTTACAGGAATTGAATGGGAAGGGTTTAGTATTTTCAGGAAAGATAGAGAAGATAGAATGAGGGGAAGAGTACTGCTGATGATATCAGATGAATTGCAACTAAAACGAATAGGAGACAGGCGGGAGGGTGGCTGTTCATTTGAAGCAATCTGGTGTGAGATTAAGACCAGTAAGACAAAATATATAGTTGGTTGTTGCTATTAGGCCAGCGAGTTCCACAGATGATCTGGAAAACATGCATACAAATAGTGCGTGGGTACAATGAGTACTTGTCAAGTGATTATTATGGGGGATTTCAAATATGGAGATTTCAAATATAGACTGGAAGGAAGAAAGATCACATAGCAGAAAGGAAATAGAATTTATACATCTGCTGAGAGATCTACTTAAGGCAGCATGTGATGGAGGGGACTAGGGGTTGGAGAGTATTGGACCTAGTAATAGGATCAGAAGAGCTATCTATAACCAAGGTGACAACATTGCCTCCAATTGGTGAAAGTGACCATACGGTCTTGACTTAGGAAATCGTAAAACATGAGGGATATTCTATCAAGAAGGGATATTTACGGAACTACAAGGCAGATGATTATGACATGCTTAGAAGGAAGCTTAAATTTGTATGATGGGCATAAAACACTGCAGGGTAAGGATGTTAGTAGTGCATGGGATATCGTTAAGTGTCATTTAGAGGAAGCAATATTAAATTGTATACCTAGGGTAAGGAGGGTTAACCGGATACGAATTAGATGAATGAGTAATATCATTAAGCACGAGCTGCAGAAGAAAATTCTGTGGAGGGTATATAAAAACTTTGACTAAGCTGTTTAAGTCTCAGCTCTAGTAGAGTGCAAAGGGAGTGGAAAGAGTGCAAAATTATTCCTTTTCATAAGGGAGGTTCTAAGACTACAGTAGCCAATTATATGCCAATTAGTATCTCAGGCGTGGTGGTAAAAGTACTTGAAAAATTGGTAAAAAAGATAATTCAAGAATGGATAGATAAAAATATGACACTGTATGAGGGTCAACATGATTTTGTGAAGGGTCTGTCATGCCGGTAATTTACTAACTTTTTATAATTTTCTTAACTATTAGATAAAGGAAATGGCTACACGATGATTTTGCTGAATTTTGTAAAGTCATTTGACAGAATATCACATGGAACACTGTTACGCAAATTAGAACAATGGGGATGGATATGACACTGGTTAAGGATAAGAGGGTGGCTGCTGGACAGATATCAAAAAGTGGTATATGGTGTGGCATAATCGAGGGAAAAACGGGTGACTAGTAGTGTGCCACAAGTTTCAGTGCTGGGACCATTCCTGTATAATTTGTACATAAATGATATAGGAAATAACCTGAAAGGAAATATTCAGTTGTTTGCTGATGATGCGAAATTAGGTACAGTGATAGTTAATCAAGGCGATGTGGAGAGCTTGCAGGACGATTTAAATAGGCTGTCAGTATGGGCAAAAGTTAATGGGTGTCAGTTTAATGTCGAGAAATGTAAAGTTATGCATTTTGGACTAAATAGATTACAACCCGTGTATCACATTGATGGTACTGTACTCCAGGAAATAGATCAGGCTAGAGTTTTAGGGGGGGGCGGTGGTATTAGATAGAGAATTAAAGTTTAGAGGACATATTGTTAAGGTTGCTAAGGTAGCCCATAAGATTACTTGGCTAGTGAAGAACACATTAATAAGTAGAGATAAGGAGGTTTTTATTCTTCTTTATAAGGTCTTGATACTCCCACTTCTGGATTACTGTGCTCAAGTCTGGTTCCCTGAATTTCTCGAGGATGAGGAAGCGGTGGAGAGAATTAAGAGGCAGGTGACCAAGATGGTGAGCGGCCTGTGGAATGTTCCCTATGAGGATAGATTGAAGGTGCGTGGATTGCAGGAGTTGGTTGATAGGAGAAAAAAAAGAGGGGATATGATAGAAACATTTAAGTTGCTTAAAAGGATTTTATAGGATAGATGACTTTTGCATGGAAGTGGCTTTTAGTATGTGACAAGGAAAATTTGAATATTTGAGTATATTACTCTCTAATTTACTTATTTATTTAACATTGTCGTCTCGCTAACTGTAGGTAGGGCTATCAACGCACTGAAAGCTACTTCAAGTCGACTATTTCAGGTGTAAGGGGGGCATAACACAGGCTACTTGTCTCACAGAATATGATTTTTTATTTATTCAGGTTTGCATACAGGCGACTAACGAGATTTTTTGTTTTAGAAATAACTGAGCAGCAGAATCCTGCTTTGAAATACTACATTGACATGCGGACAAGAAGATGAGTTGAGTGAATAAGGTCTCCGCTTTGCAACCAGCAGGATTTGATTTCCACTGTGGCATAGATCTTAACTCACACATTCAGGTTCCAATGTACCTATAGTTTAAAACCTTTCCTGGTCAGTATTCATTTATAAAAGGAATTGTTATAAGCGTAAGATGGTTCAGTGGAATTTTTTGGGGGAATGTTCGTGAAGCATTAATTGTTATGTGATTTACCTCACTCGGTGGTAATCACCACCCTGCTTACCTATTGGAGGCGTTAAGTGACTTGAAAGGATATATTTGAGTTCTTGAGTGGTTTTCGTGTTACCTAAACACTTTCCACCAAAAGTTCTAAATGTTTAGTTTCCAACTTTTCCATCACTTCCCTGTAGCCTATCTGGTGATTTAAGTTAGATTTTAATTCCAGATGATGATACTGATAGTACTTCAGTGCACCCATTAATAAAAAAAAAAGTTGAGATCGTTAATAAAACGAACTCTTATCTGTATTAAACCTCTGATCATTAATGTTAAAATCAAGTTGTTTTGAAGGCAGTTTTATGGGAAAATACATATTCTGTGCGCTTGTGTATATGCATAATCTCAATATAAATATATTCACTATTAGGTATAATATAATGTGTAAAGTGGGCACTATCCTCTCTGTTATAATATTCATTGGGCACTACCTTATTTAGATTCAAATAAAGAAGCATAGACAGTAGAACTCAATAGAGAAGAATATGGATTTCGAAAGAGATGTTATCAGCATTCCATAATAACATCATAATAACATTTGTGTCACTGGTGAAAGATTGCATAACTGAAGATTAACTGTAGCCAATATTATCGGTCGATAGAATATGCAAGTACGAAGCTAACTCACGAAATTATCAAGACGAAAAACAGAAAGCCACTATCAGAAAACCAAACGGTGGTGTGTGTGTGTGTATAAATTCTCAGGTTTGTCTATTTTTCAGAAGAAAAATTTGGCCCTTCCGTATGAAACTGGCAGGCTAGCCTTCAGTTGAAAATCCCCTATACAGGTCTTTGCATTATGGATGGGATTCGAGTCCGTGTATTTTCGAACAAAATAGTAACAATGATACTGCCATAGGCAACTTTTACACTTAAGGCAAAAAAAAATCAGATAATTTAAATTATTATCTATAATTATTATCATATTATCGGGTCAAGCGTCCATGAAGTAGTTCGTGGCTGCTAATAGCTCTAATTAAGAAAAAAAAAGTTGGCCATCCTTAGGTTTTCTTTATAATTCAAATTATGCTGTTGATGAATCATTCCCGAAGTTCGTACCTGTTACGACAAGTTCACTGCTAATGCCACTGAGGTTTTTGGCCGATGTGTTATGACTCTCTTCTAGAGAAATAATGTAATCTTTGATTCAGTGGTAGTTGTTCAGCCTTTGGAGTTAACGACACTGCTATTTATAAATGAAAACGATGAGATACGCCAAATGCACACGTTGACAGAGACGCTTAGTACTGAGTTTTATTTAAGAATACTCTTTAAGTGTTCCCTGTGGATTTCGGGTAGTAAGAACATAATTTACTATGGAAAAAAAAATAAATAAAGTTTAATTTCAGTGTACATGCGTTTAATATGTTAGTGTTTTTGAATGCACTGGCTGAATGAGCAAATAGTGGGGTTGTCAGTTCAATGTTGCCAATTGAAAGGTTTTGAAATTTGGGAAGCAAAGATGGGATGTAGAGTACACAATCATTGGAAACATCTTGGAAGAGGCAGAGGAGATCCCCCCCCACTCCTCATGTATTGAAAAATTTCTTGTGTCGATCTTATAGTGTCCCTTTAGTAAGTTACAAGTTTCTATCATATTCCCTCTCCTCTGCCTGTCAACTAAAATCTAATCTGCAACCACACACTCTCAATCTATCCTCATAAGGAACATTCCACAGACCTGTTACCAGCTTGGTCTCGTTTCTGAATCTTCTCCACCATCTTCCAATCCCCAAGAAATGCAGTTGATCAAATCTGTGCACAATGGCGACCATGTGGCCGAATCATAGACTTATTTAAAGAAGGATAATAACCTCTCTATTTTTACTTGTCAAAATTGAATTGTGTAGTAATTTGTGATTATAGTCAAATTAGCTTGAAAATTTCACATTTTCGGTTTACAAATGATTCACGGACTGTCTGGCTACTAGTTTTGCATATGGTAAGTGTACCCTACTGGGTGGTGAACACTGACGTGACTATGAGTCGATTTCAGAATATCTGCCAGGAACCGTCTTTCCATCTTTAACTTTGACTTCCCCTGCAACGTCTGCTGGTGTTTATAGTTTAGGAAACCCCCTTAAATAGCACGTACACTTATATAATGTACTTGGAATTTTTTTTTGTATTATCTTATAGCAAACTTTGTTTGAATTCAAGGGCAATATTATCTTTTAAAAATCTTTTTTTAGTTAGTAGATGATTTTCGTCGTCGTCCTCTGTTACACCATTACTTTGTTATTATAAAAGGACTACCATTCTTGGTTTCATTTCATCTCTCGGCTAGTCCTTGGTACTGTAGCTTAATAGATTTTGTATGGGTTACTGTGCAAAATATATATATATGTAACAAAAATTCTAAGAGAATTCCAAGATGTTTTTTATTTCATTTTATTTCCAGTAAATTTTTACTTTGTTGGTTTTATTGATTTTACCGCAGGTTCCATAAAACTAAACATTTGATGCGAGACTAAATTTTTATGACATTTTGATTATTTAACATGTATATATTCTCAGGCAGACGTACTATTTTTATGACAGCCACCGTAGCTTAGTCGATATAGACGAAGCCCTTTGGTCGGAAAGACCTACATTCGATTCCCTCCCGTCTATGACGCGAGGAACATTTATCTGGTCTTTCGATAAAGGTGAGTTAGCCGGTCTCATACGGATATAGAGGATTTTTTCATCCGGAAACTCGGGTTTTTCGGCCCTCAGAATAGGTAAACCTGCCCAGTGAACCCACATGGATCTACACTCTTAAAATATACTTAATCCCTCATTAGGAGGGCTCAACCAGTTCCAAAGAACGGTTGAGGAAAGGGGGGGGGGAACCACACACGAAATAATAATAATAACCTCATTGATTATTTATCTGTGAAGCTTGATTTTCTTCAGTTCAGGCAATAAATTCTTGGAGTCTTCAATATTACAGCGTTTATCTAGTTTGTCTTCGGTAGCTCTGTTGATCGAGTTGGAAGGGATGCCCGAGGTATTTGCTGTTTGTTATGATTTGGCACAGGTCCATGATCCTACCTGGAATTCTAGATGATCATCCTCAACTATGGGCCTTTTGTTAACTAGCTCTTCTTTTTGGTATGCAATACGTGTCAGGTTTCCTCTTGGTGACTAACTTTCTATGTGCTTCGTTTTCTGCAGAGCAATTTCCCAGCCATTCTGTATCCTGTCCTTTTGCATTACAATAGTGCCGATTTGGGTATGCTTCATGACCTTTGCTCCTTCCTGCCATGGTCTCAGTGTTTTTGTGCTTTCCAAACACCTGTTCTGTCTATAGAAAGATCCTTTCTGGAATGGGAACTTTTATCTCCCGCTTCGCCCTGGGTTTCCTCGACTCCTGTTGAAGTTTCGGCTCGCTAGGTGTGCCAGTGCAGTCATCTCAAATGACTAGTCACAAAATCAATTTTTTCACTTATAGAAAACTCTATAATCACCAACACACACACACACACACACACACACACACACACACACACACACACACACACACACACACACACACACACACACACACACACACACAAATCCAACTTTGAAAGGGCAAAATGCACAAAAAACTTCCCATCTGCTCAACCACAATCAAACCTCGGATTTTGACGCAAGTAGTATACTGGGCGGTTTGAACAAGATCAAGATAAGATAAGGAATCGTGACGTCATGAGATTGGAATGTTTGGAATTTCCTTGGGGCTATATGTGTGAGTGACGTGAGTTCTTGGCTCGCATATGGAATTATGGGTGATGGTAGAGATAAGGATTCGTGTTGTGATTTGTGGAACACTTTGAACCAGATGAAGATCAAGATAGGATAAGGGATCGTGACGTGAATGTTTGTTGCTATCAGATGAAATAAGTGACGTCATTTGTTAGTTGTAAATAAGTGATGTTGTTTTGAATGGAATAGGGAGATATATTAGAGATAAGGATTCGTGTCGTGATTGGTGGGACACTTTTAACCAGATCAAGATAAGATAAGGAATCGTGACGTGGATCTTTGTTATTATAGTGTTTGGAATTTCGCAGGGGTCTTCGTCTGTCAGGGACATCACACGGTGTTTTGGTTTGGCTATGGAATTATGGGCGATGTTTTTGAGATAAGAATCGCGACGTTATGTGTTTGGAAATTCGCACAGTTTCGAGGTTTTCTGTATAATTTAATTATACGCTATGTCACTCAAACATGCAGTTTTTTTTTCTTCTATAGGTGGTAGTACTAATTTCCAATACATTATGGGATATTTCTTTCCAGTTAAAGGGTGGGAGTTCTTAGAGAAAGTCGTGATGGCGGCATTGTTTCGAGCTTTTCTGAATAAATTAATTATATACTGGTGTCCCTCAAACACACACATACACATTAGACATGAAAAGTCGCTAATGTATCCATGTTGATATGCTAATATGTACCCTATGATTATTCTTATGAAAAAAAAAACTATTCAGTGTTAGAATTACGCTTACCAAAACATACGAGCAGTGATTATTGAAATTACAATTATCAATTGTTATGTTCAACTTAAAAAAAAAATTAACTTACATTTCTTTCCAGAATGGGAACATCTTGGTACTATCTAGGTTTTCTGAATATTCTAAATTGTTGATTTTTAACATATATTCACAGTATCAGTTGGAGGTGACATCACTAAAAGATATCCGCAAATGATGAGCTCACTCATCTCCACGAGGCTGAGCAGACATCTTCTGGAAGAGAGGGGATTGAGGGAGAGTATTGCAGGGAAGACCACTGTCACCTTCATGACTACCCTTTCACTTCCACCACCTAATGCGTTTTTTTCCCTCCAAAGTTATCAGTATCAGTTGGAGGTGACATCACTAAAAGATATCTGCAAAAGATGAGCTCGCTCATCTCCACTAGGCTGAGCACACATCTTCTGGAGGAGAGGGGGAAGAATAAGGGTGATTGGGTTAGGTGGGGGAGCATTGCAAGGAAGACCTCTGTCACCCTCTTGACGACCTTTTCACTTCCACCACCTAATGCTTTTTTTTCCCCATCCCAACAATTTTGGACATATGAGTGAGAGAAATATTCACATGGTCTAACATTAAAAACATTTTTGAGGATAAAATACTTAATATAATAAGGACAAATAATATAAAATACCCTTCGAGCCACAGAGATAAGATTTGCCCTATGATGTCTCAAAGTAAGATAATCTCACATCAACATCATATCCAACAGCATGTAGAAACATGTCCGTGAATCATCTGCATGAAAGTTTCATTTTGGAAGGAACGGTCAGGGTTAAGGGTCAGGTAAACAGTACTATAAGGGAAAAAAACTAGTCACATGTCTTTGCATTTAAGGCAATACGTTCATTTCGTGCAGCAATCGTATTGTGCTGTGGTGATTGGTATCCAGGAAAGTAAAGTAAAATAATGGGTGAGCCACAAAAGTCATTGAAATTTTCTTCAGGAAAATAGCATGAGACAAAACTCTTCACCTAGCTCTAAAAGGATGGAAACCGATTATTATTTTAGAAGACACGTACATTGTGATGTATTTATCCAGGACCACTTGGGAAAAGTTACACAGGAAGTGGTCTGATATCCTCGGCTACTTGCAAAGAAGAGTTGACTACGAAATGGACCTCAGGCGAGTGTTATATTCTGAAATGCCAAGATGGAGAACTAATACTTGATGATACAGGAGCTGATGGAAGTAAAGTTTTTTCTATTAGTTGTGAAGAAGTTGAGAGATTTTCACCAAAAATGTACGACATTGATAGTCATTTACTATTTTTGGAAACTGAATTACCATCTATTCGTATCATGGGGAAATTTATCGCTAATCATTTAAACTCATCAATGGTAACATTAGACTTTCAAGATTTTATCCAATTCAATAAAGATTCTTTATTTTGGGACATTTACGAACATTTTACAAAAACTCTTTGTGTATATTTATATTTACTGACAAAAGAATACACAGAATTTTTAGGCAGGCATGGTGTCATTTCCAGACTGACACAATATCAAATGTATGGAAGTGTGGTTACCATGGTATCAATTTTAAAAACTCTTGCGTGACCAGCTATTTTGATGTAATGTACCCAAGAAACAGTGAGTAACAAAAATTTTATTCATTGAATTCTTTTGAAAATGTTAAGAGTCTAAACTAAATATTGTGAAATATTTTTAGGTAATTACATGTTTCGAATTTTTCTCAGTGAATATACTTGTAAATAGTATTTCAGCAAAATAAAATATGCATTTGTAAACTTAAATGAACAAACGTGTGCTTTTGTTGTTGTGTTTTTCCACAGTAAATTTTTTACTCAGTTATTCTGATTAGAACTTGATAATTAAATCCACAACTTTATATCTTAATGCAATTCATCATCATCAAATTCCTGCCATGTACCCACAAGGAGTGTAAAGGATATGATAGTACTACATGAAAAAATTATATCATTACTAACTTCCTATCTACAATTTTCCTCTAAATCAGTCTGTTACTTGACAAGACTCCAACATTATCAGATCTTATATTTCTATCGTCTAAGGCACTTTGTACCATATCAATCCACCTATATCTTGGTCATCCTCTGAGTCGTTTTCCTGCCAACCTGGCAGCGAACACTTGTTTTGCTAATCTTTCCTCGCCCATTCTGTTTAAATGACCATACCACCTGAGATTAGCTCTGCTAACGTATTCCTGGATGCAGACAATGTCAAGGTCTTTCCTAATATCCTCATTTTTAATATGATATTGCCATTGATGCCATCTGTTCACGCCTATAATCTTTCTCAGGACTCTCATATCTGCGGTCTCTAGTCTTTGGTCAAGTGTTTTACTTCTGACCCAGCTCTCAGATCCATAAGTTAAAACTGGTTTGCACACTCTTGTATACAGCTAATTTAGTGTTCTGACTAATTTCTCTCTTATTCCATATGAATTTATTAAATTGACTTCCCACCATACCAGCTTTGTTGATTCTATTGTCTATTTCCATATTTAATTTACCATCTTCAGTAAAAATCATGCCTAAGTAGCTGAAATGTTTTACTTGTTCCACAGGTTCTCCATTCACAACACGGTTGACATTTTCATTGATTCTGCCTATTTTCAGTCTGTCTTTTTAGAGTAGATACCCAACAGGGTGCACCACGAGAAGGCGAGAATTGGACATTAGGTCAGAAGCCCTGGTCGGTTCTCCGCATTCCTTTAAAGTCTATGTGGAGGTCTCCTCTCAGTTATACAGCTTCGACCCTTAAGCACCCCTAATGCAATTCTGTTTAATTATTTTAAAAAAAATCACAACTGTGAAATTAATGCCAGGATGGGGAAAAAAGTGTTGACAACTAATATCCATATATTGATTATTTTAGAAATTGTCTAATGCTACCTCTTGACATTATTTGAGTTATCTGAAAACAATTCGTTCACATAATCGAAAATCCGAACTGTTAGAATTTGGTTGTTTTACAGAGAGAACAGATAATTAACTCAAAACGTGACTTTAACTCTTAAAGTTTGGTATAGAAAAAATGTTTCTACTCTCCAGATAACAAATATACAAATTTTACCTATTCCCACACAAAGTAAGATAAAAACACACCAACAGTATATCCAGCAGCATGTGAAAACATGTCATTGAGTCATCTGCGCAAAAGGTTCATTTTTGAAGGAACGGTCAGGGTAGGGCTTGGTAAGTGTAAACCGTACTATAAGAAAATGCCATAGAGTCGAGTGACTTTGGACTAAAGGTAATCGTTCATCCTCTGCAGCTGCTGTTTTGTGTTTGGTAATGTAAAAATAATGGGTGAGCCACAAATTCTTTGAAAGTTTCTTTGTGAAAAGTTCTAATTCTTTAGAATTTTGTAACAGAAAGTTACATAAAATATACGATCAGACCTAATAATCAGTGAAATAATAATAAATAACTATTTATTTGTGGTGCCTTATGAAGTAATCTAAGAAGAAGAAGAATGAAGGAAAACGATTATGAAAAATCGACAGTGGTTGAAAAATACGAATTTTCAGTTATCTTTGGTATAATTGATTGCCAATTTCATTTGAATAAGAGTTCAAATTTATTTCCTAAAGAGATTTGTATTTCTGATGGAATTATTGTAAGATATGCATTGACAAAATCGCCATGTAGTTGGAAAGAATTACCTGAAAGAGTTAAAAAACAGAATTCTTGGTTAATAAAATATAACCATCAGCTGAAGTGGGAAATTGGTTCACTATCTCTGGACAAACTAAGAAATTGGATGATAGAATCAACATGCAAATATCAAATATTACTCACCAAAGGAAGAGAAAAATCCAAAACATTAACGAGCTTATTAGGGAGGCCTGTTCTTGATACATTTAAATGCTTTTGGAAAGATTCTGTGCTTTTAATAATTCTCAAAAGTATATCTATTGGTTTCAAAAAAATAAATCTGCAACCCTTAATTTTACTACAGTAAAAAATTCTGAAAGATCACCAAATGAAAAATTAACTTTCACATGAGAGTCACATTTTCAAAAACCACATGATGGCAATTCCACAAGCATGGGAAGAACCTTTGATGTATTTTTCAATTTATTTATTTTCTGTATTGTTAGATTCAGTAAATACATCTAATCTCATCTCATCTTCCTTATACCCTCTTTTACCTTGCGGTGTCGAGGGTCCATTGATCATCGGACGTCACTCCGTTTACAGGATAATGTGGTCAGCCTTATGCCCCAGTGTATCCTATGGTCTGTAGTGTTGAGTTCTCAAGGCCAGTTTGCCTGCTTTGCGGGACGAAAAACCCCAGAATAAACTGGGGAAAAACCCTGCTGTCCATGCCCAAGACTGGCTAACTTGGCTGTGGCTGAGGAAGATCCTTCAGCTCCTCACGTCACCAACGGGAATCGAACCTAGGACACTCAAGCATATGGTTGCAAAGCGCATAGCCACTAGGCTAACCACGCGGACTTTCAGTAAATACAATTTGTATATAATATTTCATTCAAAAAATGTGTAAATTTAAATGAACAAATTGGGTGTCGTTGATGTTATACAAATTTAAGAAAGACAATAACATTTTTTATTTTTTTTCCTTGTGAAATTTTATGCAACAAAGCAACCAGAGACTTTTTTTTTGATTCATTGAATTAAAAGTCTTATTTGTTCATGCAAGCCCTCAAATATTTCATGAAACTGTCAACTCTTGGAAGCAAAAGGAATAATCAGGTATTAAATTAATAGCCAGAATTTTAGTGGAGAAGATTTCACCTGAAAAGTCACAATACTATTACAATTTGGTTATTTTACAGAGTCATTAGATATTTTAAACCAATGACACGTTACTAAAACTCTTAAAAAGATTGCTGTAGAAAAATGCTGGGAGAGTTCAAAACCTTCTTTGTCTCATATCTGTTACTTAAAATTACTAATGCTAAAGAAAAAATAAATAAAATAAATAAATTCCAGTTACAGAAATAGGTTAAGAGCACAAGGAATCAAAGGTAAAATTAATAGTCATATTGGTTTTTAAAAAAAAAATAAATGTAAGCATTAATTTTCTACAGAAATAATTTCCCATGGGAACCAAGAGTTCGAACCTTAACACCTACGTACAACAGTACAACAAATTGGCAACCTTATAAGAGAGATATCTTTAAGATAAGACTTAATGAGAAATCTACAGTGTTGGAAAATAAATTCACATACAGTTTATATATTTATTAATTTTGCTCAGTTATTCTTTTAGAATATGAATTTTAAAAGTAAAATACAGAAAATAACCAATCAATTTGAAAAAAAAAATAATTGTCAGAATTCCATACTCTAACAGCATTCGGAATTCGAAACCGGAAATAACACTTACCCTAAACTAAACGGCACATAGACTTTCCCATCAAGCTTGGTAAATCATAGCATGAGCAACTGTGGGAAAGAATTAATACAGAGAACCAATCGGATAGTAATCTAAATTAAGTTGTCAACTAGCTTTTCTGGTTCTTTACAGAAATATCTTTCAACTCCTATATTTTGTGTGTTTTTGTGCTGTGAATATGTTAGCCTCAGTAACCTATAATGAAAAAGTCAACTGCATTTCAGACTTGTGTTTGTGTTCTGTGCTGTGAATATATGTTAAAAATCAACAATTTGGAATATTCAGAAAACCTAGATAGCACCAAGATGTTCCCATTCTGGAAAGAAATGTAAGTTAATTTTTTTTATTTAACTTAAACATAACAATTGATAATTGTAATTTCAATAATCACTGCTCGTATGTTTTGGTAAGCATAATTCTAATAATGAATAGTTATTATTTTTTTCATAAGAATAATCATAGGGTACATATTAGAGTATCAACATGGATATATTAGCGACTTTTCATATCTAATGTGTATGTGTGTGTTTGAGGGACACCAGTATATAATTAATTTATTCAGAAAAGCTCGAAACAATGCCGCCATCACGACTTTCTCTAAGAACTCTCACCCTTTAACAGGAAAGAAATGTCCCAAAATGTATTGGAAATTAGTACTACCACCTACAGAAGAAAAAAAACACTATGTTTGAGTGACATAGCATATAATTAAATTATGCAAAAAACCTCGAAACTGAATTTCCAAACACATAACGTCACGATTCTTATTTCAAAACATCTCCCACAATTCCATAGCCAAACCAAAACACCATGTGATGTCCCTGACAGACGAGGGCCCAGCGAAATTCCAAACACTTGAAACTCTATAATAACAAACATCCACGTCACGATTCATTATCTTATCTTGGTCTTGATCTGGTCAGAAGTGTTCCACCAATCACGACATGATTTCTTATAACTAATATATCTCTTTTCCATTCAAAACAATAACGTCACTTATTTACAACTAACAAATGACATCACTTATCTTCATCTGACATCAACAAACATTCACATCACGATTCCTTATCTTATCTTGATCTTGATCTGGTTAAAAGTGTCCCACCAATCAACACACGAACGACACGAATCCTTATCTCTACCATCACCCATAATTCCATACGCAAATCAAAATACAAGAACTCATGTCATTCACACATATGCCCCCAGGGAAATTCCAAACATTCCAATCTCTCAGGATGTCACGCCCAGAATGACGTCACGATTCCTTATCTTATCTTGATCTTGTTCAAACCGCCCGGTATACTACTGACGCAATTTCTACCTTTCTGCACTTTACCGCTAATGTGTTGTGATGTAGCTATCGGTACATTGTCTGGGAATAATACTTACCTCTTGGCATCGGTCCTTTCTGGGATTAGTGCTTATTTGCCTGGCTTCTATTTTTTGTCAGATTTCTTTAATTTTCAGTTGGTTTCTTTTCTATGGATTCACTACGGATCATAGTGGGTGGTTTTCGATCTTCAGGTTTCCCTATAGGTGCCAAAGTATCATAGAAAGTTTTCACTTTAGCCCATGTTAATTTTGTTTCTCCTTACCTTTAACAATAACTGTGTATCTAATCGTGATCGGGTTTCTCTTCTTTTGCTGACATACACTTCTACATTTCCTGGAACACGTATGATATTCATAGCCTTCTCGGTCTAAGGAGCTTAGAAACCAGCCCGAGTGACTTGAAAGGAAGTCACTACTTCATACTTGTACAGCTTATTATTTAGTGTATGGCTCACACATGAAAAGTTACATTATGTCCATATATATTAATCCTTAATATATATGGACATAGTAATAGACATATGTACAATAATAAGACATAATACAGTCATAAAAGATACACTCAAGAATAGGCTACAACTGAATGTCTAGGTTGATTATCCAGTCGACTGCACTTGTTTTAGCATGAATGAAGTCTGACAGGTTTCCATTGTATGCACGTTGAGCACATTCTGCTATAATATGATTAATTGTCTGGCAGGGTGATCCACAGTCGCACCTAGGTGAGGCAATCATGCCCCATTTGTAAAGGTGGTCTGCACATCTGCCATGGTTGGTGCGGATTCGTTTAAGGGCAGACCAAATTTTCCGAGGTAGGTCAAAACCTGAAGGTATCTGTGTTGGGTCCACTAATTCATGGACGATCCCTGTTGAAGTGTCACACCAGGACTCTTTCCACTTCTCCTTCATGTTGAAACTTGTCTCTGCAAGATTTTTTGCTGTTAAGATTGGAGGGTGCCTTGACTTTAGCCTGTTTATTTCTAGGGGTGGGATGTCTTCATGGATTGGAAGATTTTGGATTTCCATGATTTTGCTGTATTCATGTAGAAGAAAGTTGGATGTGTGGAGGCGGGATGTTGCTTAGCACTGGGAGCCAGTAAGTTGGGGTGGATTTTATAGTTCCAGATATAAGGTGCATAGTGGTGTTAAGCTATCAACCAAATACACATGGGTGCTGATCAGCCATACGGGTGAGCAGTATTCAGCTGTAGGGTAAACGAGGCCAAGAGCAGTGCAGCGAAGTGTTGTTGCTGAGGCACACCCCAAGTTGTTCCACATAGTTTTTGCAGTATACTGTTTATTGTTTTTAGCTTGGAAGCTGTGTTAATGAGATGTGGTTTAAAAGATAGTGTTCTATCTAGAGTGACACCCAGATATTTTAGGAATCTGTTGCAGCGTAGCAGTTTGTGGTTGAAGTAGACCATGAGTTCTTTGTTAGCCTGGTTATTGTTCAGGTGGAAGCATGAAACTTCTGTTTTGTTAGGATTTGGGCGTAATCTCCATTTGCTGAAGTATTCATCTAGGACTGCAAGGTCATTTGTTAGTGTATCTTCCATTGTAGTAAAATTGGTGTGTCTGGTGGCTAGAGCAATGTCATCAGCGTAGCAAAACTTCTTGGAGGCTGTATTAGGCAAATCTGCGATGTATATGTTAAAAAGGAGGGAAGCCAAAACTGACCATTGTGGTAGTCCATTATCCAGTGTTCTTTGTTTACTTTTGTTCTCGTCCATACACACTTGGAACAGGCGGTTGCTTAGCATGTTATCGATTAGTTTTGCTATTGTTCTTAATGGGATTGCACGGAGCAACTTGCAGACTATGCCATGCCTCCAGACTCTCATAAGATGCGATAAGATCTACAAAAGCTACAGCTGTTTTCCGGCATTGTTGGTAGCCTGCCTCTATATGTGTGGTGAGTGACAGAACCTGATCACAGCAGCTTCCTTTATATCTGAATCCGGCCTGTTCCACTGGGACTTGTTCTATTATCTTAGGGGCAATTCTATTAAGGATGAGCCTTTCTAGGAGCTTATAGCAGGTGCTAAGCAGGGCGATTGGTCGGTAGTTTTCTGGTTTGTTGTTGGTTTTCCTTGTTTTAAGATGTGGATAATTTTTGTCCTCTTAAACTCTTTTTGGAAGTCTACCAGTCTGGAGGTTGTCAGAGAAAAAGCAAGACAACCACTGTCGAGCTTTTTGGCCTGTCTTCAACAGGAAATCAGGATGAATTCCATCGAAACCTGGATTCTTGCCTGGTTTCATATCCATTAGAGCAGTGTTAATATCTTAGAGTGAAGGGTCGTGAATATAGAGGGTCTGATGGTCTGTTATTTTTCAAATATGTAAGTTCTCTTTTTATTTGAAGAGTGTGTTGTTTGTCCTTGGTGGTATATCTTGACGTGTTGACAATATGTGATGCATAGTGGTTAGGAGAAATCGCTGTTTGTTCCAGAGCAGTTAGGGTGCCACTACCTAGTTTTCTTAGAAGGCTTCATGCTTTTCTACTGGAGTGCCGAAAATCTTCTTGTACTCGTACAGCTACTAACACTATATGGATCCTCCCCCCACCCCCGTTTTGCCCTATCTTTCATACTGTTTTCGAATTCGGAGTCATCAGAAGATTCCCTTGTAATGGTTGATGCTGTTCATCGGTGAGCAGTTCGCTTCTTGATGGATAATCTCTCTCGCTGACTCACTTTTATTAGACTTAGACGTTCACTGTCTCTCATGGACGTTCTGTATCTGCATTATGGCCGATGTTTTCATGGGTATTACTCCGCCGAGTTGGCTGCCCATCGTTTCTGCGCTTTCGTCTAGGTATGTAAAATTACTTGGACTGCTGGTGGTCGGCATAACTAAGCTTGGGTTTACCGAGCCAGATTCTTCATTATCTGATATTCTTTCATCTATTTGCCTCATTTCTTTGGAACACCCTTCTTCATACAATTTCCCTGAAGGCTTCCAGCTGTTCCAGCGGATTCCCCCCCCCCTTGACTATTTGCCTTCGCATGTAAGTGATATCTGAATATTTGTTTTCCCACAGACTTTCGAGATACTGTATTTGATTACCAACTCTATACACGCTTATATTTGTTGAACATCATTATTACATTATTACCATATTTTCGCATAAAACAATGAAAAATAATACTTCGCCTATTTCTTTCGTGCGTTCTAATACTTACGAATGAATGTGCTATTTCCTTCAACATTTGAAATTCTTATTAAAAATTACTTATTTTTACGGCTTATAAAGTTCTGGTTTACTTTATTACTAGTAAATCGTTTACTTGTTAAAATAGTTTCGAAAGTGCTGAATCCAGACAGAGGTTTGTACTTCTCGGAAGTACTGTATTTCCCCTATAAAGAGCTACCAATATTTTTTTAATGCATTTTTAAGTAATTTTTTAATTTTTTTTTCTATGTGTCGGAGTTGATAAGGCTCTATCATATTTTGGATTTTTATTAAATGTGTTATTTCATTTTTCCTCAACTTTTTGATTATGTTGAAGAGTCTGTATAAAGCACTTCTTTGTGCAAATACACTACTTTGCTCAGCGTCCGCTTAGAGAAAGAATTGCTTACAGTAAGCTTAATGACAACGTACCAGACGACGAGCATGTCTAGCCTTTAGCGGTTTCAGCACATTTCTCTGACGTTTTAGCACAGCTGCAAAACATGTATAAAATGTGTCTTCCTCGTCACTTTCTGCTCTATTCTTTATTTCTTAGCTAATATTAGAGCAGGGCGGGACGAATTTGGTGTCGCTGACCGGCCATTAAGTGTAAATGAATTAACAAACAGCTGATCACTAAAATATTTTCACTAAAATTCTGAAAAAAAATGTATAAAATAAGTCGAGTATTAATGTTTATATTTTTCATTTATATTTTCTTGTTTCGTTTTCAATGTAGTGACTTCTAAAGCGAGTTGAGTGAATGAAAGCCCATGCTTGATACATAGTAATAATTTTTCGTGGTCTGTATTGCATTAATTACAGTATTTATATTGTAATGTTAATTATTAAGAGAACATGATAAGCAGTGTTGATTCCAGAAGTAACCTAATTCGAGAAAAATTTATATTTTGCATATATTTCTGTTTTATGACTGCGTTGAGGTTGTCTATCCTAGTCTGTTTGGTAAATAAATGCGAGATGAATTCATTGCCTGGTGTGAGACCACCGTGCGCTTATTGTAGAACCGGAAGTGGCTTGAAAAAAAAAGTTCCATCTTTGGTTTCGAGAGTAGGGTTTCCAGACAATGTAAAAATACGTGTGTGTATAGAGAGAGAGAGAGAGGAAATAATTCATAGCCCTTCACGGAACTAATGTACAATAGGTTTACACAAACCTTTCATAAGTGCGAGTCACATAAAAAATACTTTATATCAAAATTAGAAAATAAGGGAAGCTATTAGTAAAGTAGATGGGAAAATGCTGTTACTTTTATGTAAAATGTAGAGAGAGAGAGTGGACGATATCATTATTATAATTCTATAATTATGTAAAAGGCTTTCCATATGCTTCTAATGTTATGTCCTTTTTTTAAAACGAAAGGATTGCATCTGCTGAGAATACAGTTTGAGAAGACAGTACAATTAATGACTAAGGAGGAAATTTAAGGGTAGAAGAACTTAAACTCACCAATAAAACATACGTAACTGTTTCTCATGGATAAAATGCAGGGAATTAGTTTAGAATTATATAAAGAAAATAATAATAATCATAAGTTGTCGCACGAACTTCTGTTAAGTATTCCATGCCAGCGAAAGTATTTATTTATTTTTCTTAATCGTAGTTTTGGACATTCCTTTCAGCAATGTCCAGAACTGCGATTATCCCCCACACCACTGAAACATCACAATTTCAGTAGTGTGTGTGGGGAGAGGGGGGGCGATCGTCTTTCTGATCTTGATCTTAAAATTATCAACATAATATATCTCAAACCAAGGAAATGCATCAGTAATTTTGGACTGGGAGGTTATAAGCAAAAAGGAACGAAATATCGAGTGACCAGAGCACTTACAGATAAACAGAAACGAACCCCACTAGAAATACTCATTTAAGGACCAACAAAACAGTTACAGCATGCAAATATGGAAGTCAGAAAAAAATCTGTTAAACTAGACATTTACTGATCTAGAGGATATATGGCTTTACCGGATTCATAATGAATGGACTTCTCATCCCATAGTAGAAAGTGTCTGTGGGCTGAGGTACGATATACATTGGTGAAGATAGCATAATCTTTCACACACTCAACATATCTGATTGGTAAATTAAAATATTACAGTTTCGGCACTCTGCTACCAAACCATGATATCATTCCCTGATCACCAGTAGTAGACCAGGCACTGGTGACAAAATCAAGATAAGATAAGGAATCGTGACGTGATTGGTTGTTCATTTGATGGCGTCATTGTGCATGACGTCGTGAATTTGGAATGTTTGGAATTTCCCTGGGGGGATATGTGTGTGTGACGTCACGTTGTTTGTTTTGTTCGCGTATGGAATTATGGGTGATGATTAGAGATAAGGATTCGTGTCGTGATTGGTGGTGCACTTCTGACAAGATCAAGATAAGATAAGGAATCGTGACATGAATGTTTGTTGTTATCAGATGAAGATAAGTGACATCATTTGTTAGTTGTAAATAAGTGACGTTGTTTTGAATGGAAAAGGGAGATATATTAGTGGATTAGGAATCGTGTCGTGATTGGTGGGACACTTCTGACCAGATCAAGACCAAGATAAGATAATGAATCGTGACGTGGATGTTTGTTATTATAGAGTTTGGAATTTCTCTGGGCCCTCGTCTGTCAGGGACATCACATGGTGTTTTGGTTTGGCTATGGAATTGTGGGAGATGTTTTTGAGATAAGAATCGCGACGTTATGTATGTTTGAGTGACACCAGCATATAATTAAATTATTCAGAAAAGCCTAAACACTGCCACCATCACGAATCTACTATAAGAATTCCCACTCTTTAACAGGAAAAAATACCCCAAAATGTATTGGAAAATTAGTACAGCCATCTATAGACAACCAAAGACAAAAGATGACGACAATGACGGATGTGTGTCACCCTGGGAAAATTCCAAGATATCTTATCTTAGAAACATCGCCCACAATTCCATAGGCAAACCAAAACACCATGTGATATCACAGAGACATATGTTCCCGAAATTTCCAAACACATAACATCACGATTCTTATCTCTAAATATCACCCACAATACAATAAGCGAACTAAACACACCACGTGATTTCCCTGACAGACGAGGGCCCTAGCGAAATTCCAAACATTCTAAACTATAATAATACACATCACGTCACGATTCCTTATCTTATCTTGATAGAAGTGTCCTACCAATCATGACACGATTCCTTATCCACTAATATATCTTCCTTTCCATTCAAAACAATAACATCACTTATTTACAACCAACAAATGACGTCACTTATCTTTAGCTGATAACAACAAACATTCATGTCACGATTCTTTATCTTATCTTGATCTGGTCAGAAGTGTCCCACCAATCGCAACACGATTCCTTATCCACTAATATATCTCCCTTTTCCATTCAAAACAACATCACTTATTTACAACTAAGAAATGACGTCACTTATTTACAACTAAGAAATGACGTCACTTATCTTCATCTGATAACAACAAACATTCACGTCACGATTCCTTATCGATCTTGTCAGAAGTGCACCACCAATCACGACACGAATCCTCTAATCATCACCCATAATTCCATAAGCAAACAAAACAACGTGACGTCACACACATATATACCCCCAGGGAAATTCCAAACATTCCAAACTCATGACGTCATTCACAATGACGTCATCAAATGAACAACCAATCACGTCACGATTCCTTATCTTATCTTGATCTTGTCACTAGAACTTTGATCTTATAGTAATAGTATTTAGCGAAGTTTGCACGAAGAGTGTTCTTTTTTTTTTTAGGAATAAATACGGTTATTAACGCGAATAAACGATGAACTTCGTAAAATTTAGTTTTTTAATCGTAGAATTTTCGTTTTTCAGGGGCATCATCAGTACTAAAATGGAACACCATAATAAACAACTTAGCAGAAAAGAAATTCAGGGAAATTTCACGACACATTTAGTAAGAGTAATAACAAATGTCAATAAATTCCTAGATTTAATAATAATGATAATAATAAACTGGGTTAGGTTAACATTGTAGAAGTGTTTTTTCCATAACGGAAATAAACTGGCAATTCGAACTGTTCAAGTTGTAATGATGTAATATTTCACAACTTTTTTTTTTATATAGGATCTACTTTTCTGTGAAATTTTTGTGTTCTTCCACTGCGATGGCATGTTGTATCCGACCTGATTGTCAGTTTCATGATACCTGTTGTATATATTTAATGTTCTCGATGAACAGGGGCATATTTTATAAACTCAGTGAATTTATCGGCCGTTCGTTTCCTTACTTAAAACTGTTGGCGCTTTGTTGATTGTGTGTGTGTGTGTGTGTGTGTCTGTTTTAGGTTGTTATGTTGTTCCTTTTTCGTACTGACATTGTCTGTGATACATAGGCAAAAAGTGTATAGTAATAAAGAATTTAATTTTCTTAAGTCCTCTGGCCTTTATTGATTTCGATTACGTTTTCTTTTATTGTTCCTGTCTTGAAAAAGAAACAAAGTGGTAAGGTTGATACTTTTATTACCGTTATGGACACCAGTATATTTTAGTGTTATTTTAATTACTCTGTTACTATTAAAATGAAATATCCTACAATCTCTTTACTCAAACTGTAATTTGAGTTTTAATAGAATAATATTGAGTTATGATGGGCTCTTAATATAAACTGAATTTGATTGTATTAAAAAAAAAAGGAAAAGAAAAAAAGTTTCTTAATAATTGGATTTTCTTTATTACAGTTTTAGTCAGTGCCTAAAAATCAGCGGTTTTACTGCATACATGATTACTTTCCACTTTTCTGTTCGTGAATTTAGTGCCAGCTG
The DNA here is from genome assembly GCF_054136105.1 of Typopeltis vanoorti. NCBI lineage: Eukaryota > Metazoa > Arthropoda > Arachnida > Uropygi > Thelyphonidae > Typopeltis > Typopeltis vanoorti. The sequence continues at coordinate 55,483,842 of NC_143566.1, read as the reverse complement.
TTGTTCCGCAGTTTAAAGATAAAAGAAAGTAGCTATTCTTCAACGCCAACAGAGGAATCAAATTGTCGAGGCCATCTCCAAAAATACATCTGAACTTGGCAATGTGAGAGGAACAAGTATACTTTAGCTTTAGTCGTTCTGTTTCTTTCTATTTCTTCTTGTTACTTGCTAGTTTATTTTCATTCAGCGTTTTTATTTCATCTGAGAAAAAAAGTGCCAATGTATTTTTTATTGTTCAAAGAGATAGAAATAGAAGGATATTCAGGACATAAATTTTAGGTAGGAAATCAGAAACTGTTCCTTACCTAAAAGGCTCTTTATAAAAGAGATTAAATGCTTCTTTTCTTCGAAAGGATCAAAGCACTGGAAAATATTTTACACAGAGGAAATGCATGTGGTATTTTATACAAGAAAATAATATATTTTCATAATATATCATGAAAAACGCCATAATAATATATTTTAGTAGTTGATATCGAATACTGTCATATTTCCAATACGTAGTAGTAAGTCATGAGTACTCAGTTTCTATTTCATTTCTTCAAAAATAAAATATACCTGTTATTATTATGACTTTCTGTCAGTAGCGTAGTCAGGATTTATTGATGCGAGGAATAAGGTACGACATTTTTAAAGAATATCGAATAAGCCCGTGAGGATGTAAAGAGACGGCAAAATTCTATGCCTTATCTTCCTACTTTCCTTTATTTTAAAGTTCGGTCTTACATGGGAAGTACGAGACTAGTATTTGTACCAGTTTCCTGGTGTACATATCACTGCGTGATCAAAAATTGTTTTGGTAGTTTATTTTATTTATTTTTTAAAGAGCCGTAGTCTCGTCTAGTTAGTTACGGTTCTTAATTCACACAACAATCTGTTATCTTTTGGGACCAGTATCACTTCTAAAATGAAAAGGATGTGTTAGCAACGCCTAAGTTATTAATTATTGTACATTGAATGGCAGATTTGTTAGATACGTTCATTTAAAGAGTAGCACTCCTACCGCTTACCTAGTGGAATCATGAACTCTGCGAGCTGTATAAAATGTTCTGCAGAGCTGGCCTATACAAAAAAAAAAAAAAAAAAAAAAAAAAACAGTACATAGCTTATTTGACTTGAATTAGACTGCTAGTGATCCTAATCGCGAGCAACTTGTTGCACCTCATCCTTCATCAAATGCTTTGGTTGAGATCCAGTCACCAATTATGTCATATTTTAGAGGCGTAATTATTCATCAAATGATCTCTTTTGACATGGTACATCATGCGTCTGAATGTCACTTTTACCACGTGGACTGTAAGGATCAAGACACAATCAACCATCGCGATTAGACGATTGCATTCAGACTTCGCTCCACAGGTATCCTAACGTTTGCCAAGGAAACAATTCTCATACTACCTACACTGTCAACGTTGCCGCCTGTCACGGGTGAATTAATTCATGCTGCCATTGCCATATCTTCAGCATGGAACAATTGAAGTAGGATTCATCGGACTAGGAAACTTTTCTCTACCCCCTCTAACTGTAGTACTTATTTTTAACCGACAGTAGCGGAACTTGATGCATTCATCTGCTGCTATACAGGTGCTATATAGAACCAACCTATCTGTTAGTTTGAGATCAATCTTAAGTTTTTAATATCCGTATTGTGATACTATTTTTTGTATGTGGAAAGTATTTTCGGTGATCTAATTTCGTTGGAACGGTATATCAAGGCGAAAAATACCCGATACAGGAAATATATTTGATAGTACTTCTTGTCTAGATATTAGGTAACACTACCTAACTTGATGTACCGTCGAACTTCACAGTTGAAGTTTGCTCACTGCATCACGCTGTCGCTACGTTGATGCTTATAGACCTTTTTAACCCGGAAATGGTTAAGAAGAAGAAAGTAGAAGAAAGAACCGCTTGATACTCTTCTTGCACAACTGGAAGTTATGATCCTTGGGAAAATCAGGAGGCTACTCCAAAGAACAGATAGACGGAATGAAATGAAAAAGGACCACGGAGACGAGAAGTTGGTTTAAGAAGTTTTGAAACTGGACAATGAATGGATATTAACTACAGCTACTTGAGTTTTTTACATGCTCAAGTGTACGTAAGCCTTGTTCAGCAGAACAGGGATCTTTCTTACAGGAAATAAGACGTGATTTGTGGCTTTGAAGTTTACCACTAGATTGGATCATCTGCTGGAAAATTGCAATCTCTTCTTTGTGAATTTTCATTATTCAGATATAAAATACTATAAAATTTTGTGTTCTTTAAAAGTCTTATTAAAGCACTAATCAATAATAATGTGCACTTTTAATTCAGTTTTTTAATTAATAATTGAAATTTCGGTCGAATGTTTTATTCGCAGCGTCAATAATTAACTTCATGAGAAATGAACTTAATTTTGCAGTATAATTACTGCAAAATAAGTTTCAGTGAGTTTTTTTTTTCTCTGAAATTCCGTGGGAGAGGATGAACGTTCCATTACTGTATTAATACGAAACTGCTGCATCGATACAGAAACGTAGCATTAATGCAAAATAGCATGCATTCAGTTTATATTAAAGACTGTATTTTAGCTAAATTTGATTTCATATTTTACTGTCCTTCGGTTTCAATTTTTCCAATATTGAAAGTGCTACGTTTTGTTAAAATTTTTCTTCTGACATTTTGAAATAGATTTTTTTTAGACATGGAGAGTTTTAACAAATATTTGCGGAAGACGGAATACCATTAATTTTTTCCTACCACTTATTACATAGGTATACTAATTCGGTGAATTTCGTTATACCATAAGGATGTCTTATCTAATTAATGGAAGGAAGAACTTTATTTAATTTTGCGTTAATTTTATCCCTGAAGGACAAAACAAACAAACAAATAACAAAAAAGTTACTTAAATTAGCCAGCACACTGTACATCTTAGAATGTTTCCAGAAATTTTTTAACACAACGAAAGTGTCTATAAAGTTTGGAAGCTGTACTCTTAAAGTCATTTCTTTGGCAACTGAACTCTAGAATTCCTGTGCCAAATGCGTAGGCGGAAGTATTTGTAACAAGGATATGTGTCAGTCAATTCTACCTCCAGCAGTTGTGTACCGTTACAGTTTGCCACCTTCCAAAATTAATAAGATATGACCTTCTAATTAAAAAAAAAATCAATTGGACAGTCTTTTCGGAACTAATGTTCCTCTTCGAATGTGCACTTTCGTCATTAGCTGATACAAAATTTTAATTCGTTTAAAGTCATTCAGTTTATTTTGATCGAAAGCAATAAGGATTCAATCACAACTTCTGAAGGCTGTCTCAAAGGGAGCCCACATTTTATTATTAAAATAAGAAAATGAAAATGTTGCATTGAACGACTAGTATTTTTAACATGCAATGTAAGAAAACATTAATTCATTTTCAAATAATTAGGTACCTGTTTTTTCAAAAGCATGCTCATGCAACCGGTCGTGGTGACTTAGTGGATAGCTAGGCCGATATCCGTCCTAAATGGTCTTGGATTCGAATCTCTCTGTGACATGGATGTTTGTGAAAGTTTTTAAGTGGTGAAATGATTTTTCATCCATGTGAGACTAACCGCCCAGTTTTTTGGATGTTGGATTATGTTCAATCTCTAGAGGAAGAACTAATTTATTATAGTACAAGACGTCTTGCATTGATATATGAGTAAAAAATTATCGATTGTATTTTAAGAAAAGGAACTAACAGGCTGCAGGTTCGAATCCTGTCACGGGCACCTATGTGTGTCGTGTATTCTTATTTAAGGCATCCGAGTATTGAATTCAAAATTACTTCAAAATTTGTTCCATCATTCACGTGAACTGATGAGTAAATCGAAAATACAATTTTGGATGTTTGTGATTGTCTTTAAGTGGGAGTTGACGGCTTATTTGGAGACCTGAATTCAAAACGTTGAATGTTTGGTTTCTAGATGAGGTTTCTGAATTATGTAAAAAATAATTTAAAATGTTTATATTCAAAGAAGTATACAAATTTAATAACAATAGAAGAAAACCATTAACCAGCCCACGATTTTTATGTACTATAGGTTTACAACCTTTCGTCGGTGGGATTGCATAAAAAATAACAATAGTATGATCTAATTATATTAATTATTTGAACGTGAATAAAATTAAAACATTTAAGGTGTCTATATTAAAATAATCTGTGCATATATTCTATTTCTGTAAGATTGTAGTTAACCCATGGAGAGAGGAGGGAAGGGCCCACAATGAAGCGAGACTTATGTAAATCATGTATTCTCATTTGAGGCATTTGAATTAAATTGTCTTGTGAATTTGTAAATTACTTCAAAGTTTGTTCCAGCATTCGCCTAAAAACATTTTAGAAATATCAAAATAGAAATTGTAATTGTTACACATTATTACTAGCAGATTTAGCTAGTAATAATGTGCTTGCATTTCGCTTCTGAACTATCCCTTGTTAATATCCAGTGAACATGCTGGAGCTCTGCTTATCATTTTATCGGCTGTCCATCTTGGATATTTTTTGACAAAAGCGTTTCCCAGTTCTTATCACGAACAGGCTGTTAGCTATTGGTGTCTTGGAATACCGACCGAAGCAACTATAGATATGAGGCTAGTGTATTATTGTCTGTTAATTACGTGTGTACCCTTCTGTTCGGTTTGCCTCTCTTGAGGGATGAAAAAGCCGAGTTTTCAGAAGGTTTTTCAGAAAACCTTCCCACCCCCTGTATGATACCGCCTGACTGGATCGATAGTACTGAAAAGTTTTCCACAAGTTATTCATAATTTTCTGCTTTGAAATTTCGTAGGAAATTTATGATTTGCCATTCTAAATGCTCTCCGAGCTTGTTTTTCCAATATTTTAAAACTTTCATAAAACATGTTGTCTTTCATGATTTAATCTTAATTTTCTTGCCCACATATATTCCTTCGTTGATTGTGGTACCTCTGATTTTTGAAAATTAATGTTTTAGATGGAGAGGCTAACTGCTATTTTGATAAATATCCTGAAGGGTTTTATTAAACGGTGTAATATGCGGTGGCTGCAAGTAAACTGTTCTATGGATTAACAAGAAGGTGACTGTTGATGGAATGGGATGATAATTTTTATCCTAGCAACAAGGAAAAGTTTTTATAAAGGAGCAAACAAACACCCTTCAAAATGTCTTCTTCGGAAAATGAAATGTGAGCTTTTTTTTTTTAGCTCTTGCTTCGAATTCGGGGTAAACTGTACTACGCGTGATGACAAAATGTTGATCAAACTGGTAGAGACGTTGGGAGTGTCGATAGGACCTCCAGAGCCTGTGGAGAACGACACGTTAATTCGACATCACTATACCGTTCTCCACAGTAGGAAGAATAATCTGAATTATGCGATAAAGGAACACAACATTAATTGGAAAAGTTGCATAATACCTTTTGTCTCTAATAGGCCTTTCGATAGAAAAATTGTAGAAACTTAGTCTTGAGAAAGAATTCATTTTCCTTTCAACTTAAACAAAAAAATTTGGCAAAACATGTGCTAATTAATGACAATAGTGCTATATCAAGGACCTGTCACGAATTTATTTTGGAGTGCGAAGAAACATAAATTTTTAAGGGAACAGTTGTATTTTGTGAGATGAAAAAAATTATTATTATTATTTATTTATTTTTTATTTTTGGAATGCTTAAGGATTTAAGGGAATATTATAATACTTGAGGCATCCCTGAATTGTTCAAGGGCATATGCTTCTTTACCTGAAGCATATGCCTCAATAGTTAAATCGTTCCCTTTGCTTTAATGGGTGCTCTTTCTTTTGGATTAATATTTAAGACTTTCTTAGCAGCTACACTATCAAATGCCTGCTATCTAGCAGTGTCAAGCATTAAATTTCATTACGCTACTTTATGTAAATATATGTTGTATGATTTATTTGGTACAGTATTTTCTGTAATCCTAATTGCAAAAATATTAAATTTCAACTTGCTGAGTTGTATTAAAGATGATTAATGGTGGAAGATGGTGAATTCAATACAACCTAAATTTATTTACTCTATGAATAAATAATTACAGTTGAAAGTCTGCCCATTCGATGAGCAATCTATCCAACGGATATAGCTGCTTTCATCTTTCAATTTACAGTCTGTGAGTTTGAATTGCATTGTAGTATACTTATTTATGGACAATAAAGAAGCCTTTATTTTGGATTTCGAAGAAAGAGTGCATTGGGGAATTTTTAAGAAGATATGAAGTGGTCTGAGAGGCTGCAGATGATTTGCCTTATATCACCTACCCGTATAGATTTACAACCTTTGTGGGACGAACCGCTTTTTTTCAGGTTCATTTAAAATGCCAATTCTCACTTAGTTAACAGATGGTAAAGCAGTAAATCTGTGCTGAAACATCGGAAGCAACCATTATGTACAAACTTTACTGCTTCAAAGTTTGTACATGATGCTCTAACATTTTGCCATAATGTGTTCCACAAAAAATACTGAATTTTAAAAGGCATCTTTGCAGCATAGTTAAAGTTTTATTTTTAGAATTTATTTATTTATATTTTCATTCCAGTGTTAAAATATATTACACCATAATCTCATTAAAATCCCTTATAATTAATATTTACTTACATCAAGGATAGAGGATACATGAAACATAATTATATTCAAATCATACCCAGATTCTAAAATGAAATACCTAGTTTAGTTTATAAATAAATAAAACAGACATTTCATTCATGGCCTTTCCTCTCCCCACGAATTGAGACATGCCGCTTGATATCTTAATGGTTATAATGCAGTTGTGTCTTAATCTAAGTAAAACAAAAATGAAAACATTATATTAACTGATGGAATATAAGAATACAGTTCATTCCATAAAGTAATTGGGATTAACTAATAGATAACAATACTTGACATGATTAATTATCTTTGCCCAGCGAATCTAGTCGCAAGGATTATTGCTTATAATATGATTATTAATTAAAAAAAATGAATATATAACATGATTTAACAGCAATGTTATAAGCCATGTACAAAAAATTAAATCGGGAATTTGATTATTTGCATTATTTGAAATCATTTAAGAACCGAGTTATCTTGCAAACTGCGAGCAATATAAAAAGTAGTACTACCGGTTAGAACATCAATGTAGTTGAATTACAGGATTGTTTGTGACTATATTATATACAGTTAAGACTGTATATAATATAGCTGGATTACAATCCTTCAAGACAAAGAACCGGATGACTTGATTCAGTGAATTTTGTGCATCTCTGATTTTTAGACGCGGTACTAGTAGTTTCTCCATTACTATTGTGACTTTCTTTTCTCCTTTCTAGTTTTTACCAGACGCTAATAACGTCTCAAGATGTTCTAGCTCATAAAACTATCATACGTTTCCAAGACACACACTTCCCCGTTCTATAATTAGTATACAGTATATATGAAACTCTGCACACACACACACACACACACACACACACACACACACACACACACACACACACACACACACACACACACACACACACACACACACACACACACACACACACACAAAGAAAATGCCGCTCACATATCGTTTTCTCAGCGAAAGGCTTTGAAATGTCTTTTGCTGATTCGGCTTGTTTTTCTGCCAGCATTCTAAACACATGCTGGAAAAACAGCCAAACAAGAATGGTTTTATCTAGAATTGAAATTGGTTTTATCTAGAATTGAAATTATCTTGCCATGTCGTAACAGTTAAATAATAAACGCATTATTAAGGACACTTCAAAATGCATTGTAGATTTTTTGTTTCAAAATAACGGAAACATCATCTTATTGAAAATGTCTCTCAAGAGCAGTCGCGAGGACTCGATAGGTTCAGAGTTCAAATCCATTCTTAGGTATGAGTAATCTCTTATAAGAGCCTTTCAATTAAAAGCTAATTAGCTAGTTAGGTTTTTCATCTTTCGAAATAGGAAACCACTTTAGAGAAAGTTTTATTGTGAAATGAAGCAAATAGCATTTGAAACTATCAAATAGCATGAGGAGAACCCAGATACTGAGAGCCTTTCATATGTCGAAGTATTTCTTCTTGGCTGATGATCGTATTTTCTTTTAATTAATTTGTCACTGTGATAGCTTATATATAATAGTTTATATATAACTCCTCCGGAACAGGCAGCCGGCCCCGTCATTGTCCCCCCCCCCCCAGACTTTGCGACAAGCCAGTTGAGGTTACCCACAGTAGCATAATCATAGCGGACTCTGCACTAATCAGGATAAAAGCGCAAAGAATATATATATATATATATATATATATATTATAACTTCAAACCATAGTAATCATAGTCTTCTTGCAATGTTCGAATTTAAAACATGGTGTCTTTTGCAAAACCAGTGATCTGTCTTTTTTAACTGTCCGATTCTAATCTGATTTTAAATGTCTAAAAATATCAGTATTATTCATCCCAATAAGTTCCAGAGTTTTGTACAGTCTTGATGCATGTATCTGAAAATGTGTTATTCAGTGCCCCCCCCCCCAAATAAAAAGGAAAAAAAACACTAGAAAAATTTCCAAAAATCTTTTCCTAATTAAAATTCATATTTTATTTATGTTGAGTCGTGTCTCCTATTTTTATACTACTTATGAATTAGCTATCATTGCGGATGCTCAGTCATAGGTCATATGCGATGCGTAGTGTGTATTCTCAACTCGTCTACTCCACTCCCCCCCCCCCAAGATTAAACCCTGAGTGCGCCACTGGTGTTTTATAATAAATAGGCATAAATGCGTCACTATGCAGTATGGGCAGTAGTAATAGGAAACTTATCTGGTTTGCTTTCATCTATCAGAACACTTAAAGAACTTGAAGGCTTCATATGGAGGTACTCTTTCATTAGTTAGTTGGGTAAGCGATTTAATTCTTGGCTTTCAGTGCACTTTTCAGTCCTTGAATATAAAAAGCCTTACAGATAAATGTTTGGCTGGTGATAATTTCTTGGTCAGCCACTTCACTTTGATATCCTTCGCTATTAGCCACATTTAAAAACTTTTAAAAATGAATTATGAAAATTTCAAGAAGTTTGCCATTTTTAACCTCTGATTTTTAGTTGTTTGGATTTTATTTATTTATTTTTTTTTGATAATGTGTTTTTTTATTATTGTATTTTTGTTCTTATTCTTTCTTGAGCTTCTCTCTATATTCGTCAGGGAAATTATGGATAATTTCCTGGTAATATGTTTGCTAGTTCTTTATGGTGAAGATTCTAGATTTAGTCGTAGTTAGATCTAGAATTTTATAAGAATAGCACTTCCGCGACGCACTCGCGAAGGCTACTTGACATTTGTCCTTCCATTAGAAAGATCTGGCTTCGAAATCCTTCAAGGAAGCAAGACGCCTTTATAGGTTCTTTTCAACTGAAGGAGTTAGCTGGTCTCCTACTGAGGTGGCAGCGTTTCATTCCAGAAACTCAGGATTTTTAATCCCACAAAACAGGCAAACCAACCAGAAAAACACATGAAATCAACAGAACGCACTGGCCACAAGTTTCAGTTACTTCAGCCGCAATTCCTACTAAACCAAATCAAACTTAAGTTCTGCTAAATATGGAAGCTAACAGTTGTGTAGCAATTTTTTTTTATTTAAAAAAAAATTTTTTTTTTAATGGCCTTGCTCTTTTCTGTTAGCAAGCAGATGATATGTTTGTCTCCAGGTTTCACTGAGGCTCTCCTGTCTACTTATTGCCTAGTCTACGTGGAAATTTTGTTAGTTGAATTACAACATTGTACATATACCAGCATATACACATTACATACTACACACATGTAATATGTACACTATATAATTGTACATATGTAAGCAGGCTTCCATTTTTAGTATAGGGATAATGGGTGTAATGCCTAATATTTTCGAGAGCCTTTGTAGTCGGTATCAAGGACATCCTTTGTTGAAAAATTGCTGAGTTCGAATTCCATCTAGAACACAAAGAACAGTCACAATTGCTTTTTAAAAGAAGGTGAGATAGCCTGCTCATAAGGTCTCGGGATTTTTTCCCCTCTTTGTAAACTCGATTTTTTCATTCCACAAAACAAGCTAGAAATTATACGCAATTAACAGTTAATACTCATCTCATAGCCTTAAGTGCCTTTCAGCATTGACGTCACTATTGCTTAAATATAGGATGCACAGTCATTTGCTTGACATAGTTAGATAAACCCAAATAGAATTGGCCCTTATTTGATGTTTTTGAGATAGATAATGGCTTTTGGGTTTATGTCCAAAGCGAGAGTCAGCTCTGAAGTTTTGTGAACCGAGGTGACCTTAAAGTTATACTCTTTCCTGTTAACAAGAATCATCTCCACTTCTTTTGTTTCATTTCTGTTTTGGCTGATGAATAAATGATTATCCAGTCATCCTTAGAAGATCCGATCTTTCACTGGCGATTCTTCATCGAGGTTCCTTTATATGTTCCTCCCTCCCCTTTGACTCATCTCTATGATGTTGGAAGAAATTACCACATTTCCAAAATGTTTGTTTCATTATATGCGGATATTTTCAGCTTAGATATCCACAATGAAGCAGCAAATTTTACCCATTTTGCCGTTTTCTCGATCCATTATCATCAGTCTCGTGGCTTCTATGAATTCTTTGAAGCAGGCCACATCAGCTGCGGTATCGTTATGTTTCGTGGATATCTATTATGTGTCTGTTTTCTTTTAGTAATAAATTGAAATCTACACGTGGGATGATTATCCGGAGTATGTTTTATCAGCCGTGTCAGCTTACTGAGAATTAATCCAGCATTTCCCAGGATTGCTGCAAGGAAACGGGACAATTCTGGCCACCATATGTGTAAACATGTACTTTATTCTCTGAACTTAATTTCTTTGAATTTTCCCGCTATTTTTTGTGTACCTCTTCTGTACTGTTAGTTGTGATATTTGGTTACAGGTGATTTAATACTGTTCAGGATGTTACTAATGAAATAAGTAAGATTAAATTATTGTTATCATTAGTCTGCATTTACTTTATCGCATTTCTATGCGGAGAAGTACACCAATTTGAATTGTGGTTGTGAAATATTTTCGAGCGTGATGAAACAATGAAATAAATATATAATCAAGAGAAGAACAAGAACCAGTGAACAATTCTGATCTCTCTCTCTCTCTCTCTCTCTCTCTCTCTCTCTCTCTCTCTCTCTCTCTATATATATATATATATATATATATATATATATATATATATATATATATATATATATATATATATATATATATATATAGAGAGAGAGAGAGAGAGAGAGAGAGAGAGAGAGAGAAAATTCTACTATGGTGTTCCGCTTATTCCAAAGTGAATTACATGCCCTTGGGAAACTAATAGTAGGAGATCGCCTCACAAACTCATGTCTCACTTATAAGAATCTTATAAAAATATAAGATTATAATATAAGGATATAAAAATATAAGATTATAATATATAAGAATCTTGCTGTTGTGAAAATTTTCTTTGCATGTATATTCCAAAACTATTTTCTTATATCCACAAATGCAAGATGTTTGGGCTTAAAAGCTCAAAAGTTCTGAATCCAAAAAATAGAAAAGATTTTTTTATCTATTGTATATGGTGTATCCATAGATAAAGAACTTAATATACAATAGTTCGTTAATGATTTCTATCATTAGTGATATTTCAGTATAAAAAGCATGAAAAGTACAGGATAAGTATAGCTCTTATGATAATACCACTTGTTCTGATCGACCTTTATTGCGTCTGTGACTCAAAAACAACATAAAGTAATCTTGGCATTACTAAGAGTGCACTTTAATGTCACTTAGTGCATATCTCAAGACCCACACTCGTCAGGAATCTGTCAGGTTGGAAATGTTGGCGGAACGATCATGATGGATATTGGATTCTCGTTGTGTGAAGGTGGAGTTAAGTTTATGTCATAAAAATAGCGTCTTCCTACTCTGTCTCGCTGCCAACTGTAAATCACTTTACAATTTATTTGGATCCTGTGCAGTGCAGAAATAACTGCTGAAGTTTAAAAAAAAAAATAGATAAAATAAACATCACAGTGTGTTTCACGTGGTTGTAGAATCTTGCTTTTCGAATGAATGGTATTTAACACTGACGTGTTTGTCGTATATTATCCATTCATTAATTCATTACTATAACTGCACAGAAAAAACAGAGTTATTTCTTTAGTTTTCTTGAATCATTTTCACCGAACAGTTTCTTCTCTGGACAAGAAAAATCTTCGATTCAGTGAAACTAAAAACGCACTAATATGTTTTGAGTTTTTGCTAATTGTTCATGTTGAATATGATTGGATGAACCCATTTTTAAAGTTTGAAATTAGGCATACGTGACTAAAAAAAAAAACTATACACTTTTACATAATTACAGTGGCATAGCTAGGGGGGGGGGGCCCTCCCCGGGCGGCACTTTGTGTTTAAGAAATCTTGCCATACTGTCTATAGAACAGCAACTGAGTGATGAAATAGACTTCGACAATGTCATCGACGATTTTGCTAACGAAAAAGCAAGAAAAATAACCGTTTAGAATGTTGGAATTAAAGTTTTACTTCAAAAATAAACATAGTGTTTTAATTTATTTCCTTATATGTCATATTGACTTTTTGTAGTATTTTTGGGGTGTATTGATAGGGGCGACAAACTCAGGGACCGTCCCAGGCGGCAAAAGCTCAAGCTACAACACTGCATAATTAGAAACTGCACTTGCTTAATGTACCAAATGTTACTTTTTATTTTATAATTATGACTAAATTAACCGCTTAAGTTCTTTAACCTTGCAATTTAACATCACTAAAACTGTTTTAGGATTGACTCCAGTTAAAGTTGAACATTTCGAGTATACTAGACATACATCAAATCAGATATTATTAAAGAGATTTGTGAACTTAATATCTTCAAGTTTGGGGAGTATCGCCTGTATTTTGGGAAGAGTAATTGCTGGAAAGATAGGAAAAACTGCAATGCATCCCATAACGTTTCAAAGTTTTCTGGGAAGAAAGCAACAGCATCTTCATAAAAATACGATTTTTAAGTTTCATTAATTTAATGTTTTATGTTCAGCGTGCTTCATCCAACTATCTTTTATTATAAATTACACACTGCATTAATATCTGCAAGTTATTTTGCGAAGAAAAAAAAAGTTGTTTGAAGATTGAGCGATCAGGAATAGAAACCCTAGTCTTTTGTTTATTTTCATTTCGTATTTGAAATTTCTTTTTTACAGATAAGTTATAACTTAACCTGTAAATATTAGCATAATAATTAAAATGTCTATAATATATATATATTATAGACATTTTTTTCCTTCACTCTCACCCTCGAAAAGTAAAATTATAGCATCTTAGCATCGTTTGAAAGAATTTATAGGAATTTTTCATATTTTTATATAGTTCAGAAACCTAATACCAAACAGAATGTTTTCAAGCTAGTTTAGGCTTCCAAATAATGAGGTGGCAATTTACTCTAGGTAGTGAAATAAATTTATATCCCACATAAAAAATAAACACAACCATCCATGTTCACGGCAAGATTCGAATCTGTAGCCCAAAGAGTAGGTACGTTTAACCACCAAGTCAAGCAAACCTAGTAACATATAGCAGTAAGAAAGTTACAAAATAACTAGTAACAAAGCAGGCATAGGAACATATACGTGTGCGTTTTTTTTTCCATGTCATTAGTTACTTTATTTTATTTATATATCTTTATTTATTTTTACAAAACACGCGAACAACCATTCGGGTTGGCCGAGTGGACAGCCTCTCCATTCTGCATCCTAAAAGTCAGTAGTTCGAGTTCCACTGTTTTATTGAGTTAGTCTCATAAGTAGGTAATATTAGGGTAATACGAGGCTAATATCTTTATCTTTAAAGATCTTGCTTAAATTTGTCATTGCTTTCTTTCAAAGTAAAACTCTTCTAACTTCTTCAGTACAGTAACCATCTTGATCAATTCGGGATCCTAGGAGCACAAAATTGTTAACTGCTTCCATTTTCTCCTCATCTACTTCGAAATTAAGTTCACATGTTGCCATACTTTTGTCTTTTTGAGGATAAATTTAAGACCATATTTAGAACTTTCTTTAACTTTCATAATAAGTTCCTCCAAATCTTCTTTGCATTCTGCAAGCAAGGTGATATCATCTGCAAACGTCAAATTATTAATATTTCTTCAACCAATTTTAATTCCAACTGAAGCCTCCTCCAGCCCTGCCATTCTTAAAATGTATTCTCTGTACCAGTTAAACAGGTACGGAGATAAAATACATCCTTGTCGCACCCCTTTACCCATTGTGAAATACTCAGTTTCTCCAAGATCTGTTCGGACAGTAGCGTCTTGTTCATAATAAAGATTCCTCAGAAGGATAATGAAATGCTCTTGTACTCCCATTGTTCTTAACACATTCCACAGCTTCACATGATCTACAGAGTCAAAAGCCTTGCTATAGTCAAGGAAACAAAGGTAGACATTCTTTTGATATTCATGTGCTCTTACTATTATCCATCTCACATTGGCGATTTGATCTCTTGTTCCTCTGCCTTTTCGAAATCCTGTCTGTTCATCTGGCATTTCTCTCTTCATGAATGGTTCCAGTCTTTTCTGAATGATCTTAAGTAAGACTTTAATTGCATGAGAAATCAGTGCTATAGTTCTGTAATTTTCGGACTCTCTTGCATCGCCTTTCTTCAATAAAGGTATATAAACTGATTTTTTCCATTCCCTAGGCCATTTATTTGTAAACCAAATTCGCTGACATAGAGCTGTTAAAATTTTAACTGCCTCTTCTCCCAGGGCTTTTAGCAGCTCAATAAGTATTCCATCTCCTCCTGGTGCCTTTTTTACTGGATAGCTGTTGCAGTGCCCACCTCACTTCACTCTCCAGTGGTACTGCCTCCTGTTAATAATTTTGGGTATCTGAAAATATGTGCTGCTTTATATTTGATATTTGACAGAGAAAGCAATGATGAATGGTTTGTTGTTTGGTTTATTCCAAACTTTTAAATGTTTTGGAATAAACAACACTTAGTTGTGCATCATATCTGTGAAGGGCTCTCAGACGACTGGTTATGTCCCTTTTGCATGAAAATGGCTAACTCAGTTTTAGGTGAAAGGCCCTTATAAATGTTATTCTGGAAAGTAATTAACCTGAAGCTTTTCCATCCAAAGGTGTCGTCATTACCGACTGCAGTACTTGAAAGTAAGACTTAACATAGAATCATAGTTGGAATTTCTACTACTAGTATTCAAACAACAAACACTTAAACGTGAATCATATCCATACCCTGCTTATGTAAATACTTAACATTATGATACACATCAAGAAATTTCTACCATTAACCAAAATTTCGCAATGCATCAGTCAGCAGTGACTAAGCATGAAAAATTGTAAAGCTTTCCTAAGTGCAAATTAAACAGATACTAATTCTTAAAAAAATTAATTATCAAAAGACACCATGTTATTTATTTTCTCAGGCTTCCGAAAATTTAGCACCAATGCTAATATCAGTTCTCTCTTGACTTTTACACAGCACAGCTCTAGACGAAAATATTAACTCCAGAGAAAAGAAAATGCAACTTATGTTTATAATTATAGCCCTTAGAATGATCTCATATTAAATATCTATTTATATACAAACTTAACAAAAATTGCACGAAAGATGCACATTTCACTGTTCCCTTTAGTGAGTCACTTTTGAACCATATATTTAAATTGAAGCGACGTAAAACAAGGGTTAAATAGTATGGCGAAAAAAAAAAATACTGAATAACTTACAACGATATATGTTATGGAGTAAACGGGTTTATTAACATTAACAAAGAAATATATATTTACACCTGATGATACGTATATCCACAGCTATCAGTGGAATCTGGTCGAATAAAGCATTAAACGGTTGGTAGTAGATTACGTGCTCGAAATGGCTTTCAGGATAGGCTTCGTAGCGCATTTGAAGGTTCTCTGTCATCTTGGAGAACAAGGGTTGGGACATCTGCTGGACATATCGTGTAATTTTATCCCTCAGTTCATCATGGTTTGAAGGCGGGTCGTGGTGGAATACCCATTTTAACATACTCCAAACTGAGGCATCAAGCGATGTGAGATTAGGAGAAGGTGAAGGGTTCGGGAATTCTGTTAACCTCGAAATGAGCCTTCCCGGGAAGTGTTCTGATAAATAGGCTCTAGAACCACATGATGTGTGACAGGTTCCTCCTTCCTGTTGGAATATATGCATAAAATGGAATGTTTTTGTGCACGATAAATTCTATGCAAATCCTGGGTGTAACTGTAACCTTAAATAACGAACAATACATTCTCGATGTATCGTTCGTTATTTAAGGTTACAGTTACACCACTCTTTACAATGAAGTAGGGCCCAGTTATGCCATGGCCGGAAACCACACACCATGCAACGACCTTCTCGCTATGAAGAGGTTTCTCTTGGACAAATTCAGGTCCCGAGAAACCAAGAAACCTGTAGGTTCGTCTCTTTACATGACTGCTTATATGGAAATGCATTTCGTCCGAGAACAAGACATTATAGAGGAAGGACGGATTTTCATAAACAATAACTAGCACGTGTGCATAGTATTTACGCCGTGCAGCTTAATCCGTTGTTAATACTGAACCACCTGAATGACGTATGAAAAGGCACCCAACTCCTTACCCATGCGGAGGTCATACTCGAAAAAAATTGCAGCGTAGGTCGCGTGTATCTGAAAGATACATTCATTATTATTATATGCTAAAATGCGATAAAACTTAGAAACAAAAAAACACTGCAAATATAATACATGATGGTTTACGTATTTTCAGTTTGTCGTCGTCCGGTAGCATCCTCTAGCAAGAGGGTTGCAGCATATGAGCAGCTCTTCTCCATTTCTCTCTGTATGTTGCTTCCATCATTCTTAAACCAGTCCATTCCACAATGTCATTAAACCACTCTCTAGTTGGTCTTCCACGTCTTCTCTTCCCCTCAACTTTCCCTTGTAATATAGTTCTTGTCAGGTGTCCCGAAGAACCTATCAGAAGATGTCCTGCAAATCTAGTCTTTCTTTGCATAATATTCTTTAACAGTGTTCTTTCCATCCCAACTCGTCTTAAAACTTCTTGATTTGATATTCTTTCTGTATAGCTAATCTTTTCCATCTTTCTATAACACCACATTTCCAATGCATTAATTCTTTCCATATCTCTCTTTCTTAGTGTCCATGACTCACTTCCATAACTTGCAATACTCCAAACTGTTGCTTTAACTATTCCAATTCTAACGCCTATTTCAGCGTTATTGTTTATTAAAATTCTCTTCATTTCCATAAATGCCGATTTAGCTTTACCTATTCTATTTCTAATGTCCAACTCTGAAGTTCCTTTCTCTTAGATCCAGCTACCTAAATATTGAAATCTTTCCTCTACATCTTATTTTTACATTATCTCCTATTTTTCTACCCATTATCATTATCTCGGTCTTTTTTGTGTTAATTCTTAGTCCATACTCTTTACAATCTTTACAAGAGTTTTCAATTCTTTGAATAATTTGTTGTAACCCATTTTCACTTTCTGCCATCACTACTACATCATCCGCATATCTTAAGTTATTAATGATTCTTCCGTTTATTTTTATTCCTTCTTCTACATCCTCAAGTGCCTCTCTAAACATTTGTTCACTATAAAAGTTAAACAATAATGGTGATAACTTGCATCCTTGCCTGACTCCTCTCTCCACTGGGAATTCTCCTGTTTCCATTTACACATACTGACGCTATTTGTGACCAATATAATCTCTTTAAAATTTCCAAGTCATAAGAGTCAATATCAGTATTTTCTAGAATGTCAAAAAGCCTTTCATGTTTCACTGTATCAAATGCCTTTTCAAAATCTAGAAATCCCCATAACAACTTTCCACCATGGTTTAGTGTTTTCTTCCCAATAATTCTTAGACAAGTTATAGCCACTCTAGTTCCTCTGTTGGTTCTGAATCCAAACTGTTCCTCATTCATTTCTTTTTCCATTTTATTCCTAATTCTCTCTAAAATTATTTGCACCAGAATTTTTGCTGTGTGAGTTATGACTTATCGTTCTAAAATTGTCACATTCTAAAACTCATTCCCATTCCAAAAAAGATTCTTTTTTGGAATGGGGATAGAAATTGATCTTCTAAACTCCTCTGGTAATTCTTGTCCTTCATAAATTCCGTTAATAATTTGCCATAACACTTCCATACCTTTTCACCTATATTCCTTATAAGTTCTATCTGTATACCATCTATTCCAGGGGATTTTCCTTCTTTCATCTTTTGAATTGCTAGATTCAATTCCTCCCTCATGATGCACAGTCTCTGCCCACTATGTTCTTTCCTTTGATTTTCTCCTCTTTCCCTGTTTTCGTAAAGTTTACTTACATATTCTTCCCATCTCTGTAATATCTTATCTTTTTCTATTTTCAGTTACAATCTAGAAATTATTGAACAAAGAAACAGGAAAAAAAAACCAATACCGTACTGACATCGGAGTTCGCAGTATCTTTCATATACAATTTACTATCTAATATCACTTTCGGACTCGAGTAACATTCGCTGAATCTCTTCAACATCTGATGGATTATCCAATCGATATATTTTTCCAGCCATTTTCAACGGTAAATAAATAATAATAATAAAAAAACTTAACCAGTACTATACTTACATCGGAGGTTACGGTATCTCTCAGATACAATTTACTGTCAAATATCACAAACCTTTACATAACGTGTTAAACCAAACTGAGAGCAAAATCAGTGGCGAACTCGTAACATACGCACGCGCAGCTAGTCATCATAGCCAGGATGGTACATTACAAATAAGTGTACTTTACCCCTCATATATCAAACATCATACATCATTCTCCTTAATGCCTTTTGAACAATTAATATAATGACATAGTATTCCATTAGGACACAAATATTTATATCATTATGATTTACAGTAGATAAGTTTAAACATGCGTAAACCTGTACTAAGGCAATTGATGCGAAGTCATTACCCTCTATATACAAGTAGCTCAGTCGTGAAGATACTTCACGTGCAATCATTGTTTGCTTACACTTGGATAAAGGATTAAACCAAGAATATAATTTCTTGGCATCTTTAATTTATGTGCAAACTTTACCTGAGCACCGAAAGATCAGTATAATTTAAACCACTGATAAAGCATATATGAAAGAAAGAAGAAGACAAAAATGCACACCACAACTTGGCTGTGCACTATCTGGAATCGTATAGTACGACTCCAATGTGTTAGCACTCTTAGAATGAAACAGAACAATAGCACACACTATTATTATATAATAAATAAACATATTTAGTTTATAAATATTACATATACTGTAGTATAATTATCTTATTAAACTGGTTAAGCAGACCTAAACGCTTTACTGACATTATTATTGTTATTCAGTAATGTTTTGGTATTGTGGAATATAATTATGTGTGTGTGTGTGTGTGTGTATATATATATATATATATATATATATATTATTATTATGAGAAAATCGAGATGGACTGTCTTCATGTTATAAATAGAAACCAACTCCTTATAGTTCAACGTACAGTCGATTTTATTCTTCAGTTCTTCTTTGAGTGCCATCTCCTATCGGAGGTCGGCGACCACCTTGGCAAATTTTGAGCTATTCTGAGCAGTCTCTCAGAGTTCATACCAGTCCACTGTCTGATATCTTCCAGCCAAGATTTTCTTCGTCTTCCTTGTCCTCTTCTTCCATTTATCTTCCCTTTTATAATCAATTGAAGTATCTTATATTTTTCATTACGAAGTAGGTGACCAAGATATGCAGTTTTCCTTCTTTTTATGGTATCTAAAAGTTCACGTGATTTCCCCATTTGTTCCAATACTTCCTGATTGGACGTTTTTGCTGTCCATGGGATTTTTAACATTCGTCTATATAACCACATCTCAAAGGCTTCAAGTCTTTTTATTGATGTTGCCTTCAAGGTCCAAGTTTCTGCACCGTACAGCAGTACAGACCATACATAGCATTTAACCATGCGTGCTCTAAGTTTAAACTGCGGTTACACAGTGTTGATTTCATCAAGAGAAAATTTTTTCTTGCCATTTCAATTCTAACTTTTATTTCCATTTCTGGATTGCAATCTTCATTTAACCAGCATCCGATATATTTAAACTTTGCCACTCTTTCTATTTGTTTCCTATTTAAAGAAAGTGCTAAATTAAGAATTGGTTTCTTACTTATGACCATGAATTTAGTTTTGGTGATATTTATTTTTAATCCCATTTTTTCACTCTCTGCATTTATTAGTTCCAAAAGATTTTGAAGATCCTGAATATTGTCAGCCAGAAGAACTGTATCATCGGCATATCGGATGTTATTGATGATTTCACCATTTACACTAATCCCTTCCATTCTTCCTTCCAAGACTTTTTGAAATATGGCTTCTGAGTAGATGTTAAAAAGAAGAGGTGACAGCACACATCCTTGCCTTACTCCTCGTTTGATGTTAATGGAGTCTGTAATAATGTCATCAACTTGAACAGATGCCGTTTGGTTCTAATATAAGTTTTCAATGATCCTGATGTCTTTACCATCTAATCCAATTCTTTTTAATAGTACAATCATTTTAGCGTGTTGGACTTTGTCAAATGCTTTCTCGAAGTCGATGAAGCAAATGAATATTACCTTGTTTTGGTTAATACATTTTTGAAATAAGATCTGAGAACAGAAAAGGGCCTCTCTTGTTCCCAAGCCGTTTCTAAAGCCGAATTGGGTATCACTGATGGTGTCTTCACATTTTCTGTATATTCTTTTTTGAATTATTTTCAGAAACATTTTGAGAACGTGACTCATTAGGCTGATCATTCTATAGTCATTACAAGTTTTCGCATTTACTTTTTTAGGTAGCATGATGAAGGTCGACTGTAACCAGTCTTGAGGGATTATGCCTGTATCGTAGATCTTATTAAATAGCTTTACTAATATGTTAATGTTGTCACCTTCTAATAACTTTACTATTTCTGCTGGTATTCTATCTGGTCCTAGGGCTTTACCATTTTTAGCTGAGTTTAATGCACATTCTACCTCTGATTTTAGAATGCATGGACCTTCCATATGTTCATAAATATTTTCTGGGTTCTGTCTGTTATCAGTAAAGAGTTCTTCAGTTAAGAACTAGCAATCCTTTCATAATGTTAACCTGCACCTGATCAATATTAAAAATTGAACTTAACCGGAAAGTACACACAGAACGAATACTGATTTGCTAGTTATGCTTCCTATGACTATCAGTGCGGTTGCCCGACTTGTGGAACGTTTTCTAGCCTTTTCATAAAATCATTCAGCTCCCATTTAAATGAATATAATTTTACAAGTATATTCCTTCCATTTGAGATTTATCAAAATTCGTAAATAATCATTCTTCCTTGTCAAAAGCACAGTTTTTCAAAAAGTAAAACGATTATGAATGATAACTTTTGTTATCATTCATAAGCGCTTTATTTTTACGTTTTACACACACACACACACACACACACACACACACACACACTATAGCCTCATTATCACTTTCATTACAGCAACTTGAGACCTTATAGATGTTTCCATTATTTCTCCCCCCCCCCCATCCTTCTTTTGTGAATGTCAGAGCGTCTTTTAGATCCATCCAGTCGAAATGGCGACACATCCTGTGTGGGAAGGCATGAAATTCAAGGATTTTTCAACAAAGCCTGAGTCAGTCGGCTTCTGATGAAGATTGAAGCGCTGTTTCTTCCGGAACTCAGATTTTTCGCACAAAAAAAAAAAAAAAAAAAAAAAAAAGAAAAGAAAAAAAAGCCGTCTCAGCCCTAACTCTAAATAAATTAATGCATGGATGGCATCTGGTCAGTCTGTCGGAATGCCTAATACATAATTGAATAATGCAGGAAGAATACTAATAGTAGACAATCAAATAGTTCGTATGAGGACTTTACATTGTCTCTGAATTTATTGTTCATCTGGCTTCTTTTGTCATCTTTGATATGAAGTGATAAGGAAAGCTTTATTTTTATGGAGAACTTTTGAATCAGAACGTGTTTTTTTTTTATTATTTTTTTACTGTAGCTGTTTTTAAATTAAAATGTTAATGATATGATCATATATAGGTATTATTTCATGTTTATTATTATTATTTCATGTTTATTATTATTATTTCATGTTTATTATTATTATTTCATCTTTCATTATAGATTTTTACTTCTGAGGCCTTTACATTAGGTGCGAGGTCTTTTTTTCATCCTTCACAGTGTTTAAGTTCTAAATTTTTAGTCTTTTAATATATTTCGAGTTTTAATCTGTACTACTTTTATGGTGTATTATTAATATCATATCATTCACTACCAGTAGCGGCTTGTACATAAGCACTGTGACATTGCAGTACCCCAAGGAAAAAACGAACAAATTAAATTTTGTTTGTGTTTATAAATAATAACAATGCTTACAACATTATATAAATGCAATGCAACATGTTAAAGGTTACAGCGTATGGTTCGACATTGATTGAATACTTAATAATTGGAATTGTTCGATTACGTTAGATCGCAGTGAAACAAATGCACTGCGATCTAACGTAGTGTCGGAATTATCACGTTCGGTCAGTTGTGGGTAGACTCGCCAATATTCGTTTGCACTTGTCACTGCACATAACAAGTAAAATCGACACTGCTTGTTGAGCAGTGCCGCTATAGATTTTTAGCTTGTTGAGACTTGTTGACACTGCTTGTTGAGCAGTGTCGCTACAGGTAAATTGTATGCTTGCACGCGTTCTTTCTCTGAGATACGAAACGTTTATTATTGGTGCGTGTGCGTGGTGAACTATTTTTTGTAAATCTTATTTTATTTTGTTAAAATAACATATAATTATTTATTTATTATAGATACAAGGCTGAATTATGACGAGTGTCTGTTGAAAATATGAAAAGAATTATATTTTCTCAATTATCGTTACACAAAACAAATGCACTACAATCTAATGCAGTGTCGGAATTATCAGTTCAGTTAGGTGCGGCTAGGTCGTGATATTCTTTTGCACTTGTCACTGCACGTAACAAGTGATTCCGATACTGCTCGTTGAGAAGTGTCGCTACAGATAAATTGTATGCTTGCGCGCGTTATTTCTGTGGCAAAAATAGAAGAATGGATTTTATTTTCAAATAATATTTTTAATAAAGCAAATTTTTTAATCTGTAAATTTACTTAGTAATAAACTGGTTACTGATTAGGAAAAAATGAATTATTTTTCTTATTTTTATATGTAGTCCCCCCCCCCCCTTAAAATTTTCACCGGCCGCCAATGTCCACTACTGAATTTATTCTTTGTCCACATTCGACCTTTATTAATATCCTTTCATTTTTGCGCTTTTAGATACTTTTATTTATATCTCAGGTTTTAAAGATTGTAATTGCCAGAAATTCACCAGGAAAAGTAATTTTCCCGGTACGTCGGAACGTCTCGATTAAAACAATGATGGCATTATTGCTTGGGATACACTTGCGGCAACGACGAACAAACTTTCTCACAAACATGTCACGACAAAGGGTTTTTTTTTTTTTTTTTTTTTTTTTTTACTGCAGCTCTTTTTAAATTAAAAAGAGCTGCAGTAAAAATAAAAAGCCCGTTTCGATCCAAGGATTCTGCATAAAAATAAAGCTTGCTTATCTCTTTTATATCAAATAGTTCGTTTTTATTATCATGTACTTGGTAAAGAATTAGTTACTTTACTAATTAAACGCTTCTGTTTTTAATCATGCTATACCAAGGAATGCTTTCAGAGTTATATAAATACGTGGAAGGCATATTGTGTCACATTTTAGTTCTTCTTTTATTTTTAGAATATAATCTGGAATAGTTAATCTTATTAATTTGGAACACATCTTGGTTATTATTTCAATAACCAAAATCTACTTCAATAACGTCTTCATACGAAGCTTTTGAACCATAATATCAGCTGTGCTAATTTAAACTTCATCCTAAGTTTAGAAATCAACTGTATTTTGGTTCACTATTCCTTTTTGTGACGGTGCAGTATTTCCGATACTTCCTCTACTATATTTAGACACAGTGAAACTGATATCGAAGAACCACATTTCCAAGAATGTGGTTCTTCCATATTCTTGGGAATTAAATCTAAGGTAGATTTAACTGGCTCATCAGAAAAATTTAACATTTGCGTATGAATCATGATTATTTTTTAAAACAATAAAATCCATATTGTATGTGTATATACAATATGGATTTTATTGTATATACACATACAATAAAAATACCTGAAACACAGACATTATAGTAACGAAAATTGTTTATAATTTCATATTACGTTATATTATTTATTTATTTACTTACTTAATTCTTAGACTCACAATTTGGTTTAATGATACAACAGGATTCTTACACGGCTGTTCTGATTATCATTATCTTATAAATACTGGGAAACTATGACAAAAATTACTGGAATGTCCTTTTCACATGGCACTTTCTTAACATTTATGCCCGAGAGTTATGCAGGCTGATGGAAAAGTGCGACATTAGTCACAAGTGTTTGAAAAGAACGGTGACGAATTACATTTTTTGTTCCAGGTGTCAGAAACTAGTTTAGCGTGAGTTGTGACATGGACTATATTGTGTTTTAATTAGATAACCAATTCCCATTAAAACGAAATAATAAAACTACACGTATATAATATAATTAAACTTAACGTTATCCGGCATTATTTTTTTCGTCTAAACAAATGCATACTTCTGAAAAATTCCACATTCACGTAATAATAATAATAATAATGGAAGTGATTTAAATTATTCAGTGATATCTAACTCTTCCTCTTCCTTTACTTTATCACCGATATATATAAATAAATAAATAAATAAATATATATATATATATATATATATATATATATATATATATATATATATATATATATATATATATATATATATATATATATATATATATATATTTATTTATATATTTATATATTTATGTATTTATATATTTATGTATTTATATATTTATGTATTTATATGTATATTTATGTATATATATTTTTATGTGTATATATATATATATATATATGTGCCTGAAACACAGACTGTCTATTTCTGCTACATGAATTTCTTTATAGATATTTCCATATCTATAAACAATTTCTTTACTCATTATAAATGGTATTTGTAGGTCCTACACTTGTTATTTTCTTCTCAAATTGTTAATTATTCTGCAATCAGTTATCATACATTTATAATCACCAAAAGAGAAATTTTTCTCATAATTCATTCATTCACTCCCTTCCCTTTCATCGATTTTTAAGACCACCTTTCCTTCATGTGAATTTCATACAGATATTTAAATCCTGTAAGAAATTCTGCAGATATTTAAATCTGATGTTGACATTCAGGATATATTTTGAGGTGCTGAAACAATATATCGCGATATATTAAAGGGGAGAAGGAATTGATATAAGCATTCTTAAATTTATTTTATTATTCGAAAAAAAATTGCGTAGAAAAGGCAATTGATTGATATTAATAAAGCTTTAAGAGAGAGAGAGAGATCAGTTTAATGCTCTATAAAATTTAAACAAAGTATTTTAATGCACCCATCTCTTCCCACATTTAAGCGTGTTTTTTTTTTTAATTGTGTAAATTGTTTTTCCAATCTTTGTCACGTTTTGTTTTTGATTTATCTCGTTCTTTATGTGAGTTTTTTTAATACCGACAGCCTTAGATCGTAATTTCTCATAGAGATATGCTTTTTCGATCTACTAAGTAGTAGTATTTATTTTGCATTATTCGATTTCGCATATTTGCAATTTACATTTTGTGAAAGCTATTAAAAAGTTTTTCTTTATTAAATGTAAAGAATTTAAATATTTATTAAACTCTTATTTAGTTTTTGAATGTTTTTATATTTTATATATTTCTTTTCTGTTCATGCAGTTGCGCTTCTTCCTGTTTCATCTCTTCTGGAGGTTTCAATATCACAGTGAGAAAGCTTTTTAAATCTTAATCGTCCTTTGAACGAAGTACGGGGGCAGTTAAACCATATTTCATTTGTTTCGCATATTATGTAAGCCAGACAACATTCGTTTCGCTGCGAATCATGAAGAGGAAGTTGGAGAACGAAGTTCCTACTTGGCGATACTATTTTAGTCATACTTCTTTACTAGTCATCTGAGAGGTAATCTGTGGGAGGAAGGAAAGTAGGGTGGAGAGAAGGGGGACAGACACAAAATAGTGATCTTCTCTAGGAAAGTTGCTTACTAAGTTCGATTTAGCATTCTCAGTTTTTGCGTCATTTCCTAGTCTTAAAATATAACACTTACGTAAGTGTTTCTGTTAAACGTGTATCAAAATTACAAATATACTTTCCATAGGATGATACACCGAATGTATCTTACAGCCGGTAAGCTTAAATGTGCCACCTGGTGGTGACCCACGAAATATACCCTCCATATTTGGATACTCCTGTAAACTGTCGCCTACTATTAAGTAAAGCTTAGTCTTTAAGCACTACGTTAACGTGTAGGGGTTGTATTTGGGGAAAAATTTGTTGGGGAGAAGCTTAGGCCTACAGCGTCTCCGGCTTTGGTCGGTTTTTCCACGAGCTTTATTACCGTGCTTTCAGTTACTTTTCTTTAGTTCTGATAATAAAGATGTGTCAATACTCGAGTATTTCATAGCAATTTAGGATTATAATATTAAGTGGATTACTATAGGTGCTCCATCGCCAACGACAATATGGGGTAAATACTCTTTTCTTCTCTCTCTAAATATATCTAAGTATACTAATTATTAAAAGATCACCCATTGATTTTTTTTTTTTGGTGAACAAATATATATATATATATATATATATTATATTTGCGATATCTGCAAGCTTTGAGTAGTGCAATAAATGCAGCGAACTTCATGTTTTTGAGAAAAAAAAAAGTTTCCTTGATCACAGATGTGCAAAAGTTAATTTTACATATGTGATTTAACGCTTTTGGATTTAGTATCACAAATAGTTCACATGAATAACTAATGAACGTCGCTATAATACTCAATAAACTTCAAAGTATTTTTTAATCTTTCTGTGAACAACTTTTGTTTTTGAAGAGGTTTATACAGTACTTTGTGTTCCAAAGGCTCTTTTTTAAGTCAACTAGTGTGTCGACTTAAAAGAATGATGCCACCTAAAATAAATAATGAGAATTATTTATTTTAGCATTTTGCTTTAGTGTGAGATTTGAAAGAATTTGTGAGATAAGAAAAAACTATCTCTTTCCCAGTTGGTTTGTGACCGATATATACGTTCATATTGTTTTTTCATTCCATAATTTTATTCATTTAGTATTTTAATCATAAATAATATTTTTATACTAAAAGTTTTTTATTAAATGTTTCTCACTATAGACGGGCCCCCCTTAGCTCAGTCTTATCAATGATGTCTTCTTTGAGTGGACTTGATTCGGACCCGCTTCTTGAGTGGATCTGAATCTCGTCTAGGAGGCGAAGAACCTAATAAGTTTTTTTTTTTTTTTTCTTCATCTGAAGATTAGTTAACTGTCTTTTATAGAGGTGGAGGAATTTGATTCATCCCGCAGGGTTTTTCATCCCGCAAAACAGGCAGACAGATCTGAGGAATCTACGCAATTTACAGACAAAATGCACTGGGCCTCATTGCCATAGTTGCTTCGGTCTTGTTTCCAAACTTTTTTTTTTGTCATGATTTTCTTTCAGCATTGAAACTAATCATTTATAATGCTATTTATAGAATGTTCATTAAGTTCATTTTGAAATAAACATTTAAAAATATTTATTTCAGCTGCTGAAAAATTTAATTATATATAAATGGTGAGCATAGTTTGATTTTTTCCCAGTCGTTCACCGAAATACAGCTCAGTTCTTATCGGGAAGGGGAGAGGTGTGAGAATGGCCGCTTACCAATCGATAACACGATAAGTGTACTAATAATAAATTAACATGACTAGGTTTTAGTGTTGGGTTTGGATAGTAGCTGTCTGCAGTGTTCCATACACCATAAATACGATGCCTTGTATGTTTGCATGTGTGTGTGTATATGTTAAGTAGTGGAAAGCATTTATTTGTTTGGTAGGTTCAAATGATGTGATTATGTTACAAATAAGTACAGATGAGTATATTACAAAATAAAAAAAAGTGAAACAATTTTTATATAAATACAGCGCCATTTAGTAGAAGGTGGAGGGTGTAATAAATTCACTCGGACAAAGTTACCACAAGAATTTATACAAAAATATGGTACAAAAGCAAATAACTTTTTTTTTTTAATTATTATTCTTTAAATAAGAAACGTTCTCAATAAAAAGTTAACAAAATATTCTTTGAAGTATTTCGGATATGTGAAACAGTAGGAGACGCTTGATTAGCATTGTGTCCCGTGCGCCCAGAAATATGTATGGAATTATTTGTAACCAGTAATTTTGAAGAGCAAATCCTGTGCGTACATGTGGCTCTTCGCAGTGAATTCTGATATTTCCATCAAAAGACTAATAATAATAATAATAATAAATGAATACAGCGATTTTAGCGCTCGTGTAAGAGAATCTGCTGATATTATAATGCATACGTAGCGTTTACTAATTCCACGTGCTAATTCGTGTCTATCCATGTTATTGGAATTGTGAGCACTTAGAGGAATAGGATCGAGAGGGAAATATCCCAATTCTCGTTTTATATCGGAATCTCTTGGTGGTGACAGTATCATAACTGTTGGGCCACTATAATTATCGGTGTACTTATTATTATAAAATTCGCAATAATTCTTTAAATCCGAGATTTAAAGGCGATTGCGCTAATAATGAAATAATAATAATAATATTAAAAAGACTGAAATATATCGACATGAATGTCGATATATTTCAGTCTTTTATACTTCTGTTATGTGAAAATACAAGCATACTTTCATTTTTTCATAGTTGATCTATACTAACTGAATCTGCACGCTGAATCATTTCATCACCAGAGAGAGAGAGAGAGAGAGATTCACAAATTCTGGAAATATTTTACTTTTAAATTGATTTGTTCAAATCTTCATTTCTAACCATTTACTGTAGGACTACACTTAATCCTTCCTTGTGTGCATGCTTCAAGAAAAACACCAGTACTTTACTCCTTACCTACATCCAGCATTTAATGTACTATAGGTTCTGCATCTGTCGTGTGTAAAATTCATATATTTACCGTTGAACAGATGTGACAGTTTCCATGGAATCCTGTTAAGTAACGTGGATGCAAGGCTTCTAGTATTTTCAACGGAATTGTGTTATCCGGTCTCAGAAGGTGTGTGTAGGGGGGGGGGATAATGGTCCCCCACTCCATTTAAGGGAAGTGTTTCTTGAAAGAAAAAGAAAAAAAAATATTTGATGAAACGCCAAAGCTGA
The DNA here is from genome assembly GCF_054136105.1 of Typopeltis vanoorti. Lineage (NCBI taxonomy): Eukaryota > Metazoa > Arthropoda > Arachnida > Uropygi > Thelyphonidae > Typopeltis > Typopeltis vanoorti. The sequence continues at coordinate 55,454,404 of NC_143566.1, read as the reverse complement.
ATAGCTGAAGAGTGACAATCGGATAGGTTACAGCTAATGTTAGTATTAAGATGAACCGGATTGAGGACAGTTTCTGTGGATTCCACAATTCAGCTCTCCAGTTCATCCTAGCACGTAAAAACGCCTTCTGATTTGTTCCAGATAACTGAATGAATGATAATATTATCATTGGTGTGAGCAGAATTGAGAATGTGATAAGATATTGCGGTGGCTCTATTTCTGCCATAAGAAATAATACTGTATGGCATCTGTTGTTATAACTGTGGCATCCAGAACACCTTCAAATGTCAGCAATACGTTTGCAAGTTAATTTATAGCCGTGATTCTCTTGTAATGTACTTTTTTCGTATTTCTCTAACTGGTTGTGTGTTCAAAAACAAAGTTTTTTTTCCCTAATTCTCGGCTTCTAGTCCTTATTTTTTTTATTTATTTATTTATTTATTTTTGTTTAATATACCCTCCCCCTTATATATATATACACACAAACACACTCTTATTATCACAAGAATAAATTTCTCGGAACCTCTTTCATTCATAAGATTTTTTTATTTGCAGTGTGGCGAATAAAAAAAATCTTAATTTTAATATACTTTGTAACATTAGACCGGATGATCTACAAGCGCGGCAAATCGTAAACGACGTTTTCTGTATTATCCGATATTTTTATTTAGCCATCCGCTTCCCAGTCCAGTTTAGATCGGTTAATCAAGACTACAGAACAGTACAATTGACCCTGTTGTTTTGTGCTCGTGTTGGAACTGCTCTGGTCCCAAAAGAGAAGCACCTCACAATGGCGTCAAACAAATCACTCAGGTCTCTCTCATTCTCTGCTAACTAGCAAATTACATTTCACTAGAAGATGATTATAGAATTATTCATCTATTGATGAATTAATGAAAGAAATAGATACTTGTATCGAGCCCAGTGGTTAAATTCTAAACTAATAAGCTCCGGGGGCCCTCAACGTAAGGATCATAAATGTGAGGCTATTGCTAGATTGTCGCAACATTTTTTTTTTAAATTTTATTTATTTATTTATTTAATCTGGTAGAGTTAATACCATCAGGCCTTCTCTTCCACACCACCAGAAACATTAAATACAGATACAAATACAAAATTACAAATTAATATATTACTTATAACATATTAATCGTAATCGTTCGTAATCAGGTGACTGTTGATATTGACTTTATATATGTTACTGGCAAAGTGTGAAATTAGACATTGTATAGAATTCCTAGGCATTCTATACAATGCTGAAAGTGGGACGTCAAAGTATGAAACGCTTAGATTTTCACACATTTCCTAGGCATTCTATAGAATGCCAAAAGGCCAATCGGCAAAGTATAAAATACTCCCGGCATTTCATTCTGGATTTAAGAGAACACCATATGAAGCTCTCTTTGGCTGCAAAGCTAAAGTGGGCCTCACAACGTCTTCCTTACCCCAAGATGTTTTACAAGACATACAGACTGAGGAGCAACTGGAAAAAATGATGGAAAACGTTCAAACAATACAAGAAGAAACAGATCACCCATTCCAAGAAAAAGAGTATTGTATTTCCAGATTCAATATAGATCGAATTTTACCTTCGACAGCATTCTCAATATTAAAGCAAAGAGTACACAAAATATTAACATTATAACCTTCTATTTTCTCACTTGCATCGTCTATTTGAAGGTAACCAGTGGTTCCCATACGTGCAGAAACTGTCACCGAAACGTTCATGCCGCCTGTGGACATGAGAGTTAAGACGATGCAAGTGAGAAAAGAGGTTATGATGTTAATATTTTGTATGCGCTTTGCTTCAATATTGAGAATGCTGTCGAAGGTAAAATTCGATCTAAATTGAATCTGGAAATACAGGCCAAAAAAATTAAAATGAAATCAGACAAAAAATTTCCTCCTGCACCTTTGGGGGCCACTGCGCGAGTTCCTATCCCACACGTCGACAAGGGACGGGGTGACTCGCGCAATCTGCTGGCGGTTCTTATGAGTGTGACAGACGATGGTTTTTGCCGACTTGGAACTGCTGAAGGAATTTTAAACCAACTCTATGCCAGATCACAATTCACTTTATGTCCCAAGGACTTACTGAGAGTTGGACACGTTACTGATCACGAAATAGCTCTCCGGTCAGCCACTTCCGCTCGGTCCACGGGTAGCGGTCAAGGGTTCGAGAGGTGTACTTGCAAGACCAAGTGCCGAAATTTGAACTGCTTTTGTATGAAAAAGGCAGTTAAGTGCAATTCAAAATGTCATTCCAGTCTACCTTGTAGCAACAAGTAGTTCAGCACTGGTATTTTTCTCTTTTTGTAGAAAAATCCGGTATCTTACATTTTCACATGCATCTTTTCAATAAAAGCCTTTTTCATACTTTGCCGAAATAGTATTTGTCATTCTATATAATGCCTAGGTATTCTATACAATGCCTAGGGAAAGTATCTAAAATATTAAAATAAAACAGACATTTCATACTTTGCCTAGAAACGTCACGCATTCTATATAATACCTGCTTTTCACAATTTGCCGGTAACATATACACATTCAAAACTGTAAACAATTGTTGAATAATAACACAATAATGTAGGCATAATTATCGTAAATGAAGAAAAGTCACAAAACAGAAAAATATTCCGGGTCCGTGCCCAATGAATAAAAAAGTTCCCGGGCTGAATGCTTATTCCCTTAGTACAAAGACTGGGCCCCCGGCTGAATTTAACCACTGATCAAGCCTCAGAACAATAAGTCAGAATATTTTTAATTTTAGAATTAAATGGCTTGTTATTCTCTTTTTTTCGAAAAGAGAACATTTTGCTTTCTTAGGTTTATTCCACCACCTTTAGCCAGTGTAGTTGTGTTTAGAGCATGGTTTCAAAAGGCAGTCATTAATTGAAATTTTTAGACTTGATTTTTAATTAATTATTTTTATTTTATTTGCAGTCTCGTTTTCTGTAAATATTTTATGATCATTTGGCAAATACTGACTTGAAGAAGCGACTAACCTAAAATAAATACCAGGTCACGCCATCTCAAAAGAAAACAGCATGCTTTTGGACAAATGAAAGAGATTTGAAATAAAGATAAAAAAGTTTATACTGAATTTATTTTACAATTAAAAGTTTCAGAACTTTAAATGCATAATTATTTTTCTTTTATACTGAATTTATATTTATTTATTTTGAGTGTGTCTGTTCTTTTTAGATATTGTCACAAATACATTTCGGTGACTGCGTACTCCATCCACATGCTAGTACGAGACTTCATTTATTGATGCCTGTGGCGTCTAGAAAGACGATTTTTCCATACGTGTATTTCTAGGAATCATCCGTATAATGCTTTAGACTAATGCCCTCCGACATCTCATATTACAAGAAAGAAAAAATGATAAAATTAAATTTAAACTGTGCAACACATTGATAAAAATGTGCTTTCCTCTGTGTAAAACTTTTTCTGTAGTTTTACACAGAGTAAAACTCTGTGTAAAACTACAGAAAAACATTGTTATGGCAAGTAAGGAATTAAGGAAGTATGTTAAGTTTTGCATTTAAAATTTCCAGATATAAATTTATTATTTTTTTTTTAATTTCACTTACTAAATGTGATATGCGCTTAACAGTGATACGTATAAAATATAATATATTGCCATATTTATTTTATTTTATAACAATTTATTTTAGCTAACGCATGTTAGCTAAAATAAATTGTTTACAGTTTGACTTCTAAAAAGCAGCAAAAAGATGGTAGACTATTTTGCTGCGTTTTTTTCTTTTCTTAAGCTATCCATATGAAGGAAGCATTTATTTCAATAATCTTAATTTTACACTAAGATTATTAGAATATCGTACGGATTATACACATTTGTTATAAACTTATTAGTAACTGAAAAGTTTTACATGTTTAAGTATGTACATTATACATATTTTTATTCCCTTCAAAGAATCTATTTATTGATATCACTAAAGGAGCATTCTGCAGGAAAACACAGTAGGAAGGCGCATTTTTATTAATGCCTTGCACAGTTTAAATTTAATTTATGGTTATCATTTTTCTCAAATTCTAGAGCGATAATGCAACGGTGCAGCGACTAAAGTTGATGTCCAGCACAGAATTATTTATTTGCTTCTCTTCGCGAGAGGTTTCATTTTAAATTCTTATTATTATTCAAGTTTTTGTATGGATATGAAAATTATAATGGTAATTTAAAGAATGAGTAAATAGCTAGCTCATAATGTTTTCATTTAATAGCGTCTTCTATATTGGTGTAATAACAATTTAAGTTTTATTGGCGTAGTTGTTTACAGTTACTACTGATCAGTTAGGGCCGATCTTGGCGAATAACCAATGAAATTGAGATATCTACGCGAATTGTAAACTGCTCCCTCCATATGTTTTCATTTTGTCATGATTTATAAGAACAAAGGTGAAATATTTCATAACAGTGAAAAATAAAGAAAGGGCGCAGTTTATATTTCAGAGATTCTCTGTTTTCAGTCAGATTATTTCACGTTTGATTAAAAACACGGTACAGTATTTTATTCACATTAATATTGGATACATACTTCTCAGTATTTCTCACTAAATCTTCCTCTTACATGGTAGGTTAAATGGTTTGTTATGGCAAGAAACTAATCTTCTTAGGACTTAATTAATTAATTATTAATTAATAAAAAAATAAATCCTATGTGCATCTGCAATATCTGTCGGTTGCGTGTATTTTCCGGTCCGTTTGCCTGACTTGCAGGATGAAATACCTGAGCTTTCGAGAAGAAAACTAGGCCATCTCCGTGTGAGACTGGCTAACTCACCTTCAGTTTGACATCCCTCATAGAGGAATTCGAACTCGAACCCATTTCTTTCCAACCAGGGTTCCTTGTCTTTATTAACTGAACTACGAAGGCTCAGTTCTTAACATTTACTTTGCGTAAACCGTTAGATTTAGTGCTTTCGTGTGGGAAATGTAAGGCCATGTCGTCGTTACAGGAATCACTTCTTTTTTTTTTTAATATCAAAATTTATTTTACCTAATTTTATTGCATAAACTACATGTTGCAGCTAGCACCTCATCATGATGTTTATGCTCTAGTGTGTTGAGAGAGAGAAGGAAATGCACAGCTACATTTACAATATGATTGCTTTAGGTATTTGTAATAATGCATATTTTCTAAAGTAACTTTGTGTTATACATTCTTTTCGTGAAAGGTGGCGTTTAGCAACCAGAAATGTTAATAGCTGTAGGGTTCATTACCGCGAAGGACAGGAAGGTTCGTGAATAGGTCTCCATTTCAGCACCATCTGCAACAGACGTTTGGATTCGGGTGAGACAGAAGGCACTGCAGTCGTTCTCTGTAGGGACCTTTTAAAATTGATGGAGTTAGTGTCGTATGTTTACTTGGTTTCTGTCGATTGTTTAAATGCAGCTGGTTTTATTTTTGAATAGCGTACATAAATCAAGAATACTAAGCAATGTACCTCTCAAAGATGATGCCACTTACTGTATACGTTGAACCTCTCTCTCTCTCTTCTGCTCTTTTTCATCCTTCCATTCAAAAAATCGAAAGGTCGTATTTCTGATATTTCGGAATTAAATTTAAATTTTCTAGAAATTAATTTCTAGTCTCAAAATATTAATACTGCAACTAATTTGATTGCTAGCTCTTAAGAAAATAAGAATTCATTGGTTCAGCACTGGGAAAGTGTTATGGGAACGATTATAAAAGGAATGATGGTAATTCGGTTCCTTATTTAAAAAAAAAAAAAAAAAAACAGTCGATCTAATTTCATTACTTCTATCACACCATGTATATGTGCGTTAGGCTCTCTCTCTGTCTCAAAAATTTGCTCTAGTTGGCTTGCCTAGACTATTTAATAAGTGCCTTGCAAATAGACAGAGGCGTTTTAATATGCCACTTCTTAGGTCATTCACAAGTAAGGACAAGGAAGTGGTTGTTCCGTTGTATATTGCATTAATAATATAGGGAAAAATACATCAGATCAGGATTATGACAAGGTGGCTACCAGAATAAATTACAGGAATGTGAATTATGGAATTTGAGGATAAGATGAGCGTTGATGATATTATAGAGACGTATATGTTGGACAGATGGTGACTTCATGAAGTCCTGTGGTGATGATTCTGATAATAATAATAATAATAAAATAAAATAAAAATGTGCCATTACTATGATCTGCATGAAAAGGGTAATTAGAAAAAAAAAAGAAAAAAACTACTTAAAAGCTTTGTTCAGTGAACTATTCAGAGCATATTCCCCTCCAAATAAATAAATAAATAAAATAGAATAAATACAAAATGCGTATGTGGTTTCAAAGGGTAAAGCGTAAAAATTATTATAATTAAAATGCTAATCTGTGAAGAAAATTATTTTTTACCCTAAAAATAATGTATCATCGGATTTACCATAAGAAATTCATTACTGAAACAGTGAAGGAAAACTGATTCGATAGTGATCTCATCTGTGATTTTTACAACAAAATAATTTATTTTAAAATTAAGATTTCTTATGAATTTGCAAATATGAAGATTACGTCATATCTTTTGAACTCAAAGTAACCTCTAACACTGCTGCCAACTGGCACAGATCCAAACATGTAGTACATTCCTGTCCTCGAAAGAATATAAAAATCTAATTTTGTCTATACTCACCTCATGACATCGTCACCATTCTAGTTCATTTTGATCAGTTTCTTCTATGGCTAATGAGAGATCCGACCATGCATTACTTGGGAGAGATACCCATTATATATATATTCTTAAATCCTTTTTATAATGCTCTTAATTGGTTCATATATTCATTTCCTTTTCCTGAAATTTCATCTAAAAATGGTCAGAATATCCTTCCTCAGTCCATAATCCTTAATTTCTTTTTACCTCTATTTAACAACAAAAATGAAATTTTAGTCCATTATTTAGATCATTTGGAACACTTATATCGTTCAATGACGGCACATTTATTGTCATTGAACTTATTTCACTTTGTCATAACGATAACGCATGCCATTTACCATTTCAGTTCCTTACTTGTTCACATAATTTGGTTAATATTTGTGATCACATTGTCATCTCACTCTAATTTTAATCTTCTGATACCTTCCTTGCTCAAATATCGCATCCAGAATGAGTGGAAGAGAATAGGTTGCATATGTAAGAGCTCTCATTTTCTTATGATAATTTGGTATTTCGGTAATTTGGCAGGTGGCATAACTCATAATAAATAAATGAGGTTTGACTCTAGAACTGAAATAAGTTTTTAACTTCGTTAGTTTCTTACGCACTATAGTTTACTTCATCAGGAACATTTTATCAATTTTAAAATGGAACGTCTTGAAGAAATATACACACGAAAAAAATGCCAAGGAAAATCAGGGCCTGCTTATCAAATGAAATACATCAGATTATTTGGGAATTAGTATGCCGTATATTGAATTTAATAGACATATTCATAGTTTAATGAAACTTTGGAAATTGCACGATATCCTACTCAGTGTAATAAAATTCAGAGCCTTACCGTAATGTTAAACAAAGAGTCTTCATTCCTGCTGATAGGCCGAAAATATCATCATATTAACCACTTTAATTACTGAAATTCGTTGATTGCGAGTTCTACTTATAATTGCTTCGCTAGGTTTACAGAAAGTTTTTGATAGTGTCTCCTCCCCCAAACTGCTGTGCTGTTCTTGAAGCACTTTCAAGATTGGTTGTTTTTCTTTTTAAAGATATATTTCTAAGTTATGTAATAAGTCATCTATTACAAATTAGTATTGGAGATAAAACATCGTATATTCCTTCTATACATGGCGTTAGACAAGGAGATCCCTTATTATCATTTATCTTTAATACAGTTGATGGCTTTATTTCATCTATGCCGACATATGTTGGTTTTAATTTGAATGGATGCCATATATGCGATGGCATATGCATATGATTTGATATTGTTGCTGAAACTAAGATGGGTTCTTCAGGATTTGTTGGACCGTGCTGCTCAGTATTTTATTCCCAGATATCTTGCTATTAATAAATATTTTACGATCACCTTAATACTATCAGATAATGATAGGAGAAATGAAAGTCCGAGATTACATCTTTAATGTTTCCAACCATCCTCTTAAACTTGTCGGCATTTTGGACGAGTGGCGATACTTGGGATTAATGTTTTCGGCTGTTGGACGATTTTCTTTGTTCGAGTCACCTTTCAGTATTTCTGGATATGCTTCGTAAAACTCATTAAACCTCAACAAAGCGCGTTGCATTATTCAATTAATTTGTGTTACCATGTTATTCCATTCTTTAGTATTAGGAAAGCCAACTTTGACCATCCTGAATAGACTAGATAAACAAGTACATCAAGCAATTAGATCTCGGCTTAGACTGTTTTAGTTGTTTCTCTTCTTGCAGCCGTTAAATGGTGAATTAGGAATTTCTTCATTGAGATGAATGTACCCTCGCTTAAAATATCCAAGATTAAATAAACTCCAACATTCACCTTCACCTACTACCATAGCTGCCTTTAAAACTCCTGTGATTCAACGAGAATTAACTAAAACACTACGTTCGGACTTTTGATAACGGAATGCATATTGTTTCTAATTTTCTTGTAAGGAAGATATGGGGAAACACTTTTATATCTTGCAGTCGACGATAAGCAGTTCAGTGTTTCGAAGAGGATTCCGTCTCAACATCTTTGGCACGTGAAGGAACAATGATATTAGCTGGATGGGAGTATATTGCGTAGATCTGGTCAGGACTGTGATAAATACCCTTCCTACCAAGGCTGGTATAGCCGCTGTAGGCATAAATAGATACCTGATGTATGGGTGAATGTGAGTTCAGAGAGACTATGCCATTATATCTCCATGTTGTTTTATAATCCCCAACATTAGAGTTAAAAGACATGATGCAGTATGTACCATCATAAAGAACCGACTAGAACAGAAAGGATGGGTAGTGAAAAGGAGCCAGATATCAGGACATAAGTAAGCATAAGCGAGTATGATCTTTTGGCATCAAGAGATGGTAGTGCTGTCATCCTGTATATTCAGTTTGTGGATTGAACCGAGACATAGATCCGGCGAATGAAGATAAGATAAATTATTATTATACCTTATTATCCGGGTTAAAATATATTATTTAGAAGAATATAGCTACTTGCCGGATTTTTATTTTTTGCGATAACCATCTGGTTATAGCAAAAAATACTATAGCAAAGGCACAGTATATTGAGGCACAGTTTTTAGTGAAGATGACAAGTTAAATGTGGAAATGGACAACAGAATGAACAAAGCTGCCAGAGCCAGTTGAATAAATTTGTATGGTGTAAGAGGAGCTTAAGGATCTTCCTCAGCCATAGCCAAGTTAGCCGGTCTTGGGCGTGGACTGCAGGGTGTTTCCTCCCGGAAAGCAGGAAAACCGGTCCCGTGAACACACGCTTCGACAGACATGGGATACTACCGGGAATAAGGAGCAACCAACCTATTCTGCAGGATTATTGGTTACGGAAGTTTACGCGGTAAAGTGTGTAGGCTTGCGCAAAAGCTAGCATACGATGACGATGATAAGAGAGAAGTTAGCCAAAATACTAAACTACTAGTAGTATATAACACAGTGTTCGAGCCAGTTTTAAGTTATGGATGGGAGAGTTGAGTCTGAAATAAAGCACTTGATCAAAGATTAGAGACCACAAATATGAGATTTTTGAGAAAGATCAGGGGAGTGAACAGGTAGCATCATATTAAAAATGAAGACATCTGGAAGGAACTTGTAGTTATTTGCAGTCAAGAATGCGTGAGCAGGGCTAATATAAAGTGGTATGGTCATTTAAACAGAATAGAAGAGGAAAGGTTAGCAAAATGCGTATTTGATGCCAAGATGGCAGCAAAAAGACCCATAGGAAGACCAAGTCTAGGTGGATTGACTCAACTAGAAATGCATCAGAAAAGCGAATTATTAGATACAAGGAGGACTAACAAGTAATAGACTAATGTGGAGGAAAATGGTAGATGAGAGATTATTATCATAATAGCCTAAACACCCCTTGAGGGTATATATCAGGAAATGATGATGAACTAATATTTTCTTATGAGAACGTAATGCTGTTCAATTTTGCCGATCTGATAAAAAGGTTAATATTTGATTTTTGTCATTATTGGAAAATCTGTCCGAGTGTTTCACCAAGTATAGGCAGCCAGTGTCTCAGCGGAGGTCGTGTTGTCAGTATTTGTATTGTGAAATTTTGCCAATCTTTCTAACTTCCCTTCCTAGACCTTACTTTAAAGCCTCTGCGGTGAGTGACTTTTTTGACTTTGCGCCAAATATTACGCTCAAATGCTGCCCGTGAGTATAAAGTACGGTATTTATGTATGTAGGTCAATGCATAGTTAGTTGAGAGTGCAGGACCGTGAAGTCTTCAAGTTAAAAAAAAAAAAAAAAAAAAAAAAAAAAAAAAAAAAAAACCTGCAGTCTTAATACAGCTGGCATTATTTCATTAAATTAGTATTTAATGTTATGAATTATTTAATAATATCTGTCATTTTTAGTTCAATTTGAAAATATCTAATTCCACACATATACACTGTAACTGTTTTTTTTTAAACATATTTTTTAGGTTTCTTAATTATTGGCAACAATATCTTTAATCTACTTGTAACTTCCAGAAAAATTAATTTTTTTGAATTTCATTCAAGATTACTGTGTTTATTTATTATTCCTTCTGCAAACATAACATGTGTTGAAACAGAAATCTACAATATACTTAAGTATTCATGTTAGCTCTGATATGAAACCAATTAAAGGATTGGAAAATTGAGCCACATGTGAAAAACTGGCGTGTGAATTGCAGCACGGTTGCTTGCTGTTATTTCCTGTTGATCTGTCTTGTTTTGGTCTTACATACATACATATTTGCATTGTTTTAAACTGCGAATAGTTGGTATCGTCATCGAACCAGTATAGTCCTAGTACGACACATCCTATACTGGTTCACTCTGCAAAAATCAGAGCGAACCAGTATAGGCTGTGTCACCCTGATGCAGTGGCGTAGCTAGACAGGGGCAGTCCGCCCCGGGTGGCATTTTTCACGTAAGACACAATTTTATTTTTCGACTATTCTTCTACTTATGTTCACTTAGTAATTTTATTACTTAATTAATAATTAATTTTCGGCAACTATACTTACAACTAAAATAATCATAAACATAGTGCTTTAATTTCTTTTCCTACGTCGTTTTGACTTTTTGTAATATGTTTGGTGTGTAACGAGAGGGACCGCAAAATCTCTAGCTACGCCACTGCCCTGATGCTGACTGGTTTTTCACTGCCGAAGTTACTTTAGCTCTTTGATCTTGTGGTTGGACAAAAATATATCGATCTTCGTGTTTAACAGGATTAAAAGATGCGATATATTTGAGACATATAAGTTGGTCAAAGGAACTCTCAGATTTGTATGGCAAATTCACTAAAGGAATGGACGAAAGGAGAAGAGAAAAGGAATCTGAGAAGTTCAAATTTATAGCTGATCAAGGCAGTGGTGTTCTGGGAAATGAAAATGACATAAATATATTTGATTTCTGTCGTGAAAATGCCAATTATGTGTGCCATTATTAATAACAACATTTTAAAAAAAAAATAGCCATTTACATCATATATTGTCCAACATTTGGTTAGCCTTAAACGTAATGATCACGATTGAAGTTACCGTGACAAGCATTGAAAAGAGTTTTAACAGACTAAAAGTAATTGAAATACTGTATAATTTACGATTGATAGCGACATAAATCATGCAGATCGAACTCATGATTTTAACAATATATTTGGATTAAAAATGATTGTAAATACTAATGGTCTAACTCGTATTTACTTATTCATGTTTGATAGGCATCTTATTATTATATTATTATTACTTGACACCTCCATGGAGTCCCAGACTCATCGAAGGGGTTACTTGCTCTACAACTCTGTCTTCAACACTCAATCCTCTAACTACATCATCTACGCCAACGCTATCTATTGTCCACCACCACTAGTATTTTCACAGACAATCACAAACATCCATGCCCACGGCGGGATTCGAACCCGCAGCCTTTTGGTTGGAGAGCGGATACGCTGACCACTCAGCGGATACGCTTATGACATCTTATGATTACATGCAGTTTAGATGTTGATAAAAATGTTTACACAAACATAAGCACAAGTAATGGTTCAAAAATTCTCACTGTCGCTATGAAACGGATAGGTGAATCCACCTCATGAAGTTCGCGCTATTACTTTCGAAGTGTTTGTTAGTTTAAGCAGCGTTCTCCTTCATTCACCTTAAGCAAGCCACTGCATGCCACTCTTATAGAGTGGCATTCAGTTCTTGCGTCCCTTTTTGTCTTGTTTTTTATATATTTTTTTTATGTGCATCTTACTTACAAAAGGGCCTAAACCCGTAGTACTTTTGCATCATGTGTAGACTAAGGATTTTTATTTTTATTTTATCTATGTAATCCGTATAAGAGACCAAACATGGAACTATTTTTTTCAAGTCACTTCAGGCTCTCAGTAAACCTGCAGTGAAATTCATCTAAAAACAACCACAAACATCCATGCCCACGGTGGGATTAACCTGCCACCTGTTAGTGGAAGAGTGAGTATGAGTCACATTATGAGGGTAACTCATATACTGTATAGCATCATTATAGCTCCTGTCCAGTTAAATATTCTCACAGGTCTGAGAACTTTTGGATTACACTTTATGTTAATCCCTACTTCCCTTCTTGTTTAGAGTTGTCAGTTATATGCTAATTACTTAAGACTGTAAGAATGTTATACACAGGATTTTTCAGAGTGGCGACCATAAAGTGATTTTTTTCTAACCGGTGGAGTTAATCAATACACTTCTGTCATTTAGTGTGATTGTAGAAAATTCTTAGGAATAGGAAATTTCCTAAGAATAGGAAAATTATTTCCTATTCTTAGGAAATAAATTGTCAGACACCAACAAAAATAAACTAATATCAGCTGTTCCTTCACTTCCTTTAAAATTATAAATTATTAGTTTTAAGCATAGTGTAAACCAGGATTTCTCAAACTTTTTTCTACGACGGAACACTTCACAAATCCTGAAATGTTCACGAAACACCTTGGTTATTTTGTTATGTATTAATTAATAATTAATTGGTAATTTAGCTTATTTTATTGTTAATAATTGTTAATTAATTATTAATGAATGGAAATTAATTATTAATTAATAATTAATTAAACATCGATTAAACCATTATGGAGCCTGTGTAGCTCAGCAGATGTGGCGTTTGCACACCACGGCGCTCGATTGCACGAAGGAAGACTTAGTTTCGAGTCTAGTCGGCGACTAGAAGAAATTTTTCTAAGCCTTTTTTCGACCGGTTCCCGAGTTAGTCGATCTCTGGCACGGGCAAGCGGGTATTTCCTCCCGAAAACTCGGGTTTTTCGTACCGTAAACGCAAGAAAATCGACCGTAGAACCCACATTATTTCAGACATTAAATGTATTGTGTTAGGGACCACGAGATGGCGGCACATTTGAACCGTCTCTCTTCACTGTGTACTGCTTAATTAGTGATAGCCTTGGGCCATCTATCTCTGATTGGTACCAGTGGAGATTGAACTGCCCATTCAGTCTCCAAAAGTTAGATAGAGCTAAATGGCCTCGCCTACTCCCGTATACGGGAATAAAAAGGCGTTAGCCGATTTTTTTTTTTTAAAACCATTATTAAATTAATTTGTGCTGATTTTCGACGTATCCCATTCTGATCACCAAAAATTTATAATATTATAAGTACTTATGAGTGAATGCACTTTTTCTCCTGTGTGCTGGTTTTGTAGGTTAAATATAAATAAAATAAATGCGTAAATCTAAGCGTTAAGAAAAAATAATCATTTATTGTCAAATGTTAATTAGTAAAAACAAAACACATAAAAATAGTAAAACGTATATTGCAAATTAAGTTCTTAATGACTCTGAAGTTTTTGGGTCTTTGAATTACAAATTCTTTTGATATCAGGCACAATATTAGAAAGTGGAATTCTCATATTTGGTGTAGCGTCGAATCTGTTCCTGGACTCTGATTCGGTTACAGCATAATATGAAAATCCTGCCTCGCATAAATATGTCGTTGTAAAAGGAAGTAAAACAAGAATAGCTAGTTTTGACACGCTTGTCCAGAAATCATTTATTGGCAGTTCCTTGTATTTTTTTTAAAAATCAGAGTCACTAATTAAGTCAATTAGCTTTTCATAGTCACTTGCACTGAAGCCTGCTGGCTTAGCTATCACTGTAAATGGATTCAGAACCCAGGAATTGTCCTCACTGGATTTTGGAAAATATTGCAAAAGGGTTGATTGCAAGTCATGCAAGTGTTCTAAAATTACGTTAGATACTTCTTCATTTACTTTAGAATTTATTTCAGTCAAAAATTCATACAAGGTGGGAAAACAATCAAAATTAATCTGTTCAACTGTAGAAATCCAGAATTGGATTTCTACAGTTGAACAGTTGAACTTCCTATCAAAAGATGCAATTTTATCTCTTGTATTAAAAATCGTAATATTCTTTCCTTGTAATGATAAGTTAATTTCATTGCACTTTGTAAAAATATCTGCCAGATACGCAAGACTCATCAACCATGAAGAATTTCTTAATAATTCAATAAAATTTTGTCCTAAATTATGTGACATCAAGAAGACCATTAACTCACTATGAAGTTCAAAAAGCCTCAATAATGCTTTTCCTCTGGATAGCCATCTCACTTCAGTATGTAATAAAAGTGCGTATGTGCACTACCCATTTCATCGCACAAAATTTTAAATAATCTGGATTGAAGTGGTCGAGATTTTACATAGTCGATCATTTTTATGGCTTCATCCAAAATAGTTTTTAAATATGTAGGAATTCTTTTTGTTACTAGTGCTTGTCTATGCAAAACACAATGACTTTTGGTGGCTCTTGTAGCTACTTGCAGGATACGTGTTACAACTTCCTTCATCTTTCCTACCATTGCTTGAGCACCATCTGTACAAATATCAATACACTTCTCCTGACTGATTTCCTGTTTTGTAATATAATTATTAATATAGTTGAATATATCTTCTCCAGTAGTTTTTTCTTGTAAATATTCGCATATGAGTAAATCTTCTTCAATACTTTTATCAAATATGTAACGAACAAACACTAGTAATACAGCGAGTCCTGCGACATCTGTAGATTCATCCATTTGCAATGAATATTCACTGCAGTCTAAGTCGATGAATTAGCTCTTTTTCTATGTCAGCAGAAAGATCTTTGATGCGGCGTGAAACAGTATTATTTGATAATTGTACTGCATCTATTTTTTTAGCAACCTGCTTGTTTAACATGCATGTTACAATGTCTTTCACACAAGGCTTAATGAGCATCTCACCAATTTTATGACTAATTCCACTGAAATCAGTGATACAACATCAAATTCCCGAAATCAGTGCTGACAGAAGGACCTCCACCACGATAGCAAGACTACGAACAGGACATCATAGAGGAATGAAGATCAATACAGATGATACGAGAACACCAATACTGAACTGACACCCACTCATATCTTTACCTGTCCAGCAATTACAGCTGCCTTGTAAGAAATAGATCCTAATTCTGAACAACAGCTCTATACAAACAAAATCATAGACATAGCCAAAGCAGTACAAGGAGCACACGGAAACATCTAAGACTCTTCAAAGGACAAGACAACAACAACCAATTGTATGAGCTTCACCATGAAGTGCAATGCAGTAACTCACGTGAAAAGACTCCTCTGTTGCATTTTCAGTTGTAGCAATTGTAGCCATTTAAAGTTTAGATTTTTCTAGCGAGTCATGTCGTCCCTTAAAAAAATGTATATCTTTTCCTTGGTAATCAGTGTGTTTCATTTCAAGTGCCTACGAAATTTAGCTGGAGCCAAAGAACTGTTTACTAGTATTTTAATACACAAAACATCAGGAGCATGTGTATTGCCAATACACGTAAATCCATAATTTAAATAACTTTCATGGTACTTCCGTTTTGGTCTATTCTTAGATGATTCTTGTTCTTTAATATTAGTGTTTGAAGAAACCACAGTTTGCAATTCCATATCTTCTCCAATCATACGAATAGATGTGTCAGCAGAAGTACTTGCTCCTCCTTGTGTCCAAGTTCCTGTCTTTAAACAAGAATCCATGGGTATTTTTTCAATAATATTCAAATTCCAATATTTGTCAGAGCTATAATAAAAACAAATAGAATTGTGTCGTAAAGGTAACTTTAGTATGAAAAACAATAAAATTATAAATAAGAAATGTCAAATAATATAAAAGTAAACGAATAATGCAAAATAGTAAAAAAAGACTGGAACACACAAAAGTAAATATGAATTATAACAATACTTGTAAGAAAAGTACTAAACCGTATCAAATAATGTAAAAGCAATTGTAATAAGAATGATTTGATAAAATGTTCAGTAACAAAAATTAAACAGTTCGAAATAAATCAGATATTAATTATAAAATTAGTTAAAAGAGTAAGAAGAAAGAGCCTGTGTAGCTCAGTGGATGTGGCGTTTGCACACCACGGCGCTTGACCGCATGAAGGAAGACTTAGTTTCGAGTCTAGTCGACGACTAGAGGAAATTTTTCTAAGCCTTTTTTCGACCGGTTCCCGAGTTAGTCGATCTCTGGCACAGGCAAGCGGGTTTTTAGTCCTGTAAACTCCAGAAAATCGACCATAGAACCCACATTATTTCAGACATTAAATGTATTGTGTTAGGGACCACGAGATGGCGGCACATTTGAACCGTCTCTCTTCACTGTGTACTGCTTAATTAGTGATAGCCTTGGGCCATCTATCTCTGATTGGGTACCAGTGGAGATTGAACTGCCCACTCAGTCTCCAAAAGTTAGATAGGGCTAAATGGAAAAAAAGGCGTTAGCTGATGAGTAAGAAGAATTCGTTTTTTAAAAGTCACCTTGCCTAATCCCTATATTCGGGAATAAAAAGGCATTAGCTGATTTTTTTCCTTGAGGGCCCGGTCCCAAGAAATTTACTCATAAATACCTTTCCAAATTTTTTTAAAGTTCATACATTAACATAAGTATTAATAATTAATTATGGCATAATCATAAAAAGAATATTAGTATACTTATGTATACAGTGTGGCATGTTGACAAATATAAATTACATTTAAATTAGTTAACAATCACTGGACTAATGAAATGTTGTAGCATGTTGTAGTTTCTTCAGGCAAACATCATTAAATTAATTTGTGCTGATTTGCATTGACATATCCCATTCTGATCACCAAATATATTTATAATATTATTATAAGTACTTACCAGTAAATGCAGACTTTCTCCTGTGTGCTGGTAGTTTTCCCCTCCTTTTGTACATCCTGGAGATCTTTGTAGGCTTGAGGTGGATGACTCACTATCTGTTCTGTCACAAACACCTTCAGTAAGAGATTTCTTAATACCAGAATTAAACAAAGTGCCTTGTCTCTTATTCATATTAATTTTAACTCTGTATTCCTATCACTTTTAAAAAAATCATGGCACTCTGGTTTCATAACAAGCACTTACATACTGCAATACGAACTTGCGAAGAAAGTATTCAGTAGTAATAGATTTGCCGGATACAGATTACCTTAATCTTCAATTTCAGTGGAAAAATTTTCTTTATACTTCTTTGCTGATTAGTCACTGATATTTGCAAAGCAGATGTTATTTCATTCAGTTTTGAGAACACTCTGCCCATTGTTGTAATCGGCTTGCAGGCAATTTTTATGACCGGTCATAAATGGCAGTATTCTCTTTCCCGATTGTTGAAAGATTTCAATGTGTGAAAATTAGCAATAATTCATGAATACTTCCATGTTTAAAAATATGCTGCTTGGTCACTGCCATTTGCTACACAGATGTCATTTCCTTCAGTTTTGTGAACAGAAGATATGACAACAATTGTTGTAATGTGCTTGCAGGCAATTTTTATGACCCGTCATAAACGTTTCAACATTTGGGAAAGGGAATAACAGCATTATTCCCTTTCCCAAATGTTGAAACGTTTCGATGTGTGAAAATTAACGATACACAGATGTCATTAGGTGTTCTGGGTCTGAGCTTTTCGACATATTCACGAATATTATTCTCCTCAGAATATTTTTACTATAAAATATTTATTCATAAAAAATGCTTAGAAAACTAAAATGACAAATTTCAGAACTTCTCGCAGAACACCTATTCACCTTCCGCAGAACACAGTTTGAGAAACCCTGGTGTAAACCATTCATCTGATTTTCACATTCCAGTGAGCAGTCTAGATTCGAAATGGCTCAGTACATAATTTTAACAAGAGGCTGTATGTCGAATACTGCTGTTGGAAATGATTCAAGAACTAGTTGGCAAAGCTGCATATATTTCTCTTCCTCCCCCCCCCTCTATGTGTGTGTGTGTGATATAAAGCTTTAGAATTGCTAATTCAAGATAGTGCATTTGTGTTAAGCCAGCGAGACCTTTTAGGAATACTGACAACAATACTGGTCTACTGACACTATCAAACCTGCCAGCTAATTTATGTTGAAATTCAAATTTTTTACGATAAATTTTAAATATATTTTTAAGATAAAATAAATCAACATTAAGTATTGCGGGAAAAAGCAAAACAAAAAGCACTACGCAACGTAGCGTTTAATAAATAACTCAAAAATCCCTTTTATCCTTTTTTTTCTTTCTTCCACTTAGCTGTTTTCAGCTAAATGAAACCTTACCTGTGTGTAGGGTTGCCAGATTTTGGAAACCAAATACGGGACACAGGTGACCAAAAGCATGATGATGCTTTATGGCATTTCGGCCGAAATAATTATTTCGGCAGCAATAACTTTTCCTTTCATTACCGGTATTTGGTTTTACTAAGTATCAATACTTTTGGAATTGGAACTCGAAATGCTCAATTTATGTTTCTGAGTGTTAATGTGTTGTGTAATATCCAATCGTCCCCTCATATGCAATACTAAACGTTCGTTTACAGATTTTGCATTCAACTTCGTCGTTATGTTTTTCTTTTGCAATAAAATTATATTCTTTCGAATAATCATCGTTAAAAACGCATTTCGTTTTGGCATTGTTAAGGGCTTAAGGAAAGAAACAAAATTTAATTTACCTTTGTATAATTAATAAAGAAAATTAATTTACCTTTAATTATATATTTTATGTATTAACCAAATATTGTACGTTCGAAAAAAGCGAGATATTATTTTTTTTAATAATTATTGAAATAACATCCACTTACTGCACCGCACAGTGTCCAAATAAAAACTGTTTGAAAATAAGCAAATGCAATATATCTTACGGACTTATAAATAAAATTCTTATACTAAATAAGAAGCGACCAATGAAAGGAACCGTCGCCGACATAAACTGTAAACACAATTAATCTCCTCTGCCAATTTTTATGGTTTACAAATCAATTTAAGTTGGATTATTCGAAAAGAATTGCTTAACATAATATTTATAATCTTATCTTTTCATTAAAATACGGGACATTAGGCTGTCCCTACAAGTACTATACGGACAGCAAAATTTCGACGTAAAATATGGGACGTCTCACAAGCCTACCTGTATGATGTAATTTGTTTGTGGTAGGGGAATAATGCTGATTTACGAAAGTAGATGATTTGGCATATTTGGCGTCAGAATATCTCCATGTTTTAAGCTTTGAAATAATACTTAACACGTTTGCTGCCAACTACGAGTATACTTGTAGTTGGTAAGCCAGCTACGAGTATACTCGTATTACGCTTACTGCTGGCAAACGAGATTACTGTACTGACCTTGAAGAAGTGAAAATGATTGGCTTGTGGAGCTAGCATCAAAACTGTATATTCTCATAGAAGGTATATGCTCTGCACAAGCCAACTACGAGTATACTCGTAGGACGCTTACCGCCGGCAATGAGATTACCGTACTGACCTTGAAGAAGTGAAATTGCTCGGCGTACGGGAACAGACTATGCCAAAGTAGCTTGGCAGCGAACGTGTTAATATAATAATAATAAAATTCTAAAGATTAAGATTTAAGCGCCTCCGTAGCGCAATTGGAAGAACGACAGTATGTTGTGCCCTTCGATTAGAAAAGGCCTAAGTTCGATTCTCGTCATGATGGGAGGAATCTTTATGTGGACTTTTTCAATTGATGGTTAGCCTATCATACGGAGGTAGCAGGGTTTTTTCTTCCGGAAGGTCTGGTTTTTCATCCCGCATACAGACAAATCGGCCTTTCAGAACACGCAATTTACAGACAAAAAATTACGTGTTCTGAAGGGCAGTGGTGGTGGGCTGTAGATGGCGTTGATGTAGATGATTTGTAGTAAGGTTCCGTGTAGTAGTGGAGACGGAGAGTTGTACAGTAGGTGTCCTCCCACGATGAGTCTTCAGACTCCTTGGAGATGTCACGAATAATAATATAACAGAATTAGCCGATTTCTCTATCTATTTCTGAACACAGAAAATACACTTAGTTGTTTACATTGGTTTTCTTTCTTTCTTTCTCTTTTTTTTTTTTTTTTAATAGAGTATGATCATTATGTGTGTGTGTGTGTACAGTACACTGTAATATATCATCATAATATATATAATCAATACTATCATCGTTATTAAAATCCTAACATGATCATTACGCATGTGTGTATGCATGTGCGCGTGCGTGCGTGCAGTACACTGTTGTTATATCTCTGATTTTTCTCTTTATTGTTATTATCTTTAAGTGTTGTTTTTCCATTTGTCCTTTATCTTATGTTATAATCAGTTATTTCGTTTGCTGACAAATTTATAGTTATTTTATGACTGCGTCAGCCAGCAACTGAATTCTGATATACTATCTTAGATTACTATGAAAAAAGGAATGCAGGGATCAAGAGGTTTGCAGTCGTGGTCCCGTTTCTTTAATTACTAATGGATTTCCCTCTAATGCACGGTTCGTGAATTTTCAAGCAGCAATTCAATCCACAGAAACATGACACTCATTTGGTTTAAATATAAGAAATATATTTATTTTGGCAAAAACATAGAGATACACTTTAGTCAAACTTTCAATTCTAAAAAAAAGAGTCTGAGCTCCCCCCTTTCTTAAATTAACGCATCCAAAAGGTTCTACTCTATAATCTCATATATTATCAAATTCGTACTCTTTCTTACATACCTATTCTCACACTCTGTTAATTTATACTGAATTGCTCATTATTATACATAGAAAATACACATATATATATAGATTTATTCTACAATCCTGGCATGGATTATATCAGATGTGTTTCATCTGGCAAGTCATACATGAGACAGCATTCCTTCTTATATTCAAAACTTTGTCCCCCACCCAGAATTTTAGCTAGCATTCAAATCTAAACTCAACATAATAACATTAATTTTCTTCTTCCAGTATAAACGGTCCGAAGCCTTGGCTTCCTATTCGGCTCTAGCCTAAGATGCCGCTTGTAGACAAAATGTCCAAAGGAAGACAGTTCTCTAAGCACAACACAGAAATTGGCTATTTTCTCAACGTTCAGTTCTCATTCCTCTCTGGTTACTCTATCGTAATACAAAAGGTTTCAGCTTACCGTTCTTGTTTTATCTGGTAAATTTAGGACCTTCTTAGTTAGATTCTTGGATCTCCCCACCGTATTTTCTTCAATGGTGTCTCCGCTATTCTTTTGTTCTATTCGAAAAGAACACTCCTTCACTGACTTGTACACTAGAGTTGATTCACCAGTGGCCCTTTCTTCTAGAACTCTGGTTGCATTTTAGCTGCAGCTATTGGTCCACTTGGCACGTACAGCAAAGGGGAAACTCTTGCTGTGCATGACGGCAAGCTTTCACAGCTACACAGCTCTCCGCTCAGGAAACCAGGAACAGACGAAAAAGAGAGAGATTGAATTCCCCGCCGAAACCTATATACCACAAAACAGCGCCCTCACTTGGTGGTGTCGTCATGCATACGGCGGCAACCGATTGGTTACCGCAGCTCCGAACTGTCTTTGTCATGGCTTAATACTCGCATCAACTTATATACATCTTTTTAGCAATTTTATATGAATTTCCTATTTTAAATATTTCACAAACATTCTCTGTTCAAGTTGTGGGCTTCTCTAATATTAGTTAATATCTACAAAACTGAATATATATATTTTCTAGGTCATTAAATAGTCACATTTTCCATCTGGAGGCATAAGTATGTCCTTATCCATCCATTCTGGCATTATCTTATGTTGGGTCGGAAAAAGGATGACCCATCAAAAGTGAATCAGCACTTTTCCGACACAACACTATAATATATATATAATCAATAATATATCATCATTAATAAAATCCTAATGTTTACCCTCAAGTTTTACAGAATGCTATAATAGTACTACGTGACGAGTTTACTGTGAGGTCTTATATTTCGGTCTTCTAAGACAGTGGTTCCCAAACTTATGGATGTCAAGGCCTTTGAAAAATTAAAATATTTAACGGTCCTCATCGAAAAAAAAAAAATCCTAATACTGACATATATTATATTAAAATTATTTTATTTATATTCAATACAAAACATACACACCAAGAGTATTTCTTTCCCGCGCATCGCTCGTACCTTTGCACACTAGCAATGAAACATTAATTAAACTGTGAGATTTTAAATGGGCGTTTTAATTGAGCGCTTTAATTGAGTGCAAGATTTTGCGTTTGTAAGCTTTTTTTGTGCTTCTTATCAATATCTTTGAAATGCAACTTATACGAATAAGCATATATTTACTAATATTTATTAAGCGGCGAAATATGCATGAAGCAAAATTTGTGAACCAACACCGTGTGATTTTTTCCATTAAAATATAAAAAAAAAACAAAAAAAAGAAATAATATATAATAAAAATTATATAACTTTCTTTTAAGATAAAAAATATCTACTTAGTCTTAAAACATTTTAAATTTGTTTTAATTATTTCACGGCACTCTCAACAAAACTAATGCCTTCCCCCCCAAGGGGGCCATGACCCACAGTTTGGGAAGCGCTGTTCTAAGACACTTCTGACTACATAGATCTTGTTTTTTCTTGCCATCATGGCATCAAATACCTGTTTTGCTAGCCTGTCATATTCTGCAACTTCTTGTTTTCTTTAACAATCTTTCCGTGGAATTACTCCAGACATCTAGGATATATTTATCTTCAGTCTTCATGTAACCTTTTATCATCTCTATTATTATTTATTTATTATTTATTGGATTACACTAGATATTAATCCATAATTCCCTTCCTATTAAGATTTGTCGGTCATGCTTCTCAATTTAAATGTTTTCATTTGCTTCCCGAACAATTCACTATCTTCCTAATATTTATCTTTTATGTGTATATTCCTACCTATCTTCCCATGTCTTTTGTTCAGCTAGTTTTACAATTTGTTTCGCTTTGTTACATTTTTCTCTGTATTCTCCCAGAGTACACACGGATTTGTTTGCTAGAACTTTTGATGTATTTTCTTCTTTTTCTAATAATTGCTTCCGTGATTACACTGTGGAGTAGTGATTTTCCGGTTTTTGCAGATAATAAATTTGCAAAAACAGATTAATTAATCTGTTTTTGCAAATTTATTAAAAAAAAAAAGATTACACAATTAATGTTTTCTTCAAAGTTTAATTTTTCTTTTCAAAGTGCTTCATTTTTCCCCCCTCAAATAATATATGTATATATTTGAACTTGCGGTTCACCTCTGATATCTAATATCATAAAATGATAAATAAATTCGGATATTTTAATGGCACTTGACCTATTTTCAATAAGTTCGCATCTTGGAATATTATTCATGTTAGTGAGAAGTAAGTTAGTTTATGTATATCGTGTTAACAATATACGTAAGCAGCATAGAAAATATCAATGAACAGTTTAGAAACGGAGTTTGTCTCTCTCTCAGGAAGGATGTGGTTGTCTGAAAAGGAACAGGTTATTACTTATGATATGGTTACGTATTATTGTATTGTTTCAGTCCCTGTGTTGCATGTTTGTTTATGGTGAGTCTCATTTCTTGACCTCCGAAAATCATAAAAAATATGTGTGCATTTATTTTGTAGAAATCGGTATGATGTTAACTGAAACACGTGTGCTAATATAGGTGGTTTGGGATTATGCAATAAGCAATGTAAGTGTTTTTCAATGGACACAACATTTTCAGGATGCTTGAACATCTGGAAATGAAGAATCTTTAACTTAAGTGCTTTTGTTTCATGGCAAATCACAAAGATTAATTTATAGTGAGTATATCGTTAATGTAGCACGGTTATCTCCATAAGAATGGATGTCAGGCGAAAGACCTTATCACGACAATGGTCTTACAGATTCAGTTCGGCTTGTGCTCAAAGTGGTTATATGTGCATTATTCTAGTGTGACATATTTTGTCTACTGTACCATTTCCGATTCCAGACCAATTAGCACACCAGGCGAATAACAACAAGGGCAGGAGTGGGAAACCCTTTGCACATGTGCCAAATGTGGCACGCCGACGACTTTTTTTCTGGCATGCAACCCGGGGGTCACCTTAAAAATAATTAAATAAATAAATACATATCCAACATCTTAACCTAAAGGAACTTCAAGAAGTGATGAAAATAGTAACCAAGGTTGTTAATTGCATTTCTGCATGTGCATTAAATAAAAGACAATTTCAGATTCTATTGAATGAGGTGGATTCGGTGTACTAATGATGTACAATAGTGTTCGTTGGCTTAGTCGGAGTCTTGTTCTGAAACGATTTGTTGAATTCCTGGATGAGATAAATCTCTTTTTTGACTAATCAACAAATATTTTATAAAGAAATGTATGACATCGTGTGGATTTGTAAACTCATGTTTTCTGCCGATTTTTGCGAACATTTAAATTACTTAAACTACAAGGCTCTGGTAAGACCCTTGGTGTTATGTTTGATGACATAAAGGCATTTGAAATGAAACTAGGAGTTTTTAAAAGGGATGTAGACAGCAAGATTTAGATATTTTCTAAACCTAAAGAAATAATCAGTGATCTCCAAAAGGATAACAAAACAGACTGCCAATGTCTTCACATATTTTTAAACGTCATTGTGTCAACTGTTGAGTCTGTCTTAGATTTGTTAAGTTCAGAGAATTAGAAGAGACCAAAATTCAATAAGTTTCCAGATAATATGAAACTGGATGAATTAAACTTGCAAATGTTTTCGTGGATAAATATGGATGATTTTGAAATGCAGTTGATTGATTTTCAGAGTAGCTCGATTTGGAGGCAGAAATTTGTTGACCTCAGAGTTGACTTGGAAAATATTGAAATAGAGATTAGAGACCGGAGTAACAGACAGAACTTCAGAAAATTAGGTATGTATTAAGGATTTGGAATACTATTCCAGAAACTACTGTATGTTTAAAAACCCTTGCAAGAGCATTACTATCCATTTTTGCATCTACATATTCTTGTGAATCATTGTTCTCAGTGATGAACTTGTCAAGTCTCATAATAGGAATACGAGACTTACAGATGAAACTAGTAGCGCATTCATATCCCTAAAGGTTACAAAATATAAACCTGATATAAATTATCTCATCAGTGATGCAACAGAAGTATCATTGATACTAAATAAATAAATAGTCCACTATTTTTCTTTCTCTAGTTTAGATTTGAAGTTTTCTGCTCAAAAATGGTAAAGATTAACTTCTATGTAATATATTATGTCATATGTCATTATACTATGTCATATGCATAATAACATAAAAATAATATTTTATTTTATCTGTAATTTTTATGTATTACTCGCAAGGGATAAAGAATTAATAAAAGAATATGTTTAATTTTATTTTCTTTTATTGTGCTTTAGTCAAGTAAAACGATTACGAGATTGTGCACTGTAGCATATTGTTGGAAAAGCTTTAAAAAACTTATGTTGATTGATCTTTATAAAAAAAAAAAAAAAAAAAAAATTAAGAATTATTATTTACTCTTTTGCTGATCTTAAAAATTCAGCAAAAGAGTACATAATATAATTAATATACAGAATTTAAATTGTGTGGCTGTATATGGCAGCTAGAATTCCACTTAAAGGCAAATAAAAAATATCCATGCTATCGACAGGGTAGAAGGACTTTTAAGTAAAAATTCCGCCACTAATTCATTCATTCAATCTTACATCATTTACAATAATCACTCTTACAATATTCTTTGATTTTATTGCTCTAGTGCGAGTTTTGATTATTTGAAAAGGTTCTCCCAATATTTAAAAGACACGAAATAATAAAATATTCCCTAAAATTATGGTTGGCACGTGAGAAAATTTTTTCTCACGTGCCAACCATCAAAGATTTGGCGATTTTGGCATGCACACTTAAAAAGGTTGCCTACCCCTGAACTAGGGCATTCTCTCTGTTGTTCAAGATTCTTTTAACTTCGTGTGTCCCAACTATAAGTTACTCGACTCTGTCGTTTTTCCATGTGACCTTGGGTTACCTTTTCAGAAGACAGGCCGTGCTCCTTACGTATTTACTTGGTTCTCTACTAATTTTTTTTTCTCTTTTCCTCGGCAAAAGATTTAATATTTGTGCATAAACAGACTGCAAAAGAGGAATCTTTCGGTGGTATTAAAAAAAAACAAACTTACGCACATTTTGTATAATAAATTTAGTTTAATCCTTTATCCAAGTGTGAGCAAACAAAGTTTGCGCCTGAAAGTATCTTCAGGACTGGGTTAAGGTGGTACACACTAGGGCAACTCGTTGCAAAGGTGGAGCAAGCTACCAACACTCCTATCCTAGTATCTCCTATAATGCAAAACACATCTCCTTGCGGATATGTCTATTGTTATGCATTAAGGGAAGGGCCACTACCCAGACCGGTTTCGACCTTTATTGAGGTCTCTTCAGTGGGAGCCAGGCCCAAGTCGAGATATCAGGCAGAAGCATTTGCAGGTCATCTCCACCTATAGGAATTGCCAATTGGTGTGCCACCCTTTTTTAATAAATTACTCTGGATTTAGAGAAAGATGTTGAAAGTTTATTTTCCACTTGGTTAGAGTATAATAAATTTAGTTTAATCCTTTATCCAAGTGTGAGCAAACAAAGTTTGCGCCTGAAAGTATCTTCAGGACTGGGTTAAGGTGGTACACACTAGGGCAACTCGTTGCAAAGGTGGAGCAAGCTACCAACACTCCTATCCTAGTATCTCCTATAATGCAAAACACATCTCCTTGCGGATATGTCTATTGTTATGCAAGGAGATGTGTTTTGCATTATAGGAGATACTAGGATAGGAGTGTTGGTAGCTTGCTCCACCTTTGCAACGAGTTGCCCTAGTGTGTACCACCTTAACCCAGTCCTGAAGATACTTTCAGGCGCAAACTTTGTTTACTCACACTTGGATAAAGGATTAAACTAAATTTATTATACTCTAACCAAGTGGAAAATAAACTTTCAACATCTTTCTCTAAATCCAGAGTAATTTATTAAAAAAGGGTGGCACACCAATTGGCAATTCCTATAGGTGGAGATGACCTGCAAATGCTTCTGCCTGATATCTCGACTTGGGCCTGGCTCCCACTGAAGAGACCTCAATAAAGGTCGAAACCGGTCTGGGTAGTGGCCCTTCCCTTAATGCATAACAATAGACATATCCGCAAGGAGATGTGTTTTGCATTATAGGAGATACTAGGATAGGAGTGTTGGTAGCTTGCTCCACCTTTGCAACGAGTTGCCCTAGTGTGTACCACCTTAACCCAGTCCTGAAGATACTTTCAGGCGCAAACTTTGTTTGCTCACACTTGGATAAAGGATTAAACTAAATTTATTATGCTCTAACCAAGTGGAAAATAAACTTTCAACATCTTTCTCTAAATCCAGAGTAATTTATTAAAAAAGGGTGGCACACCAATTGGCAATTCCTATAGGTGGAGATGACCTGCAAATGCTTCTGCCTGATATCTCGACTTGGGCCTGGCTCCCACTGAAGAGACCTCAATAAAGGTCGAAACCGGTCTGGGTAGTGGCCCTTCCCTTAATGCATAACAATAGACATATCCGCAAGGAGATGTGTTTTGCATTATAGGAGATACTAGGATAGGAGTGTTGGTAGCTTGCTCCACCTTTGCAACGAGTTGCCCTAGTGTGTACCACCTTAACCCAGTCCTGAAGATACTTTCAGGCGCAAACTTTGTTTGCTCACACTTGGATAAAGGATTAAACTAAATTTATTATACTCTAACCAAGTGGAAAATAAACTTTCAGCACATTTTGTTTTTTTTATAGCTTTGTGTTCAAGTATCTTGGAATGCGTTTGAAACTCTGTATATCGCAACGTTGGCATCCTTGAATACTCAGTTACTCACCGATGGGAGAGTGTGTTAATATCATTTAGCCGATGAGTGTCTGTGACATGATTTTTCTTTCCTCAGCAGACTGGTTGTAACAAGTACGGTAGTTGTCAGTAATAATTTATCCTCGTAATAACTTTAGATACTTCAAGGCGGTACGGAACAACAATTGCCATTATAGGGTGTACATGGAGAAGAAAATTCACGGATATGCTTGTAAGATTACATATCTTCACATCGGCATGTAATGACGGATTTGCATCTAACGTAAACAATACAAAGAACTTATAGTGGATCCCATATTTGGGATCCACCATATACACAAATATCTTCAAATTATAGCAGGACCATCATTGTGGATTAGAAAAAATTTTGAATTGGTTAGAACAGGCTTGCCAGATGTTCCGTATATACAGGACTGTCCTGTATTTTACGTCAAATTTTGCTGTCCCGTATTGTACTTAAAGGAACAGCCTAATGCCTCGTATTTTAATGAAAAGATAAAATTATAAATATTATTATTATTATTTGTCACCTCCAGGGAGTCCAAAGACTAATCGAGAGAGGGCAAATGTTACGTTAAGCAATTATGATTTTCGATATTTTTTTTGAATAATCCAACTTAAATTGATTACTAAGCCATAAAAACTGACCATTCGAGGAAATTGTGTTTACAGTTTATGACGGCTGCATAGCAGTGACAGTCCCTTTCATTGGTCGCTTTTTATTTAGTACAGGGTGGCACAAAAGTAGCGAAGGGGTTTACAATAATAATAATAATTTTTTAAATTGTAAATTTTGAATTTATTTCTCTTCAAAACATATAATCCATGGAGAATTTTATGAGCTAGGTATGGAAGACTATGTCCTGTAAGTGTCCGCCATTTTCAGCTTTACAAAGTTGGGCTCTTTTGAGAATTTTCCATTACGTATGTCAGAGTATCTGGCGTTAATTCCCGTATTTCGACTTGAATGTTCTCCTTGAGCTGCTCTATGGTTCTGGGTTTATTTACATACACCCTCTCTCAAATCTCCTTTAAGACCCCTCTCATGGCTCGCACAGTGTGTGCAGTGACCCCATCCTATTGAAACCACATCTCTGGAGTATCAGCAAGAGCTGGTCTTAAAAAATTGTTGATCATATCGTGATATCGCTCACCGGTTACAGTTACACGCATCCCATGAATATGATGGCGAGAGGCTTGTCGGGTCTGGATTATTGAACGATGATATTCAAAATAAAGCTCTATGATATTGGTTCATTGCATAATGGTGTAATGTTCCATACTGAATCTCCCAGATGTACTTCACAAACTCTGAAAAGAAAAATTAGAACATTGAATTTCAAAAAGTTATGATTTTTTTCAACCCCTTCGTTTCTTTTGTGCCACCCTGTATAAGCATTTTATTTATAATTCTGTACAGATATATTGCATTTGCTTATTTTCAAACAGTTCTTAATTGGACATTGTGTGGTGTGATATTGGTACAGTACGTGGATGTTATTTCAATAATTATTAAAAAATAATATCTCGCCTTTTTCGAATGTGTGATATTTGGTTAATACATAAAATATATAATCATCATCATCTTCATCAAATTCCTGCTATGTACCCTCAAGGGGTGTACAGGATATGATAGTACTACATGAAAAATTTACATCATTATTAATTTGCTATCTACAATTTTCCTCCAAATCAGTCTGTTACTTGTCAAGACTCCAACATTATCAGATCTTATATTTCTATCGTCTGTACACTCTGGTGTCCTGCACCAGGGAGAAAACATCACTATCAACAATAACATAGTCAATGAGACTTTTCTTATTCCTAGCCTCTTCTCTCCATGTGAATTTGTGCACATTTTTATGTTGGAACATGGTGTTAGTAATAACCAGTCCATGTCCTGAGCAGAAATCCAACAGATATTTGCCATTATTATTAGCTTTGCTCTTTTCTCCAAATTTTCCCAAAATATTTTTGTATGTCTCACAATCATTTCCTACTCTGCTATTTAGATCCCCGACAAGGACCAACTTTTCATTTTTCATTGTGTCAGTGGCTTTTTCTAAAGCCTCAAAAAATTCCTCCACTTCTACCTTAGTAGAACCTTCTGTGGGACTATAGGCACATATAAGTCTCATTGTCCAGTTCCCCATTCTCATATTTGCCCACATTACTCTACTTGAGACTGACTGCCATTCAAGAAGATTAGCCTCGTATTTTGTGTTGAATACTATGGCTACACCTTCTTTTCCCTGTAGAAAGTATTTTTACCTTGGGTATAATTATGTTAAAGATACCAAGCAATTTTTAAACCTGGTTTTACTCCATTTTTTCCCAAGTAAGCAAACAGACAAAAATGTCAAGTTTGCGCCTGCAAGTGATGCAAGACTAGCTGATCCTACAGGTAGTGCAAGACCAAGGCAACTCGTGGTAGAGGTGGAACAAGCTCCGAGGAGCTTGTTCCACCTCTTTTCCACCTTGTTTCCAGCCACTTTTGCGACATGTCCCCTAAACTTCAACTCCCTATCCACCAACACTCCCAAATCCCTGGCCTCATCAATCTCCTGGAGTACCGTTCCACCAATGTGATATACTGCTGCTAATCTTTTCACCCCATAACCTTACACTTTGCCACATTAAATCGACATTCATTTTCCTTAGCCCAGTCCTCCAAACTATCCAAATCATCTTGCAAAATTTTGACATCCTGTGCATCACTATTGCTGTACCCAACTTTGCATCATCAGCAAACAAATGAACACTTCCTCTCAGATCCTTTCCTATATTGTTAATGAACAAATTGAAAAGTAGTGGTCCAAGAACAGAATCCTGCGGCACACCACTAGTCACAGTCCGTCTTTTGGACTCTACTCTTGAATAAACCCCTCTCTGATATCTTTCCATCAACCACCCTCCTATCCCTCTCACCAACCCTATATCCATCCCCATATGCTGCAGTTTACTGATTAGAATTTCATGTGGTATCCTGTCAAAGGCCTTAGCAAGGTCAGCAGAATCACTATAAACCCATTACCCTTATCCAGTTCAGCCGTCACTGTGTTATAAAACGTGAGCAAGTTACTGAGACATGATCTAATCTTCACAAAACCTTGTTGTCCCCCATACAGTATCCCATTTTCATCTATCCAATCCTGTATTTTTCTCTTGACTAATTTCTCCAAGACCTTGACAACAATTCCTGATATGCTAATCGGTTGGTAATTTACAACAGCAGTCTTGGAACCTCCTTTATGCAGTAGAACTATTTTCCCCTCTTTCCATCCCCTCGGAACTAACCCAGACCCGAGACTCAAATTAAACAAAATGGTCAAGGGCACTGACAATTCGTTAGCCGCTTCACGTACGACACGAGCTGGTATACCACCCAATCTCACAGATGTATTGACTTTGAGGTTTTGTAATAGACTACTCACCTCCACTTCACTCACCACAATTCCTGTATAATCTATTGGTTCATTCATTCCTGCATTGTCACCACCTGGATGATATATTCTTGCAAAGTGCTCGCTCAGTAATTGTACTATATCAGCTGATTCGGTTACCTCCCTACCATCGACATTCTTTAAAATCATTCTGTCATATACATTTTTTCTTTTACTTGCAACATATCGAAAAAATAGTTTGAGATTGTCTTTAGCCTGCATGGCTAATGTTCTTTCATAATCCGTTTTTGCTTTTCTTACCACACTCGTTACCTTTCTGGCCTGCGCTTTATACCGTTCATGTGCCTGCCAGTCACCTTTCTCGTTAAATTCCCTCCATAGTTGTTTCTTTTTTTGCAGCTCAAGCTTAATGGTGTTATTCATCCATTTAACCCCTACTTGATTTATTATTCGGACTCTAGGTATGCAGTCAGCGATTGCCTCATGCAAACACTTCCTAACCACCTCCCATGCACTATCAACATCTAGCCCTTGCAGTTTTACATGCCATGGCACCGAACCAATCAAACTCCTAAGCTTGTCATGCTTTCCAGCCCGATAATTCCACATGTATCCTGTCTTAATTGTAAATTCCACACCTTTAGCCAACTCCCAAGTCAAGACCCTCTGATCACTCTCACCAATTGGTGGCAACGTGGTCATATTCGTTACAGCCAAATTCTCAGATGCAATTACTAGGTCAAGCACTCTCTGACCCTTAGTATTTTCCATTACATGCTGTCGCAGATAGTTATCCCTTAATAATCACATAAAATCCAATTCCTTCCTCCTATGTGTCCTCTCCTCCTTCCAATTAATGTTACCATAGTTGAAATCACCCATAATAATTATTCTCCTTCCACTCATTTCTTCTATTTGCTTATGCATACTATCTCCACCGTCTATTCTATCACCTGATGTATAGCTGCATCCAACTGTATATTTTGTTCTGCTAGTTTCAATCTTACACCAAATAGCCTCAAATGTGCTATTTTCTCTATCCTGCATTTCCACTTCTATTCTCCTTGGCCATAGTTCATCAGCTATCATCACTAACACTTCTCCCCCCATTTTATTCTCCCTGTCACTCCTGAACACACCATTATGGTAAGATTACTTACGTTTTACTGAAAGTGAGTTAGCCAGTCTCATATGGATGTGGAACTGTTTTTCTTTCTGTAAAGTTTATTATTTTTTATGTTAGTTATGAGGATCAGCTGAGGGAATGTGGACTGCAGAGTTTGGTAGATAGGAGGAGAGGTGATATGATTGAGACTGTTGATAAGTAGTTACACGGTTGACACTGAGGAGTTCTTTTGCTTGGTGGCACAGAGGGAAGGAGCAAGGACAAGGGTCCATCCGGAAGTTGCAAAAAGAAGCTGTGGGCAAGAGGTTGAGGTGTGGTTTCTTTGCATGGAGGAGTAGTTGAACCATGGAATTAATTGCCTGATTGAGAGCAAGAATGGTCAATGAGTTCAAGGAGTGGTATAATAGCCTGTGTTTCTTAGGAAGGACCTCCCATAATGAGTCTTGACTCCATGGAGGCCTGAATAATAATAATAATTTAGTGTTTTGACTAATTTCTCTTGTTCTATATAAATTTAGTTGACTTCCTGCCATATCAGCTTTGTTGATTCTGTTGTCTAATTCCATATTTAATTTACCTTCTTCACTAAAAATCGTGCCTAAGTAGCTGAAATGTTTTACTTGTTCTATAGGGTTTTCTGTTCACAATGAAGTTACATTTTCAGTGCTTCTGCCTATTCATTGACTTTGTCTTGTTATTAGCGACCTTCATACCATATCTATTACAACAGTTATTCAATTTAGTCAGGGAATCTTGCAGACTTCTAGCGGATTTATTTAGAAGTATAACATTATCCGTATAAAGCAAAGAGCTGATATTAACATCTCAAATTTTGATATCAAGTTTAATATACTGCTTTCCTTCATAATGTGATCCATATAGATAATGAATAACAAAGGGGAAAATGTACATCCTTGTCTGACACCAGATTTAACATTAAATCACCTTTCTGTACTTCCTTCAATTCTAACTGCTGATTTACAACTCAAATAACTGCTAAGTATTGCTTGATATAATGTCACACTGACACCATACTATTGTAGCATTTTGAATAGCTTTTCTCTTGGCACCTTGTCATATGCCTTTTCCAGATCTACAAAACTTAAATAAAGATCCTTGTTATATTCCCATGATTTCTCAACAATTTGTCATATAGTGAAAATCTGATCCTGACAGCCTCCATTTGGCTTGAATCCAACTTGTTCTTCATTCTTCATCAACCTTCTCTTCCACAATCCTTCTCAACCATTTCTCAAGCAAACTTGCATAAATCTTACCAGGAATACTCAGTAGAGAAATACATCTGTAATTCTCACATTCAGTTTAATTTCCCTTTTTATATGCAGGTATGAGAGCTCTACTCCAATCATCTTGAATTCATACCTGTGTACAGATCTTCTGAACTGTGCACTGCAGCCACTGTAAGACTTTTATACCTCCATAGTTGAGCATTTGTGGTCGAATATCATCTATTCTGACAGCTTTGTTTCATTTAGAAATTTTTCGAAGTAATTACTCCATACTTCAAGGATATATTTTTTTCTCTCCAGTTTTCATGTTACCTTTATCATCTCTAATTCACTTTACAGCACTCTTTCCTCCATTTCTGGGCTTCTTCACTAACCTCCAGAATATCTTGCCATCTTCTAGATATTTATTTTCTATGTTCTTACCAAAGTCTTC
The DNA here is from genome assembly GCF_054136105.1 of Typopeltis vanoorti. Classification (NCBI taxonomy): domain Eukaryota; kingdom Metazoa; phylum Arthropoda; class Arachnida; order Uropygi; family Thelyphonidae; genus Typopeltis; species Typopeltis vanoorti. The sequence goes on along the minus strand of NC_143566.1, from coordinate 55,419,813 downwards.
CCATGACTTTTGTTTAGCTAGTTTTACACAGTGTTTAGCTTTCTTACATTTGTCTCTGTATTTTCTAAGAGCACAAGCTGACTTATTTGCCAGGAACTTTTGGTGTGCTTTCATCTTTTCCTACACTGCCTGTTTAACTTCCTGTGTCCAAAATGGAGTTCTGATTTTTCTGTTCTTGCAGACAACCTCACTCAGGGCCATCAGCAAATTAGATCGTTCCCTGAGGCAAACAATTAAGTATCACCTCTGATGGATTATAAGACAAAAATATAAGAAAATCTCCAATTGCTATTTTGTTTTCATTACAAGAGAAACATTAATGCAAAATGATTACATAATAATATTTATTAAATGTTTGCTCCACCAGGATATTGCACAATAAAACTATTTATAAGCTCTTCTGAATTTATATTACAAGGGTGGTCTGAAAAGTTCTCGGCCTAACAATGAAAAAATAAATTTATAATTTCAAAATGATGTTTATTTTTCAATATAATCTCCCTTAAGACTAATACATTTATTCCAGCAATGCTCCAGTGCCATTATCCCATCTCTGTAGTGGTTCTCAATAAGATCTGCAAAATGAAGAAAAATGCTGACTAGCGAGGAAGAGTTTTAGTTTTGGGAAGAGATAGAAGTCAGAGGGAGCCACTGGGGAATAGGGTGGATCTTTCAACACTTCATCGTGCAGATCCCTTAATTTTCCCATTGCCAAAACAACTTTGTGGGCAGGTGCATTGTCCTGATGAAAGATGATTTTTTTCTTCTGCAAACTGGGTTTTTTCTCACAAATTTTTTCATCTAGTCTGGTTAAAAGATCGGAATAATAAAATCCCTGGTTATTGATTTACCCTTTTCAAGATAATTAATAAACAAAATGACTTTAGCATCCGAAAATACTGATGCAATGACCTTTCCTGCTGATGGAACCGACTTTGTGTTCTTTGCCGCTGAACAAATGAATGGCTTCTATCCATTTGTTCAGATATTGTTTTGACTGCTGTTTGGATTCTGGTGTGTAATGGTGAATACAAATCTCATCCATACAGTAGCATAACTAGGGTGGGGGGGGCTATCTGCCCCAGACGGCACTTTGAACTTTTGCATTTAATTCTAAAATACATTCTCGAGAACTCAGTTCCAAATATTGTAATATCACTGCAAATTTTCCTCATAATTTCTATAAGTGTTGCTAGTTGTGAGAGCAGGTTTTCTAAATAAAATTGATTAAGAATTACCGACATTACTGTGAAATAGACTTTGCCAATGCCATCATACCAGAAAAACAAGAAAAAACATTTTAGAATATTGAAATTAAAATTTTACTTCAAAAATAAACATAATGTTTTAATTTATTTTCCTATACGTCGTTTTGATTTTTTTTTTAGTATTTTTGGTGTGCATTGAGAGGGGCGGCAAAAGCTGTAGCTACGCCACTGCATACATAGTAATAAATTGATGCACAAAATCAGTTTTATTCTTGTTAAAACTCTTCAAGCACTGTTTAGAGATTTTCATGTGAGTGCGTTTTTGATCTGCTGTGAACAAGCGTGGCACCCATTTCGCGCAAAGCTTTTTTATTTGCAATTCTTCATGCAAAATATATCTTACACGTTCTTTTGAAATGCCTATAGTCTCAGCAGTTTCACGCACTTTACCACGCTAGTCATCCAGTTCCATATCGTGCACTTGATCAATGATTTTTGGTGTAGTTACACTTTTTGGACGTCCTTCATGTGGATCACTTCATGGCTGGTACAGCCACATTTAAACTCAGCAGACCGAGTTTAAATGTTTTTTTGTCGAAAACAAAGTAGAAGAGTGTCCATAAACTTTTATGAACTTCTAATGAATTTCTTTTGCCATTAAACCTTCTTTTACGAAGAATTTTATAACCACATGATATTCAATTTTATCCATTTCAAGGGATACAGACAATACTTTTGCTTCGGACAGCTGTATAAAACGAACTACTGTATTTTTCGATATATAACGCGTGCGTTATCTTTAAAAATTACAAAAAAGTCTAAATTCTTTAAAAATGAACATGTGCAGTATACATTTGAAAAGTATGAGAGGTAAATCAAATGTAATAACAAAATTAAGGTAGAAGTATTACTTAATATTTATTGAACATTACACTATTCAAATCCAAAAAATTTTTCATCAGACTTAATATTGAAAGAATCAATTGCGTTAAAAATTTCGTTTGGTATTTCTTCAGCTTCGTAATCATTGTCACCAGACACCACTGCATTCCCTTGTGCTTTAATGAAACCATTTCTAACACAGTTTTCACTTACAGCAGTCCAACATTATACAATCCACATAACTATATCTTTATATGACGTTCTTTTCATCTGCGCTCGTTTTTTATATTCATGGTTGTCATTCATCATCCAGTCTTCCCACTAAGCCTGCAAATTGTCTTTCAATGGTTTATTTACTGCAGGATCAAGGGGTTGGAGTTTTTTTGTTAAACCACCTGGAATGACGGCCAATTTGGAATACTTACAATTGTTTTAACTTCTGCTGTCATGTGTGCCCTACACGAATCCAACACTAACAAAGATTTTGGGTTGAAAAATGCCATTTCTCTTTCGCCACACATTCTCCAACCAAAATTTCATAACCTCGGAATTTATCCAACCTTTAGCATTAGCAGTAACAATAATATCTTTGGAATCAAACCTTTTGGAACAGTCTTTCTTTTGAAAATCACCATCGGTGGCAGTTTGGAACCATCTGCAGTTACGCAGAGAACCACAGTAAAGTTAGACCTTTCGTGCCCTGTTGTAGCAACTGAAACCTCTTTTGCTCCCTTCAGATTCACAGTCCTAGAACTAGGCATGTCAAAACTTATGGGAACCCCATCCATATTCCCAAAATGACAAGCATCTACCCCCACATAAGTTTTCTCTCAGAAACAAACGAAATTTAGCTACTTTTGCTTCTCAGTCGCATGGCAAATTTTGTCCAACACTAGTAGAGGATCACACACTTAAATTGTTTCTTTTCATAAATCCAAACCCCAAGATGGGTAGGCCTTGAAATCCTTTATATTATCGTTTTGCACAATTCTTTTTGATTCCTGCAACACACGGACAGTAGATATAATTCATACCTTTAACTCTTTCACTAACAACCCAATCAAACAGTTTTTTTTCTATGGTTGGCCACAAGCACCTTCTAAACCTCACACGTTTCCTGGTATATAAACATTTCAGGACTGTTTCAGCCTTTCGCCTTCATGAACACTACTTTCTCCAACACTGAACAATCTACCAGCTTCATGATTCCCTTTTTTCTTTGCTATTTATACCACTTCAAGCTTGAACTGTGCCATGTAGGATTTTCTCTGAGAAGTACTTCTGTCTTCCATGGGTAATTCAGATCTAATAACAAAATATAAACAAATAATGATTTACTTTATGAAATATTTTAAAACAGGATATACAGAATAATCGACCACTGCTACTAGCAATGCACGTGCTTTTAAAGAATTCCTCCGTCCTCTGTCTATACTTCCTAACTCTACCGCTAGTTGGCTCATGCGCATTATCTATACATCAGAAGAGTGATGAAAATGTTGGGGGTGCACATTATACATTAGGTGCGCATTATGTATTGAAAAATACGGTACTTGATAGAATGACTTGCAATTTCACATGGATGCTTATGACAGATGTACCACCTTAGAAAAAAAAATCTTGCCGATAGTGTTGCCATCTATGGTCGAGGCCGAAAACTTTTCAGACCACCCTTGTATAAGCTATGTCTGCCTCTATTAATATAGTTGCTAGACCAACAATCTTTCTTGGGTCATTGCAGTTCACAAATAATTTTTAATCAGTTTAAGCTTGGAGAAATTTCTTTCTGTACTTGCTACGCTAACAATTCCTGTTAGCATAGTGACGGTGCTTACTGCAATATGGCTGAATGAGTACCCTTATAAGTACCCTTATAGACTGTGTCTGTGCTACACCCTGTTGACGGTATTGGTACGGTACTTGATAGAATGACTTGCAATTTCACATGGATGCTTATGACAGATGTACCACCTTAGAAAAAAAAATCTTGCCGATAGTGTTGCCATCTATGGTCGAGGCCGAAAACTTTTCAGACCACCCTTGTATAAGCTATGTCTGCCTCTATTAATATAGTTGCTAGACCAACAATCTTTCTTGGGTCATTGCAGTTCACAAATAATTTTTAATCAGTTTAAGCTTGGAGAAATTTCTTTCTGTACTTGCTACGCTAACAATTCCTGTTAGCATAGTGACGGTGCTTACTGCAATATGGCTGAATGAGTACCCTTATAAGTACCCTTATAGACTGTGTCTGTGCTACACCCTGTTGACGGTATTGGCAATGACAACAGGATTGTCATTGCCTGAATATAACATTTTGTATTTATTGCTCAGAAAGATCTCACCAGTTTTTGTCTTTTTTGTTTCAGTCACCCCTATTATGTTGATCCCCTATTATCCAATTCCTCAGCTAGCTTCATTTCTTTGCCATTCAGGCTTCTTATGTCCATATGACCGATCTTGAACTCTGGTGATGTTGAGTTGGGATGTGTTTTAGGATTTGTTCCAGTAGCTGACTTTTCGCTGTTCACCCTGGTTCCCTGGCGTAAACAATGGTGGCCTTTTTTTAACCAGGCTACTCCCCAGCTGGCATGAAATCCTATCATGTTGTACCATCATTTTATATCGTGGTTTAAGCCAATAAGAATGCAATTTGGTAGGCTAAATCCCAAATTGCCAGCCCATCCTCTTTCATTCAGTATCTGGGTAGATACCTAACTGGGTGCACCACGAGAAGGTGAGGATTGGACATTAGGTCAGAAGCCCTGGTTGGTTCTCCACATTCCTTTAAAGCTATGTGGAGGTCTCCTCTCAGTTATAAGCTTTGTCTTATGAAATATTATGTATTATGAAACAAGAAATCAAAACATAAAAAAGAATGCATTTTGATTTATTTTGTTATAACATAAAACACAATAATAATAAAAACAGTAGAATTTCCAGTGATTGTTCTCAGCTGAAGAGGCCAATCTTTGAATACGGTCACAGTTATTGCTTGAGAAGCAGAATTGTGGGATGAAAACAGTTTATCACCTTCCCTGCTATTTTAGGATGATTCTGTTATAATGATAATGGTAAAAATGCCAGATGTAGCATAAAAGAGCATAAATGTTTGAGGCTGCTCTAATTGTGGATTCTGTTTGTCTAATTGTTCCAATTTTGGGATAAGCATTAGTGATGAAGCACTCTCCTAAACCTCAACAGTATATATTAGGTCATCAACAGTTCAAGGGATTTTAATTTACCCTCAACGGAAGCCATGATAGGATTTTAGTTATTTTTGTGATAAATTTTGAAAAGCTGCCACAGCTGTTGGATTGTTTTATGCATTGTGTACTGTGACATGTTTTATTCCTCTCTGAAGATGCTGATTTGAAATTAGATGAACCATTGACAGCTTAATAAATAATGTTACTTATTATTATTATTTTTTTATTATAGTATACTGTTAAACCATAGTTTAACATTACATAAATTACATAAATACAGAAAATTTCATAAATTTTCATTTTATTATTATTATTTTCATAAAAACTCTTTATAAGAGTTTTTATGAAATAATAGATAGAAATACATGTAATGTATACATTAAATATAATTACCAAAAATAGATAATTTCATATATAATTTAGACCAACTGTGTTGTGTCTGTAAATTGTATGTTTGCCTGAAAAGTTTCCAGGAAGAAAAACCATTCCACATCCATTTGAGACTGGTAACTCACCTTCAGTAAATTGTAAGTGATCTTACCATAATTCTGTGAGTTGAATACAACAATGCCATCCATATTGTTCCATCTATATGAAGTATCAGCTATTGAGACCATAATAAGAAAAAACTTATTATGGTAGAGATGCAAGTAAAAATAGTGGTAGTGGTTTTGAGGCAGTGTGGTGTGAGATAGAGGTGAATAAAATGAACTACTTTGTTTGATGTTGCTATAGACCTGGTAATGTGCAGTGTAGTGACCAGGAAATGTATAAGCAAATTAGCCAAACAAATAGAAAAAAAAAAAATTGAACATTATGGGCGATTTTAATTATAGCAATATAAATTGGGCAAGATAGCAATTGGAAGTGAAGAAAATGAGTTTCTTGAGGTTTTGAGGAACAGCTACCTCAGGCAGTATACCACAGAGGGCACACGAGAATTGAAGGTCTTGGATTTAATCATCTCATCAGAGGATGTTATTATAACTGAGATGTTAAATCTCCTTCCAGCTGGTGAGAGTGGGCATGAAGTGATTATCAGGGTGGTTGCCAACCATGTGAAGACTTCTGTGAGGAAAGAGTATATGTGGAACTACAAGGCTGGATTATAAGCAGCTCAGAGACAGCTTACAGCTGTGGCATGGAACAAGGAGTTGTGTGGAAAGAGGATCAATGCTGCTTGGGTGATATTCAAGATTTATCTAGTAGAAGCAATTCCAAAAATGTATTCCAAAGGTCAGAACAGAAAGATAAATAAAGTAGGTATGAAATGGATGCATGAAGAGATTAAGCATAGAGGAAAAAGGTATTATGGAGACACCATAAAAGGAGTGTTAATAATCGATTCCATGAGTAATACAAAGAAAGCAAGGAGGGTGACTCAGTAGCAGAAGTTTAGAGTTTGAGCAGCAGTTAGCTAATGAAGCCAAAAAATCCTAGGGAATTCTTTCAATAAGTAGCCAGCAAAAAAAAAAAGTGTGATTATGATAGGATGGCACTGATTTGAGAAAATAGTATAAGGACAACTGCTGCAGAGGATATAATTGAGATATTTAATGAGCAGTTCATAAAGGGCTTTCATCCTTGTGAATGTGACATCATGGAAAGTTTGAGAGCAGTTGATGATGGGGAGGAGGAACTGACTGTGATTAAGGTAGAGGTATATGGGGAAATTAAACAAATTTGTTAATAATAAGGCTGTGGGACTTGATGATGTATCCCCATTAAGTCAAGTTCCAAAGGTGTGGTAGGAAGGAACATTGTACCACTTCATAAAGGAGGTGACAGAACTCAAGCATCAAGTTAGAGGCCACTCTGAGTGTCAGGTGTTGTGGTTAAAGTGTTGGAAAGGCTAGTGAGAATCAGAATCCAGAATTAGGTTGACAACAATGGTATTATTTACTGGACAGCACGGATTTGCTAAGGAAAAGTTACGTTTTTGTAATCTACCTTACTTAATATAATAAGCTGACAGCAGCATTGAATGTATGATATGGATATACAGTGGTATACTTTGACTTTACAAAGGCTTTTAATAGATTATCATATGATAAATTGATAATAAAACTAGAGAGGATTGGGTTGGATATTAACTATAGTGCATTGGATTGGAGATTTGCTATCTCTGATAGGTATCAACAAGTTGTGCATATGGGAGAGAGCAATATCCCAGAAGGGGAAAGTCACTAGTGGTGTGCCTCAGGGGTCTATTTTAGGGCAATTGCTGTTTAACCTGTATGTTAATAACATTGTGGAAGATTTGAATGGTGATATTCAGTTGTTTGCAGATGATGCAAAGGTGGGATGAACTATGAGAAGTAGAGCAGATGCTGTGGCTTTACAAAAATACTTGAGTATACTGAATGAATGGTCATGGGAGTGGGACTGCCAGTTTAATGTTGTAAAATGTAAGGTTTCAAAATTTGGAAAACAAAGATGGGATGTAGAATTTACTCTTGGTGGGGATATATTGTTGGAGGTGTAGGAAATAAGAGATCTTCGGGTGATTGTGGATAAATGTCTAAAATTAAAGGTCACATTGCCAAAATTGTGAAGACAACACAACAAATCCTGGCTGTGATGCAGAGGATTGACTTGTAGAAGTAAGGAGATTCTCATTTCATTGTATAAGTCTGATTAGACCACATATGGGCTACTGATTTGTTCACCTGGTTTTCCAAAAGATGAAGATATGTTGCAGAGATGATTGACTAAGGCAGTTTCTAATCTCTGAAATGTTGAATATGAAGAATGGTTGAGAAGATGCAATTTACAGAATCTAGTGGATAGGAGAAAGAGGGGTGATATGATAGAGATGTACAAGTTGGTAAAAGGTTGTTATAGGATAACATTGTAGAGGTTTTTCATAAAATGGTAGGAGATCAGGGGAGAACAAGAGGTCATCCTTGGAAGCTGTATAAGGAGAGTGTGAGCAAGGGAGTGAGAAGCAGGTTTTTTGCATGGAGTGTTGTGGATTATTGTAATGCATTGTCTGACATCATAGTCTGCAAGAATTTGAATGTGTTTTAGGCACAGTATGTTGAGCTGTGTGTAAGGAAATGGCCATATTAATCTTAGAAAGAGATTTGCACCAGAGAAAGATTTGTTCAGGGTTTGTGCTACACATATTTACACTTGAACAAAGAGAACATTGGGTTGGTTGTCATCAAAATTTCATTCATGCAGTTGATCAATATTGTGATGTGTTGCAAAGAATTGTCACCTGAATGTTTCACATTCAGGTGACAATTTTCAGTTTGATCTGGAAACAAAATGGCAGATTGCAGAATTGCATGGAACATCTGCTGGAATTATCCACTGTGAATTTGTTTCTGAGGAGACTACAGTAAATGGTCAGTATTATTTAGGAGTGATGCAACATTTGTATGCCCTTGCAACATGCAAGGAAAGAACTGCTCCACAACAAAAATTGGTTTCTGACCAGATTTAGCACCCACAGATTTTTTCCTCTTCCCAAAGATGAAGTGTGCCTTGAAAGGGGAGTGCTTCAGTGACACTGAGGGCATCCAGCATGGTGTGACCCAGATAATGAAGGAAGTTCCCAATCAGGAATTCCACCATGGCTTCAAAAACCTGTACTACACTGTGTGGAGTTGGAGGGAGATTAATTTGAATCTGTGTAATTTCCCCCCCTGATATCTTTGAATTATTCAAATTTACCATGAATGCAGATTACTTTACATAGGAATGAAAAATCCACAAACATATTAATGGTACTGCTGTGGGCCCCCCCTCTGCTCCACTTTTAGTGAACTCTTATATGGAGCATTTTGAAAACAGAATACTTACAACAGCCACATACAAGTCCCTATTGTGGTTACACTTTGTTGATGATGTATTTGCCATTTCATCCCATGGACAAGAAACATTGTATTCTTTTGTCACCCATCATTCAGCCCAACAGTATAGTATATGTGTTTTACACAGAGAGCCAGAGTGATTTGTTCTAATGACAGCTCTTTCTTACACAGAACTTAAATATCTCCACCATACTTGGCCAATGGCTACAATTCCTACAAAATAGATAAAATACTACATAGCTCCATTTCTTCTCTCTCTCTCTTCTTTAACACACAAGAACAAAACATCGCTATTCATCTTCTCTGTGTCATAGGTACATCACAAAAGATAGCCAAAGTACTAAGGAAACGTTGCCTATGCAACACATTCAAACTAAATTCTAAATTAGCAACTCTGATCCACTCTCCTAAGGATAAATTGCATCCTCTAGCATATCCTGGAGTGTACGAAGTTCCTTGTGACTGACTTGGCCTACTATGGGCAGACAGGAAGATCTGTTAACATCCACCTTGGAGAACATATAAATATACATTCACTTCCACTATTATGGCAAGGCAGGACTGGCAGACCACACTTTGGACACCCCTTCATAGGATTGGATGGAAGAAAACCAATTTAGAAGTTGTTACAGGTTAGAATGATTATTTTTAGAGTCAGCCTTGGCTATAAAGAATTTTCCTAACCTGAACAAGTAAGGCTGCATTAATTTGACAAAAATTTGGGAGACTATCTTAAGATCAACTCCTACATAGGTGTAATACTTCTTTTTTTACATTAGAGGGCACTAAATTAAGACTTTAGAGATCTTTTGTCCCTTACAATATGAATTGTTTCTATTACTCATTGTCTCATGTAAACTATAACATGCTGCTTTGTGCTCTGAAGATACTGGTTTGAAATCCAGTGAAATATAAGCCAGTAATAAAAATCTTTTTTATAAATTAGTTCATTTGGTAATGTTAATACCATTAAAATAGGTTATGAATAATGTTTTCGAGGGTTTAATTATCATCGGACCTCAAACCATTCACAGGATAAGGTGGTCAGTCCTACTCCCTGGTGTATCCTATGTCTGTAGTGTTGAGTTCTCAAGGCCGGTTTGCCTGATTTGCGGGATGAAAAACCCCACGCTAAACTGGGGAAAAAACCCTACTGTCCATGCCCAAGACCGGCTAACTTGGCTATGGCTGAGGAAGATCCTTCAGCTCCTCACCCTCGACATCACAAGGTAATAGAAGGTAAAAGGAAGATGATGAGATAATGTTTTCAACATCTAATCTTATTTATTAGATTGTTAGCTGCAGTTCTACATACATACATGCATCTTCAAGGCCCACCTTTCCTAATTGGGTTGTGGGGGTAACAGCTGCAAGAGGAACTTGCAATGGTCACGATTCTCTGCCACCAAGCTCAGGTATTCTGGTGGGATTCCCAAACGTGTCCACCCAAGGTTTTGGATATAATTTATCCAGCGAGTCCTTGGCCTTCCACATGGCCTCCCACCCTCTGGCTTGGCAAAGAGGGCCTGCTGAGGGAGCCTCTCTTGTGGCATTCTGACCAGGTGCCCATTAACTGTGATCTCTCAACACAGAGAAGCAGCGGTTGAGTATATATTGAGGGTTTCTCGAATTGCAGAGCTCTGTCGCATCTTGTCAGCCCCGTAACCCCTCGAAGGAACCTCATTTCAGCCGCTTGGATTCGTGTCTGCATTCTTTCGGTCATTACCCAACTCCCATGACTATAGGTGAGGATGGGGACATAGACTGTATTGAAGACAGCCAGCTTTACCTTCTGGCTTGACTCCTGCTTCAATACTACTGAATGGCCAAGCTCCTGCAATATTGAGCTTGCTAAGCCAATTCGAGTATCTAGCTCTACATCCCATTTTCCATCATTCGTGAATATGGACCCAAGGTATTTAAACTTCTCCACCTGCCTCGTTGCGACTCCACTTACATTTAGACTGCACTGGGATGGTTGTCTTGAGACCACAAATGTTTCAGTTTTGGCCACACTGATCTTCATTCTGGCATCTGCACAAACAGCTACAAACCTATCCAGGGTCTGCTGGAGGTCATCTGTGGAAGAGCTAAGCAGAACTAGGTCATCTGCAAAAAGCAGAAGTCCAATGCTACATCTTCCAATTCTGACACACTCACTGCCTCGGCTGTGCCTATCAATCCAGTCCATAAATATTATGAAAAGGAGGGGTGGCAGAATACATGCTTGGCAAAGGCCAATGGAGACTGTGAAAGGTTCAGACTTCATGCTGTTTACTCTGACACAAAACTCTGGGCATTCATACAGGGACTTGATGGCAGCTAATAGTTGGCCATCCACTCCATACTCCTGTACTACTTGCCAAAGCTTATCCCGAGGAACCCGGTCATATGCCTTCTCCAAGTCCACAAAACGTGTAGACATTCTTGGCATATTCCCAAGATGTCTCAAAGACTTGCCTTAAAGTGAAGATTTGGTCTTGGTCAGTTGTGCTTCTACCAGGATGAAAGCCACATTGTTCTTCCTGGAACTTTGACTCAACCATGCTCCTGCACCGTCTTTCCAAGCACTTAGCATACACTTTCCCAGGCAGGCTGAGCAGAGAGATGCCACGATAGTCACTGCAACGCTTCTGGTCTCCCTTCTTAAAGACTGGTATCATTATGCCTGTCTGCCATTGCTTTGGTGCTTGCCCAGATATCCAAGCAGCCTGACACACTCGAGTCAGCCAGAGAACACCGTCTCGATTTAAGGCTTTTAGCATTTCAGGCCAAATTTCATCATCGCCAGCAGCCTTGCCTGATTTTAGCGATTTTATTACTAAATGGATCTCTTCTGCTGCGAGACTAGTCATTGCCCCGATCTACACCTCTTGGATGTCCACAACTGCTAGGCCACCCGGGTTAAGAATGCTCTCAAAGTATTCCCTCCATCTGTGGAGGATATCCTTCTCGGTTGTTAAAAGTGCACCATCAGAGGCCTTAATTGCCCTTGCTCTGCATGATTTCCTCCCTCAAAGGTGGCAGATGGTCTGCCAGAATACTTTGTTTGCATTTGCATAGGATGAGTCTAATCTTTCTCCAAAGGATTCCCAAGCCTTCTGCTTTGCTGTCTTTACTGCCTCAGCAGCAGCTTTTCGTGCCTCAGCATACCGCAAACGCATCTCAGGTGACCTGACTCTAAGCCATGTTAGGTAGGACTCCTTTTTTGCCCAGACAGTTTTTTGGATTGCTTGGTTCCACCAAGGTGTCCTTTTCTCACTGCCCGTTGCCACGCTGAGCTGCTTTCTGCCACAGCATGAGAGTACAGAGGCAGTGACAGCTGTTCTGAACAGCTTCCACTCCTCCTCAACATCTGCAGTATGCTTGGGAATCTCTTTGAACCTGGAGGAAATGTCATCTGCAAAATTCTTCCTCACAGCCTCATTTTCCAATGTCTCCCATTTCACGCGGTATAGCTGCTTCAGAAACCAGATGCTACCAGCGTTGATGGTAGCATCTGGTTTCTGAAGCTGTAGAGTTCACACAACAAGGTGGTGGTCAGTTGACAGTTCTACCCCTCTTCTGACACGAACGTCCAACACTGCGGAAAATAGGTCTGCTGAGACTATAAAGAAGTCAATCAGAGACCTTTGTTCTAGTGTATCCCTGTACCAGGTATACTTATGGACTTCTCGGTGCTGGAAGAAGGTATTCATTATGGACAAGCTGTTAGTACAGCAGAAGTCCAATAATTTCAACCCATTCACGTTAAGGTCAGGGGTGCCGGTAATAGAGGGTAAAAGGAAGATAATGAGATAATATTTTCAACATCTAATCTTATTTATTAGATTGTTAGCTGCAGTTCTACACTACCTTGAAAATTAATTATGCTGGATAATTATCTGGATCAACACTTTCAAATAATAAGAAAAAGCTTACTATGGTTTTTGAGGTTTCATTTTAAAAAATAATTTTAAAAATGTACTTTTCTGAAAAATCAGCAAGCAGTTTATGAAACTGCTAGAGCATAAAAATAAAATAGTCATTTTTCAAACTAATTTTTCAAACAAAAATAAAGTAGTAATTTTTCAAACTATTGAATTTCATATTGAAAAGAATAACATATAAGAAAGTTTTAAAGCGAATAAAAGTTGAGCAGCTCTCAGATGTGAACTGTAGACTAAAATACAGAAAGATTATTGAAAAGAAAATGAAAGAGTTTGAGAACAGGAATCAAACCTTGGAGATTCAGTGGCAAACTCTGAAGAAAACATTGATTGATTCTGCCAGAGAGGCATGTGGTGAGGTTGTGTGCAAGGATAAAAAAATCAGAACTCCCTGGTGGACACAGGAAGTTAAAGAGGAAGTGAAGGAAAAGAAGAAAGCAGGCAAGGCAGGATATTTAGTGGGGTGTTGCTACAGACCCAGGAGCACAGAGGATGGGGACCAGGAGATGTTTAGACAGCTAAGTTTGGCAAGTGCAAGAAGAATGATTGTTATGGGAGATTTTAACTTCAGTAGTATAAATTGGAGAGAGGAAGATGCATGTAGCAATAGGGGAATGGAATTTCTAGAATTCTTGAGGGACAAATATCTTAGGCAACATGTAACAGAGGGAACAAGAGGTTCAAAAGTTTTGGATTTGGTTATAGCATCAGAAGAGTTGATAATAACTGAGTTGATGTCTCTCCCACCAGTTGGAGAGAGTGAGCATATGGTGTTGACTTGGAAAATGAATAGACATGCAGGAGTATCAAAGAGACGGGAACTTATGTGGAATTATAAGGCAGGTGATTATAATAGTCTTAGACGTCAACTTCGGTAAGTTTCATGGAGGCAGGAATTGGAAGGCCGGGATATCACTAGTGTGTGGGAAATTGTGAAAGAATATTTGTTATCAACAATGGTAAGTTGTATACCATGAGTGAAGAAGAGGATGCAATTTGGAGTAAAGTGGATGACAAACAATATTAAACAGGAATTGCATGCGAAAAAGAGGCTATGGAAGAGATATAAGGAGACCGGTGAAGAGATGCATGAGGAATATAAGATACAGGCCAGAAGAGTGACTAGTGTGGTAAGGAAAGTGAAACTGGAATATGAGAGGAGATTGACCCTAAGATCCAAAGAAAATCCTAGGGAATTTTTTAGCTATGTGGCCAGTAGGAGGAGAAATGACTGTGGAAGAATGATATTGTGGGATAAAAATGGGAATAGAGTGACTGATGCAGAGGACATAGTGGAATTGTTCAATGAACACTTTATTGGAGTATTTCATCCTAGAGGAGTCAGTTTTAATGCTAGAGGGATAGGACTGGTTCGAGGTCTGGAGGTTCAGGAGGAGAGTGTGTTTCAGATATTGAGTACTCTGGATGTCAGTAAAGCTGTGGGACTGGATGGTATTTCACCACGAGTTTTGAGAGAATGTGCTAGGGAATTGACAGGGCCTTTAACGTGGCTTTTCAATGAAAGTCTGGCTTTGGCAAAGGTGCCCAGGGAATGGAAGGAAGGTAAGATAGTGCCATTGCATAAGGGTGGTAATAGACTGGAAGTGTCTAATTATAGGCCAGTCTGTGTGTCATCAGTAGCTGTTAAGATCTTGGAGAAAGTAGTGAGGGACCGTATACAACATTGGGCAGATGAGGGTAATGTTGTCTGTGAGAATCAACATGGATTTGTGAACATACGCTCTTGTTTTAGCAATATGCTAGCCTTTTATAATAAAGTTACAAGAACATTAGATGAGGGAAAGGCATATACTGCAATTTTCTTAGACTTGGCGAAGGCATTTGACAGGGTGCCACATGATAAGCTGATATCTAAGTTGCAGCACATCGGTCTGGATGTCGGATTAGTCAACTGGATTCAGGATTGGCTGTCTGATAGGTATCAGAGAGTTGTGTATGGTGGAGCAGTTTCCAGGAGGCAGAGGGTTACAAGTGGGGTCCCACAGGGCTCAGTACTAGGACCTATATTGTTTAACTTTTATATCAATGAAATAGCCAGTGGATTGCAGGGGGATATTCAGTTGTTTGCGGATGATGCAAAGCTGGGAAGGATTATTAGTAATAGTGCAGATGTGGTAGCCCTGCAAGAGGATTTAAATAAGCTAGATAGATGGGCAAATGAATGGGCAATGTTCATTTAATGCAGCAAAATGTAAGGTCTTGAGGTTTGGGAAACATCGATGGGATGCTGCATATTCTATGGGAGGAGTTATACTGGAGGAAGTATGGGAGACGAGAGATCTGGGGTTGATGATTGATAGAAACCTGAAGTTTAGGGGACATATTGCAAAGGTGGTGAAGGTAACACAGACGATTGCTGCTATTATGAGAAGGACACTGACCTGCAGAGATAAGAGGATTATCATTCCGTTGTATAAGTCTCTGATCAGACCACACTTGGACTATTGTTCTCAGATTTGGTCCCCAGGATTTGAAGGGGATAAATTAACTGTGTGAAAGGATACAAAGACGGATGACAAAGGTGGTTTCAGGACTGTACAAGGATAGTTATGAGGATCGGCTGAGAGAATGTGGACTGCAGAGTTTGGTGGATAGAAGAAGGAGAGGTGATATGATTGAGATTGTTTGAACAGCAGGAAGGAGTGATGACAAGAGGTCATCCCTGAAAGTTACGAAAGGAAACTGTGAGCAAGAGGGTAAGGAGTGGTTTCTTTGTGTGGAGGGTGGTTGAGCCGTGGAATGCATTGCCTGATGGAGTGGTGGGAGCGAGAACGGTCAGTGAGTTTAAAGAGTGGTATGATAGACTTTGTGTTTCTCAGGGGGGGACCTCCCCTCGATGAGTCTTGACCGACTTTATGTCTTAGGAAGGACCTCCCTCGATGAGTCTTTTGACTACTTGGAGGCCTGAATAATAATAATATCAAAAGTTCCTGGCAAATAAGTCAGCTTTTACTTTTACAGAATACAGAAACAAATGTAAGAAAGCTAAACAGTGTGTAAAACTAGCTAAACAAAAGTCATGGGAGGACTTTGGCAAGAATATAGAAAATAAATATCAAGAAGGTGGCAAAATATTCTGGAGGTTGTTGAAGAAGCTTAGGAATGGAGGAAAGAGTGCTGTAAAAGGAATTAGAGATGATAAAGGTGACATGAAAACAGGAGAAAAAGATATCCTTGAAGTATGGAGTAATTACTTTGAAAAACTGCTAAATGAAACAAGCAGTGATGACAGCACAGTGATAAAAAACACTGACCAGGCATGCAGTCAGGAATACATATCCATACTTGAAGTAGAAAAAGCCATCAAAGGCTTGAAATGTGGAAAGGCACCAAGAGTAGATGATATTCGACCAGAAATGCTGAAGTATGGTGGTATAAGAGTCTTACAGTGGCTGCACTGCATAGTTCAGAAAGCCTGGACAGAGGGACGAATTCCCGATGATTGGAGTAGAGTTCTCATAGTACCCATATATAAAAAGGGAAATAAAACTGAATGTGAGAATTACAGAGGTATTTCCCTACTGAGTGTTCCTGGCAAGATCTATGCAAGTATACTTAAGAAAGGGTTGAGAAGAATTGTGGAAGAAAAGCTTGGTGAAGAACAAGCTGGATTCAGTCCAAATAGAGGCTGTCAGGATCAGATCTTCACTTTACGACAAATAGTCGAGAAAGCATGGGAATATAACAAAGATCTGTATTTAAGTTTTGTCGATTTGGAAAAGGCATGTGACAAGATGCGAAGAGAGAAGCTATTCAATACGTTGCAGTTATATGGTGTCAATGGGGCATTATATCAAGCAATACTTAGTCTTTATTTGAGTTGTAAGTCAGCAGTTAGAATTGAAGGAAGTACAGGAAGATGGTTTAATGTTAAATCTGATGTGAGACAAGGATGTACATTATCCCCTCTGTTATTCATTATCTATATGGATCACATTATGAAGGAATGTGGTATTAAACCTGATATCAAAATTGGAGATGTTAATGTCAGCTCTTTGCTTTATGCGGATGATGTTATACTTCTAAATAAATCCGCTACAAGTCTGCAAGATTCTCTGACTAAATTGAATAGCTGTTGTAATAGATAGTATGAAGGTCAGCAATAAAAAGACAAAGACAATGAAAATAGGCAGAATCATTGAAAATGTCAACTGTGTTGTGAATGGAAAACATGTGGAACAAGTAAAACATTTCAGCTACTCAGGCATGATTTTTACTGAAGATGGTAAATTAAATATAGAAATAGACAACAGAATCAACAAAGCTGGTATGGTGGGAAGTCAGTTGAATAAATTCATATGGAATAAGAAAGAAATTAGTCGGAACACTAAATTAGCTGTATACAAGACAATGTTCAAACCAGTTTTAACTTATGGATCTGAGAGTTGGGTCAGAAGTAAAACACTTGACCAAAGATTAGAGACCACAGATATGAGAGTCCTGAGAAAGATTAGAGGCGTGAACAGATTGCATCAATGGCAATATCATATTAAAAATGATAATATTAGGAATGAACTTGACATTGTCAGCATCCAGGAATGCGTTAGCAGAGCTAATTTCAGGTGGTATGGTCACTTAAATAGAATGGAAGAGGAAAGATTTGCAAAACAAGTGTTCTCTGCCAGGTTTGCAGGAAAACGACCCAGAGGAAGACCAAGATATACGTGGATTGATATGGTACAAAGTGCCTTGGACGATAGAAATATAAGATCTGATAATGTTGGAGTCTTGACAAGTAACAGACTGATTTGGAGGAAAATTGTAGATAGGAAGTTAGTAATGATGTAATTTTTTCATATAGTACTGTCATATCCTGTACACCCCTTGAGGGTACATGGCAGGAATTTGATGATGATGATGATGATTTTTCAAACTATTGTCAAGAAAGGATGAGCATAAAATTCAAAATGGTACAGACCATCATGGCACAAGTATCTCTGTAAGCAGAAATATGACAACTGCAAAGTAACTGGAGGTCAACAGTAGGACAAATAAGGTTTTGTTAGGAAGAATATTATTATTATTATTATTACATGACACCTCCAGGGAGTGCAAGCACTCATTGAGGAAGGGTACCTACTCCGCAACTCTCCATCTCCACCACATCATCTACACCAACACCATCTACTGCCACCACCACAAGTATTTTCACAGATAATCACAAACATCCATGCCCACGGTGGGATTTGAACCCATTGCCTTTTTTTTGGCTGGAGAGCAAATACGCTAACCACTTGGCCAACCAGGCCGGCAAAAAGTTCGATTATTTTTTTCTCTTTTTCTGCCTGTGTATGTATATGTACATATTAGCAATGCATTTCCTCATCCTGGTCTTGACTTGCTATTCAACGTGGCTTTATTTGATTGCAGTATGTCTAAGAAGCTGTGACATGAGCCAATTTTGGCAACAATAGCGAAGCTCTTGTATGCAAGGTACATCAGTGTTCCATACCAGAATAATAATGAGGATTACAACCACCAAGAATTGCATTCACATGTTTGAAGATTACTGAATCTTCTCCCCAACATGTCCACCTGTCACTCAAAATGACTACCCCACTTCTCCTGAATAAGGATGGAACAAGACATTTTTGTGTCTATAGACAACAATAAAAAAAAATTGTTATCTACAGACTAATAATAGAACAGTGTTTGTTAGTAATACTAACACTTCTATTATTAGTCTGTAGATAACAAATATTTGTTAGTAATACTAACAAACACTAACAGTACTTTGTTTACAGATAACAAGCACAATAATTAGTGGAGTATAAATGGCTTCATGACTAGATGCGTGGATAGTGGTATTATGTGTAGATGGTATGGATAATGGCAATGTGTGTAGATGGAGGATTAACCTTCCAAACGGCTAGGATGTCTATAGATGTCCAATTAAATCTGGATATGTTTCAGCCTACCTGTTTAAAGAACCTGGATAAGAAGTGCAATTTGACTCTCATATCCATTAGAAAGTGTGATAAACCCTCACGCTGAAGAGAATGGTTAATCGGATTATCTTGCGTTCGTAGCTGCCTCTTAGTTGCCTATAACAAGAAACGCACTTCCTTGTTCCATGCTGGTAAAACTGGATTTTAGTTATATAGGATAGATAAAAATAGAGAAATTATTTATATTTTTGTTTTCTCTTTTTATTGTACAATACAATTTTAATTGTCTGGACAAAATAAAGATCTTGTATAATTTGTTCACTTAAAAATATTTAAGTGAACAAAGCCTTACCTTGGAGAACCAATTTAATTATTTATTTTTTTGCGCTAATTTTTTTCTAATCGCTTACTAGACAAAAGATTTTTCTTTGTTCTCAAAGAAATTAATTCACGATAATTATTTGAAATATTCTTTTAAAAAAAGAAAAGAAAACCGTCTGCCTACGTTCCAGCTTATATTATTTTTATTTTTGTACAAAACCTTCGAAATCGAATAATACTTCACAGATTTCCTTTAGGACACACTTGAGCAACTTTGCTTTATAGAGAATAACATGAAATTCTTTAATCATATTACTAAATTTTTTCTTCATGTTGTATAGTAATCTACTCTTCTTTGTACTTTCACTTTCTTGGTTTCCTTGTATAATTGGTCATTACAAAATGAAATTAGCAGTTATGATTTAAATTTATATTTTCTGCATAATTCAGATATTTTATTCTCCAATTTTTAAAGTAAGCGAAGATTTGCTTACTTTTGATTGTAATGCCATGGGGGGGCCCGCCATGGCATTACAATCACACACCCGAAAACTGTTATGAAACATAGGTACAGTTTTTATTTAATTCGTTATTTTTCTCTAGTAATTGTTCCACATAACTTTAATTTTTCGATACTGAAATTATGTGGTGATTATTATAAATTAACAAATTATAAATCAGACAATATACATATTATTTATGTATATTGTCTGATATTTAGAGACCCTTTACTGGGGAAAGGTTACTGCATTACAAAATAAATGGATAATTACTAGATGTGTCCTGAACTCGCTGATTTGCTTTTACATGTACAGATAGTTATGGTACTATAAATGCAAAAAGGCGAGATATGCCTCCAGATCTGGCTTCAGGAAAGCTATCGAAGGGGGAAATCCGAGCTTATCAGCGAGGGAAAGTCTTTGCACTACGTTGGAAAGACAAAAAAGATGTTTTTCTGCTGTCTTCCCTGCACAATCCATCAACGGAGTCCATGGAGAAGCATGGTTTGAAGAAAGAAAAACCCATTGCTGTGTGCATACAACGACACTATGGGTGGTGTCGACAGGTGTGATCAGCAGCTATCATTCTACTCTGTAATGAGGAAACAGCATAAAAAATATTACAAAAAAGTGTTTGGACATGTATTAGATTTTGTTATTTGGAACAGTTTCCTCCTGCACAAGAAAAAATGTTTATCTACCATAACATATCTAGAATACAGAATAGAAATTGCAAAAGCATTGCTGCATGCACATGCGCCTTCTTCAACAAGCAGAAAAATAGGAAATCCTGCCAGACATCTGAGGTTGAATGCTGCTAACTCCAACCATTTTCCCGAAAATCTACCACCAACGGCTAATAAAAATAAACCTGCACACAAATGTTATGTATGTAATAAAAAAAAAATATCAGAAAGGAAACAAAAATCTGGTGCCCTGAGTGTAAAACTGCTTTGTGTGTTTACCCTTTGCTTCAAGGTGTTCCACACTGTTCAAGAATTTTAAATTCTGAACAGTATGAAATAAAAAATGTTTGTTTTCAAGGCCATCAAAACAGTCCTTTTCAGGACTACAAATATTGATAGAGGGATACCTGAATGAAGTGTTTCCTTTTCATCTTGAAGGCGAATTTTTAAGTTCTTTTTATGACAAGAATGATATTTTCAAAGGAATAAAATATAAGAGGAACTGGAATACTCTTTCCAGAGGAACTGGAAAGAATATTCCAGGTGAAGTATTTCTAAACACAACAAAATTTTCGAAGGAATAAAATATAAGAGGAACTGGAATACTCTTTCCAGAGGAACTGGAAAGAGTATTCCAGGTAAAGTATTTCACCAAAACAATAAAAAATAATGAAATAAAATCTACCCTATATACATATAAAATGATAAGCCTTTTTATGTCATGTTTTTCGAAACGTTTTGAAACTCAGGGGCTACCCTGAGTGTCGAGTTTTCAAAATTCGAGTCATCAGAATTCAGGGGCGGAATCCCCTTTCGAGTTATCACATTGAAGAAGAACTGGCCTACCAGACCGGAACACGGGGGTTTGGGCATAGCCCCCCCCCCAGTTAATAAATGAAATATATAAATAATAACGGGAACATTTTCACCTTGCCAACACTCAACATTGATGTGATATGGGTTCCAAATTTCTTGTTTCGGAGATATATATTACAAAGTTTTGTAATAAAAATTTCTGCTACAATGGAGTTTGACATAATCAACAATATTATTACTACCTTATTTCTGTTTCTCGTGTGGGAGAAAAACGGTAAAATGTCACTCTTATAATTATATGAGATGTTATAATGGCAAAAATAGTAAGAAAAAATGTCATTTGCACTTTCTCTTCAAAACACAAAAGAAAGAACATTGTAAATTCAGCCAGTGGAAAAGAAAATACTACATATTTTTCTTCTGTTATCTGATTTTTTTTTCTTGTAGTACAAAGAAGAAATCACTGCATATAACATGGAGTCTGCATGAGGGAAAAAAATCTGGAAATTGGTTACATTATAACGAATAGAGAAATCATGTCAGAAAAATTATTCACGTAAGATTCTAATTTCAGCAGACATAACATTTTCTTCTAGATTACATATCTAAAGTAACTGAACCTTTGCTACTATTTTACACTAAAATGAATGGGTATGTTCCCCAAGTGATTTACGTTTGTAACAGCTGTCTTGCGAACGATTTATGAAATAAATTATCTGAAATATCCGCAGATTGATTAGGTCTATACCCCCCCCCCCAAAAAAAAAAAAAAAAAAAAAACGCATATGTACCTTTTCTTTGAAAATAATTCAAATCCTCTTTTTCAAGATAATTGTATGATTTAATTTCTAATTTTTGATAATAAAAGTGAAACTGATCATTATAAATTGAGCAATTATTTTGGCATAAATAATGTATAAGCATGTAAACGAAATGTCAGTATTTCTGTCAGGATATAGGTAATCAACAATCGTAAAGGAAACAAGACATTCTCGACATATTCTGCACTACAGCCTGAGGCACTTTAGTGCGACTTTAGTGTTCTCCCCTTTCTTCTCAATAGCACTGAGTAAGCCTTCAACTTTTCCTCCAGCTAAGAGGATATTACCAAGTATTTATAAGACGTAGATTATTTCAGAAATAGCTTCCAGCAGCAGAAGTAATATTTAGATTTTTTTAAAGAAAAACAAACAAAAATAATACTACTGAACTTTCTTTTGTATGGTATGCATATAAACAATTTTGCATGGTGAAAATATAGGATATTATTTCTAAAATTTCACATAATTTCAGTGGACAGTAGAACAGCTGGTTTTAGATTGCAAATAAATAGAACAGAATTAGAAGCTTCATGGTACAATCTGATTGCCGTATATCTTTTGTCAAAATGGTAAAATGAAGTAATTGATTTTGAATGATGTCTAGAAAAGCTTTCAAACCTGTATAGAAATTTAGAGTAGTTATGCAATTCAGTTCCAGGAGAGAATAAGGAGGTGGGGGGGAAGCATTAGAAAATCTTCAAAATGAGCAAAAATTTTGAATCATTCCGTATATGATATTTTTCACATATTTTCAACACATCTACAAGGATATGCATTAGATATTATCGTAATATGCATAATACAAATAAATAAATAAAAGACGAAGGCGAAGAATCACTGCTAAAATATCATTGGATATAAATTTTTGATACCAAAAAGACACAATCGGACACCGAGTAATGCAATTTAGCATTTTAACATTTTTTTTTAATTTTGTCTTTATGAATAACAAAAAATCGTTTCTAAAACTGAAATGTGATGATCCATATAATGCTATTTGGCTAGAAACGAAAGCAAAAGGACATATTTATTTCAATAAATATTATTTAAAAATATTAATATTTGATATAATATTTTCAAAGCAAACATTTGAAAATTCTGAAATTCAAAAAAAAAGTATTCAATTATTATACGTAAAGCGAAAGAACAATCAGCGCAACTCTTCCGGTGCACTGATTTGTAGAATAAAATACACCAAATTTACTATCACTAAATAGATTCATTGCAACAGCTGATTAGTGGTCATTTCAGGATTGATTTCTTTTGCATATGTGAAATTCGTTTCAATTTTTGGGAAGAGACACAATAAATCATTTTAGAGGCAAGAAAGGTCAAATAACTTAGGACAGTAAATGAAATTCTAAGCAACACAATAGACGTAAAGACAGGGGGACACAAAGGTCATTCAGCAACAGTTAATCCATTAATAGCTATAGAATAGCCATAACGAGATTAACGGCGGGGGAAGGTAATGGCATGATAAAAGGTAGAATGCCGATGAAGTTTTGATCCATGAAAAAAGCTAGGGAGAGCTGACTATATCATCCACACCAGCTGGTTGGAAAGTTAAGTTGTATAGACAATGGGTTGTGTTGAGTGGAGTGACCTAGCATGATGAGTCATCGGGCTCATGGAGGTGTCATGTAATAATAATAATAATAATAATAATAAGAATAAGAATTTTATTTAGGGCTGTCAGGATTAATGTTTTGTTCACAATGAATACAAGTTAAAACAGGCATTTCACACATACATAGGTATTTAGTGAAATTAAAATATTTCAGAAGCCATGTTATGTAAATTAAATCTAATTAAATCAAGATCTTTACAGTTCCTTTTGAGTTGAACTTGTATTCCCACTTGGTTGTATTTAAAATAACAACAGAAAATTTTTGCATTAAATTGGTAATTCAAATCAAGATTTGAAAAGCATTTCAAAAAATTGTTTATACCCAGATTCAGATATTTTATACAAGATTTATATGCATGAATACAGTGTTGTCATATGAATGACAGACACGTGTCTCTTGATCAAGAATTTATGCTAATTGAATATACAACTTTCAGCATGAGTTACTGTTGTTAATACTTAAGACACACGGACTCTGCTCAAGAGTATGTAAAAATACATACTGTATTTTTTACATATGCTTATGAATCAATTTTTGAACAAAAATAGAGGTGCTTTCTTTTTTACAGCAATGTCTTCAATTACCAAAGTGAATGCTGAATCTACATTGCATTTATCACTGGAACTGGTTAAAAAGAGACTAAATGTGCCAGGAAAGTGGAGTGGATTATTGTCTATTCTAGTAGTCAAGTGAAGAATTTGTGAAAGATTGATACTGACAGTGAAAATCTCAAAGTCTCTGCCAGCCTGATTGATGGAATTAGAGAAAGTCTACCATTTTCAATTATTATTATTATTATTATTATTATAAGACAACATGTAGTCATAGACTCATCTAGGAAGTCCCTTTTGTCATACACACAGTGCATCACATCATGCCTTAAACATATTCAAATTCTCTGCAGACAGTGCATTCCAATCATTCACAACTCTCCATGCAAAAAAACCTTCTTATCATTCCTCTTCAACATTAGTCCTATAACAACCCCTTACCAATTTGAAAGTCTATCATATCACCTCTTTTCCTCCTATCCACTCAACTCTGCAAATTGCATGGTAACAACCTTTCTTCTTATTCAACATTCCAGAGATCAGAAATTATTTTGGTCAATCACCTCTGGTACCTTATACAACATCTCTTCATCCTTTTCTGCACAGTAGTCTATATATGGCCTAATCAGAGCCTTTTATAGTGGAACCTCACAGTTTTGGTGATATGTCCTCTAAATTTTAGATCCTTTTCCACCATCACCACAAGATTTCTTAATTCACCCACCTCTAACAATATATCTGCACCAAGAGTAAATTTTACATCCCATCTTTGTTTTCCAAAATTTAAAACTTTACATTTTGCGACATTAAACTGGCATCACCATTCCCATGCCCTTCATTCAGTCTATTCAAATCTTCTTGTAAGGCCACAACATGTGCTCTGCCTTATACTTTGTTCCAACTTTGCATCATCTGCAAGCAACTGTATATTTCCATTCAAAACTTCCCCCAATATCATTAACATACAGGTTAAACATTAATGGCCCTAAAAGAGATCCCTGAGGCACACCACTAGTGACTTTGATCATCTGGGATATTGCCTCCCCCCCACCATACACAACTTGTTGATACCTATTAGACAGCCAATCTCAAATCCAATGTATAAACCTAATATTCAATCCTATCCTCTCTAGTTTGACTGTCAACTCATCATGCCATAATCTATCAAAAGCTTTTGCAAAGTATAAGTATACTACTGTATATCCATCTCTCATATCCATTGTTTCTATCACCTTACTGTAATAAATAAGTAGATTTCTAAAACATAACTCCCTTTAGCAAATCTGTGCTGTGCATCAAAGATAATACCATTGCTGTCAACCCAAATCTGGATCCTGATTCTCACTAGCCTTTCCAGCACTTTAACCACAACACACGACACATAGATTGTGTGTCATGTGTTATGGTTAAAGTGTTGGAAAGGCTATAATTTGATGCTAGAATTTTGTTACCCCTGTTATGAAGCAGTACAATCTTGCCTTCCTTCCACTCCTTTGGAACTTGCCAATATTAAGCACAAGGCTCATATTAAACAAATATATCAAGGCAGATGTCAACTCCCTGGCCCAATCTTCAAAATACGTGGTGATATATCATCAACTTCCACAGCTTTATTAGTTCCCCATATACGTTTTTCTCACTCACAGTCAGTTGGTCCTCCTCATCATCAACTGTTTTCAAATTTCAAACTCTCCATAATATCTCATTCACAAAGTTGAAGGATATTTATGAACTGCTCATTAAATAACTGAATCCTTTGCAGCAGTTGTCCTTAAACTATTTTCTCCAGTTAGTGCCATCCTACCATAATAATAATTATTATTATTATTACGTGACACCTCCAGGGAGTCTACAGACTCATCAAGGGAGGGCACCTACTCTACAGCTCTCTGTCTCCACCACTCAGTCCACTAACTACAACTAATCACAACTACACCAACGGCATCTACCTTCCAACATCACCACTAGTATTTCCACAACCACAAAATCCATGCCCATCCGGCGGGATTTGAACCTGCAGCCTTTTGACTGGAGAGCGGATACATACACTAACTACTCAGTCAACCCGGCAGGAACTAATCATTCTTTTTTTTTTTTTTTTTTTTTTTTTTTTTTTTTTTTTTTTTGCTGGCTACCTATCGAAAGAACTCCCTAGAATTTTTTTTGGCTTCATTAGCCAACTGCTGCTCATACTGAACTTTTGCTGCTCTTAACAACCAAGTCAGAAACCAAAAAGAAATGGATTGACAACATTAAAGAAAACATCCACTTAAACTCCATAATAGAACTTCGTAAAAAGACAGCAGACAGAAAGAAGTGGCAAAAATTCGTCTTTGAGGAACTCATTTCTCTTCATGAGCTGAAGAGAAAAAGGACAATCGAGTCCTTTTTCTCCCTCTTTGCCTGTTCTTTATATTCCTCATGGAATTGATTATTGCCACTCTTCTTATGTTGCCTCCATAATGCCTTTTTCCTCTATATCGTATGCTTAATCTCTTCATTCATCTAAGCAGCACTGATCTCCTTTCCACGCAATCTCCTTGTTCCATGCTACAGCTGCAAGTTGTCTTCTGAACTCATCATAATCACCAGCCTTGTAGTTCTACATATACCCTTTTCTCACAGAGGTCCTCACACTGCTGGCAAGCATCCAGGTAATCACTTCATGGTCACTCTCGCCAACTGGAGGGTGATTTAACACCTCATTTAATAATTACATCCTCTGATGAGATGATCAAATCCAAGACCCTCAATCCTCATGTGTCCTCAGTTATATACTGCATGAGGTCGTTGTCCGTCGAAAACTCAAGAAACTAATTTCGTTTACTTCTGGATGCTATCTCTTCATCCCAGTCCATATTGCTGTAATTGAATTCACTGATAATGATCACACTTTTTTTTGTCCACATTTGCTTGCTTGGCTAATTTTCTTATACAGTTCCTGGTCACTCCCTTCCACATTATCAGGTCTATAGCAACATACAAAATATATCATATTCATCTCTCACACTTTACTGCTTCAAAACCACTACTACTATTTATGACCCTTGCAGCTCTACCTTGTATGGGCATAACTCTTTTTCTATCATCAGTACCACTCTATCTTCTTTTTAACCCTTTCAATCTTCACAAAATACATTACACTCTTCAGTGGCAGCCAGTGAAAATTTTAAGTGCGGGTGCTGCATATACAAAAAAAAAAAAAAAAAAAAAGCTTTTTTTCCTAATCAGTAACGAATTTATTAATAAATAAATTTACATATTAAAAATATTTTATCCTCACCATGAACAAACACCAATAATAAAAGTTTCGTATCAATAGCAATGACAAGTGCAAACGAATACCGGCATTAGATCGCAGTGCATTTGTTTCGTGTAACGATAATTGAAAAAATATAATTCTTTTCATATTTTCAACAGTGACACTCATCATAATTCAGCCTTCTATCTATAATAAATAAATAATTATATGTTATTTTAACAAAATAAAATAAGATTTACAAAAAATAGTTCACCAGGCACACGCACCAATAATAAATGTTTCATATCTCACAGAAATATGGCACGTAAGTTTACTAAAAATACACTGCCATTTGAGCAGTTACAGTTGGGAATGACGTAACATGCAATGACAAGAGCAAACGAATATTGGCATTAGATTGCAGTGCATTTGTTTCGTAATCTAAAGTGTCAATCGAACAATTCCAGTTATTAACTATTCAATCAATGTCAAAACATAAACTGTAACCTTTAACATGTTGTACCGCATTTATATAATGTTGTAAGCATTGTTATTATTTATAAACACAAACAAAATTTAATTTTTTCATTTTTTCCTTAGGGGGGGGGGGGTGCTGCAGTGTTGCAGTGCTTATGTACGGGCCGCCCTTCCATCTCTATTCCTGTCAGGATGTCATCCCAAAACATTCGTCAAACCAACTGTTTTCCATACATCACAGTTTTTTTTTTTTTTTATTTTTTTTTGCCTACACACGTATTCACATCTTGGAACATCAACCTTTCTCGTACTTTTTCCCTGTCCACTCTAAGTTTCTGTGTTTGTCTTGTACACTTGTTCTCTCATTCCCTACACTCATGCTATCCACTTCTTCATTCATAAGCACCGCTTAAGTCTGTCGTTCCTTACTCTTGCACTCTCACATCGCTTCTTACCTGCTCAAATTCATTCTCTGCACTCATTACGCTTCTTTCCAGCAGCAGTCTCTCCAAATGATTCACATCAAAACATTTCAAATGCAGTCAAGCACTTTTATACAGTTCAGTTCTTCCTTTCAACTCATTCAACAACTTAACAAACTGTACTTCTGTATTTTCACACATTTCCGCTAATATATCATTCATAATTCTTGCCCTCCACCTCATCTCATCACTATCACTATCATGGGCAAAACACTGACTGACTACCTTTCCTATCATGCTATTATCTTCTATCCTTTTCAACAATCTCCTGGTATCCAATCTTATATTCTCCTTGTTCCCAGTCAAGTCATTTGTCCCTACTACCATTACCAACCAACTCTTTTGCTCACTTACTCCTCATATCCAATGCCTCAATTTCTCTATTCATTTTAGCTTCTGGAAAACAGAACTTGTGCATCTTCTAATTTACTACACCTCTAATAATTGAATCGCCATACAACACCACTTGCGGGTCTTTCTTTACCTTTTTTCATGCTGATGTCATTTGATTCATCTTCTTCACTCTTCCATACATATCTTCAATTCTCTTATTTTCACTTGTGATCTGCCTCATCTTCACCAACTCAGCTTTAAAATCTTGCATCCATGTTTCATTACCATTCACTCACTATTTTATTGCCAGTCACACGTTTGTTTGTCTAAACCCTGCTTGCCATCTTACTGTTAATTTCATTCTGTTTTTCAATGTGATTATCACCCACATTATTGTCAATTTAATTTTTTTTTTTCTTGCTATCACTTCCACACGCTCTTTGAAGATTCTCATAATCTTCAGTTGCCATGTTGGTTATGATGCCATGTTCCCTACTTCAGACTACAAGGGTGGTCTGAAAAGTTCTCGGCCTCAACCATAGATGGCAAAATCTGTCATAAGCATCCATGTGAAATTGCAAGTCATTCTATCAAGCAGTTTATTTTATACAGCTGTCTGAAGCAAAAGTGTTGTCTCTATCCCTTGAAAATGATAAAATTGAGTATTGTGCAGTTATAAAATTCTTTGTAAAAGAAGATTTAACACCAAAAGAAATTCATTTGAAGTTCATAAACGTTTATGGGCACTCTTCTCCTTCGTTTTCGTCAATTAAGAAATGGGCTGCCGAGTTTAAACATGGCTGTACCAGCCTTGAAGATGATCCATGTGAAGGACGTCCAAATAAGTGTAACAACACCAGAAATCATTGATCAAGTGCATGATATGGTATTGGATGACTGGCGAGTCAAAGTGTGTGAAATTGCTGAGATTATAGGCATTTCAAAAGAACATGTAGGTTATATTTTGCATGAAGAATTGCAAATGAAAAAGCTTTTGCACAAGATGGGTGCCTTGCTTGCTCACAGCTGATCAAAAATGCACTTGCATGAAAATCTCTGAACAGTGGTGCTTGGAGCGTTTTAACAAGAATAAAACTGATTTTGTGTATCAATTTATTACTATGGATGAGACTTGGATTCACCGTTACACACCAGAATCCAATCAGCAGCTGAACAGTGCACAGAAGCCAGTTTTTCGATGCCAAACAAGTGTTAATAAACCAAAGTTGGTTCCATCAGCAGGAAAGGTCATGGCATCGGTATTTTGGGATGCTAAAGGCATTTTGTTTATTAATTATCTTGAAAAGGGTAAATCAATAACTGGATGAATATTATTCCGATCTTTTAACCAGGTTAGATGAAAAAATTCGTAATTTTCGATACCTGGTTTGCAGAAGAAAAAAATTATCTTTCATCAGGACAATGCACCTGCCCACAAAGGTGTTTTGGCAATGGGAAAATTAAGGGATCTCTACTGTGAATTGTTGGAACATCCACCCTATTCCCCAGATTTGGCTTCCTCTGACTTCTATCTCTTCCTAAAACTAAAACTCTTCCTCCCTAGTCAGCGTTTTTCTTTGAATCAAGAGGTGATTGCAGCTGTAGAGGGGTATTTTGCAAATCTTATTGAGAACCACTACAGGGACTGGATAATGGTGCTGAAGCGTCGCTGTAATAAATGCATAGTCTTAAGGGAAATTATGTTGAAAATTAACAATAATTTT
This sequence comes from Typopeltis vanoorti, assembly GCF_054136105.1. Classification (NCBI taxonomy): domain Eukaryota; kingdom Metazoa; phylum Arthropoda; class Arachnida; order Uropygi; family Thelyphonidae; genus Typopeltis; species Typopeltis vanoorti. The sequence goes on along the minus strand of NC_143566.1, from coordinate 55,389,272 downwards.
GATATTATAAATTCGTGTTTTCATTGATAGGCCGAGAACTTTTCAGACTACCCTCGTATATTATCCATTGTATATCCTTATTATAAGTGGGTCTGGAAAGTTCTGATAAACACCTAGAACAAAACTGTTTTTTCATTTTTTCATAAATTTTTTTTCATATAAAAATGTCTTTTTAAAAGACATCTTTTCTTTTAGGATATATATAAGAAGATATAAAATTAATTAATTTTTGTTGTAGGTGTTTATCAGAACTTTCCATATCCCCCTCCCCTCTTGTAAGATCACCAGTGTTTATTAGTCAGCATATAAACTTGACTACTAGTACATGTTTCTCCAAATCTTTCCATGGCACTTGTCCAGTGGTGGACAATGTGGAGTAATTGAACTGCCATATCTGGAGTGGCAAAATTCATGCATGTGGCTATCAATTAAACTGGTGAACCTCTGGTACTTTTAATAATCTTTTGCATTAAATTGGAGAGGACTGAAGTGAGGATGATTCATTGGTAATTTAACAAGAGAACTTTTCTCTCCTTTTTTTCTCCTTTTTTTGGAATAGGTTGGATAATATTCATGTTTCCATGTATCAGAATAAGTGCCATCTGATAATACAAGATTGTAAAGACAATATAGGGGAGGCATTAATTCTGAAGTATAACTTTTTGACTACAGTTAGCAGATACCATCAGATCCAGAAGACTTTTTGGTATCTAGGTTATTTATGATTCTTTTGATATCTTTTTTTTTTCTGGGTGAGGTATTTGGTTATTAATGATCTGTTCTATTATTTCTGAGAGTAGAGTTTGAAGGTAAGAGTAAGCTTTTATCCATCTGTGTTGAAAACGTCTACCATCAAACTATCAGATAGATACTAGATGAAGTATAATAACTTGTAATAAAGACTGGGTGTTAATTTTGCACTAAAAATACAAACTTTTAGTACGACCAGGTAATATCATATAAACCAGAGGACTTATTAGTATCAAGAATACTAATTATATTTGATATCCTTTTGGCAAAGGATTAGAGAAGGAATTCTGTGAGCAGTTCATAATATAGCATGAAGAGATTTGCCTTGATTGTTTATACAAGAGCATTGGAGGAAAAAACTGATGCTTGTCCTTGGCAATGCTACTTTTTATTATTAAGATGTGAAAGAGAGATAGAAACATGAAATAGCAGAAGTCATGCCCAACAGTCTTGTTAAGTGACCAGAAAGTTCAACTGCCATTTGAGTAGGAAGCTAGCTAAGCTTTTACATTTGGTCCAAATGACAGTTTTGGATTTTCTAATGATTATTTTTTATTATTTTTTTATAGTTATGGGCTGTGGTGTGAGTTGAGTGAGAAATTGGAGTGTTTGACTTTCAGCCATTGCAATGTATGCTGAAATTTTCTCTTGGGCTTTTGGAAGAACACATTCAAAAGTAGGAGAGGGAGGTTATTTTTCTTCTTTATTAGGCTTTAATAAACCAGAGGATTATTGTGCACAGATCTGGTTGCCTGGATTTCTTCTGGATGAGGAAATGGTGGTGAGAATTCAGAGATGAGTGACCAAGTCCACAGATAATTATGACATTGTGGTCTATGGAATGTTCCTTATGAGGACAAATTAAAGGTCTGTAGGTTACAAAGATTAAAGATTAGTTGATATGTGGAAAAGAGAGGATACGACATATAAGTTATTAAAGTGGTTTTTTAGCATTGACAAAGAGGACTTATTGTCACTGTATGATGGGAAGTGAGAGAAGAAGGTATCGCTTCTGGATATTGTATAAGAGAATGGTTTTCAAGGTTGAGTAGGCTGGTGGAGTTGACTAGAATTTTTTGTTTGGAGGGTGACAAATTGGTTGTTAGAAGTGGTTGTGAGTGCTTGAGGTAAATGAGTTTAAGAAGTGTGATACATAGTGTGTGAATAATGCTTAGTGCAGTTCTTCTGCAACGATTTTTTGATTCCATGGAGAGATGGCCAAGGAAATAATAATAATAAAATTGTGTGGACATCTCCATGATGTCTGAAGACTCATCGCCAGAGAGTTTTCATATAATCCACACTATCCACACAATCTATCATACCTGTCCTTGAACCCATTAACAGAAATTAACTGACTCTGGCAACCCATTCCACCCATTCACAACTCTCCAAGCAAAAAATCTAGTCCTCATGCCCCTACTAATTACACATTTATTCAACTTTCAGAGATGACCTTGTTCCAGCCCCTCCAGCCAAATGCTGAAACATTTCCCCTGCATCAATCCTATAAAAACCCTTTAAGCAATTTAGTTTCTGTCATATCCACTCTTTTTTCTGCTATCAACAAACTTCTGCAATCTGCACACCCTCAATCAATCTTCACAGGGAACATTCCACAGACCACCCATCATCTTGGTTGCTTGTCTCTGAATCTTCTCCACAGCTTCCTCATTCTCAAGAAATCCAGGAGACCAGTCTTGAGCACAGTAGTAATCCAGATGTGGATGTATCAAGACCTTATAAAGAGGAATTAAAAACCTCCTTATCTCTACTTGTTAGAGTTCTTCAACAGCGATGTAATCTTATGAGCAGCCTTAGCAATATGTCCTCTAAAAAATTTAACTCTCTGTCTACCACTACCACCACCCCTAAATCTCTAGTTCATCTGTTTCCTGGAGTACAGTGCCATCAGTGTGATAAACGGCTCGTAATCTGATTATCCCAAAATGCATAGCTTTACATTTCTCCACATTAAACTGACACCTATTGTCTTTTGCTCATACTGACAGCCTATGTAAATTGTCCTGCAAACTCTCCACATTGCTTTTATTAACTATTATCCCACCTAACTTTGCATCATCAGCAAACAACAACAACAACTGAATATTTCCCTTCAACTTATTTCCTATATCATTTATATACAAATTAAACAGCAATGGTCTCATCACTGTACCTTGTGGAACACCACCAATCACCTGTTTTTACTTTGATTCTGCCCCTTTATATATACCACTTTTTGATATCTGTTCAGTAGCCACCCTCTTAACCACTAATAATAATTATAAAATCTAGAAGGTCAGAAAGTGGGATTCAGAAATTACAGGAATACTGTTCACTGTTCTCTGCAACTAATATTAATGTTAGTATTAGTTGCAGAGAAAGTTCTATGTCAAAATATATTTGTATACAATATAAATATTCTTACATGCTTTGTTGACCTTAGAAAGCAATTAACAGCAAAGATTAGAAATTACAGCTCTACTCAAATCTTAGAGTAGACCTATATATTTATATAGTAATGCAGCGAATAATAATGCAGAGGTTGCAGAGAAATTTTGGAAAATCAGAAAGATGGTTCTGGAAAATGAGTCACGAGACTCCTGTCTCTGAGCATCATTATCATGTTTTTGGAAAAAACAATGGATGTTTTAAAGGAAATTATTATTATTATTTTTTATTATTATTCAGGCCTCCAAGGAGTCAAAAGACTCATCGAGGGAGGTCCTTCCTAAGACATAAAGTCTGTCAAGACTCATCGAGGGGAGGTCCCCCCCCCCCCGAGAAACACAAAGTCTATCATATCACTCCTTAAACTCACTGACCGTTCTCGCTCCCACCACTCCATCAGGCAATGCATTCCACGGCTCAACCACCCTCCACACAAAGAAACCACTCCTTACCCTCTTGCTCACAGTCTCCTTTCGTAACTTCCAGGGATGGCCTCTTGTCATCACTCCTTCCCGCTGTTCAACCAAGCAAAAGAACTCCCCAGTGTCAACCCTGTAACCACCTCTCAACAGTTTAAAAGTCTCAATCATATCACTTCTCCTTCTTTATTATTATTATTATTACGGGTATCTCCATGGAGTCAGTAGACTCATCGCGGGAGACCCAAACTAGCAAAACAATATCTGTCATATCTCTTCTTGAATTCATTTACAGATGAAGAGCTCACAACTAAGTCAGGCAATGAATTCCACTCATTCACCACCCTCCAGGCAAAAAACCTTGTTCTGACACCTTTGTTAACCACACTCTTCTTTAATTTCCACAGATGACCTCTTGTTCTTTCATCACTATCACACAGCTGAAACATTTCCCCTGCAGCAGTCCTATAAAAACCTTTTAGTAATTTGAATGTTTCTATCATATCCCCTCTTCTTCGCCTATCAACCAATCTCTGCAATCCACAAGCTCTCAATCTATCAATGTAGTGAGCATTTTTTATATCACTCACCAACTTGGTCACTCTTCTCTGAACCCTCTCCACAGCCTCCTCATTTCCAAGGAATCCAGGTGACCAGACCTGAGCACAGTAATCCAAATGTGGAAGTATCAATGCTTTATAAAGGGGAATAATAACCTCTTTATCTCTGGATGTCAGTGTGTTCCTCAACAACCAAGTAATCCTATGTGCAATCTTAGACACCTTAGCAATGTGTCCTCTGAACTTCATCTCCCTATCTACCAATACCCCTAAATCCCTAGCCTCATCAATCTCTTGGAGTACCTTTCCATCGATGTAGTACACAGCTGGTAATCTTTTAATCCCAAAATGCATGACTTTACACTTTTCCACATTGAACTGACATCCATTTTCTTTTGCCCATTTTACCAGCTTATTTAAATCCTCCTGCAAACTTTCAACATCAGCTTGATTTTTTATTGCACTACACAACTTTGCATCATCAGCAAACAACTGAATATCTCCCTTTAAGCCATTTCCTATATCATTTATATACAAATTAAACAACATTGGCCCAAGCACAGAGCCCTGAGGCACACCACTGGTCACCTGCCTCATTCTGGACTCTGCTCCTCCATATACCACCTTATGGTATCTCTCCCTGAGCCATTCTCCTATCCATATCACCAATTTAATAGCCATTCCCATCTGCTCCAATTTGCGTAACAGTGTTCTATGGGGTATCCTGTCAAAAGCCTTAGCAAAATCCAGAAGTACCACTGTGTAGCCAGTTCCTTTGTCCAACTCGGATGTTATCCTATTATGAATAGTTAATAGATTGCTAAGGCAGGATCTGCCTTTAACAAAACCAAGTTGGCCTCTATAGAGTATCACATCCTGATCCACCCATTCTTGAATTTTGTCTTTAACCAACTTTTCCAATACTTTTACCACTACTCCTAAGATGGTGATTGGTCTGTAATTCAATACCCCAGTTTTAGAGCCACCCTTATGCAAAGGAACCACTTTGCCTAACTTCCACTCCCTAGGGACCATACCAGAGTTCAAACTTAAATTAAATATCCAGGTAAGAGGGGTTGACAATTCATTTGCACATTCACGCAACACCCGAGCTGATATTCCATCTAAGCCTACCGCAGTGTTTGCATTTAAGTTTTGCAATATATTTAATACCTCTGATTCTTTAGCTTCAATTCTCACATTAGGTATTGCTATAGGTATAGAGATATCCTCACTTGCGTGATAGACTTTTGAAAAGTGATCACTCAGTAACTCGACTATTACATCTGATTTTTCACCTCAATACCATCAGCACCCACTAAGGTTATCCTTCTGAAGTCATTCTTCCTCTTACTTGCCACATAGAGGAAGAACTCTTTGGGATTACCCTTGATCTCTTTGGCTAAGGTCTTTTCATAATATGATTTAGCTTTTCTTACTATGCTGGTAACCTTCCTAACTTGACCTAGAAACCTTCTTCTATCCACCAACCTCTGCAGTCCACATTCCCTCAGCCGATCCTCATAACTATCCTTGTACAGTCCTGAAACCATCTTTGTCATCCGTCTTTGTATCCTTTCCACAGTTAATTTATCCCCTTCAAATCCTGGGGACCAAATCTGAGAACAATAGTCCAAGTGTGGTCTGATCAGAGACTTATACAACGGAATGATAACCCTCTTATCTCTGCAGGTCAGTGTTCTTCTCATAATAGCAGCAATCCTCTGTGTTACCTTCACCACCTTTGCAATATGTCCCCTAAACTTCAGGTTTCTATCAATCATCAACCCCAGATCTCTTGTCTCCCCTACTTCCTCCAGTATAACTCCTCCCATAGAGTATGCAGCATCCCATCGATGTTTCCCAAACCTCAAGACCTTACATTTTGCTGCATTAAATGAACATTGCCCATTCATTTGCCCATCTATCTAGCTTATTTAAATCCTCTTGCAAGGCTACCACATCTGCACTATTACTAATAATCCTACCCAGCTTCGCATCATCTGCAAACAACTGAATATCCCCATGCAATTCACTGGCTATGTCATTGATATAAAGGTTAAACAATATAGGTCCTGGTACTGAGCCCTGTGGGACCCCACTTGTAACCCTCTGCCTCCTGGAAACTGCTCCACCATACACAACTCTCTGATACCTATCAGACAGCCAATCCTGAATCCAGTTGACCAATCTGACATCCAGACCCATGTGCTGCAACTTAAATATCAGCTTATCATGTGGCACCCTGTCAAATGCCTTCGCCAAGTCTAAGAAAATTGCAGTATATGCCTTTCCTTCATCTAATGCTCTTGTAACTTTATTATAAAAGGCTAGCATATTGCTAAAACAAGGGCATCCTTTCACAAATCAATGTTGATTCTCACAGATAACATTACCCTCATCTGCCCAATGTTGTATACGGTCCCTCACTACTTTCTCCAAGATCTTAACAACTACTGATGACACACAGACCGGCCTATAATTAGACACTTCCAGTCTGTTACCAATCTTATGCAATGGCACTATCTTACCTTCCTTCCATTCCCTGGGCGCCTTTGCCAAAAGCCAGACTTTCATTGAAAAGCCACGTTAAAGGCACTGTCAATTCCCTAGCACATTCTCTCAAAACTCGTGGTGAAATACCATCCAGTCCCACAGCTTTACTGACCTCCAGAGTACTCAGTATCTGAAACACACTCTCCTCATGTACCTCCAGACCTCGTACCAGTCTTATCCCTCTAGCATTAAAACTGACTCCTCTAGGATGAAATACTCCAATAAAGTGTTCATTAAACAATTCCACTATGTCCTCTGCATCAGTCACTCTATTCCCATTTTTATCCCACAATATCATTCTTCCACAGTCATTTCTCCTCCTACTGGCCACATAGCTAAAAAATTCCCTAGGATTTTCTTTGGATCTTAGTGCCAATCTCCTCTCATATTCCAGTTTCGCTTTCCTTACCACACTAGTCACTCTTCTGGCCTGTGTCTTATATTCCTCATGTGCATCTCTTCACCTGTCTCCTTATATCTCTTCCATAGCCTCTTTTTCTCATGCAATTCCTGATTAATATTGTTTGTCATCCACTTTACTCCAAATTGCGTCCTCTTCTTCACTCGTGGTATACAACTTACCATTGCTGATAACAAATATTCTTTCACAATTTCCCACGCACTAGTGATATCCTGGCCTTCCAATTCCTCCCTCCATGAAACTTTCCGAAGTTGACGTCTAAGACTATTATAATCACCTGCCTTATAATTCCACATAAGTTCCCGTCTCTTTGATACTCCTGCATGTCTATTCATTTTCCAAGTCAACACCATATGCTCACTCTTTCCAACTGGTGGGAGAGACGTCAACTCAGTTATTATCAACTCTTCTGATGCTATAACCAAATCTAAAACTTTTGAACCTCTTGTCCCCTCTGTTACATGTTGCCTAAGACATTTGTCCCTCAAGAATTCTAGAAATTCCATTCCCCTATTGCTACATGCATCTTCCTCTCTCCAATTTATACTACTGAAGTTAAAATCTCCCATAACAATCATTCTTCTTGCACTTGCCAATCTTAGCTGTCTAAACATCTCCTGGTCCCCATCCTCTGTGCTCCTGGGTCTGTAGCAACACCCCACTAAATATCCTGTCTTGCCTTCCTCTACCTCACACCATACGCTCTCAAAATCATTTGTCTCACTTCCTTCCAAATTCTCCACTCTTAGAGGACATAGGTCATCACTTATCATAAGCAGCACCCCACCACCACGCTTTCCCCTCCTATCCTGACGAAAAATGCTATACCCAGCGACTTCTATTCCTGTTGTTATATCCCCTTCTGTCAACCACGTCTCAGTGATCGCAATTTTTGGCCAGGCTGATGCTATCTGCGCCACCAATTCCTCTCCCTTATTCCGGATACTCCTGGCATTAGTATAAAGCATATAAATGCCATTGTTTCTATACCCAGCATTATCCCTTCTAGACTCCACTGGGCTCAGTGTTACCTGACATTGTCTCCCTTCTCCCAAGTATCCATTCCCACAAGAGGCCACCCCTGCTATCATCCTCTCTGGGACACACTGACTCATTCAGAAGAGCAATCTCTCCAGAATGCTACGTCCTTCCTCATTCAAATGTAAACGGTCTCTCGCATACAATTCCTCTCTTTCCTCAAATGCACTCCAAGCATCCACATATACCAGTCCTCTCTTGTCACACATTTTCGCTATTATGCCATTCAATATCACCGCTCTTCTGCTCAGCTCATCATTATCATACCTAGGCAACACGCACACTATTTTATGTAAGGGGTAATGTAAGGGGAGTTTCATTTCAAGGTATGAGAATTAATAACCTAAGATTTACAGATGATAGTATTACTGCAGAAGTACATGTGATATTTCTGAAATTAAGTAATGAAGGAAAGAGATACATTAATAATGAACATTGAAAAAAAAAAACTAGAATGATAATGATCAGTGATAAGAGAATGGAAGAATCAAATAAACATCAATGACATGAGCTGGAAGAGGTAGGGGTTTTTACATATCTAGGGAGCAATGTGACCAAAGTTTTTCTAGTAAACTTTTAAGAAGTTGCTTGCTCAAAAACATGGTGATTTCTCCCTTTGTAGAATTGCAATCTACAGAAAGTATAATCAAATTCCATTATCAGCAGACATTCGCTTAATTTTCCTCACAGTTTCATGATACTTCTAGAAACTTGAAATCTTCGCAATTTCTAGAATTGAGCAGATGCTTGTTGAAAAATAATATTCCTGTAAAACTGCTAGCATATATAACTCCTACAGAGGCTGTCACATAGGAGAGGGGGGGGAAGCACAGTCGATGTCAAAATAAGCAAATCCTGGCTGGATTTTCCATGTCACCATATACAAGCTTATCATCAAATTCCACTAGCCATTGTGGATTGAAGTGCACATAGATCTGCAGTATATAGCCATTGTTGATTTAACAATCAACTTGCAAAAATCTTGGACATTTAACATGAGCCTTGCAACACGGCACACCACTGAATATGACAAACCATTTAGACTGTAAAACAGGCAACAAGAACTTGGATTACAAAAGCAACAGAATGCATGCTTACTGGTAATGGATAAGATAAGAAAAATTAAGAGTAAACCTTGACACAAAGCTGAAATGTACTACGAAGTACTGATGTTCATGAGCACTTTCTATGAATGTGAGATATGGATTATAGTCAAAGACATGCTAAAGTGAATATTAGCATTTTAAAGAACATGTTATAGAAAGTTCTGCGAATTTGATGAATGCAAATGGTAATGAATGAAGAACTCTACAGAAAAATAAACTGGAAAGAGAATATAATAGAGAAAATATTTACAAGAAAGCTCACCTTTTTGGATACATTTGCAGGATGGATGACAGTGGAAGGTCATACCTTGATTTTCAGTGGAAGACATGCCATAAACAGAGTTCTTTCACTTGGTAGAACGGTGGGAAGGAGCGATGACAAGGGGCCATCCCTGGAAGTTATGAAAGGAGGCTGTGCACAAGTGGGTGAGGAGTGGTTTCTTTGCGTGGAGGATGGTTGAAACCTTGGAATGCATTGCTTGAGAGAGTGGTTGGAGCTTGAATGGTCACTGAGTGGAATGATAAACTTTGTGTTTCCTAAAAACGACCTCCCACGATGAGTCTTTTGACTCCATGGAGGCCTGGATAATAATAATAATTGTATTTCTATTCATGTTATTTCATTAAAATATATCATCGATCTAAGCTCAAGCTTACATATTATTATTTGTTATTTATTTTCAACAGTATTGATGACAAACGGAATGATAAGAAAATAATATTTCTTAACTTATTTGCTGATATTTCATTGGTATTATATCCAGCATCTTCAGAGCACAAAAACAGTTTATCACAGTACATGAAACAACAACAAGAATTTGCTATAACAGTGGGACTATTAAAAAAAAAAAAAAAAAAAATGTAAAAGACAGTGCAAGGAACTAAAGTCCTATTAGGTGCCATCTGTGTTGTTAAAAGAGAGAAAACGAATCTTAATTGCATCTTAAAATGACTGTTTCCTAGATTTTTCATCTATTTATACAGCCATACTGCCTATCACACAAGACCACAGCAAAACTGTTACCATCCCATACATTCAAGGTACATCTGAAAAGATATTGAGAGTTCTCAATAAATATCAGCTATGTGTCATATTTAAACCTTATGTCAAATCGGCAACTCTCATCCATTCACTTAAGGACATACTTGTTTTTTTATCACATCCAGGAGTTTATAAAGTGCCCTGTTCTTGTGACTGGGCTTACTATGGACAGACAGGAAGAACTGTTGACATCTGCCTTGGTAAATATTAAAAATAAAGAAAGAAAGAAAATAATAATAAGAAGAAGAATACATCCGGCACTGTCGTTATGGCAAGGCACGGTCCAGACCATGCCGTGGATACCACTTCAGACAGGATCAGTTGGAAGAAAACAAAAGAACTACTGCTACATAGAAGTCATAAGGCAAAGAGATCGTTTTTGGAATCAACAGAAGCTTTAAAACATACCCCAAACCTCAACAAGTATGGCTGTATAAATTTACCAAAAATCTGGGAACTAGTCAGTTTAAGATCTAATTAATATTTGTTTTTTTCCAGCATAGATAGGACTTTATTTTCTTGTGCTGTCCGTTACAATTTTTTTTTAAAACTGGTTCCACTGTTATACCAAATTGTCATTGTTTTGTATACTGTGACAAACTGTTTTTGTGCTCTGAAGATGCTGGATTTAATACCAGCAAAATATTAGTAAATAATAAATATTATTTTCTTATCATTGTATGTCGTCATCAACACTTGAAAATAAAAACATGTGCTGTGAACACATAAGCCTTTCTACGTGTTTGAGATTTTATTATTATTATCTTCATAAGATCCCCCACAGAGTCAACGACTCATTTAGGAGGTCCCTTTTCACACACTCACACACACACACACAGCTCATCATACCATACCTTAAACAGATTCAAATTCTCTGCAGACACCACAGCCACAGGTAAGGCATTCCATTCATTCACAACTCTGCAAAAAAAACCTGCTTCTCTTTTGTTCACACTCTCCTTATACAGCTTCCAGGGTTGAACTCTTGTTCTGCCCTGATCTCCCACCATTTTATGAAAAAACTCTTCAACATTGATCCTATAACAACCCCTTACGAACTTCTAAAAGCTCCTCAAATATGCTGGCCTGGTTGGCCGAGTGGTTGGTGTATCCACTCTCCAGCCAAAAGGCTGCGGGTTCGAATCCCACTATGGGCATGGATGTTTTTGATTGCCTGTTAAAATACTAGTAGTCATGGAGATGGCATTGGTGTAGATGATAAGGTTCACTGTAGTTGGTGGATTGAGTAGCGGAGACAGAGAGTTATGGAGTAGCCCTCCCTCAGTGAGTCTTTGGACTCCCTGGAGGTGTCACATAATAATAATAATATATGTTCCTCTACAGAGGCAAACGAAACAAACCAAAAGACTTTTGTAAAGCATTATTAAAATGGAGTGCTCTGCAAAATTGAGTTGTGTTATATTCTTTATCATTGTCAAGATGCTGACATTCTACCAACTTGCATGATGATTCAACTACACTAATTAGACATGAAATCAACTGCGATTCATTCTATTTATTTACTACTTCTCAACCAAATGAAAAATGCCTATCATCAAATGTGATTTAGCCTTACTGTAAAAAAAAAAAAGCAATGTTAAGGGAAATCTGTTATATTATTATTATTAGACCCTCTATGGAGTCAACAGACTCATCATGGGAGGTTCATTCAACTGACAACATATTTATCATATAGAATCTTAAAATCCTCAATACTTCTTGTATTAACAACACATTCTGGTAATGCATTCCATTCACTGACAATTCTCCATGTAAAAAATCTACTCCTCACACCCTTCTTCACCACAACAAGAGAGGCCTTGAAAGAGAGTCATCCATAGATTCCTTCTGAAACTTCTAATACATTAAGGTTTGCACAAGTTTTCTGTATACAACTAATGGTCTTTTAAGTAGTATAGATGATGGTTGTGTGGAGTGGAGGGGGAGTGATCTTCCATGATGAGTGCTTAGACTCCTTGGAGATGTCACATAATATTGCTAATATAATATTTCTAGACAATTTTTTTTTTTAGTATTCTCACAAAAACAGAGAGAGAGCAACAACCATTTTCATGAATTCATCAAAATATCACAAGAAGAGATGCCTTGTATTTGTTATAGGACTACTTTCAGTTGATTTTCTAATGTTCTTCCAAATTGCAAGTCAAGAGGTAAATAAAATTTTGCGCAGCTTGCCATTGGCTCAGTTCTGCTTTTCATGTTCATAACAGTGCTTTACAGCATAAGTTATATCACAAAAAAAAATATGTATATATATATATATATATATATATATATATATATTTCAAACTCGAAGGGAAATGGAACTGATGACTTAGAGAGTATTTGGCATGAGATAGAAGTGGATAAGACAGAATATTTTGTGAGTTATTGACATAGACCAGGAAATACAGATAGGAATGTACGTAAATTTGGCAAATGCGAAACCATTATTATTAATATTATTAAAAAAAACCTTTATTATTAACCTTTATTATTAATATGATTACTATTACATGATACCTCCAAGGAGGCCAAAGACTTATTGAGGGAGGGCACTTACTCTGCAACTCTCCATCTCCACTACTTAATCCACCAACTTCAGTGAACCACTACTATCATTATCTACATCATTGCCACCTACTGCTCATTACCACCACCATTAGTATTTTTTGTCTATAAATTGCACGTGTTCTCAAGGCCAATTTGTCTATATGCTTGATGGAAAAACATGAATTTACTTGAGAAAAAAACCCCTTCTACCTGCATATGAGATCAGCTAACTCACCTTCAATTGAAAAAAACCCATATAAAGATTCCTCTCATCATGACGAGAATCAAACTTAGCCATTTCCAATCAAAGGGTGCAACATGCCATCATTCTTCTGATTACGCTAAGGAGGTGCTCTAATTATTGCAATATGAATTGGGCAGAGGAAACAGCAATTAGGGAACTGAATTTTTGGAATTCTTGAGAAACAAATGTCTTAAGCAGAATATAATGGAGGGAACACCAGGATCAAGAGCCACATGTTAAGGTTTAAAATTCTGGGAGGAATTTATGTTGGAGGCTTAATAGAATAAAATGATACCGGGAAAGGATTAAGTATACTAATTCTTCCAGTATTTCATCTCAGTCACAGAGATATCTTCAGGAAGTACAATATAAAACTTGTAATACACACTCACATGCACACACAAAAGCAACATAAGGCTAAGTGATGCACATGAACAAAAGACTACTGTCCTAACTAGGTCCTGTTGGTGATTTTGGTTGTAAAATGGGATCCCGAATAATTAATATTTCCATATTTTGGGAAGTTTTATGCATCCCTATTTATTCAGTCTTTCTCTTTTAAACTTTCTGTGATGAAGCATGATGGTTTTTATTCTAATTTGTTCTGTGAGTAGTGTCTAAAGCAGGACTATGACCCACCGGTCACTGAGTGACTTGCAAAAGCATTTGCGGTGACCCGCTGAAAGTATGTATTTGAAAACTAATAATCTAAATTTTTAAAAATAAAAATGCAAATAAGTTCATTTCTTTTTTGTTTTTATTTCTATTTATATTAAATACAGTTACATTTTGCTCTCGCTTTGTGAACTAAAATAATAATATTCATCATCATCATCATGAACCATGAACTCGCTGCCCGTTGGTGTCCAATGCCTCCTTCACTATTTTCTTCCACCTTTCTTTGTCCAGTGCACAGTGTCGCAGTTTCTGTACATCCGTTCCACACTAGTCCTTTATGTCATCTATCTATTCTCTGTATGGTCTACCTCTTCTGTTTACACCGTCCATAATACCAAACATAAATGTCCTTATCTTCCGGTCCTCGCTCATTCTGCATATGTGTCCAAATAATTGCAGCTTCCATTTTATAATCTTCTGCATTAGATTCTCCTTTGGTTGTATCTTCCGATAGAGCTCTTCATAGAGCTCATCCCATGCACCTTACCAAGATGACTTGTCAAGGCAATTGTTCTATAATTTTTACATTCTAGCTTATTTCCTTTCTTGTATAACATCACCAATATCGATTTCACCCACTCCTCTGGCATTTTCCCTTCTTTCCATACCATATTACATAGTTGGTGCATTTCTGTAACCATACTTTTGCCACCATATTTAATGATTTCTCCGGTGATTTTATCATTACCAGGACTCTTATTGTGTTTTAGCCATCCTATTGCTTTTTCTACCTCTCCTCCTAAAATGTCCATATCATACTCATTACTTGGTGGTGATATCTGCTTCAAATCTTCAGTCAGTTTCCCAATGCTATCTAAATCTAGTTTTTCTTCATATAACTCACTAAAGTATCTTGTCCACCACTGTACAATTTTACCATACCATGATTGCATATGTGTGGGTGTAAAGTTATCTTTACTATTTATTTCTTACTTATTATTTCAATTTGATGAATACTTTGAAAAAGGTAAAGTATTCATCAATACTTTGCCTTTTTCATCTTTAATTGTGATCTGTTTTGGTTGCCACCTTCTATTAATGGTTCTAATCATTTTGTATACCTCCCTAGTTTTATGCTCTCCATAGTGCTGTTCTATATTATTGCATTGAGCTTCTAACCATTTCATCTTATCCATTCTGACTGCTTTTTTTTTTCACCTCATTACACTTTCTTCTATATTGCTCCTCTATTTGTTCTGATGTATCCCTTCTTATCTTCAACATTATTTTCTCCAGTACTAACTTCAATGTTTCTTGTCTAATCTACTTCTTCTTGATCTTCTCTTCTTCTTCAACTGCTTCTTCTATCGCCTTCATTACTCCTTTCACTCTTAGATTCGAATTTTTTTCTTTGTCCATACTTTTAAATTTCTCTTCTAACACTGTTCTGTACCTTCTTCCTATTTCTGCTTCATTTATTCTTGCTATATCTCTTCATTTCTGATGATGGGTTTATATTTTCTTTTTAATTTCAACTTGATGTTTGCAATCACTAAACTATGATACTAGTCTATATCTGCTCCTTGAAAAGTTCGACACTGCTGTACTGATGTTATCCCTCTTCTTTTAATCATAATCATATTGATCATGTTCTTGGTTTTCCCATCATTTGATTGCTATTTCCATTTTCTACAGTCCTTTTGTTGGAATCTTGTGTTACAGATCATCATCTCGTGGTCCACAACAAATTCTAACATTTTTTCACCTTGTTCATTTTTTTTCTCTGAAACCATATTTTCCCATAATGCTCTTCCAACCATCATTATCTATTCCGACTTTGCTGTTCCAATCTCCTTCAATAATTAGTACATCTTGCTTTGGTATTGTTTCTATTGTCTCTGTCAGATCTTTGTAAAATAGGTCAATATCCTCATCTGTGCTATCAGATGTGGGTGCATATATCTGGACTATGGATATATTAAATGGTATCATAAATAAAATAAATCAAATAATAGAAGAATAATATTATTCTTCCAATTTGAATTCCATAGAACATCTCTGGGACTATGTGGATTTGAATCCTTCACCCTGTACTTATAGATAAGGAAACAGTCCTGATGATATGTTACAACTTACCTTATTAATATAGAAGACTTATAGACTCCATGTCATGCCATTTAATGGCAGTTCTGGCAGTGGGGTGGGGGGATGCAAACTGTTAGGATGTGTTCATAATATTGCATATTTATTGATATTATAATTGAAAGAAGATAACTTAGATGCTTATAGATGATGGAATTGCGAATAGTTAGAACTATTCTTGATAGTGTGTTCCTTCAGGGAGAAAAAAGTAGATATAAATTAGTGTATGTATTTATATGCATATGTGTGGGTGTAAAGTTATCTTTACTATTTATTTCTTACTTATTATTTAACTAACATTTGAATACTTATTATTTTTTATTAGGGATGGAAAAGCACCTACGTTTACAAAAAAACCGACTATTAAGCAGGAAGACGAAGGAAGCATTCTTTTATTCGAGTGCCGCATCGACGCAGTACCGGCACCAACCGTAAAATGGTTTCGAGACGATATTCCAATCGAATCAAAAGGGAGGCACAAGGTAATATCATTTACTGGGAAAGAGTGAAAAGTGATTAATCCAAGTTAAAACCTAACCCATCATTCTTTTTAATTGTACTAATCTGGTCATCTACATGGAGTTGAATGACTTATCGATAAGAGAGGACTGCCCTAACCATTATTCATGTGATGCCTATCATAATTCTCCTTGAATTCATTCATTGAAAAATTAATTACACCTGCTTATACAATCCATTCCGTACCCACTCACCACTCTTAATGTAAAAAATTCTTGCATCCTTGTTAACTAACCACACTCTTAAAAACCTCTCTTATTCTCTTTAAAAATTTCATTTGCAAGTATCCTAAAATCCATTTAGTGACATGTTTCTCTCATATCCTCACTTTTCTGTCTGTCTGTCTGTCAATCAAATTTTATAATCCACAAACTTTTAGTCACTCCTTACAATCCTAGTAGTCAGTCCCCTCTCATCATCTTTTTCATCAACCTCTGGATTCTCTCCACCACTTTCTGATTTCCAAGAAACCCAGGCTTAACAGAAAGGATATAAAGAAGAAGAATTAATGATAAACTGCCTTATTTCTAATCTTGTGATTTTCTTTAAATTTTTTTTTTGCTATCATAGTGATCCTTTGTACTATTTTGTCCACTTTTGTGGTTTCTCTCTGTAACTTCATCTATTTTTTAACTCATATCATTCCACATCATCCCCAAATTCCTATCAGCTTCTTTTAATACAGTTCCATCAATGTAATACATAGCTTACGATCTCCTTAAATTAAAATGTATAACCATATACTTTGAAACATTAAAACTGACATTCGTTATCCTTTACTCGTTTTGCCAATGTATTTAAATCATTCTACAGAGAATCTCTTCTTCATGTTTATCTGTTATTGACCTCCTGAAGTCCTGAAATACCTTTATGGTTTAATCCTTTATCCAAGTGTAAGCAAAAAACTTTTGTGGGTGAAATCGTGAAGTGTTTTCACAATCATTTGTACTTCCCAAACTTTAAAACCATAAGCATTGCTACACTGAACTAGTAGCCCCATTCATTTCATTTGCCCATTCAGAAAGTCTATTCAAGTCTACTTACAAGGGTACAACATCCACTGGTCATAGTTCTCATAGCTGACATTGCATCATCTGCAAACAACTGTATATATCACCATCCAAGCCTTTCCTAGTATCATTTCTGGATTCAGGCCAAATAGAGGCTGTCAGGATCAGATCTTCACTTTGCGACAAATAGTCGAGAAAGCATGGGAATATAACAAAGATCTGTATTTAAGTTTTGTCGATTTGGAAAAGGCATATGACAAGGTGCCAAGAGAGAAGCTATTCAATACGCTGCAGTTATATGGTGTCAATGCGGCATTATACTTAGTCTTTATTTGAGTTGTAAGTCAGCAGTTAGAATTGAAGGAAATACAGGAAGATGGTTTAATGTTAAATCTGGTGTGAGACAAGGATGTACATTATCCCCTCTGTTATGCATCATCTATATGGATCACATTATGAAGGAAAGTGGTATTAAACATGATATCAAAATTGGAGATGTTAATGTCAGCTCTTTGCTTTATGCGGATGACGTTATACTTCTAAATAAATCCGCTACAAGTCTGCAAGATTCTCTGACTAAATTGAATAGCTGTTGTAATAGATATGGTATGAAGGTCAGCAATAAAAAGACAAAGACAATGAAAATAGGCAGAATCATTGAAAATGTCAACTGTGTTGTGAATGGAGAACCTGTGGAACAAGTAAAGCAATTCAGCTACTTAAGCACGAATTTTAGTGAAGATGGTAAATTAAATATGGAAATAGACAACAGAATCAGCAAAGCTGGTATGGTGGGAAGTCAATTGAATAAATTCATATGGAATAAGAGAGAAATTAGTCGGAACACTAAATTAGCTGTATACAAGACAGTGTTCAAACCACTTTTAACTTATGGATTTGAGAGCTGGGTCAGAAGTAAAACACTTGACCAAACGCTAGAGACCGCAGATATGAGAGTCCTGAGAAATATTTTAGGTGTGAACAGATGGCATCAATGGCAATATCATATTAAAAACGAGGATATTAGAAAGAACTTGACATTGTCAGCATCCAGGAATGCATTAGCAGAGCTAATCTCAGGTGGTATGGTCACTTAAATAGAATGGGAGAGAAAACATTAGCAAAACAAGTGTTCTTTGCCAGGTTGGCAGGAAAATGACCCAGAGGAAAACCAAGATATAGGTGGATTGATACGGTACAAAGTGCTTAGCTGATAGAAATATAAGATCTGATAATGTTGGAGTCTTGACAAGTAACAGACTGATTTGGAGGAAAATTGTAGATAGGAAGTTAGTAATGATGTAATTTTTTCATGTAGTACTATCATATCCTGTACACCTCTTGAGGGTACATGGCAGGAATTTGATGATGATGATAAAAATTAAACAGCAATGGTCCCTGGGGCATGCTGCTAGACTTTTCCTCTTCTGAGATATCACTTCCCCATATGCAACTTGGTGACACTATCTGACAACTAGTCTCCGATACAGTGCATTGATCTAATATCCAACCCTATCTATTCATTTAATTACTAGCTTATGTAGCAATCTATCAACAGCAAAATTTAAATATACCACTGTATATGCATCCCCTTTGTTCAGTGTATCTTGTTATGGTAAGTAAGTATGATAGATTGCTAAAATGCAGTCATCCTTTAGCAAATCAATGCTGTCTATCAAAGAGAATGTTGTTGTCTTCCTCTCTAACACCTTTACCACAATTCCTGACAAACATTGGCCTTTAATTCAAAGTTTTAATCTTATCACCCCCTTTATGAATTTGCCTTCTTTCGGCTTAAGGAACTTGGACAATCTAAGGCTCATCTAAAAGAGGTAAGTTAAAGCTGTTGTTACCTCCCTGGAACATTCCCTGAAGATACATGTTGATATACCATCAAACCCTACATCAAATCAAACCCTTATTGACATTGAGTTTACTCAGTTCCTCATATATACTTCCTGCTCATTCATCTGAGGCTTTACCCCCACTACTCTCAAGTTCTGCATTTGTTAAATTCACAAGGATGGAATATCTTAACAAAATGCTCATTTCCATCTATACTATACCCTCCTCTGTGGTTATGATTCTATCATTATCACTGATGAACATCAGCCTTCTACTTCCTACATATTGAAAAAAATCCCTAGCATTTCTTTTGGTCTCATCTACTAACTTCTTTTCATACTGCACTTTTGCTATCCTTATGAAGAAAGTCACTTACCTTGCTTGCTTCATGTACTCTTCATGCAACTGATTATTGCCACTTATCCTGGGCTGCCTTTGCAATGCCTTTTTCTTCTGGATTGTATGCTTCACCTCTTCAGCCATTCATTTGACACCTACCTTATTTAATATTCTGACCTGCTATATAGTTCTTTAGTAGGGACCAAACAACATCGATCTCCTTCCCATCCAATTCCTCATTCTGTGATATAGCTGCAAGCTGTTTCTTGAGTTTGTCATAATCACCTGCCTTATATTTTCACTGACATCACTTTCTAACAGAAGTCCTGATATGGCTGGTTGCCATAAAGTAATCACTTCTTGATCACTTTAACCAACAGGAAGAACGTTTGACACCTTTAGAATAGCATCCTCAGATGATTTAATCAAATCTAAGACCCTTAATCTTCATGCATCCTCTATTACTTACTGCCGAGATAGCTTTCCCTCAAAAACTCCAGAAATTCATTCTCTTTTCCCCTCATAATTCAGATTCCCCATAAGGATCACCCTTTTCTAAATAGCCAGACTATTTTGTCTATGCATTTCCTTCTCATCATCTACATTCCCAGGTGTATAGCAACACCTTACTAAACATTTCATCCTATTTACTTCCACCTCATACAACACCGCTTTAAAACTTGTCACTGTTTCCTCCTTGCATCTCATTTTGGATGAGTGTGACTCCTCTTCTATTATTAACAGCACCCCTCCTCTGTTTGTATCCTGTCTGTCTTCATGAGAAACTACATATTCCTCCATCTCTATTCTTGTCATCCTCATCCAACCATGTCTCATTCTGACAAATTTTGGATGGTTTTTTGTTGTCTGTTTTGTGTTCCTTCTCCCTCATTCTCTTCACTGATGTCACTTGATTCTCCATTCACAAACTCCCATACCCCACTTTCCTGCTCTTCCACATCACCTCTTGCTTCCTCAGGTCTTCCATTTGCTTCAGTCATTACTCTCTCCAGCAATAATTTCTCAGCTCACTCAGACCAGATATATTTAAATGCAGTTTATCTCTTTTATTCAGCTCTATCCATTCTTCAAATTCATCCCACACATTCAAAAAATGAACTCCTTTCATCTCAAAAAACCGCTTACACTAACTTTCATAATTTTCACTCAATGTCTTTGGTCATCATTATCATACCTGGGCAGCATGCTAATTACCTTGCTTACCACATTGTTATTATTTATTCTCGTCAACAACTTCCTGACATCCATCTTTACTTTCTTCTTGTTACCAGTCAGAAAATTTGTACTTATTTGAGCACTTTTTCACTCACCACACATCTAATCATTGAATTCTCATACAAGTCTACTCTCAAATCATTCAATTTCTCCTTCAAAAGGCCATCTCTCATTCCATTCTTTCTCACACTTCCATCCATGCAAATCTGTAATTCTCCTCAGTTCATTCCTCATATGTTTAATCTCTTGCCTCATCTTTTCCAACTTCACTTACATCTCTTCATTGACTTTCTCAATGTCATTTATGCCAAATACATTCTGAACACCTTACACATCCACTGTCATACCATTCATTACCACTAATGCATTGCCAGTTGTGCTTGCCATCTTACCGATATTGTCAGCCAAATCATCTTTCATGCACTCAACTGTACCATCAGCCTGCTTACTTATGTAGCTAGGTTCATGATCTTCCACTCTGCCTTTTTGTCTACTACTGCTTGCATTGAAGGATATCTCAAAATGAGTAATCATGTTACAGTTACACCCCCCCCCCCACTCTCTCATATCTCCTATTAATTCTCTCCACAGAGATCCTTAATATCTTCCCAAGCATACATATTGCATTCACAGAACCTGATCATTTTTGAAAATCTATGCCACTTGCATTCATCTTTTGTGCCAATCTATGTCTCACCAGCATTTTGTTCACTCTTAAAGCCACAGACAAGAGACACAAAGAATTCAATCAATATACAATTTTAACAAAACTGAAAAGATCATAGATGGTTTCAAGAAAAATCACCAAAGAAGACAACAGCAATCTTATCTTACAACTGCCTTTGATCATGTTTGGAGACAAAAGTTAATAAAAATTGCATATGATACTGTAATAGGGGGGAATGCATTCATTTGAATTTCAGATTTCATGAAAGGAAGAAAAAATAAAAGTAAAAGTCAATGGGATTTATTCCAACATGTATCAAACTTGGGCTAGAGTCCCACAAGGTTCTGTTTTAAGCCCACTCCTATTTCTATGAACAATATTCATCCTCACATAACAAATCATACAAAAATAGCATGCTATGCAGATGATATAGCAATCTGGCACACAAGCAGTAATCCTCAACAATCTGAAAAAGTCCTAAGTAAATCAATACAAGGTTTAGAAAGATGAGCAAAGGAACTTAAATTACAGATAAACCTGGGAAAAAAAATAAACTGAGTATCTTCTCCACTGATAAAACAAATAGACATAATTACAACCCCCCCCCTCCCCAAATCAAAATATTTAATACCAAAATAGGGAAAATAGAGTCTCCAAAATACTTAGGCCTAACTGTAGATAATGAACTGAGATTTGCAACTCAGATTACAAATATATCTAATAAAGCTCTTAAGAAGCTTAATATCATCAAAAGGCTCTGTAGAACAAAGTGGGGTGCAAAACACTCAAAACTAAAACTACATATACAGCACCCATATGACTCAATATGCATCATCCATCTGAGCTCCAGCTCAAAAGACAAACTTGACTGAGTACAGTCAAGAGCAGCAAAAATTATTATAGGTTCAGTCTCATCTACAAATAATTTAAAAGCTCAATAAGAGTGTGGACTTCACATGGAAGATAGAAGAAAACTCTCCACAGTCCAATTCACTAACAGAATCAGGAGCTAACTCACATCTCACTGCCTGGACAGGAAAATCTAGACTAAAGAGATCATGTTCTTTACAATATCATCATGAAATTAGAAAACAGATTGACTTAGAGCATCTGTCTATCAAAATAAGCAAAGAGCCATTCTTTTCCGCTATACCACCAAAAAAACACAATGATTAACTGAAATCTCCTAGAACCTTGTCCGAAAAAGGATTCACAGCATGAAAATAAAATAAAATGATTTGACATTATACAACAAATAATCTAAACCATGTCATTGCCTACACTGATGGATGATCTGATGAAGCACTCAACCAAGGAAGTGCAGGGGTTTTACTAACTCTACCTGAATGCGAGGAAATGCAAATCAAATCCACAGATAAAATAGCTTCAAACTTCACTTGTGAATTAACTGCCATACAAGCAGCTCTAAAGTTCTGTCTCTTTAATCCAGTAATAAACACTACAGAAGGAATAACCATCTACAGTGACTCAAAATTTGCACTTGAAGCATTAAAAAAATGAAAAAACAAAACTTATACAGGAAATTCATGAACATCTAATAAAAAAGAAGCAAGATACTCACCTCAAAATTTACATCCACTATTGCTAACTGATGCTAACTCTTTCACAAAAATAAGATTGTTAAAACAAACTATCAAGAAGCATGAAATCAGCAGAATTAATGAAAATAGAGAAATAATCACAATCATCACCAAACCAAGGATGAAACATTTTAAAGGCATGAAAATTCAGATGTATGCTACTAGAAGCTATGAAATATGCAAGATTTGTCCTGGAGTCAAACTATCACCTGCCCATATCTATTCTTGTCCAGTAATTGTTGCTGCTCTACAGAAAATTGACAATAACCCTATAGAAAAGCTCTACTCCATCAAAGTTCAACAGATTACCAAAGCAGTTCTGCAGGCTCTAGAAGTTTTTCAATGGACTCAGCAACAACAACAAAACTGAATACTATGTAACGATCACAGCTCTTACAAACTTGAATCAACACACATTGATTTTGCCCATGCATATATAAAAATTTAACTTATCTTTCTGCATCTCTCAGTGAACATTTTATTCCATCTCTAGGAATGGAGATGGTGGGGCATGAAGCTTTTTGTGAAAATAGGAAAAGCATAAAGGGAGATGGTGTGTTGTCATTATTGATAGAAAAGGAGTTGTTCACTTGCAAGTTAGAAAGGAAAAATGGGGGGGGGGGCAAATAGTGTGCATTTTAGGAAATGTGGTGCAATAGAATCAAATGTTTAGTTGAATGTTGCTATGTTGCTATAGACTGGCTAATGTGGAGGGCACTTATAATGAAATGTATAAACAAATTATTCAAGAAAATAGGAAATTGGTGATCACTATGAATGATTTTAATTATGGGAATATAGATTGGGATGATGAGATAGCATCTGGAAGTAAAGAAAATGAATTTCTTAAGTTTTTGAGGGACAACTACCTTAGGTAGGATGTAACAGAGGCATGAAAGAAGCAAGGTTTTTTGGATTTCTTCATCTCATCTCATCTCTGCAGAGGATGTCATTATAAATGAGGTATCATATCTCTCTCTCTCTCCAGTTGGTGAGAGTGACCATGGAGTGATTACCTGGGGTAGTTGCCAACTGTTTGAGGACTTCTGTGAGGAAAGGATATATGTAGAACTAAAAGGGTGGTGATTATGAAAATCTTAGGAGACATCTTGGAGCTATAGCATAGAATGAGGAGTTAAGCAGGAAGGAGATGAATGCTGCTCAGGTGCTATTCAAGAACTAGCACCAGCAATGTTTAAATATATTCCAAGGACAGAAGGTTAAATAGGGCAGGTTTGAAATGGGTGAATGAAGAGATTAAGTATGCAGTCTTGCAGAAGAAAGCATTATGGAGGCAGCATAAGATGAATGGTAATAATCAGTTCCATAAGGAGTACAAAGAATTGGAAGGAGATTGACTAGGTTGATAAGGGCAGCAAAAGTGCAGTATGAGCAGCAGTTGGATAACAAAGCCAAAAAAAAAAACCCTATGGAGATATATATATATAGCCAGCAGAAAAAAGAATGATTAAGGAAGGAAGATATAGGTTGATGAAAATGTTAAAAGGATAACAACTGCAGATCATATAGTTGAGATATTAAGTGAGTAGTTCATAAAGATATTTCATCCTTGTGAATGTGATGTCATGCAGAAATTGAGTGCAGTGGAAAGGGAGGAAGAGCGATTAACTGTGAGCAGGAGGTATATGGGAAATTGAGTAAACATGATGTTAATAAGGCTGTAGAACTTGATGCTATATCACTACATCTTTTGAGGGAAATGTGCCAGAGTTGATATCTGCCTTGACTTGCTTCTTTAGTATGAATCTTATAATGGACTATGTTCCAAAGAAATAAAAGAAAGGCAAAATTGTACTGCTTAAGGTAAGTGACAAGAATCAACCTTCAAATTATATGCCAAGCTGTATGCCAGGTGTTGTGATAAAGTGCTGTAGATGTCAGTGAGGATCAAGATCCAGAACTGCGTTACAACAGTGGCATTCTCTTTGATGGATAGCATGGATTTTTTAAAGGAAAGTCATGTTTTAGTAATCTGCTTGCTTATTACTATAAAGTGACAGGTGCATTAGATTGAATAAAGGTGATGCACAGTAGTGTACTTATAGATTAGCACTTTGGATTGGAGATTGGCTGTCTGATAGGTATCAGCAAGTTGTGTATGGGGCAGCAATAACCCAGAATTGGAAACTCACTAGTGTGCCTCAAGGGTCTGTTTATAGGGCCATTACTGTTTAACTTATATGTTAATGATATTAAGGAAGGTTTGAATGGAGATAGAATTAGGGGATTCGAATTGGAAAGAACTATGAGGAGTACAGCAGATGTTATGTCACAGTTGTGGTGTTGCCAGTTCAATGTTGCAAAGTGTATGGTTTTAAAAATATTGAAAAAAAAGATGAGATGTAGAGTGTACGGTTGATAGTGATATATTGGAGGAGGTAGAGGAAATAAGAGATCTAGGGATAATTATGGATAGGGACCTAGAATTTAAGGGGCATATTGCTAAAATTGTGAGAATGACACAATGAACTCTGGCAGTGATGTAAAGAATACTAACTTGTAGAGATAAGGAGGTTATAGTTCCATTGTATGAGGACTTGATTAGGCTGCATATGGACTACTGTGCACATATTTGGTCACCTGGTTTTCAAAAGGTTGAAATTATATCAAAATATATCTTGAGATGATTAACTAAGGTGGTTTCTGGTCTCTGGATCATTGTGTATGAAGAAAGGTTGAGAAAATGCAAACTGCAGAAGCTAGATGATAGAAGGAAGATGGAGAATCTGATAGGAACATATATAAGGGTTCTATCAGATTAAACTTGAAGAAGTTTTTATAGAGTGGTGGTAAATGTGGGCGAAGAACAAGAGATCATTCTTGTTAAGTGTGAGCAAGGGGGAGGAGGGTGAGAAGCACGTCTTTTGTATGGAATTTGGTGAACAATTGGAATGTATTGCCTGAACATGTGGCGACCTCAGAGAATGTGAATGGAAGTCATGATATGATGAACTGTGTATGTGACCTCCAACAATGAGTCTTTGGAGGTCTGAAGATAATAATAATTATTATTATTGTTATTAATACTGTAGTATTTTTTTTTTCTCTCAGATAAATTACATACATTATATGAAGACAATTATGCATAACAAATACTTTCTTGTACTTAAAGTTTTTTTTTTAAATAATAATAATAACAATAACTATTTACAACATATATTATTATAATATTCATAATGATGATTATTACAGATGTTTCTTTGCAATTTTACACTCTATATATACAATATCAATGGATATAATCACTCTATATTGCATACTTTTGTTACAGTTATTACATACATTTGATTACATATGATACATTACTTACATTTGTTTACATATGATACTTACTTTACATACATTTGTTTACATATAATACATGCATTGAATACTTTGGTTTACATGTGATACATACATTACATGCACTTGGTAACATATGATACATCTTGGATGAGAACTAATTTCTCTGCTTTCATCCTCGAAGCTAATATGTAAGCTTATCTGAGGATGACACCAGTTGGTTATTATTTATTTATTTTATTTATTTATTTTTGCTGTGTTGGGAAGCTACGAAATCTATGATTGAGAAATTAGCGCGTGCGCGCGCGCACACACACACACACACACACACAATAACTTGGAATGTATTGATGCATCGCTGAACTGGAAGCCTGAACAAATATATTGTGTTTCATTAAGTTTGTATGGTATTTTGGGTGCGTGTTTCTTGTTCATAGTATGTCCTTAGAGCTCTTTTCAGGCTATTATAGTTTGTAAGGTTTCTGTATTCAAAAGGTAATTTGTTTATCATGTCTGGGATGTAGAAGTTTTGCGTGGCCTTTCCATAGTGATTATTGTATTTATATGTGATATAATTAGTAGTCACGACATTAAATCACGAGCTATCACATACGAGAGAGATAAACCAAGGGGTCCGACAGGGATGTCCCCTCTTAGCAACTCTTTTTAATATCTACTTAAATGAAATAATAATAAAATGGAATAAAAATTGACATCAAGGAATTAAACTTTCTCCTACAGTAAACTTAAACACTCTCCTCTTTGCCAACGACCAAATAATAATTACAAATTCCGAAGATAAACTACAGAAAGCTATTTTAGATCTAAATGAGATATCCAAAGATTATGGTATGATAATATCAACAGAAAAATCAAAAACTATGGCCCCTAAAGGACAAGATCCAGCAAGAACAAAAATAGTACTAGATAACAAGATCTTAGAACAGGTGAATTCATTTAACTACCTAGGATGTATGATCACATATGAAAATGAAAAAGATATAAACGTAAAAATTGCAAAATATTTAAAAATAACAGGTGTAATTAACTCTATATTTAAACCAAACCTAGTTCAAAAACAAACCAGACTAAAAGTATACAATATATTAGCCCTACCAGTCTTAATGTATGGAAGCGAAATCTGGACAATAAAACAAAAAGACAAACAAAGATTAACAACAGCAGAAATGAAGTTTATGAGAAAAACTGCAAAGTATACCCTATTTGATCACAAAAGAAATGAAGAAATTATGAAAGAATTAAACCAAGAACCAGTAATAGAAAAAATTAAAAAATATAAACATAAATGGATGGAACACGTTCAAAGAATGAAAACAGAAAGAATACCAAAACAAGCCTTAAAGTACAAGCTATTAGGAAAAAGAAAACCAGGACGTCCTCTTAAATGATTCAACGATGACTTCTAAGGCCGGAACAGGCCATGTTAGGCCTAAATCCTTGATATGCATGATGATGATGATGATGATGATTAGTAGTCTGAGGTTTTGTTATACGGTATGTATTTCTGACTGTCCTGTAGTTGGCATCGAAATAATGTTTTAGCAAAGCTGCATAGTGACATAAATGTTTTGCTGTCAGTATTTTGAGCAGAAGAGCGGTGATATTGAATGGCATAATAGCGAGAATGTGTGACAAGAGAGGACTGGTATATGTGGATGCTTGGAGTGCATTTGAGGAAAGAGAGGAGTTGTTTGCGAGAGACCGTTTACATTTGAATGAGGAAGGACGTAGGCATCTGGAGAGATTGCTGTTCTGAACGAGTCAGTGTGTCCCAGGGAGGATGATAGCAGGGGTGGCCTCTTGTGGGAATGGATACTTGGGAGAAGGGAGACAATGTCAGGTAACACTGAGCCCAGTGGAGTCTAGAAGGGATAATGCTGGGTATAGAAACAATGGCATTTATATGCTGTATACTAATGCCAGGAGTATCCGGAATAAGGGAGAGGAATTGGTGGCGCAGATAGCATCAGCCTGGCCAAAAATTATTGCGATCACTGAGACGTGGTTGACAGAAGGGGATATAAAAACAGGAATAGAAGTCACTGGGTATAGCATTTTTCGTCAGGATAGGAGGGGAAAGCGTTGTGGTGGGGTGCTGCTTATGATAAGTGATGACCTATGTCCTCTAAGAGTGGAGAATTTGGAAGGAAGTGAGACAAATGATTTTGAGAGCGTATGGTGTGAGGGAGAGGTAGGCAAGACAGGATATTTAGTGGGGTGTTGCTACAGACCCAGGAGCACAGAGGATGGGGACCAGGAGATGTTTAGACAGCTAAGTTTGGCAAGTGCAAGAAGAATGATTGTTATGGGAGATTTTAACTTCAGTAGTATAAATTGGAGAGAGGAAGATGTCTCTCCCACCAGTTGGAGAGAGTGAGCATATGGTGTTGACTTGGAAAATGAATAGACATGCAGGAGTATCAAAGAGACGGGAACTTATGTGGAATTATAAGGCAGGTGATTATAATAGTCTTAGACGTCAACTTCGGGAAGTTTCATGGAGGGAGGAATTGGAAGGCCGGGATATCACCAGTGCGTGGGAAATTGTGAAAGAATATTTGTTATCAGCAATGGTAAGTTGTATACCACGAGTGAAGAAGAGGACGCAATTTGGAGTAAAGTGGATGACAAACAATATTAAACAGGAATTGCATGCGAAAAAGAGGCTATGGAAGAGATATAAGGAGACAGATGAAGAGATGCATGAGGAATATAAGACACAGGCCAGAAGAGTGACTAGTGTGGTAAGGAAAGCGAAACTGGAATATGAGAGGAGATTGGCCCTAAGATCGAAAGAAAATCCTAGGGAATTTTTTAGCTATGTGTCCAGTAGGAGGAGAAATGACTGTGGAAGAATGATATTGTGGGATAAAAATGGGAATAGAGTGACTGATGCAGAGGACATAGTGGAATTGTTCAATGAACACTTTATTGGAGTATTTCATCCTAGAGGAGTCAGTTTTAATGCTAGAGGGATAGGACTGGTACGAGGTCTGGAGGTACAGGAGGAGAGTGTGTTTCAGATACTGAGTACTCTGGATGTCAGTAAAGCTGTGGGACTGGATGGTATTTCGCCACGAGTTTTGAGAGAATGTGCTAGGGAATTGACAGTACCTTTAACGTGGCTTTTCAATGAAAGTCTGGCTTTGGCAAAGGTGCCCAGGGAATGGAAGGAAGGTAAGATAGTGCCATTGCATAAGGGTGGTAACAGACTGGAAGTGTCTAATTATAGGCCAGTCTGTGTGTCGTCAGTAGTTGTTAAGATCTTGGAGAAAGTAGTGAGGGACCGTGTACAGCATTGGGCAGATGAGGGTAATGTTATCTGTGAGAATCAACATGGATTTGTGAAAGGACGCTCTTGTTTTACCAATATGCTAGCCTTTTATAATAAAGTTACAAGAACATTAGATGAGGGAAAGGCATATACTGCAATTTTCTTAGACTTGGCGAAGGCATTTGACAGGGTGCCACATGATAAGCTGATATTTAAGTTGCAGCACATGGGTCTGGATGTCAGATTGGTCAACTGGATTCAGGATTGGCTGTCTGATAGGTATCAGAGAGTTGTGTATGGTGGAGCAGTTTCCAGGAGGCAGAGGGTTACAAGTGGGGTCCCACAGGGCTCAGTACTAGGACCTATATTGTTTAACCTTTATATCAATGACATAGCCAGTGGATTGCAGGGGGATATTCAGTTGTTTGCGGATGATGCGAAGCTGGGAAGGATTATTAGTAATAGTGCAGATGTGGTAGCCCTGCAAGAGGATTTAAATAAGCTAGATAGATGGGCAAATGAATGGGCAATGTTCATTTAATGCAGCAAAATGTAAGGTCTTGAGGTTTGGGAAACATCGATGGGATGCTGCATACTCTATGGGAGGAGTTATACTGGAGGAAGTAGGGGAGACAAGAGATCTGGGGTTGATGATTGATAGAAACCTGAAGTTTAGGGGACATATTGCAAAGGTGGTGAAGGTAACACAGAGGATTGCTGCTATTATGAGAAGGATACTGACCTGCAGAGATAAGAGGATTATCATTCCGTTGTATAAGTCTCTTATCAGACCACACTTGGACTATTGTTCTCAGATTTGGTCCCCAGGATTTGAAGGGGATAAATTAACTGTGGAAAGGATATAAAGACGGATGACAAAGATGGTTTCAGGACTGTACAAGGATAGTTATGAGGATCGGCTGAGAGAATGTGGACTGTAGAGTTTGGTGGATAGAAGGAGAGGTGATATGATTGAGATTTTTAAACTGTTGAGAGGTGGTTACAGGGTTGACACTGGGGAGTTCTTTCGCTTGGTTGATCAGCGGGAAGGAGTGATGACAAGAGGCCATCCCTGGAAGTTACGAAAGGAAACTGTGAGCAAGAGGGTAAGGAGTGGTTTCTTTGTGTGGAGGGTGGTTGAGCCGTGGAATGCATTGCCTGATGGAGTGGTGGGAGCAAGAACGGTCAGTGAGTTTAAAGAGTGGTATGATAAACTTTGTGTTTCTCGGGGGGGGGGGACCCTCCCCTCGATGAGTCTTGACAGACTTTATGTCTTAGGAAGGACCTCCTTCGAAGAGTCTTTTGACTCCTTGGAGGCCTGAATAATAATAATAATAATAATAATAATAATAATTTTGTGTTCTGACATTGCAATGTATATAAGGTCATTATTTTCTCTTTGTTCCCCAGTTTTATCATTTTGTACTGTAGCGACATTAATCTATTTAATTTGTAGGGTGCACAGAAAGCATGCGTTGTTATAGGTATCTTAGTATATCTTGGCATAGTGCTTTGTATATTAGTGTTTTTAGGTGTATGGAAACTGTGTCTTTTAACCTGTAGAGTTTGCCACTTATTGTTCAGAGTTTGTTGTGTAGATGGTTTATGTGGCTATTCCAGTTCATATCTGCATCGAAGTAAATTCCAAGGTATCGTATTGTTTCAGCCTGAGTAATTGTAGTGGTTTTGCAGTTCTGTGTGTTTTTTATGCTGGAAAGTGGATGTTGGATGGTTATATATTTGTTATCAACTGGTCGAGTCAGTGGATTTCTGAATATCATTAATTTTGTCTTTTCTGAGTTTAGGTGTATGGAGTTTTTCGTGAGCTAGTCTATGATCAGATTTATGTCATGTTGCATATTTGTTTGGGCTATGCTTGCGTTATTATGGATGGATATTATTGCTGTATCGTCTGCGTATTGGAATATCTTACCTTTGAGTGGTAGCTGATTATTATCGTGCGTGTAAATGTTGAATAGAGTTGGGGAGAGTACAGCTCCCTGTGGTACTCCACAGGTTTCTGGTAGCTCTCTGCTTCGGTTTGACCCGATACGTGTGATATGCTTTCTATTTTGAAGGTAGTTTGTAAACCACCTGTGAAGAGGCCCGTCTATTCCAACATGCCTCAGCTTTTCTAACAAGGTTTGATGTGTAAGTGTATCGAATGCTTTAGTTAGATCAATAAAGACTACCATGGCAATTTTGTTTTTGTCTAAGGCGGTATTAATTACATCTGTAAAGTCTTCCAAGAGAGATGTTGTTCCCTTATTTTTCTGAAAACCATATTGTGTTTTGGAGATAATATGAAAGATCTCAGTGTATGCTGTGAGTTTCTTCAGTATGATCCGCTCCATAATTTGATTGATAATTGGTAATGTTGCTATGGGTCTGTAATTGCTGATTAAATTTCTTTTTCCATGTTTGTATATGGGTGTGATTATGGCAGTCTTTAGCATACTTGGTATCTGTCCTGTTATAAATATTTTATTTATTAATTTTAGTAGGATAGGACTTAAACTAGTTGCATGTTGCTTTATATCTTTAGGTCTGATACCACCGTCTGATTCCTGGGCCTTTGTTTGGTTTGATTTGATGTATTGCAGAGAGAAGTTCTGCTTCTTTTATGATTAGGAACCATAATGTCTGTTTTGATTGTGGTCCAAGTGGAGGGTCTCTTTTTGTGATTGAAGGAATATTTCTGTGCGGTTCTTGGATGGAGTCTGCAAAGTATTGGTTAAAGTCATTTGCTAGTTGTTGGATAGGTTTTGAGTCTTTCATGAAGCTTTGTTTTATGGTTTCAGAGGCGGTGGTGTTGGGAACAAAATCTAGCATCTCATTGATCAGATGCCAGGTTTGTTTCATGTTGTTTTGTGCAGAGGTTAGTTTGTCTCTGTAGTAGCCTCTTTTTGCATTTCTGATTTGTGTTGTAAGGCGATTCCTTGTTATCTTATATTCAGTTTTTAAAACTGTGTTATTTGGATATCGCTTTAATTATTTCCATAAAGCGTCCTTCCTGTGTATTTCTAGGATTAAGTTTTGTGTTATCCAATGATTTTGTGTTGTTTTTGAATGAATTCTGACTCTTTGTAGCTTTCTTATATATTTCCTGCAGTGTGAGTTTAATGTTGTTGTATAAGATATCTGCTGAATCTGATGCCAGGTGTTCCTAGTCTGTTTTTCTTATTTTGTGGTTGACTATTTCTTCGTCTATTATTGTTTTCTGTTGCTTTTCTTCTGTGGGACATTGCATGGATATTGTCTTGGTGTGCAGGTTTAGAGCGGTGAAGTAATGGTCTGCTACTTTGCACTTTATGACTGATGCAGTGTAACTGTTTGGTGGTGCTCGGACATTTATATGATCTACACAGGAGGCAGTGATAGTATTTCTGAATATTTCTTCTCTATTAGATTATACATGGATAGCATGTCTAGGTATTGTACAGTGTTCTGGTTTTCGTTTGCAATATTTATGTTTATGTCGCCAATTATCATTAGGTATTTGGTTGAGCATATTTCTTGGCTTGAAAGCCAGCAATTGAGTTCGTGCAAGAATTTTATCATGTTTAGGTTTGGTGGCCTGTAAATAGCATTTAGTATTATGGGATGCTGTCTATTGGTGGTATTAGTGATTTCGAGGCAAAGGGTTTCAGCATGCTCAAAAACTGATAGGCCGTTTCTTTTGCTATTAATTTTTGTTTGATAAATATTAATATTCCACCCCCTCTTTTTGTTTGGCGGCATGATCTATGTTGTTGGAAGCCTGGAATTTGGAAAGCAGTTGTGTCATCATTAGTTATGGATACTTCTGTAAGAATCAATATATCAATAATATCAGTGTAATTCCTCAGATAAGCCTGTAACATTAACCAATGTTTTTGGATGCTTCTGATGTTAATGTGCAAGATTGAGAGACCTCTCGCTTGTACTGTGTGTTGTTTCCATGCATCAAGCGATTTGAAAGTACAATTACTGATGTATTCTGGTGTAATTACATCTATCTGATGGTTCACATTCATTTTTGTTGTGTTGAGATCTTCTTATTGAACTAAGTTAGAGTCTTTTGTTTCACTCTGGCAGCCTGTCTATATCTTCCGAGCTTTTTATTTGTATAGACTTTGAAGTCTGTGATTTTCTCAAGAATATTTTGCCATCTTTGATCCATAAAAATTGATACTTTTTTTTCTGTTTTTTCTTTTCTTGCTTGGTTCAAAAGATTCTGATTGACAGGTGTTAAATACTCAGATAGAAAGATTGGTGTATTGTCTTGCGATGCATTTAAATCCTTGACTACTGGTTTTTTCAGTCTGCCGGCTTTTATGAGATTGTCTCTTGTAGCCTTGCTTGTCAGACGAACTATGACTGGTGCGGGTCATGGCGAGCCTTGTTTTTTGTTCTTCCTGGGAAACTGATTTATGGTCTGAATATCATTATGCCCTAGGGGGATGTCAATTTCATGGCCTAACTTTAAAACTACGTCTCTGAGATTTTCTGTGGATTCAGTTTCTGGAAGACTGTTTATGACAAGGTCTTCTTTATGTTGTTGTTGGTTTAAAACTTCGTATTGTTGTTTCAGGGAATTAAATTCTTGACGGAGTTCCGATGTGTCTTTTATCAATTTGTGCTACCTGTCAGTTAATGCGTTAATGCTGGTTTTAATGTCTTTTACCATTTTTGTAAGACTTCTTCGACTTTTGAATTATTAAATTTAACAAACTCTTCATATTCGCTAATTTTTTTTGTTATTTCTTTATTCTGTTTATCAAATAGTTCTTGGACAAGATCTACCAAGCTGGCTTTTATATTTTCTAAACCTTTTTCTAGTAATAAATTTATGGAACTCAAATTATAAGACTCGCCGGTATTTTTTTGTCTGTTCAGTTCATCATCCGATTCTGCCTCCGGCGTAATCAGTTGCACCGTGGGTGGCGGCGTTTCTTTGTTCTCTCTACAGTTTAGGCACTTCCATTCTTCTCGTTTGGCATTGGATTTGCATTGCCATGTTGTTTCTGAAAGTCCAGAACATGTAAAGTGAGGATTCCTATGGCATTTCCTGCAGGTTATATGACATCCATTGGACGGTAATTCCTTCAGGCACTTGTTGCACTTCAAGACTCACCTTTCTTCCTTTGGACAGCTGTAAAGATGGCGACGTCCTTTATTCTATATTCGTTAGCAACAGCAGTGTATGCTTCAATTTTTAGCACACTCAGATTTTGGATTCTACTTGGCCGATTTCGATGAATTATATGTCACTGTCTTCAGCGTGACAAGTAGAGTTACTTTATGACACTTTTAAATTAAAAACAGGAGTTAGAACCACATTAAAACTATAAAAAATGGGACCAGCAATACAACCATGCAACCGTTCATATGCCTACACAGTGCCCTCTCTCTTTATATTATTTATATATCTTTATATTATAATATATATATTATATTAATAACAATAATAATAATATGGTAATATCAACTAGATGAAGAAATAAAATGACACCATATTTGTATTCTAGTCAATGATACTATATCTCCATGGGAGTTTTCATTCTGCCCTTTCCTCCTACTAGTATCATCCTTGTATAATTGTTCTTATTTCTACTGGCCATGCATTGTAAGAATTCTCTGCGATTTTTATTTTAACCACATTAGTTAACTGCTTATCATACTATACTTTTGCTACCCTTACCAAGCGGGTCACTTTCCTTATCTGCTCTTTGTACTCTGCATGTGCAACTGATTATTGCAAACTCGTTGTTCTGTCTCCATAATGACTTCTTCTTTTTCTTCTTCTTCCAGATTGCCTGCCCTAACCTCTTCATTGCTTAATTTCACACCTACATAATTTAATCTCCTGGTCCTTGGAATACATTCAGATATTGCATCTAGCAGATATTTCTTGAATAGAGCTAAAACAGCATTTAACTCCTTTACATCCGTATTGTCTGTGAAAATAGTGGTGGTGGTCGGCAGTAGTTGGTACTGGTGTAGATGATGAAGATAATTGCGGTTAGTGGAGTGGTGGAGACAGAGAGTTGTAGAGCAGGTGCCCTCCCTCAATGAGTCTTTGGACTCCCTGGAGGCATCATGTAATAATAATAATAATAAATCTCATTCCATGAATGCTATAGATGCAAGCAGTCTTTTGATCTTTTAATGTCGCTGGCCTTATAGTTTTACTCATATACCTTTCTCATAGAAGTCCTCATATGGCTGGCCACCAGTCAGGTAATCACTTCAAGGTTTTCTCACCAGCTGGATATAGATTAGGTGGTATAGATTAGAATGAAGAAATGATATTGTTTCTTCATTCTAGTCTCTATTCCGATAATTAAATATCATCCTTAATGATCATTTTTTTCATCTTTGCTATGCTAATTTGCCTATACATTTCTTTCTCACTGCCCTGCATATTGCCAGGGCAGTGAGATTGATAGTGATCTATATCACTATCTAACTAAATATTTCACCTTCTCCATTTCTGCCTCATATCATCCTTTGTCAGTACTACTGCTACTGTGTATGCCCCTTGCATCTTCACTTTGGATGGGCATAATTCCCCTGCTATCATGAGCTATACCCTTTTGTTATCTGTTCTGTCTGTCTTAATTAATCTTTGAGGAAGTTGTTCCTAATCCAATCTTGTCTCACTTATTCCGACAATTTTTGGAGAATGAACTTGATTAATGAAACAGTTTTATTCCTCTTATTTTGGATCTGGCATTCATAAATAAACATGTTAGCTCATTTCTACTTCTATAACAATTCCCACCAACACCATCAGATGGTTGGCTATACTTTCTTGATAGTGTTCTCCATTTGGCCATGTGGCATGAATGCTCTTAACATATTTTTAACACACCTAAACAATCAACATCCCAGGATCCAGTTCAAATTAGAATAAAGAAAATGACAACAGTCTCTCCTTCCTATATACTTTAATTACATGTCAACCTGATGGATCCCTTGCATTTTCTGTTTACAGAAAGCCCACACACCCAAACATTCACATTATGGAATTATTAAAACTTTATATAACAAGATTAAGCTGGCCTGGTTGGCCGAGTGGTTAGCATATCCACTCTCCAGCCAAAAGGCTGCGGGTTCGAATCCCGCCATGAGCATGGATGTTTGTGATTGTCTGTGGAAATACTAGTGGTGGTGGTTGGCAGTAGATGGCATTGGTGTAGTTGCAGTTCGTTGTAGTTGGTGGAGATGGAGAGTTGTAGAGTAGGTTCCCTCCCTCGATGAGTCTTTGGACTTCCTGGAGGTGTGACGTAATAATAATAATAATAAAAATTAATTAGTTCAGATAACAGTGCCCCCTCCACTGAACTTAACCACTTTCACAAAATCATCTTAGCTAATGGTTACAATTCTTACCATATCCAAAAAATATTAAAATGCAAACCCACACACCTTCTCCAGAACAGAGATTATGCCAAAGCTATCACTATTCCATATATCAAAGGCACATCCAAAAAAAACTAACAGAAATTTTTTAAAAATTTCAACTTTTCAGCCTCTTACAGACCATATAAAAATTAGCATCGCTTATCTGTTTCACCAAAGACCAGCTGCAGTCCCTTAACCTGCCAGTAGTGTTTATCATGTCCCTTGTACTTGTAACTATTCTACTCTGGCAAAACAGGCAGGACAGTCCTCATGTTCAACATTGGAATTGCTGAACATGAGGACTATATACACTGGAAGAATATATCATAGAATACACTTTACTTCATTGCTGCAAATATAAATACAATAAACCTTTCCTTGAATCTGCTTCTGCCTTAAGAAACTACCCTAACTTCAACATATCTGGTTTCATGAAACTGCCCTAAATTTGGGATGCTCTTATCCACTGAACTTCAGCCAAGCAGTCAAGGATGCCCAATTTAGACACCGTTTAGGACTTTAGGCTACTCTCAGTTGACATATCTTATTATATTTTGTTCCCTGACAATGGCAATTTGACTTAGACAAAAATTAACTATTTAATGATTACTTCATATTTTAGCAGTGTTGTAATATCCTTTAAAATACAGTTAGGAGAAGCATTGAGAATTCAACATAGAAACACACATCATTATTGCTGCAAGCAGCTGATTTGGAATGTTTAAATTCTTGAGTATGGTGCACAGTTTATCAGAAAGCCTTTGAGAGAGTCTTAAGGAACAAACTGTGGACCACTCAAGAATCTAAGCATTCCTAATCAACTGCTTGCAGCAATAACTAACATGTATCAAAACAGCCAAATATCTCTAAGAATCAATGAAAAAGTTACAGAATAAAAATCAATAAACAGAGGAGGCCATCAGGGATGCCCAATATTTAATTTAATGCTTATTTAATTCACTACTTATTTTATATCACTATAGATGAAGTAATAAAGAAATGGAAGAAAAATATAAAACCAACATTTAAACTGGATTGCAGAACTATACTTAATATCCTTTTGTTTGCAGATGACCAGATAATCATATCCTGAAGTGAATATGAAGTCCAGAGACCGATATACACCTTAAACATAATTGCTAAAGAATTTGGAATGCAATATCAATACTGCTTATGATAAGTGACAACTTATGTCCTCTAAGAGTGGAAGCTTTGGAAGGCAGTGACATTAATGATTTTGAAAGCATATGGTGTGAGGTAGAGATAGGCAAGACGAGATATTTAGTGGGGTGTTGCTACAAACCAAGGAGCACAGAGGGTGGGGACCAGGAGATGTTTTGACATTTGAGCTTGGCAAGTGCAAGAAGAATGATTGTTATGGGAGATTTTAATTACAGCAGTATAAATTGGGGAGAAGAAGATGCATGCAGCAATAAGGGAATGGAATTTCTAGAATTCTTGAGGGACAAATGTCTTAGGCAACATGTAATAGAGGGAACAAGAGGTTCAAGAGTTTTGGATTTGGTCATAGCATCAGAAGAGTTGATAATAAGTGAGATGACATCTCTCCCACCAGTTGGAGAGAATGACCATGTGGTTTTGACTTGGAAGATGAATAGACACGCAGGAGTATCAAAGAGACTGGAACATATGTGGAATTATAAGGCAGGTGATTATAATAGTCTTAGACAACAACTTGGGGAAGTTTCATGGAGGGGGAATTGGAAGGCTGGGAAATTGTGAAGGAATATTTGTTGCTAGCAATAGTAAGCTGTATTCCACAAGTGAAGAAGAGGATACAATTTGGTGTAAAGTGGATGACAAACAATATTTAACAGGAATTGCATATGAAAAAGAGGCTATGGAAGAGATATTAGGAGACAGGTGAAGAGCAGATGCATGAAGAATATAAGACACAGGCTAGGAGAGTGACTACTATGGTAAGGAAAGTGAAACTGGAATATGAAAAGAGATTGGCCCTAAGATCCAAAGAAAATCCTAGGAAATTTTTTAGCTACGTGGTCTGTAGGAAGAGAAATGATTGTGGAAGAATGACATTGTGGGATAAAAATGGGAATAGAGTGACTGATGCAGAGGATATAGTGGAATTGTTCAATGAACACTTTATTTTATTGGTGTATTTCATCCTGGAGGAGTAAATTTTAATACTAGAGGGATAGGGCAGGGTCGAGGTTTCGAGGTGCAGGAGGCGGAGAACGTGTTCCAAATACTGAGTACTCTGGATGACAATAAAGCTGTGGGACTGGATGGTATTTCACCACAAGTTTTGAGAGGATGTGCTAAGAAACTGACAGCTCCTTTGACCTAGCTTTTCAATGAAAGTCTGGCTACGGGAAAGGTATCCAGGGAATGGATGGAAGGTAAGATAGAGCCATTGCATAAGAAAGGTAGCAGACTGGAAGTATCTAATTATAGGCCAGTTAGTTTATCATCAGTAGTTGTTAAGATCTTGGAAAAATTAGTTAGGCCGTATTCAACATTGGGCAGATGAGGGTAATGTTATCTGTGAGAGTCAACATGGATTTGTGAGGGGATGCTCTTGTTTTAGTAATATACTAGCCTTTTATAATAAAATTACAAGAGCAGTAGATGAGGGAAAAGCATATGATGCCATTTACTTGGATTTAGCGAAGGCATTTGACAGGGTGCCACATAATAAGCTGATATTTAAGTTGCAGCACATGGGTTTGGATGTCAGGTTGGTCAACTGGATTCAGGATTGGCTGTCTGATAGGTATCAGAGAGTTGTGTATGGTGGGGCACTTTCAAGGAGAGGTTACAAGTGGGGTCCCACAGGGCTCAGTACTCTGGGACCTATATTGTTTAACCTTTATATCAATGACATTGTCAGTGGATTGCAGGGGATATTCAGTTGTTTGCAGATGATGTGAAGCTGGGAAGGGTTATTAGTAATAGTGCAGATGTGGTAGTTCTGCAAGAGGATTTGAATAAGCTAGAGAGATGGGGAAATGAATGGGATTGTCGTTTTAATGCAGCAAAATGTAAGGTCTTGAGGTTTGGGACACATCGCTGGGACGCTGC
Source organism: Typopeltis vanoorti (assembly GCF_054136105.1). Lineage (NCBI taxonomy): Eukaryota > Metazoa > Arthropoda > Arachnida > Uropygi > Thelyphonidae > Typopeltis > Typopeltis vanoorti. Next base: position 55,349,105 of record NC_143566.1, on the reverse strand, counting down.
ATACTCTATTGGAGGAGATATACTGGAGGAAGTAGGGGAGACAAGAGATCTGGGGTTAATGATCAATAGAAACCTGAAATTCAAGGGACATATTGCAAAGGTGGTGAAGGTAACACAGTGGATTGCTGCAATAATGAGAAGGACGCTCACCTGCAGAGATAAAAGAGTTATCATACTTTTGTATAAGACCCTGATCAGACCACACTTAGACTATTGTTATCAGATTTGGTCGCCAAGTGGGGATAAATTAACTTTGGAAAGGGTACAAAGGCAGATAACAAAGATGGTGGCAGGACTGTCAGTACAATGTTAGTTGAGAATCAGCTGAGTGAATGTGGACTGCAGAGTTTGGTGGAATGAAGAAGGAGAGGTGATATGATTTAGACTTATAAACTGTTGAGAGGTGGTTACAGGGTTGACACTGGGAAGTTCTTTCGCTTGGTTGAACAGCAGGAAGGAGTGATGACAAGGGGCCATTCCTGGAAGTTACAAAAGGAAACTGTGAGCAAGAGGGTGAGGAGTGGTTTCATTGGAGGGTGGTTGAACCGTGAAATGCATTCCTTGATCGAGTGGTGAGAGCGAGAATGGTCAATGAGTTTAAGGAGTTGTATGATAGACTTTGTGTTTCCTAGGAGGGACCTCCTACGATGAGTCCTGATAGACTTGTATTTCCTAGGAAGGACATCCTGTGATTAGTCTTTTGACTCCTTGGGAGGCCTAAATAATAATAGACAAAACAAAATCATGACTGATTAAGTGTTTGTTAAATAATTTTACTAATATCATTTGCTATGATTACTCTGTTGCCATAACTATCCACCAGTATCAACCTGCCATAATTCTTTTTCCTCTTACTTGCCACATAGCAGAAAAATTCTCTTAGATTAAATTCCTCTACTACCATTAACAATAGTTCCCCTCCTCTCTTCATCTTCCTATCCTTTCAGAAAATTCTGTATCCTACATTTCAAGTCCTTACAGTATATCACCCCCAGTCAACCAAGTTTCACTTATACCAATTATCTTTTGGGCATACTGATTCGATCAATGCTACAAACTCAACCCCTTTATTTCTAATACTGCATTTATTAGTATACAAGCATAACAATTCATTCTTTGAGGCCATCACATCAACATAATCACTCTTTACTCTCTCTCTCTGTTATAGGGCACTTCTTTCTTCATTCTGACCATCCCCGTTTCCCTTATCCTGACTCTGATTTTCATTTATATTCTTATCATCCCCACTGTTTTGCACTGCATCACTTTGCTCTGATATAATTACTTCCTCACCTGTGTATCTATCCTCTTCCCATCCTTCCACATCCTGCTTTTCAACCTCTGTCTGACTCTTAGTGTACTGATTTCATATGAATCCTGTGCACTCTTATTAAACAACAATCACTCCAAATGACCAACACCAAATCCATTGAAATACATTCCATCAGCTTTGAACCATTCTAACATCCCTTCGAATTCATTCCATACATTCACAAACTGAACACTTTATTTGAAAATATTTAAAAAATGAAAATTGAAAGAGCAAATGAAAAAATCTTCCTGAAACTTTCTTGGATCCGAAGTATTTTGATAATATGGTGATACACCATTTTGCTATCGGTATATGAAAAAATATGAAATCTGTGTTTGATTTGAGCTTAGTCTCCTTCTGGATCTAGCTCCCACTAATGAGACCTCTATAAAGGTTGGTCTGTATAGTGACCCTTTCCATAATGCTTAACAATATATAGTCCAAAAGGAAATATGCTTTGCATTATGGGATACTAAGGCAATTAATGTGAAGTCAGCAGCCTCTGTATACAAGTAGAATTTTGACTTCACATTAACTACTAATGTGAAGATACTTCATGCATGCACAAACTTTGTTTGCTACATTTAAAACAAGAATATAATTTCTTGCCAAGTACAATATATTTATAACAGTCTGAAAACATTTCCTGTAAGGTCTGTTGTGGATGTTAGCAAGTGATGGTATATGCGTTTTGTTGGATTATATGCCACAGATGTTGGTAAAGTGAATGTGAAAGTGACTTTTTTTTTTTTTTAATTTTTTTAAGGGGATTTTGGCATATTTTGTAGTATATTTTATCTTGGAATTAGATTTTGAAGGAAGGTTTTTAATCATAATTATGCTATCATTGTTGTATTTCACTTATTTTGATTAGATAATAGATGAAAAGAGAGTAGGAATATGCAGTGATAGGAGATAGACTCTTAGACATGAATGAGTGTAAAGTTTGTATAATAGATATGTTACTAGTTCAGTGATGCCTCCAATGGATTAACCTTGAGATTAACAAACCTGAAGTTAATCTCTGACTGATGATGAGATTAACTTAAGGTTTGCTAATAATAATAATAATTTCTTTTGTTAGTCTTTGCTGCATGATCTTTTTTTTATATAAAACATTCATTGTTTTTTGAGATTTACTTTTTTAAAATAAATGCTGCTGTTTTCTGAATGTGGTTTTATTACAGAGTTCTGCTGATAACTGTTAAACAAGGTGCATTAATATTGATTATATTACTTGATGTATTTTATGCTAATATTTGTTTTCATGGAAAAATTTATTAATATATTTTATATTTCTTTTTTATGTTTCTTAATTTTTTTTTTACTTTATTTGATAAGGTAGGATAAAATTTAGTAATCATGGAAAAATTTATACTTGAAATGTTACTAATTTCAGGTAAAATTAAATAAAGATGGCAAAGATTACTACTGTGTACTTCAGATAGATGATGTTCAAATAGAAGATGGTGGAAAATATAAAGTTACAGCCAAGAATAATTTTGGAGAAAGCAATGCAACAATTAGTTTAAATTTTGACAGTAAGTTCCAATTTTTTAGTCTCTGAAGCTTAAATTAATCATTTTTCTTTTTTCTAAGTTGCGAGAGAATAACTTAAGAGATGTAATCAGTTGGAGGATTTTTTTTTAGTTTGCACACCATCGTTTTTTGATTAGGAAATAGATTAAAAGAAGTTTCTTTAGTAGATGTGAGTATTATTAATGAAGCTCACAGGATTGTAGGAAGTCTTCACTCAGATAAAATATGCCTACCCTTAAGCATATTCATTGGGAATGCACTCATCAGATAAAATACTTTTCTCTTTAACATTATTCACTAGAATGTACTTATAACTACTTCTGCAAATTCATTCCACTTATTTACCACCCTTCAAGCAAAATGTTTAGTCCTGAAATCCTTGATAATCACATTCTTACTAACTTTGAGAGGTGGTGGTCTCTTGTTCTCTTCTCTCCTGTCATGTATTGAAATTTTTTTTGCATCTATATTATAACCCCCCCCCCCCAACCTAGTAAGTTGTATGTTGTTGCTATCATATCTTTTATTTTCTACCTATCTTCTTATTTCTGTAACTCACAAACATGTAATCAATCTTCATAGGAGCATTCTGTAGACCTATTACAATTTTGATTGCCTGCCTCTGGTTCTCTCTACCACATTTTTCTTCCACTCAATATGAATTCTGCCCACAAAAGGTTTAAAACTTATGATGCACTACTATCATGGGTAGATTAAGGGTTAGTTAACTGACAAACTCTGCTCTAGAAACAAAAATGAACATTTATAAGCCTCCAATTAGCATAATGGCTTTCCTCACACTTGAGCGGAAAAATTCATCTCCTACCTGTTGATATTTGCAACCATTCATGCCCAGAATAGGATTCAGACGAATTATTTGTTGGTTAGAGAATAGTTATGCTGTCCATCCACTCAGCCAACTGGATGAGAAAATGATTAGCTGATCTAGTTGGCTGAGTGGATACACAGCATAATCATTCTCTAACCAACAAATGAATCATCTAAATCTTATTCTGGGCATGAATGATTGTGAATATCAACAGGTAGGAGATGAATTTTTTCACATGTAATCATTTTGTGCTATATGTGGTTGTATAAATCTTATAAAGAGGGATAACAACATTGTGGCTTTCATACAGACAGGTTTACCTTATCAGTAATTACCTTTCTGTTTTTTTTTTTTACCATTCTTCATTTAATTTTGCGCACTTTTGGTGATACATCCTTTGGACATCATCTCCCTGTTCTTCATGAACCCCTCCCTTAAATTTAGCCTCTGTATCTCATGCAGCAATGACCAATTTCAAAGACCTAGATCAAATAAGTGCTTATCAATAGTGAGTTAGCTAGTTTCATATAGTTACAGGGATTTCCCTCTGCCCCACAAAAATTTGGATTTTTTATTCCAAAAAACAGCCAGAAAATATATGTGATTTACAACGGACAAAAATGCATTTCATTCAAGAACGATATATTGGTTTAATAAGATTATTCTGGCCTCATTGTAATTATCACTTCATCTTCTTAAGCTTTCATGAACCATTGAGGTACTTTAGCTGTCCAGCAGCATGGACTTCACAATCATTACCCCCCCCCCCCCCATAGATGTGTGTTCACAGGGCCAGTTTGCCTGTTCTGTGGGACAAAAAACCTCAGTTTCTGAGTGAAAAAAAAACCGTACCTCCATACAAGACTGACTAACTCACCTTTAGTCAAAAGAGACCGGATAAACATTCCTCGCATCTTAGATGGGAATCGAATCCAAGTCTTTCCGATCAAAGGGTTTCATCTATACTGACTGAGCTATGAAGACCTTTGGCAATAATCACTACATGCTAATAAAATAATCTATAAATTTCTAATCCACCATCACTCTAAGACACAGTTTCTTGCAGCACATCCCACATGGGACTGTGGGATCATTGTGGGCGATTTCAATTACAGAAGTATTGATTGGAATGAAAATATAGCATCAGGGAATAAGGAGAATGAATTTACTGAGTTCTCAAGTGACAGCAATTTTAGGTTATAATGTAGTTGAGGGCACACGAGGGTTAAGAAGCTTAGATCTGTTATATTATCAGAGAATGTTACTGTGAATGCAACATCCTCTAATAATATAGCATCCACTGTTCTCATGTGATTACCTGAGTTGCAGCCAGTCACATGAGAACTCCTATAAAGAAGGGATATATGTGGAACTACAAGGCTAGTGATCATGGAAAGCTTAGGAGACAACTGGGAGCTATAGCATGGAAAGAGGAGTTTAGTGGAAGAATATAGCTGCTGTGCTTGCACTGATTAACAGCAACAGTGTCCTAGTGTATTCCAAAAGTGAAAAGGCTAAACATGGTAGGAGTAAAATGAATGAATGAAGAGATTAAGCATGAAATCTGGAAGAAGAAGAAGACACTGTGGAAGCAACATAAGATGAATGTTGGTAATGATCAGTTGCATGTAGAGTATAAAGAGCATGCCAGGTAGGTGACTTGTTTGGTAAAGCCAGCAAAAGTAAATTATAAGAAATAGTTAGCCAATCATGCTAAAAATTTCCTAGTGAATTCTTTTGATATGTGGCAAGTAGAAGAAAAATTATTATGGGAGGGTGATGCTAGTTAATGACACTGGCAGATTGGTAACCAATGCAGAAGATGTAGTTGAAGTATTCAGTGATCAGTGTATCTGTATGTCATTCGCATGAAGGCAACATCACGAGAAGGTGGAGTGTAAACAGTGAATGAGAAGGAAGTATATGACAAATTAAGTAAACCTGATGTTAATAAGGCAATAGAACTTGACAGTATATTGCCACATCTGTTGAGAGAATCCTCTATGGGGGGGGTAAGACAGGCAAATTATATTCCAATAATAGGCTAATCTGCATGTCTAGGATTGTTGCTAAGGTATTAGAGATTGATGAGGACTAGGATTCAGAAGTGGATAATAGTAGTATTCTTCATGATGGGTAGCAATGGGTCTTTTAGGGGAGGTCATGTTTCAGCAATCTGTTTACATATTGCAACAAGGTGACAAAGTCACTCGATAAAGGAGATGCACATACAATGGTGTACTTGGATTTTTCAAAGGCCTTTGATAGATTTTCATGTGACAAGCTAATAACTGAATTGAAATAGATGGGATTAGATAACAGACTACTGAATTGGATAGCTGATTAGCTGTTGGACAGGTATCAGCAGTTTGTGTATGGAGTGCCAATTTTTCAACATTAATAAACTCACCTTTATAAAATATATAGCAGAATATTTAAATAGCTAACTAATGAAATATTCCGAAAACTTTTTTTTAGAAGTACAGAATAGTTTTAGAAAAGGACAATCATGTATAGACCAAGCCTTTTTGCCTAAAATTAATAATAGAGAAAAGAAGAGAATACAATTTAGAAACACATATTGCATTTATTGACTTTGAAAAAGCATTTGACAAAGTTAAAAGAAGCATTTTATTTAACATATTAAATGTAAGACAAATACCAAATAATATCCAAAAAGCTATCATAAGTATATATGAAAATAATCAAATACAAATAAGATTAAATCGTGAGCTATTATATATCAGAGAGAGATAAACCAAGGGGTCTGACAGGGAGGTCCCCTCTCAGAGACTCATTTTAATATTTATCTAAAAAAAAAAATAATAAAATGGAATAAAATGGCAAAATATTCTGGAGGTTGTTGAAGAAGCTTAGAAATGGAGGAAAGAGTGCTATAAAAGGAGTTAGAGATGAAAAAGGTGACATGAAAATGAGAGAAAAAGATATCCTTAAAGTATAGAGTAATTACTTTGATAAAATGCTAAATGAAACAAGCAATGATGACAGCACAGTGGTAAAAAAACACTGACCAGGCATGCAGTCAGGAATACATATCCATACTTGAAACAGCCATCAAAGGCTTGAAATGTGGAAAGACAGCAGGAGTAGATGATATTCGACCAGAAATGCTGAAGTATGGTGGTATAAAAGTCTTACAGTGGCTGCACTGCATAGTTCAAAAGGCCTGGACAGAAGGACGAATTACTGATGATTGGAGTAGAGCTATCATAGTACCCATATATAAAAAGGAAAATAAAAATGAATGTGAGAATTACAGAGGTATTTCCCTACTGAGTGTTCCTGGCAAGATCTATGCAAGTATACTTGAGAAACGGTTGAGAAGAATTGTGGAAGAAAAGCTTGGTGAAGAACAAGCTGAATTTAGGCCAAATAGAGGCTGTCAGGATCAGATCTTCACTTTATGACAAATAGTTGAGAAAGCATGGGAATATAACAAAGATCTGTATTTAAGTTTTGTCGATCTGGAAAAGGCATATGACAAGGTGCCAAGAGAGAAAAGCTATTCAATATGCTACAGTTATATGGTGTCAATCGGAAATTATATCAAGCAATACTTAGTCTTTATTTGAGTTGTAAGTCAGCAGTTAGAATTGAAGGAAGTACAGGAAGATGGTTTAATGCCACATCTGGTTTGAGACAAGGATGTACATTATCCCATCTGTTATTCATTATCTATATGGATCACATATATGAAGGCAAGTATATGAAGGCAAGTGGTATTAAACATGATATCAGAATTGGAGATGTTAATGTCAGCTCTTTGCTTTATGTGGGCGATGTTATACTTCTAAATAAATCTGCTACAAGTTTGCAAGATTCCCTGACTAAATTGAATAACTGTTGTAATAGATATGGTATGATGGTCAGCATTAAAAAGACAAAGACAATGAAAATAGGCAGAAACATTGAAAATATCAACTGCATTGTGAATGGAGAACTTATAGAACAAGTAAAACATTTCAGCTACTTAGGCACGCTTTTTAGTGAAGATGGTAAATTAAATGTGGAAATGGACAACAGAATCAACAAAGCTTGGTATGGTAGGAAGTCATTTGAATAAATTCATATGGAATAAGAGAGAAATTAGTCGGAACACTAAATTAGCTGTATACAAGACAGTGTTCAAAGCAGTTTTAACTTATGGATCTTAGAGCTGGGTCAGAAGTAAAACACTTGACTAAACACTAGAGACCGCAGATACGAGAGTCCTGAGAAAGATTAGAGGCATGAACAGATGGCATCAATGGCAATATCATATTAAAAACGAGTATATTAAGAAAGAACTTGATATTGTCAGCATCCAGGAATGCGTTAGCAGAGCTAATCTCAGGTGGTATGGTCACTTAAATAGAATGGGCGAGGAAAGATTAGCAAAACAAGTGTTCTCTACTTGTTTTGCTAATTGGTTGGCAGAAAAACGACCCAGAGGAAGACCAAGGTATAGGTGGATTGATACGGTAGAAAGTGCCTTAGACGATAGAAATATAGAAATATATAGACTGATTTGGAGGAAAATTGTAGATAGGAAGTTAGTAATGATGTAAATTTTTCATGTAGTACTATCATATCCTGTATACCCCTTGAGGGTACACAGGATATGATATGATATGAGGGTATGTCAGGAATTTGATGATGATGATAAATAGGAATAAAAATTTCCATCAAGGTATTAAACTTTCTCCTACTGTGAACTTAAACACTCTCCTTTTTGCTGACGACCAAATAATAATTACAAATTCTGAAGATAACTTACAGAAAGCTATTTTAGATCTAAATGAGATAGCCAAAGATTATGGTATGATGATATCAACATAAAAATCAAAAACTATGGCCTTTAAAGGACAAGATCCAGCAAGAACTAAGATAGTAATAGATAACAAGATCTTAGAACAGGTGAATTCATTTAACTAACTAGGATGTATGATCACATATGAAAAAGATATAAATGTAAAAATTGCAAAATATTTAAAAATAACAGATGTAATTAACTCTATATTTAAACTAAACCTTGTTCTAAAACAAACCAGACTAAAAGTATACAATACATTAGCCCTACCAGTCTTTTTGTATGGAAGTGAAATCTGGACAATAAAACAAAAAGACAAACAAAGATTAATAACAGCAGAAATGAAGTTTATGAGAAAAACTGCAAAGAAAGTATACTCCATTTGATCACAAAAGAAACGAAGAAATTATGAAAGAATTAAACCAAGAATCAGTAATAGAAAAAATGAAAAAATATAAACATAAATGGATGGAACATATTCAAAGAATGAAAATAGAAAGATTACCAAAACAAGCCTTAAAGTACAAACCATTAGGAAAAAGAAAATCAGGACGTCCTCTTTAAAGATTCAACAATGACTTATAAGGCCGGAACAGGCCATGTTAGGCCTAAATCCTTGATATGCATGATGATGATGATGATGATCTCACCTTTAGGTGGGAAATGAATTTCACACCCAGTGTAAGACTGCTGTCCTGCTTATTGGAGCCCTGGATTGGCATGAAAAAAAATTCCATGTTTGGTCTCTAGAGAAGGATTTCCAGACTATGTAAAAAAATACAAAAAAATACAAAAATATATAAAATTTATAAAAATGGGGAAAATATCCTTATTCCATGCATGGTACAAAATGTACTGCGCAAATAACCAATACAAATATTGGAAGAAAAAAAAATAAAAACTACTCAAAGCATTTCGTATATCATTTGGGTACAAATTAAAAGTAGTCCAAGCGCAGACCCTTGTGGCATACCAGTGGTCACCTGCTTTTCCATGGACTCGACTACTCCTCCACATTCTGTTTGTCAGCCACCCTCATATTCATATTACCAGTTTCACATCCATACCCATTTGTTCTAATTTCTGCTTTCAAGTCCCACTTGAAACTAGCTACCCTTATATGCTCCACTAAGGACCACCTTCCTCCTCTCTTACTTCCTGGCTTACTATGGACAGACAGGAAGAACATAGAAGAACATAAAAAATACATCTCTAACTAAAAGAAAAAAAATACATTTGCAGTCATAATTATGATAATTGAGCATTGAAACCATGCTTCCTATAAGGCTCATAGAATCAGTTGAAAAAAGACTACCATACTTCATCACAGCAAATTTAGAAGAGAAAGACTTTATAGAATCTGTAGCTGCTTTCAAAAATCAGCTATACTTTGAATAAATATGGTTGTGTCCGAGTCCCAGTTTACATCCTAGGCTACCAATAGGTGTCAACAGAGGGTTCTCCACCTAGTTAGCACATTAGCCATTTATCCATGTTTCATTTAGTTTTGTGTTGCTTTTGTGTGAATATGTGTGTGTGCGCATGCACATGAGGATTACAAGTATCATGTTATACTTCCTGAAGATGTCTCTGTGACTGAGAAGAAATATTGGAAGAATTGGTATTTTTAATTCTTTCCTAGTCCTGTTTCACTCTACTATGCCTCTAACATACGTTACTCCTAGCACTTAAGCCTTAACACACAAATACCTATGACTTTTGGCAAAGTTGTACTAATTGATGTCAAATATTATTACTACTGGCATTAGTATGTGGAAACTATAGCATCCCATTAGGCCTCCAACCACTTTTATTTCCTTAATTGATTATCCCATTTGATATTTGAAACCAGATTCCTAATTTTTTTGGTCAGTCTCCATTCTGCCTCATGGGCACACGCATGCACTCACGCACACACTAATTGCTTTAGTGTTACTGACCTTGCACTTCTGCAAAGTCAGTGAACAAAGCTTTTGCTTGTTTCTTTTGATATGACAGTCTGTTTCTTCTGCTCAACTCGCATATTGATTAATTTGCTGTCAATGCCCTTCTGCTTAGTTCTCCTCTATCATGGTGTGGCAGGAGACATAGTCTTCCCTATCACTTTTCTTTTTCTCTTCTTCCAATAACTGCTTCACATCCTCACTCATACAATACTTCTTAACCCTGTCATTAGTTTTTAATTTTTGCACCAGGGAAATAAGATTTTGTCACATTTTCATTAAGTACTCCTCTGATCATAGAATTTTCATACAAAATTTTCTCATTACCCTGTTTCTCTTATTTATTGTGCAGAAGTGGTAGCCCTGCAAGAGGTTTTGAATAAGCTAGATAGATGGGCAAATGAATGGGCAATGTTCGTTTAATGCAGCAAAATGTAAGGTCTCGAGGTTTGGGAAACATCGATGGGACGCTGCATACTCTATGGGAGGAGTTAAATTGGAGGAAGTAGGAGAGATAAGAGATCTGGGTTTGATGATTGACAGAAACCTGAAATTTAGGGGACATATTGCAAAGGTAGTGAAGGTAACGCAGAGGATTGGCATTAATGAAAAGGACACTGACCTGCAGAAATAAAATGGTTATCATTCCGTTGTATAAGACTCTGATCAGACCACACTTAGACTATTGTTCTCAGATCTGGTCCCCAGGATTTGAAGGGGATAAATTAACTGTGGAAAGGGTACAAAGGCGGATAACAAAGATAGTGTTAGGACTGTACAATGTTAGTTATGAGGATTGGCTGAGGGAGTGTGGACTGCAGAGTTTGGTGGATAGAAGAAGGAGAGGTGATATGATTGAGACTTTTAAACTGTTGAGAGGTGATTACAGGGTTGACACTGGGGAGTTCTTTTGCTTGGTTGAACAATGGGAAGGATGTGACAAGGGGCCATCCCTGGAAGTTACGAAAGGAAACTGTGAGAAAGAGGGTGAGGAGTGGTTTATTTGCATGGAGGCTAATTGAACTATGGAATGCATTGCCTGATAGAGTGGTGAGAGCGGGAATGATCAATGCATTTAAGGAATGGTATGATAGACTTTGTGTTTCCTAGGAGGGACCTCCCTCGATGAGGCTTGATAGACTTGTGTTTCTTATAAAGGACCTCCCACGATGAGTCTTTTGGTTCCACGGAGGCCCGAATAGTAATATGTTCTTGCTTTTTTTTTTTCTTCTCAGTTCTGTAAATCTCTTGACATTTCTGCAACTTTTTCAGTTTTGTGCTTTGTTCCATGAACATCGCTTATTCTCTTGACCTTCCATCCCCACTATTCAACATTAATTCTGATATTAACGTCTTTTCTGTTTGATGTCAATACTGTCTGTTCTACTATCATACAAAAAATATGTGCTTCATTTTCTCCAGCTTCATTCTCATTTGCTTCATTCTCTCCAGCCAACTGGCACCCACTCTCAAAACACTTATTGCATACTCAGTCACCATTTCTGCTCTCCTTCCACAAATCCTTCAGCTTTTACAATGAATACATTTCACACGCACGCATGCATGCACTGCACTGAACAACAAAAACATGCAAATACAGTTCACCCCAACAAGGATGTATTGGCTGCCATTGTTCACCTGCATTGGTGCCATACCAACAATATCTGATTTAAACAATTATGCAAGTTTTACTTAAATCTAAGTAACTCAGTCTGTCGTGTAAAACAAAATATCAAACCCCCATATAAAAACAGAACAACAAAAAAAAAACTACAATGAATTAACTTAATATTATTAACCAAATTTTTAAAAAAAATGACTTATCTTTCACCACTCATCCTTGTCCACATTGTCAATGAATTTAAATCATCCTGAAAGATTTCTATATCACTTTATTAAATATTGTCCTTCTTATTTATTATCATCAACAAACAGTGGGATATTCTCTCATAAATTATTATTATTATTATTGTCCAAAGACTCATCAAGGGAGGGCACCTACTCTACAGCTCTCTGTCTCCACCACTCAATCCACTAACTATAACACCAATGCCATCTACTACCCACCACCACTACCAGTATTTTCACAGACAACATAAACATCCATCCCCACGGCGGGATTCGAACCCACAGCATTTTGGCTGGAGAGTGGATACGCTAACCACGCAGCTAACCAAGCTGGAATTATTTCTGATCTTATTAGTGGATAAATTAAATAGCAACAATCCAAATACTTCACTTTGTGTCACACCTTGGTCACCTTCTTTCTACTTGATTTTGATCTACAATAGACTTGTTTTTGATATCTGTCAACTGCCCTATTATGCATGTCACCAGTTTTATATTTATTCCCATTTGCTTTAATTTACTAATTGCTTTCCATGTGATTTCTTGTGAGATACTTGTCGAGCAGTATTGTAGTATAGCCATTTATTTTTTCATATTTTATTGTGGATAGATGTGGATATGTCTGGAGTAACTTGTCTTCAGAGAGTTAAAGACTAAGAAAAACCTACAAATAGAATTACTTGGTGAAAATTCATGCAGCACATCACTGAGGTGCAGAGTGATCACATGGTGGCTGCTGATGGCCTGAAATTATGAATTTCTGTATTAATAATCAAGATTGGTGAAGGTCATTCTGGCCATAACAAGCTTTTCCAATACCTTATCCAGTTCTTGAGATACTGATTTTTTCTTTTTCTTTTTCTTTTTTTTTTCATTTTTTTTTCCATGTGAATTGTAGTTATGAAAGGTCTAGAACTTGTAGTACTCTAGTACCATGAATTGCTAAATAGTCTAAGGATGAGATAATTTCATTCATTTGAAACCACTTCAGACGTTCAATAAATTGGGTGGCGGTCATGTACCAGGTGATGAAATTCATGTAACATGTAAGACATTCACAAATATCCATGCTAAAGTGGAGTTTGGACTTCTGGCTTAAGAGTGAATACGCTATTCACTCACTCATCCAGGCTGTAAAATTATGTACAGTACAATATGGGATATAATATCCCTTAACTTAAATAAGTTCATGTCGCCGAATTGAAGCCTTTGGCTCTTCATATAATTAGTAAAATTATTATTATTCAGGACCTCTATGGCGTCACAAGACTCATTGTGTGAATGGACTATCCTAGACAACACAAAGTCCATCATACCACTCCTTAAACACATTCATGGTTCATGCTGTCACCACTATCAGGTGATGCATCTCTATTCAAAGAAACCACTGCTTTCACCCTCTTTCTCACAACTTCCTTTCACAACTTCTAGGGTGGCTCCCTTGTGCTCGCTTCTTTCCCTTGTTCTACCATACAAAATAACTCTCCAGTGTCAACCCTGTAATTACCTCTCAACAGTTTAAATGTATCAGTCATATCATCTCTCTCTCTCTCTCTCTCTCCTCCTTTATCAAACTTTGCAGTCTATCCTCAGTCTATCCTCATAACTAACATTGTATAGTCCTGATATAATTTTTGTTATCTGACTATGTAATCTTTCAAAGGTTAATTTATCCCCTTCAAATCCTGTGACCAAATCTGAGCACACTAGTTCAGATGTGGCCTATTATTTTGGACAGTTCTTTGGAATCACAACTCTTCTATCTCAGCTGGTCAGCATCCTTCTCAGTATTGCAGCAATCCTCTGGGTTACCTTCACCATCTTCAGAATGTGTTTCCTGAATTTCAGGTTTCTATCAATCATTATCCCAAGATCCCTTACCTCCTCACTTCCTTCACTACAGTTTCTCCAACAGAGTATGACGCCTCCCATCTGTGGATCCCAAATTTCAAAACTTTACATTTAGCTGTATTAAACTGGCATTCCCTATCATTTGTCCAGCTTCACATCATCTGCAAACAACTGAATATCCCCCTGCAATCCATTGACATTATCGTTGATATAAAGGTTAAACAATACAGCTTCCTGTACTGATCCTTGTGGAACCTCACTTGTAACCGCAGCTTCCTTGATAGTGCTCCCTGCATCAGTCATTCTACTCTCCATTTGGTCTAACACTGTTTGTTTTTCCACAATCATTCTCTTCCTCCCCACCTCCCTCTTACTGCCACTTAACGAAAGAATGTCATACGATTTTCCTTGAATCCGAGGGCCCATCTCATCTCATATTCAAGTTTTGCCTTCCTTACCTCCTGCTCCTGACTTGAATCTTACATTCTTAACGAATATGATCTCCAGCATTCTTCTTATGTAACCTTTTTTTTCACTTGCATTTTCTGTTTGATATCATTTGTCATCCACTTTACAACAAATTGTGTTCTCTTTTCACTCAATGTATAAAACCTGTTATTGCTGCTAATAAATATTTCTTCACTAGTTCCCATTCACTGATGATATCTTGCCCTTTCAATTCCTCTATCCATGGAACTTCCCAAAGCTGATTTCTAAAATTGCTATAATCATCTGTCTTATAATTCAATGCAAATTGCTTTCTCTTTGATGTCTACATGTCTATTCATCCTCCAAGTCAAAACCACATGGTCACTCTCTCTCCAACTGGCAGCAGAAATGCCATGTCAGTTACAATCTGATCCTTTAATACTATGACAAAATCTAAAACCCTTGTACTATATGTTTCTTCTACTACATGTTGCCTAAGACATTTGTTCCTCTGGAATCCCAGGTATTCTATTCCCTTACTGCTAAATACAGTTTCCTCCTCCCAGTTTATACTGCTGTAGTTATAATTTCCCATAATGATCATTATATTTGAACTTGCCAAGCCGAACTGCCTAAACATCTCCTGCTCTCCACCTTCTGTGCTCCTTGGTTTATAGCAGCACCCACTAAATATTCTGACTTGTTTACCTCCATCTCACACCATGTGCTCTCAAAATTATTAGTGCTATTGCCCTCCAAATCCTCCACTCTGAGAGTGTTCAACTCTCACTTATCATAAGCAATACTCCACCACCACATACATTTATACTTCCTATCATGCTGAAAAATGCTATACCCTGCTACTTCTATTCCTGTCTGTTTTATTTATTTTATTCATGTGGGGTACCCCGTTCCTCAACCGCCTCCTTAGGACTGATTGAGCCCTCCTAATGAAGGATTATATACTACATCCTATGACTGTAGCCTGTGTGTACACAGGACTGGTTTGCCTGCTTGCAGGATGAAAAACCCCAGATAAACTGGGGAAAAACCCTGCTGTCCATGCCCAAGACCAGCTAACTTGGCTATGGCTGAGAAAGATCCTTAAATTCCTGACATTGTCGACAGGAATCGAACCTAGGACACTCCTTCCCCAGGCTGCAAAGCCTGAGGAAGGAGTGTCATGGTTGCAAAGCGTATAGCTGCTAGGCTAACGGTGCAGACTTCCTACTTGTATATCATATTCTCTCAACCATGTCTCACTGATCTCAGTAAGATTTGGACATGCTGAAGCTATCAACTCCACCAGTTCATCTCCTTTATTCTG
Source organism: Typopeltis vanoorti (assembly GCF_054136105.1). NCBI lineage: Eukaryota > Metazoa > Arthropoda > Arachnida > Uropygi > Thelyphonidae > Typopeltis > Typopeltis vanoorti. The sequence goes on along the minus strand of NC_143566.1, from coordinate 55,333,217 downwards.
GATACTCCTGGCATTTGTATAAAGAAATATCAGTGCATTGTTAGTGTTTCCATACCTATCATTATTCTCTCCAGACTCCACCTGATTCTGCATCACACTATGTGTTCCTCCTTCTCACAAGTAACTGTTCTCACATGAGTGGAAGGAGTGTAAGATAGTGCCAACTGCCAAGTTTTCTATAGCTAAACTCTCATTGAAAAGCCAAGTCAATGGAGCTGTCAGTTCATTAGCACCAACACTCTCACTTGTCTGGAGAACAATGTTCTCTCTAAATGCTTATACTCTTCCTCATTCAAATACTCATTTCTGCCAACAGTTATTTTCTGTTCACGAATCCACTCCAGGCATCCACATAATCCAAGCCTCTTTTTTGACACGTTCTGGCTATCATACCAAGCATTACTGATGCTCTTCTTAGCTCTGTATTATCATATCTGGATAACACACTCGCTCTCCTCTCTCTCTCAGCCTTTGCCATACAACCTCAAGCAATAACCTCAGATCTCTCTTGCCACCTAATTCACGCTGTCTCTTAAATTCATTCATATGCACCATCACAATCATGTCATCCACTCATTCAATTGCCATAGTCACACTGTCTGTCTTTCCTGCAAGCAAATGCTCCCCTGTCATTCTATTTTTCCCTCCACGGACCAATAAATTTCCATACATAATGCCTCTTATCACTCTGTTCTTTTCTTGCTGACCTATATCCCCCCCCCCCTCTCTCTCTCTCTCTCTCTCGACACTTTCTCTCCTTGCCTCTCCCACTTACTCACTTTCCTGTCATCTTTTCATCCCTAGCTTTTGCATGTCTCGCCTTCCTCTCATTCCTTCTTTTCTCCTATTCTCTCCCCTTCTGTGAATACCATAACTCTATCACTCCTACTCTCATTTGTTTCACATCCATTCTTTCCAGTCTCCTAATCACCTCTTGCATGAATAATTTCCACATTTTAATCTCCTAATTTCCTCTTTCATGCTTTTAACACATGCCTCATATGTTCCATTTCTTCTCTCAGTGCATCTCTCTCTCTTTCTTTTCCAAGCAACCAACTCTCACTTGTCATCCTCCCAATGAACACTATCTTTGAAACTTAGTACAATTCCTAATTGTATATCCTTTCACATGATTCTTATCTTCCTCACTCTCAGTCGCACTACTCATCTCTCATTCAGCATTCAATCATTCCTGACATAATGTTGCTGAAGTTTGTTATAATTTCCATATCACCAAGCGTTTCCTATTTTTTACATTTTAAGCAGACATGAACTCCCTGGTTTCTAACTGCTGGGATGTGAACATGTCACAAGTACTGCATACCGCAAAATCTTGTAGTGTGTTATGTAAAATGTTGTCCTTAAATGGTGGTAGGCTGAGCAATAACGTATCAGCAGACTGAATTGCGGCAGCTGACATTATTCAAATACTGCACAAAGAATGTTGAAAAAATGCTAAAATATGACGTTGAAGTATGACAAGCAGATTCAACAGTTATGGGCTGTCTGTAATTTGTTACTTCCATTGTGGAACTTCTTTGATATGAAGTAACTATCTCTTCCACTTTCCTCTCTATTGATGCATTACTAGTGCTGAGATTTAAGTTAAACAGCCTGGTCATGGGTATTGTCAGTTCTTTTGTACTTTTTCATAATATATGGGCTATCATATTAAAGGCATTGTGGCATGGATAGCAGTGTAGATGGAGATGATTAAGTAATGTATATGGTGTGTTGTGTAGAGTGGAATGCCCTCCTGCTATGAGTCCTATATTCACATTGAGATTTTGTAATATCTTCAGCATTGCAGTCCATCATCTGTCTCTATTTAAACATTTATTCCTGACACATCAGTGCTGCTGCATTATATTGTTGCAAGGATGTATCTAGATGATGCATTCTTGCAAAGTAATCACTTCTGTAATTCAGCTGTTTATTTCTTCTGCTTATTTCACTTTCCTTTCAGTAACTTTAAATTCACTGAAGTTAATTTTCTATTATAATAATACTTCCTTTTACTAATACTGAAAGAATTCTACTATTGTCTTAGACCTGATTGGCTAATTCAAAATCCTATTTATCCCTCAAAATATTTACCTTTTTTACCATGCTTGTCACTCATCTTGGCTGTACTTTATTTCTCTTTATATTTTCTCCACAGCATTTTATTTTACAGCTCCTGTTTATTGCTGCTACTCATTCATTTTACTCCCATCCATGGGCAGGATAATAAATCCTCCCTGACCCTAGAGGAGGTCTTGGTTATTGACAAATCCTCTGATGCTTTCACCAGATATACCATTCTGAAGCCTCAGGTCCTCTTCATCAGAGGTAATTATCTCTTTGTAATTCTGAATTACATTTCCTCTGTGACCATCCCTTCTTCCAACATATTTCCCCATAGTCTGTCTCCAGTAATAATTTGCCTGTACTCATCATGCTAATTTGCTGATGCATCTTTCCTTTCATCCTGTAGCCTATAGCAGGAACCAACTATATATTTTGTACTATTGTTCTGATAAATTTACTCCCTTGTGCAATTCTTCCTCTTCTGAGCTCCTGCTCTTTTTGGCTGCAGTTCTTCTGATGTAATTAGCATTACAACTTTCACATCCTGTTTTCACTATCCTTCCTGAAAATATATTTATTACATTCTTGATATTGTAACCCACAAATCTTCATTTATAACCCATAAAGTCAAAGCAAACTACATTGCTCAGAGTGTATTGCCATAAGAACTGACCAATACAAGATAAACATGCAAAGACCTATCTAATCTTGCCTTCATGGCAATTAAATAATATAAATTACTCCACTTTACTTTCAACCCAAGCATACTCCACTTAACATATTCATCTCATGAATCATGTGGCTGACTTATAATGAGTTTTCATCTTCTGCTATCTGATAACGATTTCTTTCAAGTGAATAGTATATCACCATTCTCACTGATATACTAATCATATATATTTCTTGTATCTACTTTTTTTTATTATTATTTCTTTTTCATAATTCATATTTCTTGTTTCTTTTCTTTTAATTTATTGCATTTGTTTATGTTTCATTCCTGCCATTTCATAAGTCCATACATACATACATATTGTTTCTTATCTTCCAAAATTTTTTTCAGTCTTGCACTAATTTTGGCTCACTTTTAAACTCCACATGTATATTGCAATAATAATAATAATAATAATAATAATAATAATAATAATAATAATAATTCAATTAGCAAACAAAACATTAATATGTAGCCTACTGTTGGTGTTTTAAGGGCATCTCCAGTCTATTTATAAGCATAGCTAGCTATACTTCTCTATGTTGCTGCAGTTTTCACTATCAGTATTAAAATAAGGATTCCCATTTAAGTGCATGTTTTCTTATACATTTGTAGGTCATTTATTATTTGTGAAAATGTGAAGTTAGTAATTATTTTCACTAACTGAGATAGTAATCAATAACTAATTTTCTCCTGTTCTCACAGAGTTTGCATTTAGTTTACCAGTCTGTGTTTGTCCCTACTGTGTGCAACATTCAGCATAAATATGTGCTCTTTAAGTTACTACAAGTTCATTGTTTCATGGAATCTGTGGACTCATTGTGGGAGGTTGCATACTCACATACCATAGCTATCATACCTTGCCTCAAAGACATTCACCATTTGCCATACAAAAAATCTTCTTTTTCACTTTCTGTCTTCTCTCTCTCTCTCTCTCTCTCATTTCCCCTTTCTTTGCTTCTGTGTCATACCACTTTTTCCATTTTTCTAACCATTCAATCTCACATTTTGTTCTGTGGAGAACTCCACATAAATGCACTGTATCTTTCATTATCATCTGGTCATTCTCTTTATTTTCTACTATTTCATTCTTACTATGACACCTATCACATTGCACCCATGCTTGCATCCAACACTTTACTTGTAGCAACAACAATCTCACCAAAATTCACACATCTATTTTCTTGCATTTTGTCATTCAACCCACTGCCATCATTCTTCATTCTCTCCCCACACTTCTAGCACTTTCTCTCTCAAAACACTTCCAACACATGCATTCACCAGTTTCTCTTTTCTTCCACAAATCTTTCACTCTATGAAGTGAATACAATTTGCACACACTGCAGTGACAATATCACACATATTGAAATCCCACCATTGTTCTACTCATTGGTGTCATGCTTTTACAACCACACATCAAGCAAATACCATTACAAGTAAACAAACAAACACTAATAAAAATAACAATCCACAAGAAATAAATCAATTATGGTTAATTATTTTCTAAAACAACTTATCTTTCTGCTCCTAAAAACTCAACATGTAATCCTGTCAATAATAATACCTTTGGGAAATAAGCAAGATGTGGTAGATTACTGAATGATCTAAGGAAATCTCTTATCTTAAATGCTTTGTCTTTCTTGTAAGTAGTAGAAGTGGTATTCATTTACAACAGTTTTCTAGCATCCTATCCATTTCTGTCATCACTTCGACACTATAATTAGAATATCATTAGAATTGGGGTTAATGGGGGTCTTAAATTCATGTACACTAATACTAGGAGTATTAGGAACAAGAAGGAAGAGTTTTTGGCCATGGTTGGCACTTCCAGACCACAGGTTATTAGATATTAGTGAAACATGGCTGACTGTAGATGAAATAGCTAGTGGGATTGAATGTGATGGGTATAGTGTGTTCAGGAATGACAGAGAGAATAAAATGGGGGGGAGGAGTATTGTTGATGATAGCTGATGAGCTACATCCAAGGAGAATAGAAGTTGAATTGCAGGATAGAGAAAAGAGCACATTTGAGGCCATTTGGTATGAGATTGTGGCTAGCAGAACTAAATATACAATTGGGTGCTGCTATAGACTGGGTGATGGAAAAGATGGTGGTGACAGTATGCACAAGCAAATAGAAGAAATAAGTGGAAGGAGGGTGATTATTATGGGAGATTTCAACTATGGTTGCATTAATTGGAGTGAGGAGAGGACACACGGGAGGAAGGAATTGGATTTTATACGGATATTAAGGGATAACTATCTGTGACAGCATGTAATGGAAAATACTAGGGATCAGAGAGTGTTGACCTAGTAATTACATCTGAGGATTTGGCTGCAACAAATATGACCATATTGCCACCGATCGGTGAGAGTGATCATTGGGTCTTGACTTGGGAGGTGGCTAAAGGTGTAGAATTTTCAATTAAGACAGGGTACATGTGGAATTATCGGGCTGAAAAGCATGACAAGCTTAGGAGTTTGATTGGTTCAGTGCCATGGCATGTACAACTGCAAGGACTAGAAGTTGATAGTGCATGGGAGGTAGTTAAGAAGTGCTTGCATGAAGCAATGGCTGACTGTATACCTAGAGTCCGAATAATAAATCAAGTAGGCGTTAAATGGATGAATAACACCATTAAGCTTGAGCTGCAAAAAAAGAAACAACTATGGAGGGAATTTAAGGAGAAAGGTGACCGGCAGGCACATGAACGGTATAAAGCGCAGGCCAGAAGGACGAGTGTGGTAAGAAAAGCAAAAAAGGATTACGAAAGAACATTGGCCATGCAGGCTAAAGAGAATCCTAAACAGTTTTTTAGATATGTAGCAAGTAAAAGGAAAAATGTACATGGCAGAATGATTTTAAAGAATGCCGATGGTAGGGAGGTAACTGAATCAGTTGAGATAGTTGAGTTACTGAGTGAGCACTTTGCAAGAATATATCATCCAGGTGGTGACATTGCAGAAACAAATAAGCCAGTAGATTATACGGGAATTGTGGTGAATGAACTGGAGGTGAGTAGTCTATTGCATAACCTCAATGTCAATACATCTGTGGGATTGGATGGTTTACCAGCTCGTGTTGTATGAAAAGCAGCTAAAGAATTGTCAGTACCCTTGACCATTTTGTTTAATTTGAGTCTTGGGTCTGGGTTAGTCCCGAACGGGTGGAAAGAGGGGGAAAATAGTTCCGCTGCATAACGGTGGTTCCAAGACTGCTGTTGTAAATTACCGACTGATTAGCATATCAGGAATCATTGTCAAGGTCTTAGAGAAATTAATCAAGAAAAGAATACAGCATTGGATAGATGAAAATGGGATATTGTATGGGGGACAACATGGTTTTGTGAAGGGTAGATCATGCCTCAGTAACTTGCTCACGTTTTATAACACAGTGATGGCTGAACTGGGTAGGGGTAATGGGTTTACAGTGATACTACTGGACCTTGCCAAGGCCTTTGATAGGATACCACAAGGAACCCTAATCAGTAAACTGGAGCAGATGGGGATAGATATAGGGTTGGTGAGATGGATAGGAGGGTGGTTGAAGGAGAGATACCAGAGAGTGGTTTATTCAGGAGTGGAGTCTAAAAGACGTCTTGTGACTAGTGGAGTGCCGCAGGGCTCTGTTCTTGAACCACTGCTTTTCAATTTGTTCATCAATGATATTGGAAAGGATTTGAGAGGAAGTGTTCACTTGTTTGCTGATGATGCAAAGTTGGGTAGAGCAATTGTGAGTGCACAGGATGTCAAAATTTTACAGGATGATTTGGATAGTTTGGAGGACTGGACTAGGAAAAATGGATGTCAATTTAATGTGGCAAAGTGTAAGGTTATGCACTTTGGGGTGAAAAGAATAGCAGCAGTATATCGCATTGGTGGAACCGTACTCCAGGAGATTGATGAGGCCAGGAATTTGGGAGTGCTGGTGGATAGGGAGTTGAAGTTTAGGGGGCACATTGCAAAAGTGACTAAAACAGCTCACCAAATCACTTGGCTTCTGAAAAATACTTTAACATGCAGAGACAAACAAGTTGTTGTTCCTCTGTATCGAGCCTTGATAAGACCCCATCTGGACTTCTGTGCCCAGTTATGGGCACCAGGATTTCTTCGTGATGGGGAGGAAGTGGAGAGGGTCCAGAGACGAGTGACCAAGACGATAGCAGGGTCTGTGGAATGAACCTTATGAGAATAGGTTGAAGATTTGTGGGTTGCAGAAATTGGACGATAGGCGAAGGAGGGGGTGATATGATTGAGACATTCAAATTACTGAAGGGTTTTTATAAGATTGATCCAGAAGATATTTTTGAAAATATGACTGGTGGTGGGAGGACTAAGGGCCATGCATGGAAGCTGGGCAAGAGCATGGTTGACAAGGGTGTTAGAGCTAGGTTTTTTACTTGGAGAGTGGTGAATGAGTGGAATAAGCTTCCAGAGTCTGTTGTGGGTGCTACGACTGTGAATGAGTTCAAGGCAAGGTATGATAGATACTGTGTGAATGTTGAATAGTTGTTCTTGACATGATGTTAGGGCCTCTCTCGATGAGTCTGTCAACTCCTTGGAGTTTCCCGGAACAACAATAATAATAATAATAATAATCATTGTGCAGGCTTCTGTGAAGAGAGAGAGAAAACATGCTAGAAATATTTTCTTGATATTATTCCACATATAAAAGTCACATAGAATAAGGAACTATTTTTATTAATTTCTTGATTCATTTTGTGAAAATCTTTTGTTTCATATCATCAAGATAATTAAGTGAATAAACTAAACAACTAGAAAACATATCATAACAATTAACGTACTTAATGTAAATATTTGAACGTGAATACTAATTGAAAACATGCATTTGCCATGATGCTGTTTGCTAGTTCATGGACTGCTGTATACTACTGATAACTACATGCATGTCATGATGAATTAGTGAAGACCAAACTTTATGTAAAATCATCCCTTATTTCTTGTTGTACTATAGAGGATATTTTATCATTTCATCTGATTCTTTGAAAACTCTTGAGAAAAGTCTGTAATCTGTGTGCAGCATTTTTGTTTGTTGCCATAGTGCTTGATGTTTTGCTTCAGTTGTATGTGCTACCAGTCCTGATTTGTGTTTTCTTTTGTTCTCAATGTCCTTGAAGTGTTCTAATTGGTGTACCTCTCCTGACATGCCTGCTCTATGCAGTGTAAACCAGAACTATAGCTGATCTTATAGACACCTAATTTTTTTAAGTGGCAGATGGAGAGAATTAGGAGGTTTCTGGAGATTAGAAATCTTGTTGATTGGGTAGAAGTTGATCTTTATAATTTGCTGACAAAACATGCTTGCTATTTTATCTGTGACTGACTGCATATATGAGAGAATCACTGCTCTTCTAAATCTTCTAAATTATAATGGGATGTGGTGTGTAGGTAATGTCTAGTGTTTGTTTGACAATGTTTTCGTTGTTTGGCCTTGCACTATTACCCAATTAGAAAATTTCATCACATACCTCAACAACCTTCACCCTCAAATCAAATTAGAGGCAAATAGGTCTTTGCTGTTTTTGGATACGCTTGTTGGGGGATGTCTAAACAGAACACAGTCAATTTCTCATTATATAAGAAGCCAACAAACACTGGATGCTGCCTACATGCCACATCCCATCACCACCCATTGCAAAAAATAGGCATCATCTATTACCTATGGAATGGGGCTTACAGAATTTCGATTAATATAGATAAAAGGAACCAAGAGTTAGAATACCTGAGTTTCATCCTACCAAAGAATCTACAATATAATATTAATAAAAAAAAAATCCTGCATTATCTTCAAGAACTATTAGATGAACAGGAAAACCAAGACTTTAGAGAAGCAGTGATTCTCCCATACATATATACAGTCAATCAATCATAGATAACATATCTTTGTCAGCAAAATATAAGGGTCAAATTCTATCCAATCAACAAGATTTCTTATCTCCTGAAACCTTCTAAACCTCCCCATCTGCCACTTAAAAATACCCAGGTGTTGAAATGATCAGCCGTAGTTGTGGTGTTTACACTACATAGGACAGACATTCATGTTAGGATAGGAATCAGATAAAATGATAAAATATCCTCTATAGTACAGCAAAAAAAACAAGGGATCATCATTTTACAACAAGTTTGGTCTTTGCTATTTCATCATGACATGCATGTAGTTACCAGTAGTATAAAGAAGTCCGTGAACTAGCCAACTGCATCCTGAAAAATGCATGTTTTTAATATGTATTCATGTTCAAATATTTACATTAAGTATGTTAATTGTTATGACATGTTTTCTAGTTATTTAGTTTATTCACTTAATTATCCTGAAGATATGAAGTGAAAGATTTTCAGAAAACTAGTCAAGAAATCAATAACAATAATTTCTTATTCTGTGTGACTCTGTGAAATAAGCAAAGGTTGGTCGATTGGTAGAGCCTCTGCTACTGATGGCTCATACAAAAAGTTAAGCAAGTTTGAGCATGGTTAGTAGTTGGAAGGGTTTAATTGTTCAATGCTGTTGGCACGTTTTCCCTCGATGAGTCTTTGGACTCCCTGGAGGTGTCACATAATAATAATAATAATAATGCCGAGAAAATATTCCTACTATAGTTTAATTATCAATGCCTGAAGAGAGTTATTTACCATTTACATTATTGATTTCTTCATTCATCTTGTTTTGATTCTCATCATCTGCATTTTACACATTAAGTGGCTTCTGATGAATTTCTGGAAGCTTTTTTTCTGCTGATTTGATTCGATTACTTACAGCACTATTTAAATTCTATTTAAATTAACTATTTTTGAAAATCTATACCAACAAGGACAAAATTGATATTTGTTTTATTATTATTATGACTCAGCTACCCTGAAATTACACAGCTTATCACAGAGTACTTCATTCCCAACATGAAATATCAGCTCACATCTTCAAGTTTCTTATCCTATACTGAGTGAGCTCATTGGGATTTTAATAGAAAAGAAGGATAAAAATTGTACAGAAAAGTTTAGGACACAAGGGGCAACATTTAGGATTCTATTAAGCAACAAGCCTTATTTGTTTAGTCTATTCTCGTATATATTTGCAAAATGTTTTTCAAAATTCTGCTGTTTTGGTTTTTATCATTTTACTTCCATGTGTGAATATTCTATTATCTTCTTTTTCTATGTAGAATTGGCCTGATATTGTTATTATTATTATTACATATCTCCATGGAGTCAGTAGACTCATTGAGGGAGAACCAAACTATCCAAACAATATCTATCATACCTCTTCTTGAATTCATTTACAGATGAAGAACTCACAACTGAGTCAGGCAATTCATTCCACTCATTCATCACCCTCCAAGCAAAAAATCTAGTTCTCACACCCATGTTAACCACACTTTTCCTTAATTTCCAGGGATGACCTCTTGTTCTTTCATCACTATCACACAGCTGAAATATTTCCCCTGCATCAATTTTATAAAAACCTTTTAGTAATTTAAATGTTTCTATCATGTCCCCTCTTCTCTGATTATTAATCAACTGCAATCCACAAGCTCTCAATCTATCAATGTAGGGAGCATTTTTTACATCACTCACCAACTTAGTCACTCTCCTCTGACCCCTCTCCATAACCTCCTCATCCCCAAGGAATCCAGGTGACTAGACTTGAGCACAGTAATCCAAATGTAGAAGTATCAACACCTTATAAAGGGGAATAATAACCTCTTTATCTCTGGATGTTAGTGTGTTCTTCAATAACCAAGTAATCCTATGTGCAATCTTGGACACCTCAGCAATGTGCCTTCTGAACTTCATCTCCCTATCCACCAACACCCCCAAGTCCCCAGCTTCATCAATCTCTTGGAGTACCGTTCCATCAGTGTGGTACACAGTTGGTAATCTTTTAATCCCAAATTGCATAACTTTACACTTTTCCACATCGAACTGACATCCATTACCTTTTGCCCATTTTGTCAGCTTATTTAAATCATCCTGGATGATTTTTTGATTGTGCTACCCAACTTTGCATCATCAGCAAACAACTGAATATCTCCCTTCAAGCCATTTTCTATATAATTTATTTACAAATTAAACAATAACAGCCCAAGCACAGAGCTCTAAGGCACACCACTGGTCACCTGCATCATCCTGGACTCTGCTCCTCCATATACTACTTTCTGGTATCTCTCCATAAGCCATTCTCTTACCCATATTACCAGTTTAGTATCCATCCCCATCTGCTCTAATTTACGCAATAGTATTCCATGGGGTATCCTGTCAAAAGCCTTAGCAAAATCCAGAAATATCACTGTGTAGCCATTCCCCTTGTCCAACTAAGATGTCTTTCACAGCATTTCGTATTTTCTTTTTTAAATCAGTTTTTGCTTTACTATTTTTTTTGATATTGCTTACTTCAGACATATTTTGTATGCTAATGTAATCTAATTTAGAAGATAGCTTCATGCAATGCTTGGTGTAACAGAAAGCTATAGTTTAAGTTTGTCATGTTACCTGTCTTATACATGTATTTTTTATAACTGAAGCTTCTGAGAATATGGCCATCTCTCTCAGCATTGCTTGGTCAATTTCTTTTCAATTGGAGGCAAGGTTTACCTCATATATGGATATATTTTCAAATTATCCATAATTTCATTGACATTAGCAGATGCTGTATTGTCACTCCACATTTCTGACTTGTAGAAGTAGGGAGATTCTTGTTCCATTGTATAAGGCTTTGATTAGGCCACACATGGACTATTGTGCCCAGATTTGGTCACCTGGTTTTCAGAAGGATGAAGAGATGTTGGAAAGGGTCCAGAGGCGACTGACTAAGGTAGTTTCTAACCTCTGGAATGTCGAGTATGAGGAAAGATTGAGAACTTGCAGACTATGGTGGACAGGAGGAAGAGGGAAGATATGATAGAGACCTACAAGTTATTACGGGGTTGTTATAGGATCAATGCTGGAGAGGTTCTACAGAAAATAGTGGGAGATCAGGGGAGAACCAGAGGTCATCCCTGGAAACTGTATAAAGAGGGTGTGAGTAGGAGAGTGAGAAGCAGGTTTTTTTTTTCACACAGAGTTGTGAATGATTGGAATGCCTTGCCTGAGAATCTGGTGTCTGCAGAGAATTTGAGTGTGTTTAAAGCATGGTATGATGAGCTCTGTGCTTGATAAAAGGACCTCCTAGATGAGTCTTTGACTCCATGGAGTCTTTGGTAATAATAATAATAATTTCAGTGATCTGCCACACGAATTCTCAGCAGGTAGTCATATTATGGCTTTTCTTGAGACTTCAGATCTCTGAAGATCACTCCAGACTCATACTTTATTCATTTTATTGAGTCTACTACTTCCCTTTTTTACAGCAAGTTTACATTTTATTTTATTTCTCTTTTGTGAAATCCTCCTTCCATTATTTCTACGTGTTCAAAATATTTCAGCTTTCTTTCCAGTCTCTTAAAGAGTCTTAAAGTCTTGCAATTTCTTTCTAGGATCCATTCATTTGTTTTCCTTTCAATGTATCAATCCACACAGTCTCTCCTACTATTATATCTGAAAGGCATATATCCTTTTCTTATCAGATTTTCAGATGCTATCACTAAATCCAATGCTGTTACTCTTCAAATCCCTCCCACCACATGTTACCTAAAAAGTTATTACAGCAATTTTAGGAATTCCTATTCCTTCCTTCCAGTTCATTTTCCTATTATTATTATTATTCAGGGCTCCATGCAGTCAAAAGACTCATCGTGGGAGGTCCTTCCTAAGAACATAAAGTCTGTCAAGATTCATCGAGGGGAGGTCCCCCTTAAGAAACACAAAGTCTATCATACCACTCTTTAAACTCATTGACCGTTCTCGCTCTCACCACTCAATCAGGCAATGCATTCCATGGTTCAACCACCCTCCACACAAAGAAACCACTCCTTACCCTCTTGCTCATTGTTTCCTTTCATAACTTCCAGGGATGGCCTCTTGTAATCACTCCTTCCCGCTGTTCAACCAAGCGAAAGAACTCCCCAGTGTCAACCCTGTAACCACCTCTCAACAGTTTAAAAGTCTCAATCATATCACCTCTCCTTCTATCCACCAAACTCTGCAGTCCACATTCCCTCAGCCGATCCTCATAATTATGCTTGTACAGTCCTGAAACCATCTTTGTCATCCGTCTTTGTATCCTTTCCACAGTTAATTTATCCCCTTCAAATCCTGGGGACCAAATCTGAGAACAATAGTCTAAGTGTGGTCTGATCAGAGACTTATACAATGGAATGATAACCCTTTTATCTCTGCAGGTCAGTGTCCTTCTCATAATTGCGGCAGTCTTCTGTGTTACCTTCACCACCTTTGCAATATGTCAGCTAAATTTCAGGTTTCTATCAATCATCAACCCCAGATCTCTTGTCTGCTCTACTTCCTCCAGTATAACTCCTCCCATAGAGTATGCAGCATCCCATCGATGTTTCCCAAACCTCAAGACCTTACATTTTGCTGCATTAAACGAACATTGCCCATTCATTTGCCCATCTATCTAGCTTATTTAAATCCTCTTGCAGGGCTGCCACATCTGCACTATTACTAATAATCCTTCCCAGCTTCGCATCATCCGCAAACAATTGAATATCCCCCTGCAATCCATTGGTATGTCATTGATATAAAGGTTAAACAATATAGGTCCTAGTACTGAGCCCTGTTGGACCCCACTTGTAACCCTCTGCCTCCTTGAAACTGCTCCACCATACATAACTCTCTGATACCTATCAGACAGCCAATCCTGAATCCAGTTGACCAATCTGACATCCACACCTCTGTGATGCAACTTAAATATCAGCTTATCATGTGGCACCCTGTCAAATGCTTTCGCTAAGTCTAAGAAAATTGCAGTATATGCCTTTCCCTCATCTAATGTTCTTGTAACTTTATTATAAAAGGCTAGCATATTACTAAAACAAGAGCGCCCTTTCACAAATCCATGTTGACTCTCACAGATAACATTACCCTCATCTGCCCATTGCTGTATACGGTCCCTCACTACTTTCTCCAAGATCTTAACAACTACTGATGACACACAGACTGGCCTATAATTAGACACTTCCAGTCTGTTACCACCCTTATGCAATGGCACTATCTTACCTTCCTTCCATTCCCTGGGCAACTTTCCCACAGTCAGACTTTCATTGAAAAGCCAGGTTAAAGGCACTCTCAGTTCCCTATAGTTGAAATCATCCATGATGATTGCACATGATTCTGGGTTTTTATTATTTATGATTATTATTTTATGGCATCTCTATGGAGTCCAGAGATCCAAATTAACCATTATACCCACAAATCCTATCATTCCTCTCCTTGAATCCATTCAATCATAGGGACTTACAAACAATTTTGAAAATCCGTTCCACTCACTCATCACTCTCCATGCAAAAAATCTGGTCCACACACCTCTTCTAACCACACACATACACAACTTCCATGGATGGACCTTGTTCTCTATTTGTCACATATTGAAAATTTTCACTTCCAAATTTTATAAAAACCCCTTTAATAGCCTAAAAGTTTCTACCATGACTAAAGCTTCTAAGTACTGAGACTGTTTCTGCTTATCAAGTGAACTTTGTAACCCACATACCTTCAGCCTATCCTCATAGGGAGTATTCCACTGCCTGTCACCATCTTGGTCACTTGTCTCTGAATTCTCTCTACCACTTTCTGGTCCCCATACAAACCCAGGTGACCAAATCTGTGTGCAGTAGTCAACCTAAAAGAGAGATAGTATCTTCCCTATCTTAACTTATTAGTGTGTTTTTCAACATCCAAGTAATCCTTTGAATTATTTTACCAACTTTTGCAATATGCCCTCTGAAGTTGCTTCAACAAAGATTCAACTCTTTGTCCACCATTATCCCCAAGTCTCTAGTCTCATCAATTTCCTGCAATCCAATACCGTCAATATGATACATCATATGCAACCTTTTCAACCCGAAGTGTTGTTTAAAACCTTACATTTTGCAACATTAAATTGATAATCATTATCCTTTGTCCACAGTGCCACTTTATTTAACTCATCCTGCAAGATATCTACATCACCTTTATCAACTATTGCTCTCCCCAGTTTTGCATCATCTACAAACAACTAAATGTCTCCTAATAAATCTTTCCCTATGTCAGAGTAGGGACCCTAGTACCACCCTGATGCACTCCACTAGTCACCATCATTCTCCTTGATTCCACTCCTGTATATTCTACTCTCCGGTGTCAGTCGTCCCCCCTAGAATTATCTTTAGGTTACTCTAGAATAATCCTATAACCCAGAATAACTGTATTTTGAGTTATTCTGGTTTTCACCTGAACTCAGAGGAGAATCAATAGTTTTAAACAGCTGTCAGGCCAGTGAAACCCTTAATCAGAAGCACTAATAAAAGGTGATTATGTGGACTCTTGGTCAGAGTTCATGTCTTTTAAATAGTGCAATACTAAGGCAATTAGTGCTGAAGATCTGTATTTTCATAAGCTCTCGATCATGATTAAAACTTTTATACTTTCAAAGGTAAATGCTATTAGCATACTTGGTATAGGTAATGATGGATATTTACTATCCACCTCTTAATTATGCTCTTTTCTTCATTGATTTATGATTTATACATTGATCGAGAGTTCCCTTATGAAAAATACTTAACTTCAAGCATGGAGCCTCTGCGGTATTCTGGGTTTCTGCCTGGTCTCTGATGAGAACCAACAGTTCGAAACAGCTGTCAGGCCAGTGAAACCCTAAATCAAAAACACTAAGAACATGCTCCTGGACAGAGTGGTCTTTTATGTAGTGCAGTGCTAAGAAAAATTCATGGTTTAGATTTGTATTTTCATAAGCTCATGATTACTTTCAAAACTGACTTTTATAGTTTCAAAAGCAAACCTCGTCTGGTTGCTTGTAAAGAGGGTTATGATCAGAGGAGGAAAAAAATTCAAGTCATAAATTTTGATAAAATAGTTTATTAATATATATTCTGCCTGGTCAGGAAAGCAGAAATTCTGAATCTTTTGTTCAAGTATTTCCAAGAGAATCAAAACAGGTTAGAAGAACACCTAAGATGATTACTTGAGCTAGATACAGACTAAAGAAACAAAAGCTAACACCGATTTTGGATGAACAAACATGATATAAAATCTTGTTGCAAGTTCCTGATAAAGTGGGATAGAACTTTGGAAAATACCATTCTCAATAGTTATCATTGCAAAAGTATATATAAGAATGGATAAAAGATGGGATAAGTGCTTTTGTTAAGTGTAAACAAGATATTTTATGAAATGAGCTGCTCCGTTTTTATAGAGAACTTTGAGGAAATCGCCAGTTTCTATGCAGCAGTTAACTCATGGACTTTGTATAGGTAGAGTAGCAAAATATCTAGTTATTTATTTCTGAAAAACTGCTTAATGCCATCATGCATGTCCAAGAGGATGTGTATTTTGCATTATGGGATACTAAGGCAATTGATGTGAACTCATTAGCTTTCATATCTAGTAGCATAGTTGCGAAGTTCCTTCATGTACGGACTTTGTTTGCTTTTTTCTTAGATAAAGAATTAAACAAGAATATAATTTCTTGGGAAGTAAAATTTATTTATCTGACAAACCATTCAATGTATATGCAGCTATAAGAATGATAGGTTGTAGCTGCTGTCTGTTATTAATTGACTGCTCAGCGGAAATGACCAGTTTAGAGGACAAGCTGGAAATTCAGTTGCCAGATATCGTATGAATTGCCTTATCAGCTCAGTAGCCATTGTCTTTCCTTAAAGCATTCTTTATAGAGAAAAATCAGAAACAGACTCATGTTCATGTAGCTTAACTGTTACAGAATGGAAGAAATGTAGTGATGCCATCTCTTGACTTATCATTAAGTAAATAGAGTTACTCTCTTAAATATATGTATAGAAAAATGTAATGCCTATGTCTGAGTTAGCCATCATGCATTTTTCTCATTTGGTAATTGAAGATAGGTTCATAAATATATTTTAAAAAAAGTTCCAAGGGTTGGTGAGTAGGGAACTGAACCTATATCAGATATATATGACTTATAATTTAAGTTTCTATTGGATTAATAAGTATTTTTGATGTAAATTGTCTTATTTTTTCATTCAATAATCTATAATGGATTTAATTTTTCTTTTTATTTGTAAGTTTAAAGAAGTGACACAATATTATTTTAGCCCTATCATCTAATGACCACTCTGTTGTGTCACTTCTTTATTATATTATTTAAGTTAAGGAAACTACTGGATACTTCATCAAATGTTCAGGTTATATTCTTTTAATAAATAGTTTTAATTACTATAGAGTTATAGTGCAATACTATTTCTTTTAAATTTCTAGAATGAGAAATCTGAACATTGTTATAAATATATATTGTAAGTATTAAAAGAAAAGAAAGTTTATGTAAATCCTTCACACAAAAAGTTGCAGAACATATATTTATTCCTTTTGTGAGGTTCCCTAGAAGAACAGAGAATAATCCTATTATTATACAAGTTCTTGAACAAAGATTAAAGTAAAAATGCATTTTAAAAACAAAAAAGTCTTTATAGCAAAAGTTGGGTGTTTTTTTGAACATGCCTTGTATAACCATTATACAGAAGGGAATTAGAACTGAATCAACTTATTACCAGTCAAGTATATCTCTGGAGTGGTCAGTAAGGTATTGGAGAGGCTCTGCCTGCATTCAGAGATAGGTAGATAAATGCCTCCATCCTCTATGGAAGACAGCATAGCTTTGTTAAAAGTTGATCTTGCTTTAATATTTGTCCATGTTTTATAATTGTGATGCAGAATTAATTAAGGAGAATGGAAAAAGCACAGTATGTTTGAATTTTGCAAGGAATTTCACAGAATTCAGTAGAAATGGCTATAAACTCAAATGGATAGGTATGCAACATGCTTCTAACATAGATAGAAGAGTGATGGAGTATTAGAGAGTAATTATGGTAATGCCAGGTTGAAGAGAAGGGGTATAACGAGTGGTTATACTAGGTTCTGTACTTAGTCCATTGTTGTTGTTTAATAATATTAGAGTTGATCTGAATTTTTGCACTGCTAACAAATAACATATGAATAATCCTTTCTAACTTTGAAGACCAATCTGAACAAACTCATGGCAATGAATGTTAGTTCAACATTGCTAAGTTCAAGGTTAGTTCAAAGCTTAGTCTAAAATGTATTTTTGGACTGATCACATTGTAGGCAGAGTATTACATAAATGGTAAACTGCTTCAGGAGGTCACTGAAGTGAGATATCTGTGAGTGATGATAGACAGAGAGTTAAGTAACGGTAGCTCCTATTAATAATGACTTGCAGTTAAGCCTTTTATTTTAATGAATATTAGTAATTTAGGTAACTGTTTTTGGTAGTATTTATTATTATTATTACCCCAAGACCTCATGGAGTCAAAGACTCATCTGGGAGGTCCTTTTATCACACACACATCTCATCATACCATGTCTTGAACACACTCAAACTCCTTGCAGACACCACATTCTCAGGCAAGGCATTCCAATCATTCACAACTCTGCACGAAAAAAACCTGCCTCTCACTCCATACTCACACCCTCTTTATACAGTTTCCAGGGATGACCTCTGGTTCTCCCCTGATCTCCCACTATTCTCTGTAGAACTTCTCCACCATTGATCCTATAACAACCCCTTACCAACTTGTAGTCTCTATCATATCTTCCCTCTTCTTCCTGTCCACCAGACTCTGCAAATTACATCTTCTCAATCTTTCCTCATACTCGACATTCCAGAGGTTAGAAACTACCTTAGTCAGTCTCCTTTGGGCCCTTCCCAACATCTCTTCATCCTTCTGAAAACCCGGTGACCAAATCTGGGCACAATAGTACATGTGTGGCCTAATCAAAGCCTTATACAACGAAACGAGGATCGCCCTACTTCTAAACATCAGTGTCCTCCGCATCATTCCCAGAAGCCTTTGTGTTGTCTTCACAATTTTGGCAATATGTCCCCTAAATTTTAGATCCTTATCCGCTATCACCCCCAGATTTCTTATTTCCTCTACCTCCAACAATATATTCTCACCAAGCATAAATTCTGCATCCCATCTTTGTTTTCCAAATTTTAAAACCTTACATTTTGCAACATTGAACTCACATCCCCATTTCCGTGCCCAATCACTCAGTTTGTTCAAGTCTTCTTGCAAGGCCACAACATCTTCACTACTCTTTATGGTTCAGCCCAACTTTGCATCATCTGCAAACAACTGAATGTCTCCATCCAAATCTTCGCCAATATCATTAATATACAAGTTAAACAGTAATAGCCCTAAAACAGACCCCTGAGGCACTCCACTAGTGACTTTACTTTTCCTGGATATTGCACCCCCATACATAACTTGTTGATTCCTATCAGATAGTCAGTCTCTAATACAATGCACTAATTTAATATCCATCCCCATCTGCTCTAGTTTGACTGTCAGCTTATCATGAGGTACTCTATCAAAAGCCTTTGCGAAATCCAAGTATATTACTGTGTATCCTTATCCTCTATCCAAGGAAGCAGTCACTTTATTGTAATAAGTAAGTAGATTACTAAAACATGACCTCCCTTTAGCAAATCCATCAAAGATAATACCATTGTTGTCAACCCAACTCTGGATCCTAGTTTTCACAAGCTTCTCCAACAACTTAACCACAAAACCTGACACACAGATACTACTATAGTTTGATGCTTGAGTTCGATCACCTCCTTTATGAAGTGACACAATCTTGCCCTCCTTCCACTCCTTAGGAACTTGACCAAGTGCAAGACTCGTATTAAAAAATATGTCAAGGCAGGTGTAAACTCCTTGATAATATATCACGATATATTATCAAGTCCCACACTCTTATTTACATCTAGTTTACTCAACTCCCCAAACACCTTTTGCTCAATTACAGTCAGTCTCTCCTCCCAATCATCAGCTGCTTTCAATCCCTCCATGAAGTCACATTCACGAGATTGAAAGATCTTTATTAACTGCTCATTAAGTATCTCCACCACACATTCTACAACAGCTGTCTTTATACCATTTTCTACAATCAATGTCATCCTTCCATAATCATTCCTTCTTTTGCTGGCTACATATCGAAAGAACTCCCTAGGATTCTTTTTGACTTCATTAGCTAACTGCTGTTCATACTTCTCTTTAGCTACTCTCACCAACCAAGTCACCCTCCTTGCCTGGTCTTTGTAGACCTCATGAAATTGGTTATTTCCACTTCTATTATGCTGCCTCCACAATGTCTATTTTCTCTGTATCACATGCTTAATCTCTTCATTCATCCATCTCACTCCTACCTTATTTAACCTTCTCACCGTTTGAATACATTTAGACATTGCATCTACTTACTAGATAGTTTTTGAAAATCCCTCAAGCCGCATTGATCTCTTTTCTAGCTAACTCCACATTCCATGCTACACCCGCAAGCTGTCTCCTGAGCTCTTCATAATCCTCCCCCCTTGTAGTTCCACATATACCTTTTTTTCATAGGGGCCCTTGCACTGCTGGCAACCACCCAGGTAATCACCTCATGGTCACTTTCACCAATTGGTGGATTTGACACCTCATTTATAATTACATCCTCTGATGAGATGACCAAATCCAAGACCCTTAATCCTCGTGTGCCCTCTGTTACATACTGTCTGAGGTAGTTATCCCTCAAAAACTCAAGAAACTCATTTTCTTTACTTTCAGTTGCTATCTCATCATTCCACTTTATATTGCCATAATTAAAATCACCCATAATGATCATCCTTTTCTTATTTGCTTGGCTAATTTGACTATACATTTCACTATCACCACCATCCACATTACCTGGTCTATAAAAACATCCCACGAAGTATTTGATTCCATTCACCTCTAGCTCACACTATACTGCCTCAAAACCCACTGGCACTATTTCCATCTTGCATCTCTACTTTGTATGGACATAACTCTTTCTTTATCATCAATTGCACTTCCCCTCCCTTTTTACCCATTCTGTCCTCACGAAACACATCATACCCTTCCATCTCTATTCCTTTCAGGATGTCATCCTCCTCCGACCAAGTCCCACTTATTCTGACAATCTTTGGGTGAACAGATGCAATTAGTGCACCATTTCATCTTCCTTGTTTCTTATACTTCTAGCATCGGTATATAAACACAACAGCTCATTTTTGGATCTACAGCTAGTTCCACTGATACCACTCACTCGATGTGATCTTTCCATGCTCATCAGGGGCCATTTCCCTTTCTGCTTCTTCATTTTAGAACTCTTTTCAATTCCCGCTGTTTCCTCTTGATCCCTAGTCATGCCATTCCTTTCTCCCTACACATGCTCTCACCTTCTCTTGGAGCATCCACCTTTCTCACACTGTGTACCCGTGTTCACCCTCAGCTTCCCTGCTTCTCTTGCACATCCATTCTCTCATTTTCTATACTCATACCACTCACTTCCCCATTCATATCCACTTCTTCAATCTCTCCTGTCTTACTCTCCTGCTCTTCCACATCACTACCCTCTTGATCTGATTCATTCTCTTTATTCTCTTTTCTACCTTCCAGCAGCAGTCTTTCCAAGCGACTCACACCATAACCACTCAAATGCAGTCCATCGCTCCCATACAGCTCACTTCGTCCCTCAAACTCATTCCACACATTAACAAACTGTACTCCTATCTCCTCACACATTTCAGCCAGCATATCATTCACACTCCTTGCTCTCCGATTCATTTCACCACAATCATACCTAGGCAACACACTGACTACCCTTCCTGTCACACTATTCTCTTTTATCCTTCCAAGCAGCCTCCTGATATTTATTCTGACATGCTCTTTGTCCTCTCTCAAATCATATGTACCAATTTATACTATTAACTCTTTTGCTCGCTCCAGCCTCATATCATTGCCTCAATCACTCTACTCAATTTACCACCTGGAAAACATACCTTGTGTATTCTATCCTCTAGCACACCTTTAATAATGGAGTCGCTATACAATGCCACTCGCTCATCTTTCGTTAACTCTTTCATGCCGTCATGATTTATTTTAATAGTTTTGACCTGAATTCTCTTAATTTCATTTCTTGCCTCATCCAATCCAATTCAACTTCCGAATCTTGCAACACGTTCTCTCTATCATTCAATTTTTCTAACTTTCGAACTCTCCACCCGCTCTTCTCACTTTCACTCTCATTCATCCTTCTTTGTTTCTGTAATTCCGGTCTAACATGCATCCATCTTTTGTTATCATTCTTCTCACTTTCACTCTCATTCATCTTTCTTTGTTTCCATACTTTCAGTCCAATATGCGTCCAACTTTTGCCACCATTCATTCTTTTTTCACTATCATTCATTCTTTCGATTTCTGTGTCATGCCATTTCTAGTTTCAATCGTTCTCACAATTTCACTTCCTTCTGCCACTCTCGCCTCACTTTCATCCCTTTTAACATCCATGACGGTTTTCAAATCACTCTTTTTCTTTTTACTGATTTTTTAACATTTTTTCGCCTCTCTTTCAAACGTGCACTCATTTTCCCTGTGACATTCTCGCTACTAACACTGCTGTCATCAATTTCATATTTGCATTCATCAGTTCCTTGTTCAGGTCACACTTTGCACACACACACATTTCTTCGATCCACTCTAAACTTCCACAAATCATTCATGTAATCGAAAGAATACATATAACAGACCTCACACTTAACAAAACAACTGAAATCTAAATTCAAGTCATGGAATGACAATGCCGCCACAAATCCCTCCCCCCTGCAGGTTACTAGGTCTAATAATAACGATTTCGTAATTAAGTTTAGGCAAGAAAAATCCCCCACACTAATAATACTGGTAGCGCACAACATTTACAGCCGCTCTTACTCAAACAATTACGCATATATAGTTAATTATTCCTAGAATAACTTATCTCAATCAGGAGCTCTTCTTAGACACGTCCACAGCGTTTGGCTCACTAGCACCCTCTTTTTACTTATTTTAAACTGTAAAGTTGAGTGTGTGTGTGTGTGTGTGTGTGTGTGTGTGTGTGTGTGTGTGTGTGTGTGTGTGTGTGTGTGTCTGTTTGTGAATTTTAATATTATTATTGCTATTACGTGACACCTAAGGAGTCCAAAGACTCATCAAGGGAGGTCACTTACTCTACAACTCTCGATCTCTACCATTCAATCCACTAACTACAAAGAACCACAACTACCATCATCATCATCTACACCACTGGCATCTCCCACCCACAACCAGCACTAGTATTTTCACAGACAATTGCAAACATCCATGCCCAAGGTGGAATTTGAACCTACAGCCTTTTGGCTGGAGAGCTGGTATGCTAACCACTCGGCCAACCAGGCTGGCAATATGCAGTATCATTCAGAAAGCATTTTTCATGGTGCTGATGTATATGCAGAAACTGATGGCCAAAGCTTCACTGAGTTTAGCATGATGGATTTCATATAATGTAGTGTGTGTGTGTTCACCGTACTCCTTGCCAAGAGTGGTTGGTTTATGTATGAAAGAGAGAAAGAGTGATGAAAATGTTTCATGTGTGAGAACAAGAAATGCAAGTCACATGGAAAGCAGGAGAATGAAGTAACTAATATTAACAATGTAAGGCAAGATAGTGAAAGTGTTGTAGAGAATGTGGAAGGAGTGAATGCCAGAGTATATTATTCACTCCTTTGAAAAAGCATGTTTCTGTAGAGTACTTCACAATACAAAATGTGAGTAGTGACTGGAAAAACAATTATATTATTATTATTATTATTAACACCTGATCTACATGGAGTCAGAGACTATGGGTGGTATGCACTATGGCACACAAACGTCATCCATCTGTGGCTTAAAATGATTCATTGTGTCTACATTCACAACTTTTTGTGGCAGCATTGAGCCTATGTTGTTAGCTATTTCCAGAGCAAAATTATGGATGCTACATTCAGTGTTGAACATTAGGTCTAGTGTTGGTATTTGTTTTGGAACAATGGCAAAATGATAGCTGAGACTAAGGGCACTGATGACAGTATCGCTAAGCCTTTTTTTAATGACGTGTTAACCACTGTCTGAAGAAGTTGAACTAGAGGTACAGGTTCAGAATCCAGAAGACTGTTGTACTTTTTGATGTGTTTATTTTTTATTTTTAACTAAAGCAGCATATAAAGGAGGACATGTAAGAAGCAAGAGTCTTAGATTTGATAATTTCATCAGATGATGTGATTGTGAATTGGATGAGGTGTCATGTTTGCCTGCAGTTGGTGAGAGTGATCACGAAGTAATTACCTGAGTGGTGGCTAGCCATTTGAAGAATACTGTGAGGAAAGGATATATGTGGAACTATAAGGCCAGTAATTAGGAAAAACTTAGGAGACATCTTAAAGGCCTAGAATGGAATGAGAGGTTAAGTGAGAAGGAGATAAATGTTCCTTGGGCCCTGACAAAGAGGTATTTAAGTTCATCAATGTGTGAATGCATTTGGAAAGTCAAAAGGCTGAATAAAGTAGATCAAATGGATAAATGAAGGAATGAAGCATGAAATCTGGAAGAAGAAAAAGATTCCATAGAGCAGCACAAGATGAATAATGGTAACAGCAGAGGAGCATAAAGAGCAGGCCAGGAAGATGACTTAGTTGGTAAGGATAGCAAGAGTGTTGAAGTATGAGCAGAAATTATTATATCAGGCCAAGAAAAATTCTAGAAAAATTTATTCATTATGTTGCAAGGGATGTATGTGGAGTTAAGTAAGTTGTTGTCAGTAGGGTTTGATGATATATCATCACATGTCTTAAAGGAATATTCTAAGGCAGTGGTTGCCAAAGTGGTCGATATCAACCCCCAGGGGTCGATATAACATTGTTAGGGGTCGATTCGCACTCAGGGGTTGATAGAAAAATATAAGACATCATTGTACGAGTAATATTTAATTCGATTAACTTGGATTACCTCCATCCTGAATGACAACGCAAAATTAAGAGTGAATCGTGGGAACATTGACATGAATAGGACCTATAAGATGGAGCAAGGTCATGAAAATAGTTATGGAGGCCAATCAAGTAGGCCAAAATGACATATTTACCAATAAACAGATGTCGGTGGTTCCTGCCTGGCCGGTGTGGCGGGAGCGAGATTGCAATTGCTTATTTACTTATACTTACATGTATTTGATCCCCGTCTCGTTTTTGCGCATCGACATACAAGTGAGCGTTAAGGTTCTAAAATTCATCAACATACATATTACATAATAGTAAAATAGAGGGGGTCGATAAAAAGTCAAGAAACTCTTGAAGGGGTCAACGGTCATAAACGTTTGGCGACCCCTGTTCTAAGGTGCTAGCATGAGCCTTGACTTACCTGTTTAACAAGAGTCTTACAACAGCACAAATCTCAACAGCACAAAGAGTGGAAAGAAGGTAAAATTATTCCACTTCGCAAAGGTGGTGAGAAGGCTAAGACTATAAATTATGGGATTGTGATTGTCAGCATGGATTTCTTAAAGGGAGATCATGTTTTACCAACTTATGTACTGTAACAAGGTGACAAATGTATTGGACAAGGGAGTTGCATATACAGTTGTATACTTAGATTTTGCGATGACTTTTGATAAATTTCCACACAACAATTTAGTAACTAAATTGGAGCAGATGGGATTGCATTCTAGTTTATTGAATTGGATAGGTGACTGACTGTCAGATTGGTATCAGCAAGTTGTGTATGGGGATATGATATTCCACAAGAGGAAAGTCACTAGTGGTGTGCAACAGGGGCCATTGTCGTTGAACTTGTATCCTAATAATATTGGAACAGGTTTAACTGGAGATATACAACTATTTGCAGATGATGCAAGACTCGGAAGAATGATGAGGAATCAAGCAAATGTTGTGGCCTTACAGGAGGCCTTGAATAGATTGTGAGTGGGCAAGTGAGTTCTGAAATTTGGTAGGTTATGATAGGATGAAAAACATACAATTGGAGGGGAAATGTTGATCAGAGGAAGTATGAGGTTGAGGAAGCAAGAGATCTCAGAGCAATGGTGGACAAGAACCTTAAGTTCAGTGGTCACATTGAACGAGTCATGAAGTCTTCACATCAGATTATGGCAACGATGTGGACCTTAATGCAAAATTAAAGAGGTAATGGTTCCATTGTATTAAGCCTTGATCAGACCCAATATAGATTATTGTGCACAGATTTGGTAACCTGGTTTTCATGGTGATGAGCATATTAGAAAAAGTCCAGAGAAGATTGACTAAGGTGGTAACTTATTATTACTATTATTATTATTATTACGTAGCACCTCTTGGGAGTCCAAAGACTCATCAAGGGAGGGTACCCACTCCACAGCACCACCAACCGCAGCTACCCTCATCATCTACACCAATGCCATCTACCACCGACCACCACTAGTATTTTCACATACAATCACAAACATCCATGCCCACGGTGGGATTTGAACCCGCAGCCTTTTGGCTGGAGAGCAGATATGCTAACCACTGGCCAACTATGCCGGCTTTATTATTATTATGCACACTTCCTGGGAGTCCAAACATTCATCGAGGGAGGGCACCTACTCTACAACTGTCTCCACCACTCAATCCGCCAACTACAATGAACCTCTACTACCATCATTGTCTTCACCAGTGCCATCTACCGCCCACCATTACTACTACTAGTATTTTCACAGACAATCACAAACATCCTTGCTCACGGTGGGATTCAAACCTGCAGCCTTTTGTCCGGAGAGCTGATACGCTAACCACTTGGCCAACCAGGCCGGCATTAGTACTTATCTTTGGAACATGGTATATGAAGACAGACTGAGAGAATGCAATTTGCTAAGCTTCGTGAATAAGAGTAGGAGAGATAACAGGAGATGGAATATGATTGAGATGTTTAAATTGGTAAGAGGTTGTTACTGGATTAATGTGGAAGAAATTTTTCATAGAATGGGAGAGTGAGGTTGAAAAACGAGGCTTGACCTTCTTTGGAAACTGTATGAGGGATGTGAGCAAGGAAGTGTAGAGCAAGTTCTTTGCATGGAGAGTGGTTGGTAAGTGGAATGTTTTGCATAAGAGTGTGGTAAATGCAAATACATTGAGTGAGTTTAAAGCAGAGTTTGAGAGTTTGAGATGAGCTTTATGTTTTACAATGTGTATTTTTTGCAACGAGTCTTTTGACTCAATGGCGAGCTGGTATTAATAATAATAATAATATTATGCTTGTGTTGGGAAAATCAGATGTAGCTCATTCCTAAAGAAATCTGATGTTGTCTGGTTTCTGGAGGAAGTGAAGTGAGATCTTTATGGAAAGGGAGAGGACACTGTTGTGTTGATAATATTGAAGTTGACAAGATATATCCTAGCCAATCAAAGGATAGCAAAAGAGATCAATGTTTAAGGCTTTGTTATGAGAGATCTTGAAGCTTGGATGATTGAGTGCCACAGGATTTGACAAATGAAGAGGAATTTGAATGGAATATACTGTCCTGAACATGATTAAATATAGAATTTGTGTTTGTTAAGAGAAAGTAAGAGAAGTTCATTTATGTACAGAAAAAAGTGCATGATAAAAAAGTAGAGAATTTATGAGTGCTCTTGCATTGGGGAGTAAATATAAGAGAAATTTGTTTGCCTGTTTACCAGACTACCATAGGATGGGTGGTTTAGTTAGCAAAAGACGTGTGACTAAGTGATAACCAAGTTTTTTTTCTGTAGAAGGCAATTTATAAACATACCTAATATAATAGACGATGCAACTGAAATGGCACTTTCTAAAATGGTACACCTTTATACAACAACCCAAAGATCTCATGTCTTTCTTCCTACTGAATAGATAGTGTTGCAATTAAAGGTATAACAGTTTAAAACTGGCATTTGCATATTTATATGTGGATATATATAAACATGCATATAATATTTAATTAATATAA
Organism: Typopeltis vanoorti; assembly: GCF_054136105.1. Taxonomy (NCBI): domain Eukaryota; kingdom Metazoa; phylum Arthropoda; class Arachnida; order Uropygi; family Thelyphonidae; genus Typopeltis; species Typopeltis vanoorti. The sequence goes on along the minus strand of NC_143566.1, from coordinate 55,305,493 downwards.
AATTTGAAATTATGAGAGGGGGGCATTTTATTGCATCATATCAAATGCGAAAAATGGTATTCTAAAGATGGATTAATTTGGGATTTTATAGGATTTACAGTTACTTGAGGTGCTATCTTTACTATCTTGTGTTGAAAAAGCCCTAGTTTTTTGGAGGCTGAAGGAGCTATGAATATGATAGTATTATCTTCATCACACCCTTAATAGATTTAGCACACTCAATGTAGGAAGTTTATTCAACTAGCAACATATTTATTATATTAAACATTAAAATCCTTAACTCTCCTTGCATTCACATGTTATAGTATTGTGCTCCATTCACTCACAGTTGTATACGTAAAAAAATCTACTCCTTGTACCTGTTTTCACTGTGTTCTTGCACAACTTCCAGGGATGGTCTCTCATTCTTTCCCTCTCATCTTCTATTGTTTTTATAATCCCCCTGATAAAATTCCTTCACTAACTTAAACTTGTTTCTCATGTCATCTCTTATATTTCTCTCCACTCAATTCTGTAATTTATATTCTTTATACCTCTCTCCATAGTCAACATTCCAGAGTCCTAATATTACTTTAGTCACCTGTCTCTGGGCCTTCTTCAGTGTTTTCACATCACAGTGAAAACTAGGTGGCTACACCTGAGTATGATAAGGAGTACACTGACATGCAGGGATAAGGAGACTGCTATGCCACATAACGCACTGGTCAGATCACACTTGGACTATTGTGCTCAGGTGTTTCAAAGACTGCACATCTTTGAAACACTTGTAATATGCCTTCTAAATTTCATCCTACTGAGAATTATCATCCACACACCTCATACACTTCCTGAAGCACAGTTCAATTAATATAGTATGCAGCCTTATATCTTCTTCTAGCTTTATAACTCTTTATGAGTTATAGTGTTTTATAACTCTTTATGAGTTAGCTTGCAAAACAATTTTTAGCTATTCTTTTCTTTTCTGTGCAATATTCTTCCAATTCTCAACTTTTAGAGTTGCAATATCTTTTATTTTTGTGCATCATCAGTTTATCTTTTTTTTTTTTTTGTCTACCTTTCTTCCTTTGTCCTAATGGTTTCCATTGAAATATTTTTAGCTCCTGTATCTTTTTTATTCTTTCTATATTGGTATTGATGATAGAGAAAGAGTTATGTCCATACAAAGTAGAGATGCAAGACGGAAATAGTGTCAGTGGTTTTGAGGCAGTATGGTGTGAGATAGAGGTGAATGGAATCAAATACTTCGTGGGATGTTGTTATAGACCAGGTAATGTGGATGGTAGTGATAGTGAAATGTATAGTCAAATTAGCCAAGCAAATAAAAAATGGGTGATCGTTATGGGTGATTTTAATTATGACAATATAAACTGGAATGATGAGATAGCAACTGGAAGTGAAGAAAATGAGTTTCTTGAGTTTTTGAGGGATAACTACCTCAGAAAGTATGTAACAGAGGGCACACAAGGATTAAGGGTCTTGGATTTGGTCATCTCATTAGAGGATGTAATTATAAATGAGGTGTCAAATCATCCACCAATTGGTGAAAGTGACCATGAGGTGATTACCTGGGTGGTTGCCAGCAGTGCAAGGGCCCCTGTGAAAAAAGGGTATATGTGGAACTACAAGGGGGGGGGGGATTATGAAGAGCTCAGGAGACAGCTTGTGGGTGTAGCATGGAATGTGGAGTTAGCTAGAAAAGAGATCAATGCGGCTTGAGGGATTTTCAAAAACTATCTAGTAAGTAGATGCAATGTCTAAATGTATTCAAAGGGTGAGAAGGTTAAATAAGGTAGGTGTGAGATGGATGAATAAAGAGATTTTAGCATGTGATACAGAGGAAAAGGGCATTGTGGAGGCAGTATAAGAGAAGTGTAAATAGCCAATTTTTCATGAGGTCTACAAAGACCAGCCAAGGAGGGTGACTTGGTTGGTGAGAGTACCCAAAGAGAGGTATGAACAGCAGTTAGCTAATGAAGCCAAAAAGAATAGAATCAAAAGAACTCCCTCCTAGGGAGTTCTTTTGATAAGTAGCTAGCAAAAGAAAGAATGATTATGGAAGGATGACATTGATTGGAAAAAATGGTATAAAGACAGCTGTTGCAGAATGTGTGGTGGAGATACTTAATGAGCAGTTCATAAAGATCTTTCAATCTTGTGAATGTGACTTCATGGAGAGATTGAGAGCAGTTGATGATTGGGAGGAGAGACTGACTGTAAGTGAGCAAGAGGTGTTTGGTGAGTTGAGTAAACTAGATGTAAATAAGGCTGTGGGACTTGATAATATATCACCGCACATTCTGAAGGAATGTGCCAGGGAGTTTACACCTGCCTTGACATATTTTTTTAATACGAATCTTGCACTTGGTCAAGTTCCTAAGGAGTGGAAGGAGGGCCACTTCATAAAGGAGATGGTTGTGCCACTTCATAAAGGAGATGATTGAACTCAAGCATCAAACTATAGTCCTATCTGTGTGTCAGGTTTTGTGGTTAAGTTGTTGGAGAAGCTTGTGAGAACTAGGATCCAGAGTTGGGTTGACAACAATGGTATTATCTTTGATGGACAGCATGGATTTGCTAAAGGGAGGTCATGTTTTAGTAATCTACTTACTTATTACAATAAAGTGGTGACTGCTACCTTGGACAGAGGAGAAGGTTACACAATAATATACTTGGATTTCGCAAAGGCTTTTGATAGAGTACCTCATGATAGGTTGAAAGTCAAACCAGAGTGGATGGGGTTAGATATTAGATTAGTGCATTGGAGACAGGCTATCTGATAGGTATCAACAAGTTGTGTAACGGGGTGTGATATCCAGGAAAAGGAAAGTCACTAGTGGAGTGCCTCACGGGTCTGTTTTAGGGCCATTACTGTTTATCTTGTATATTAATGATATTGGTGAAGATTTGGATGGAGATATTCAGTTGTTTGCAGATGATGCAAAGTTGGGCTGAACCATAAAGAGTAGTGAAGATGTTGTGGCCTTGCAAGAAGACTTGTATAAATTGAGTGATTGGGCACGGAAATGGGGATGTGAGTTCATTGTTGCAAAATGTAAGGTTTTAACATTTGGAAAACAAAGATGGGATGCAGAATTTATGCTTGGTGAGAATATATTGTTGGAGTTAGAGGAAATAAGAAATCTGGGGGTGATAGTGGATAAGGATCTAAAATTTAGTGGACACATCGCCAAAATTATGAAGACAACACAAAGGCTTCTGGGAATGATGCAGAGGACACTGATGTTTAGAAGTAGGGAGATTCTTGTTCCATTGTATAAGGCTTTGATTAAGCCACACATGGACTATTGTGCCAAGATTTGGTCACCGGGTTTTCAGAAGGATGAAGAGATGTTGGAATGGGTCCAAAGGTGACTGACTGAGGTTGTTTCTGACCTCTGGAATGTCGAGTATGAGGAAAGATTGAGAAGATGTAATTTGCAGAGTCTGGTGGACAGGAGGAAGAGGGGGGAAATATGATAGAGACCTACAAGTTGGTAAGGGGTTGTTATAGGATCAATGGTGGAGAAGTTCTACAGAGAATAGTGGGAGATCAGGGGAGAACCAGAGGTCATCCCTGGAAACTGTATAAAGAGGGTGTGAGTAGGGGAGTAATAGGCAGGTTTTTTTCATGCAGAGTTGTGAATGATTGGAATTCCTTGCCTGAGAGTGTGGTGTCTGCAAGGAGTTTGAGTGTGTTTAAGACATGGTATGATGAGATGTGTGTGTGATAAAAGGACCTCCCAGATGAATCTTTGACTTCATCAGGTTCTGGGGTAATTTTTTTCTTTTTTAACATTTTATTATGTCTCAGATAAATTACATACATAGATACAGTAATAATTATATATACATATACATATTTATAATATTTATAATATATTAGAATTGTGAATAACAGATACTTGTGATTTTTTTTTTTATAATAATAGTTTATTATCTCTCAAATAATTACATGAATATACTAAAATTTAGGTAACAATGCAGATTTTTTCCTCCAAAATGGTTCAGTAAAAATTGTAATTACTGGTAATATCATTATCATTTGCAGAATTTCTCATTGACACAAGACTAAAAAGCATGTATTATTACCATTATTAATAACCATAGTAATACTTTACATTTAATAACTCACAAGTTAAACAATATTACTTATGTTGCAGTTTACATAATAATAAATTTTTTTAAATTTAAATATGTAAATTAAATATATAATTTTAAATTTAAATATATAACTGAAGTATTACTATCACATTTTCTGTTTACTGCAAGTATTCATTACAGAATGTTAGGTAAATAATGTCAGATAAATACTACTACTGGATGTAACTCAACTGCATCCTGGAAGCTTTGTAATTAGGTTATCTGAGGATGACACTGGTTATATATTTATATATTTTATTGATTTGGTTGCTGTGTTGGAAGTAGACAGTTGTTTGGGAGGTCAAATGAGTGACCTGAAAGGTCTGATCAAAGTGAAATTGCCGATATATCCTGTGTTATTGCATCTGCGTTGATGGTTCACATTCTTTTTTATTGTGGTCTTCTTTTTGAGCTAATTAGGAGGCTTTTTTTTTTTTTCCACAGTGGCAGCCTTTCTATGTCTTCTGAGCTTTTAATTGGTATCGGCTTTGAAGTTTGTGACTTCCTTATGAATATCTTGGCATATCTGGTCCACAAAAATTGGTAATTTTTTTCCATTTTAGCTTTTCTTGCTTGGTACAACAGATTCTGGTTGAACGGTGTTAAATATTCAGATAGGAAGATTGGTGTATTGTCTTGCTGTGCGTTCAAGCTCTTGGCAACTTGGCAATAGTACGCACTTTCATTCCTCGCGTGTTACATCGGATTTATATTTATGTTGCCCGGTTGTTTCTGAAAAGCCAGCATATTTTAAGTGTAGAATTCTACTGCATTTCGTACAAGTTATATTATTTCTGTCGGACGATAAATCCTCCAGGCATGTGATACACTTCATGACTCATCTTTCTTCCCTTAGGCAGTATGACGTGATTGTAAAGATGGCGACATCCTTTGTTCTTTGCTCGTTGTTGCCCACAGTCCTCTCTGCTCACTTTTCAATACTTCAAAATTTGGTTTCTTCTTAGCCGATCTCGTTGCATTTTTTATCACTGTCTTCAGCGTGATAAGTAGGGTTACTTGGGAGCCCTTTCAACTTAAAAGAGGAGTTGGAACCACTTTCCAATAATAATAATAATAATAATAATAATATATGCCCCAATAATGCTATTCTTGTGACTTTATATATCTTGCTATATCTTCACCATTAATTAGTTGTTCAAGTTCATTATTTGTTCTACTTTTCCACAACCCATTTTCTTCTTTTATTGGTCCATATATCTTCTTTAATATTTTCCTTTCAAAGATTCTCAATCTATCTATATCATTTTGTGTTAATGGCCATGTTTCACATACATATGTTGTTACAGGTCTTATAATTGTTTTGTAAAGTTTTAATTTAGAATTACGATTAAGAATCTTATTACTCATTAATTTTTATAACACTCATTTCCGGCATTGATTCTAGTATTAATTTCTTTGGATATATTATTGTTTGTGGTTTAATGAATCTAAATATTTAAAATTATCTACAACTTCAAAACTGGATTCACCTATATAATATCTTGTAAGGTTTTTATTTATGGTCTTTCCACATTGTATATATTTAGTTTTCTGTTCATTAATTTGTAATCCAACTTTTTTTAGCATTTCTATTAAGTTCTTCAAATTTCTGTTCTAAATCTTTTCTCCTACAACTTATTATTGCTATATCGTCTGCATATGCACATATTTGTATTAATTTATTATTAATAAATTCTCTCATATTTAACTTTCTCATTATTGCTTCAAGTATCAAATTAAATAAACTTGCTGAAAGTACATCTCCTTGTCTTACTCCACAGTTTATTTCAAAGGGGGTCTGTTAATTCCCCTTGTATTTTAACTACTGCTTTGGATCCTTCTAATGTAATTTTAATTAATCTAATTAGTTTTCTTGGTATTCCCAGTGATTTCAAGCTATGTGTCATTTCTTGTCTATTTAATTTGTCTATTTAATTTATCAAATGCTTCTTAGAAATCAATATATAAATTATGAAGCTCTATATCATATTCTAAGCATTTACCATATATATTTTGTAGCATAAATATATTATCTATTGCGGATCTTCCTGAAACCACAGTGGTACTCTCCTGTTATTGTTTCTATATACGGTTCTATTCTTTTATACAATCATACTTGATAAGATTTTGTATGTCACATTCAGTAACGCAATTCCTGTAATTCCTCTACAGTTCTGACAATTCATCTTATCTCCTTTTTTATATATTGATTGGATTATTCCAATTTTCCAATTATTTGGCATTTTTCTTCTTTCCATGTATCTAATATAAAATAATAAATTTCTTTCCATAAGATTTCACCTGCAATCTTTATAAGTTCTCCTATTATCCCATCTACTCCTGGTGCTTTAAAACTTTTAATTTGTTTTATTATTTCACTATTTCTTTATAAGTTGGTTTTTGAATTCTTTCTTCTATATTTCTACAGTTATTTTGATCTTCATATTCCTTATTTTCTTCTGCTGTCATCATAAATAGTTCCTTAAAATATTCCTTCTGTCTTTCTTTAACTAATTCTTTCTCAGTTAATACTTTCCCTTCTTTATCCTTACATCCTATCATTCTACTTCTTCTTGTTCTTCTCCCTACTACATATTAGACCTACTGGCCTGTTACAGAGCTGATTTGAGCTCTTCTAACTAGAATTTTTATAGAATTTTCTAGTTTCTCTTTTCTCATTATCTGCACTATTTGTTCAAATTTCTTCTCTATCATTTCTTTCTCTTTCTTTTTACAAATTTTATTCTTTTCTCTTCATATTCTTCTCTATTATTTCTTGTGTTTCTTTGTAAATACCTTTTTCCTTGCTTTGTTTTTCAGTTCAATTATTTCCTTACATTCTTCATCAAACTATTCATTTCTGCTTTTCCTATACCATCCTATTTCTTCTTCAGCTGCATTTATGATTGTTTGTTGGATTAAATTCCATTTTTCTTCTATATTCTTTCCTTTTTCTATTGTTTTAATATTATCTTTTATTTTCTTCTGATATTTATCAATTATTTCTCTATTTTGGAATGCTTCAGTGTTCCATTTCTTTATCTTGAGGATATCTCTATACCTATAGCAATACCTAATGTGAGAATTGAAGCTAAAGAATCAGAGGTATTAAATATATTGCGAAACTTAAATGCAAACACTGCGGTAGGCTTAGATGGAATATCAGCTCGGGTGTTGCGTGAATGTGCAAATGAATTGTCAACCCCTCTTACCTGGATATTTAATTTAAGTTTGAACTCTGGTATGGTCCCTAGGGAGTGGAAGTTAGGCAAAGTGGTTCCTTTGCATAAGGGTGGCTCTAAAACTGCAGTATTGAATTACAGACCAATCACCATCTCAGGAGTAGTGGTAAAAGTATTGGAAAAGTTGGTTAAAGACAAAATTCAAGAATGGGTGGATCAGGATATGATACTCTATAGAGGCCAACATGGTTTTGTTAAAGGTAGATCCTGCCTTAGCAATCTATTAACTATCCATAATAGAATAACATCAGAGTTGGACAAAGGAACTGGCTACACAGTGGTACTTCTGGATTTTGCTAAGGCTTTTGACAGGATACCCCATAGAACACTGTTACGCAAATTGGAGCAGATGGGAATGGATATTAAATTGGTGATATGGATAGGAGAATGGCTCAGGGAGAGATACCATAAGGTGGTGTATGGAGGAGCCGAGTCCAGAATGAGGCAGGTGACCAGTGGTGTGCCTCAGGGCTCTGTGCTTGGGCCAATGTTGTTTAATTTGTATATAAATGATATAGGAAACGGCTTAAAGGGAGATATTCAGTTGTTTGCTGATGATGCAAAGTTGTGTAGTGCAATAAAAAATCAAGCTGATGTTGAAAGTTTGCAGGAGGATTTAAATAAGCTGGTAAAATGGGCAAAAGAAAATGGATGTCAGTTCAATGTGGAAAAGTGTAAAGTCTTGCATTTTGGGATTAAAAGATTACCAGCTGTGTACTACATAGATGGAAAGGTACTCCAAGAGATTGATGAGGCTAGGGACTTAGGGGTATTGGTAGATAAGGAGATGAAGTTCAGAGGACACATTGCTAAGGTGTCCAAGATTGCACATAGGATTACTTGGTTGTTGAGGAACACACTGACATCCAGAGATAAAGAGGTTATTATTCCCCTTTATAAAGCATTGATACTTCCACATTTGGATTACTGTGCTCAGGTCTGGTCACCTGGATTCCTTGGAGATGAGGAGGCTGTGGAGAGGGTTCAGAGAAGAGTGACCAAGTTGGTGAGTGATATAAAAAATGCTCCCTACATTGATAGATTGAGAGCTTGTGGATTGCAGAGATTGGCTGATAGGCGAAGAAGAGGGGATATGATAGAAACATTCAAATTACTAAAAGGTTTTTATAGGATTGATGCAGGGGAAATGTTTCAGCTGTGTGATAGTGATGGAAGAACAAGAGGTCATCTCTGGAAATTAAAGAAGAGTGTGGTTAACAAAGGTGTCAGAACAAGGTTTTTTGCCTGGAGGGTGGTGAATGAGTGGAATTCATTGCCTGACTTTGTTGTGAGCTCTTCATCTGTAAATGAATTCAAGAAGAGATATGACAGATATTGTTTTGCTAGTTTGGGTCTCCCGCGATGAGTCTACTGACTCCATGGAGATACCCGTAATAATAATAATAATAATAATAATCTTTTCAGTTTTCTTTTGGTCTACATTTGATATTCTATATATAAATTTAATTTTAACTAACATATGATCAGATTCACAATTTGCTCCTCTATATGCTTATACATCGTTAACTGAATTTGCCTATCTTTTTGAAATCAGGACGTGATCTGCTTGATTACATTCTTTGATTATTGGAATAATCCAGGTCCCGAAATGTATCTTCTTATGTTGAAAACATGTACTCGTTATTCTAAGTTTATTTGATATTGCTAATTATTATTATTATTATTATTATTATTATTATTATTATTATTATTTTTGACACCTCCAGGGAGTCCAAAGACTCATCGAGGGAGAGTGTGCCGACAGCATCGAACGATTGGTCCCCTTCCAACTAGTAACCGCGCTCAAACTAACTTAACTGAGCCATTATTAGCAGAGGCTCTACCAATCGACCAACCTTCGCCGGCAATTGTATAAGTCTATTTCCATTTTCACTGGTTTCTTCATGTAAACTTTACTTTCCAATTACTTTATTAAATATAGCTTCTTTCCCTATTTTTGCATCAAGATCTTAATATTATCATGGCATCATTTTTATTTATTTTTTCACATGTTTCTTGTAAATCCTTGTAAAATTGATCTATCACAATCTTATCAGCATTTTCAGTTGGGGCATATGCATTAATAAAAGTGCTATTATGGAATCTCCCTTTAATTCAAACCTTACAAATTCTTTCATTTATTGGCATGAATCCTAAAATTGAATTTATTATCTTTTTTCTAACAATAAATCCTACTCCATAATTACCTTGTTCTTCAGCACTTCTATAATACATAATATAATATTTTTTATTTATTCTTCCTTTTCCTCTCCATCTTATCTCCTGTAATGCTGTAATGTCCAATTCATATTTCTTTAACTCTTATGCTATACATTGCACCTTCAATATCTGTAACACTGTTCTGACATTCCATGTTCCAAAATTCATTAATCTTTTCCTTTTCATGTGTTGTTTCCTTGAAGTCAGTCTGGCTGTCAATTGTTTAGCTTTCTTAACAAGAGATTTTTTACAGGAATGGGTTGTTAGCCCAATGCCAAATCCCCAACCTGGAGGAACAGGCCTCCAAATTTTTGTCCCCTGGAGGTAGGGTGCCCCAGCTATCCTCCCCAGGTATGATATGCAAATAATAACTTGCATATCATAATATTCGAATTATTATTATTATTATTATTATTATGATTATTATTATTATCTGAACTCCATACAGTAAAAGACTCATTGTGGAAGGTCTATACCAGGCATGGGCAACCTTTCCTAGTTCGGGGGGCCAAATTAGCATTCTGTCTCCGAGTCAAGGGCCGGACCAAATTATTAAATAAAATAAATTAATATTAAATGAATTAAAACAAGTTGCTACTTCATATTTTGTTTATTTATAATATAATGCTTTGGTATAAAGCTCCACATAAATTTTATAATATAATGAACGACATAACAATTTAATGTGAAGATTGGCCTTGTACTTCAACTATGAGACTATCAATATTGATGTTAATATTACTTAAGGATAATCGCATAGAATTTTCAAGGTTTTCATCCGTTATTCTTGTCTGAATTTTTGATTTATTGTATTTCATCCTCGAAAAAAACTGTTCACATATATATGTGCTGCTGAAAAGACAAATGATTTTTCTTGAAAAGGCACGTAAATTTGTATATATTTCTTCCACCAAATAAAATTTATAAAAATCCGTCAAAGCAATGTTGTAAATTAAATTGTGATTTTAGCACTAAATCCGCCTGTAGCTCAATAAGTTCCATCTGTAAGTTTTCTGGCACATTATTTACATCAGCATCCATCGGACGAGCAAATATAGCGAATGTGGAGTCTTTGTTTTTGAAGTCAGCAAACCTTGTATCAAATTGCTCTATTAGTGCTTTCAGTTCATCTCCATAACAATTATAAGGGATATTTGAATGAGTTGCTAGAGTAGGAAAACGATAACAATTTTTAGCTCTTATCTGACTTTCCAACAGTCTTAGTTTATTACAAAAAGCTTTGACATGTCCATGCAGTTCATGAACCAATTGTCCTTGTTTTTGCAATTTAAGATGCAGTTGATTTAGGTATCCGGTGAAAACTACAAGGAATGCTAAATCACACACCCACTCACCATCTTTTAAAATTTAAAAATCTTTTACCAAGTAAAAGATTTTTAAATTTTAAAATATAAAAAGTTTATAAAAAAATATAAAAATATTAAAATTTTAAACAGATAAAATGTTAAAATCGTATTAACATTTTACCTTTACTCAACCACCTCACTTCACAATAATAAGACACATCTTCATAATCCTAAAATAGGTCTGCCACATACTCCTCCTTAAATTGGCGGTGATTAAGTGCACATGACTTGATAAAGTTAATACTGGCTACTACAACTTCCATAACATTTGTAAATTTAATCGATTTTGTACACAGATTTCGTTGGTGGATAATGCAGTGAAAATTTGTTAAATTTTCTGGATGGATCTGTAGTTCTATTGCTCTTTCATGAACTATTCCAATAAATCCCTTCTGTGCACCATTGCAGGGACTCCATCAGTGCATATGCCAGACAGTGAACTCCATTAAGCCCAAATCTCTTAAAGACTGTGTTAACTGTTTCAAATATATCTTCACCGGTAGTTGTTCCTTTTAACGGCCGAAGCGCCAATAATTCTTCTGTGATGTTGAAATCCGTATCAACTCCTTGAATAAATATTGCTAGTTGTGCTGTATCGGAGGCATCGGTGCTGTCATCCAAAGCAATTGAAAATGTTTCCAATCTAGCAATCTTCTCTTTTAAACTTTTTTTGATATCATCAGCCATAATTTCTATCCATCGGACAACAGTACGTCTCGACAAATGAATATTCTCGAAGTCTTTTTTCTTTTCAGGACATATTATACTTGCAACATCCAGCAGACATTCTTTGATAAATTCTCCTTCACCAAATGACTTAGAATGCTTAGTGATTTTTTCGCTTACCACAAAGCTGGCTTTGTCAATGCTGTGGTGCTGCATTCTTTGCTTGTTGAACATTTGCTTCTGGGTATCCAAGTTCTTCAACTTCTGTATTTCATCTTTTCGTAGTTGTCCATCAATTTTTGGGTGATCTGCATGTCTCAAAGTAAAGTGTCTCTTCAAGTTGTATTCTTTGTTGACGGATATGGATTCGTTATCAGCAAACATACAGGCAAACCTTTATTCAGAATAAAATAATAATCCTCCGTCCAGTTGTCTTGAAATTGATGATTCTCTGCATTTACTTTTCTTTTTTTTTGCAATAACCCCTGACATTGTCTGGAATTTATAAGTGATATTCAGAACTGTCAAACAAAACTGTCTTCTACACTGCAGGCACTGAACAGAACACAACATCAATGTAGGCACTGAACAAAGCACGATACCAATGCAAATACTGAACTGACACGTTGTAACACGTTCACACACGACGCTAGTCAAAGTGAGAAAGAGACCTTGGTTGGAAAAAACATAGTATGTTTTGTGCAAGTCATATGACGTCAGCTTAATGTGAGTTAGTAGAACACCATGTTTTCTCCCACCATGAATCAGACAAACTTTGCTGAAATAGATTAGGGCCGGATCAAAAGAAGTAGAGGGCAGGATCTGGCCCACGGGCTGGGGGTTGCCCATATGTGGTCTATACTCTCATGCCAAAAGATCATTGACCTGTGCCTTGAACCCATTCACAGTTTCTGCACTCACTACACTTTCAGGCAATGCATTCCACTTACCAATTACTCTTGATGCAAAGAACTTATTTCTCACTCCACTGCTCACACCCTCCTTATACAGTATATATAGATGACCTCTAGTTCTACTCTTTCTGTCCTCTACTTTATGAAATATCTTCTCCATATTAATCTGGCAACAACTCCCTCACCAACTTATATGACTCAGTCATATCCCCTCTTCTTCTTCTATTCACAAGGCTCTGTAAGTTGCATTCCTTCAATCTCTCCTCGTATCTGACATCCCTTAGTCCTGACACCAACTTAGTAAACTTTCTCTGAACTTACTCCAATACATCCTCATTCCCCTGAAAACCAGGTGACCAAATCTGTATGTGGCCTGATTAAAGACTTATAACCTGTTTGCCTCTGCATGTCAATCTCCTCCTCATTATTGCCATAATCTATTGGGATATTATTAAATCTTAGCGATGTGACTGCTAAACTTCAAGTCTCTGTCCACCATCACTCCAAGATCTCTCATCTCCTCCACCTCATGCAAAATTTCTCCATTAATTGTATCCTCTGCATCCCAACCTTGGCTACCAGATTTCAAGACTTTGCAGTTTGCAACATTAAACTGATAGCTGCAATCATTTTCCCACTCACATAGTCTATTCAGATCCTCCTGCAAGTCCACAACTTCTGCTCCACTTTTCATAGCCCTTCCCAACTTTACATCATAAGTGAACATCTGCATATCAATAGTTAAGCTGGTCCCAATGTCATTAACCTACAAGTTAAACAATAATGGTCCCAAAACAGTCCTTTTTCGGATACCATTTCGGAAACTCCTCCATACACAGCCTGTTGATATTAGTCCAACAACCAGTCAGCTATTCATCTTACTAGGCTGTTATCTAACTGTTTCAGTTCAGCTACTAGCTTGTCATGTGGTAGGCTATCAAAGGCCTTTGAAAAATCCAAGTCCACTGCCATATATGCAAATGATTGCACTCTTTTATTGATTGAGTTTGTCACCTTGTTGTAATATATATGCAGATTGCTGAAACATGACCTCTCCTTAACAAACCCATGCTGACCATCATAAAGAATACTGCTATTATCAACCTGCTTCTGAATCCCAGTCCTCACCACTTCTCTAATCCCTTAACAACAACCCCATACATACACAGATTGGCCTATCATTTGTAGCCTTATCTTATCCCCCCTCCCCCCTTTGCGAAGTGGAATAATTTTTTCCTACCTTCTATTCCTTTGGGACTCACCCTGTCACAGAATTCATGTTAAACAGTTATGCCAAAGGTACCATTAATTCCATAGGGCATCCCCTCAAGATACATGGTGATATGGTCAAATCCTGCTGCTTTATTAATTATTATATTTACGGCTATTTGCCTGCTTCTGTTTGGGAGTGCCCCAGTTTAAATGCCATTGGCTGACTCTTTTCTCACGGATTCTTAGGGCATTGTAGATGTATATTTATCAATAAATATATGTTGCATAGAGGACAAGAAATTTACACATACCTTTTTCTGGGTGTGCGTTGTCCAAACTACTGTGTGTGTGGGGGGGGGGGTTGGCAAGTGGGAGAATTGAAATAACAAATGGAAAAAACCTGGTTTTTTTTGAATAACATATATATACATATATATTATAAGGGATGGGCGGAATGTTTTTTATATATTTATATGAGGTAGGAAAGGGTGAAAGGGGTTGAAAACAGGAACTGATTTTTTGGAGGGGGTTGACGGGGTGCGGTCCATTTCGACTATTCGTGGTCGTCGTCTGAACACATGGAGAAAGTGGATGCTATGTCAGGTCGGGTAGTTTGTTAAGAGGAGTAACATGGGATTTTTCCCAGAAATAATATCCATGCTTTATTAATTATTATTATTGCACACTCCAGGCAGTCAGCAGATTTATCGTGGAGGTTCATCACATTCATTCATTAACACAAGTTTACTAATTCCCCATATACTTCCTGCTCATTCACCATCAGTCTATCCTCTGCCATACATTCTACACTATAGCTTCTCCTGATATTACTTTTCCAAGGATGAAATACACCGATCATTGAATAATTCAGCTATACTATATATTATTATTATTATGTTTATTATTATTATTACATATATGAGGGTAGTCTGAAAAGTTCTCGGCCTAACAATAAAAAAAACAAATTAATAATTTCAAAATTATTTTTATTTTTCAGCATAATCTCCCTTAAGACTAACACATTTATTCCAGAGATGCTACAGTGCCATTTTCCCGTTCCTCTAGTGGTTTCAGTAAGATCTGCAAAATATCCCTCTACAGCTGCAATCACCTTTTGATTCGAAGAAAAACGCTGACCAGCGAGGAAGAGTTTTAGTTTTGGGAAGAGATAGAAATCAGAGAGAGCCAAATCTGGGGTATAGGGTGGATGTTCCAACAATTCGTAGTGCAGATCCCTTAATTTTCCCATTGCAAAATCACCTTTGTGAGCAGGTGTATTCCTGATGAAAGATGATTTTTTTCTTCTGCAAACCAAGACTTTTCTCACAAATTTTTTTCATTTAGTCTGGTTAAAAGATTGGAATAATATTCCCCAGTTATTGTTTTACCCTTTTCTAGATAATTAATAAACAAAATGCCTTTAGCATCCCAAAACACCGATGCCATGATCTTTCCTGCTGATGAACTGGCTTTGTCTTCTTTGGTGCTGAACAACTGGCTTCTGTTCACTGTTTTGATTGTTGTTTGGATTTTGGTTTGTAATGGTGAATCCAAGTCTCATCCATAGTAATAAAGCAACACACAAAATCAGTTTTCTTCTTGTTAAAATGCTCCAAGCACTGTTCAGAGATTTTCATGCGAGAGCATTTTTGATCTGCTGTGAGCAAGCGCGGCACCTCCTTTACATGCCCTCCTTTACATGCTTCCAGAGATAGTTATCTCTCAAGAACTCAAGAAATTGATTTTCCTTATTCGTGAATGCTATCTCCATAATTAACATCACCCATAATAATTACCCTTCCTTTGTTCATTAACACGTTCACTGCCATGCTACTTTGGCATAGTCTGTTCCCGTACGCCAAACAATTTCACTTCTTCAAGGTCAGTACGGTACTCTCGTTGCTGGCGGTCAGCGTCATACGAGTATACTTGTAGTTTTCTTGTGCAGAGCATATACCATCTATCTGCTTGTAGAATTTGTTCTTCCAAGAGAAATACCCAGAGTTAATGGCAAAGGAAAAGAGATCTTAGTAAATGTTTTCTAAGAGAGATAAGGTGTCAGTTAAGGGAATATTGGTAAACAAAGAGGAGATATCAAAGCTTACCAATATGTCTGCATTATTCAAGGTTAAATTTTCTTTGAGGGCTTTAAAGTGGGTTGAGTTTTTTATATTGGAAGTGGACCTTCCGGTGAGGGGGAGGTCAGAGAGTTGGCCAGCTGTTTAGACAGTCTGTAGCAAGGTGCATTGGTGGCATCTACTATAGGCATGAGTGGGGAATTGGGTTTGTGGATTTTTGGTAAACTGTATATTCGGGAAGGACGGGAGCGGAAAGGTTTAAGTTTTATCGTCAGGGGGCCAGGAGGTTACTTTTTTAAGTAAGATTTTTAATTTCTTAACTTGTGTTTTTGTGGGATCGTGTTCTAGTGGGATGTAGGTAACGCGATCGCGGAGGATAATGTTCATTTTACGATTGTATTCACTGGTATTAAGAACGACTGTGGCATTACCTTTATCCGCTCTGGTGATGACGATACTTTTTTCTTTGCATAGTTTCAGGAGAGCCATGCGTTGGGCATACGATAAGTTGCTTTTTGGAGGCAAAGAATGAGCGAGGATGTTGGCTACGTCCGATGGCCAACAACATCAGACTTGACGTAGCCAACAGCCCCCGAATATACGGTTTACCAAAAATCCACAAACCCAATTCCCCACTTAGGCCTATAGTAGATGCCACCAATGCACCTTGCTACAGACTGTCTAAACAGCTGACCAACTCTCTGACCCTCCCCCCTCACCGGAAGGTCCACTTCCTATATAAAAAACTCAACCCACTTTAAAGCCCTCACAGAAAATTTAACCTTGAATAATGCAGACATATTGGTAAGCTTTGATATCTCCTCTTTGTTTACCAATATTCCCTTAACTGACACCTTATCTCTCTTAGAAAACATTTTATCCTCTGACATCTTAGATCTCTTTTCCTTTGCCATTAACTCTGGGTATTTCTCTTGGAAGAACAAAATCTACAAGCAGATAGAGGGAACTGCCATGGGTTCCCCCCCCCTCTCACCCCCCTTGCCAATTTTTCACCCCCAATCAAACCTTCTATATGGCTAAGATATGTAGATGATGTGTTCTCTATTTGGCCTCATGGCCCAGACACGTTAGACTCCTTCCTCAGTCATCTCAATAGCCTACATCCAAGAATCCAGTTTACTATGGAAAAGGAAAAGAACAATTGTTTACCCTTCCTAGACACCTTAGTCACATGCCTACCTAATGATACACTTGCTTTCACTGTATACAGAAAACCCCCCCACACACAGGCAGATACATTCACAAACTCTTCCACCACCACCCCTCGCAACAATATGGCATCATTAAAACTCTTACCAAGAGATCCCACAATCTTTGTTCCAGTGGAACCGCCCTTACTACTGAGCTTAACCACATACATAGCATTTTCCTCTCCAATGGCTACAACGAACACAGTATCAAAAAAAATAATCGGTTCCCCCCCCCATTCCCCGTCCTTCTCGTCAACAAGATTTTAAAAATGCCATCACCATACCCTACATCCGTGGCACATCCGAAAAAATAGCCAAGATGCTAAAAAAGTACAACCTACACACAGCATATAAGCCCTAACGCAAACTTGCTACCCTTATCCATTCTACGAAAGATCAGCTCCCTCCTCTCTCTCTGCCTGGAGTTTACAAAGTACCCTGTTCCTGTAAGCTGGCGTACTTTGGACAGACAAGCAGATCAGCATCCATCCTCCTGGAGGAACACAAGTCTTACATCTATAAACACAACTATGGCCATTCAGGCTTGGCTGACCATGTTTTGGACACCACCCACAGAGTATCATGGAAGAAAACCACCATGCTCCACCACAGCAAATTCAAGAAAGAGAGACATTTCTTAGAAGCAGCAGCAGCTCTCAGAAACCAACCAAATCTTAATAAATACGGTTGCATTAAGCTTCTGAAGATTTGGGAAACACTCATCACCAGAGGTCCCACCTTACATTCCAAGCCACCTACTACCGCCCTTAGAGGGTGCTCCACCTAGATAGGACTTTAGTGTCAGCCACATGGTTGGGCTTAGTATTGTAAGAATTGTGTGTGCATGTTACATTAATTGTTTTTGTAATCCCCGTAGATGTCCTAGTGACTAGAACGAAATACAGGAAGTATTAAATTCTATTTTAATTCTTTTTGAGTGTTGTAAAAAATCCATTAAGCCTCCAACATGAAGTTCTTCAAGGTAAGTACGGTAATCTCGTTGCTGGCGGTAAGCGTCATACTAGTATACTCGTAGCTGGCTTGTGTAGCTAGTTTACCAACTACGAGTATACTCGTAGTTGGCAGCGAACATGTTAATCGAAGTTGTTTATACATTTCTTCATCACCACCCTCCACATTCTCAGGTCTATAGCATTGTCCAACTAAATATGTCTTCCTTTCAACCTCCATGTTACACTGCACTGCTTCATAATCATTTTCACAATTTCCCCCTTTCATGTCTACCTTATATGGACTTAATTCTCCTTCTATCATCAGCAGCATTCTCCCCATGTAAAAGGGCTTCACAAGTTTCTTTGAAAAGGTGTTTATATTTAAAACTGCTTCTATGGAGAAGACGAGCTTCATCCCACTGAATTCTGTGTTTAGTATCGATACTATGTTTTGCCTGACCAGACTTTTGAGGTTTCATGTATTCAATATAATATTAATGTTCATTAATTCTTTTTTCCACATAATGGCCTGTCTGCCCAAAGTATGTCAGATTACATTCACAATCTGGTTTCAGATTACATTCACAAATAAAATCTGAAACCAGCTAATGATAGAGGTGACAGTTTGTCTTTTGTAGATGGCAACTGCTGAGAAATTTTGTTGGTAGGAAAATTTGTGGGAATAAGGTGATACTTCTTCAAAATTTTACCAATGACATTTCATTTCACTAAAGTTAATTACTGTGGTTATCATGTAATTTTGTTGTTTATAGTCATGCCATGGGTACCTTTGAAGATAAGAAAGCATTATTTTTGAAATGTTTTGTACTATGTAAGACAGATCAAAAAGATTAGTTTTGCATGAAAATTCTACTGAAAAGAAACTTGAAATTGGCATGTTGTATACGTTGTGGAATGTATAAAAATGTGTCTGATCACCCAAAGTAGAAGGAACATGTTACAGGGAACATGTTGAGCTACTCCCAGATAAGTAATTTGAGAAAACATAGTCTGGCATGAATGCTAATTGCTGATACAGACATTTCTCTTCAATGACATGGCAATGGAAACACCTATGGTATTTTTTGCAGTTGCTTTCATTAAGAGAAGATTTTCTAGGATGTGATTGATATATGAGGTTTACTAGGTCTCAAGGTGCATTGGTTCTGCCTGCCTAGTTGTATCTTTGGGTCGTGGATGATTGTATTCTTTCTGTATGCTTGTTTCAGTATACATGATCAAAATCACATCTGAGCAATTCATTGATTTCCTTTCTAGGTAAGGCACAAAATTTGCAAATTTTCATAGCTGAATCCATTATCTGGAGGGATGATCCATAAATATTTTTGATATAGCTAAGCAAATAAAATTTTGAAATTCCTACAGTGAAATATTATTTATTATTTTGTAAACTATTTTTCCAAATTTCACATTAATTTCTAATTGTTATTAAATTCAGCTGGAGATGAGGAAGAAGAAGAAGAAGAAGTTGGAAAGCCTGCATTTTTAGGAAAGCCTCTTATCAAACAATCAGACGATGGCACTAAGATAACATTTGAATGTAAACTTACTGCAGATCCAAAACCAACATTACAATGGTAATTAGAATTATAGTAGTGACTTAGGCTTAAATGATTTAAATTATATCAGAATTTGAATACTCTTTTTCCTGCAGTGGTAATTATAGTAAATATTTTAGGTATAGTAACCTTCTGATTATTCAGAATAATGCTAGTTACTAGAAGCATAGAAAATAAAAAAAAAGAAAAGAAATATAAATGATAACAGTTAAACAATGTGTTATGTATTCCAATAAAATCTTTTTTTTTTTTTTCCAAATAAAAGCAAACAGATATTAAGCAAACAAATGAGACATGATTCCATGAACACATAAATTTCTTTTATTTCTTATCCATCTTGAAATAATTAATAGAATTTCCAACAGTTTCTCGAATCACGTGTGCCTGTTTTCTTTCAGCATAATAATGAATAATTTATATTATTACCATTACTACAGTAAAATATATGGAGTCAATAGACTCATCATGGAAGGCCCACTCAATCAGCAACATGTCTTTCATAATGAACTTTAAAGTTATTTATGTCCCCCCTGCATTCACAGTGCACTCTGCAATGCATTCCACTCACCAACAACTCTTCATGTAAAATATCTACTCCTCACACCCTTCTGCACCAGAACTTTATACAACTGTCAGAGATGGTCTCTTGCTCTTTCCACCTAACATCCACTCTTTTTATAATTCCTTCTGTATTAATTTGGTAGAATCCCTTAACTAACTTGAAGGTCTTTTCCATATCTCCTCTTCTCCTCCTAGCTTCAAATGCAATCCACCTTCCCTCAAATGCTCTGCATAACCACATTCCAGAGTCCCAATATCACTGTGGTCATTCGACTTTAGATCCTCTCTAGTGTTTCCACATCACAGTGAAATATGGCTGACCATATTTGAGCACAATAGTCCATGTATGGTGGTACCAGTGCCTTATATAGAGGCACAACCGCCTCCTTATCCCTATGTGTCAATGCACTATTTATTATTACTATTATTATTATTATTATTATTATTAAGAGAGACCTCCAGGGAGTCAGAGACTCATCGAGGGGAGGCCACATATCACACACACACACACACACACACACACACACACACACACACACACACACACACACACACACACACACACACACACACACACCAGCTATCATACTTATTCTTGAATTCATTCACATTGCCTGCACTCACAACATCCAAAGGCAATCCATTCCAACCATGCACCCTCTGAGAGAAAAATCTAGCCCTCACACCCTTCTTGGAGCCTTCATTCTCAGCTTCCAAGGATGTCCTCTCGTCCTTTCCCCATCCTCCATAAATTGAAAAATTCCATCAATTGAAATCCTGTATGACCCTTTCAGAAGTTTGTAAGTTTCAATCATATCACCCCTCATTCTCCTGTTTGCTAGTGTCTGCAGTCTACAAATTCTCAATCTGTCTTCATAATCAGTATTCCACAATCCTAATATCATTTTTAATACTCTCCTTTGTACTCTCTCCAATATGCCAGAATCACAATGGAAACCAGGAGACCAGACCTGCGCACAGTAGTCCAAGTGAGGTCTTATCAAGGCCTTGTGAACAGGCAAAAACATCCTTTTCTTTACATGTGAACATTCGTTTCAGCATTGCAATTATCTTTTGAGTTGTATTTGCAATCTTTACCACATAGCCCCTGAACTTCAACTTCCTATCTATTTACACTCCAAGATCCTTAGCCTCATCAGTTTCTTCTAGCCTAATCCCACCAATATAATATGACATTGGATACTTAATCATGCCGAAGTGAATGACTTTACATTTATTATAACAGAAATACGATTTCACTCCTCACAGAACTTGCAATGTACTCTTGGAGGTTTAGTCCACTGTCAACCATCACTACAAGATCCTGAATCTCATCCATTTCCTCAAGTACAGCTCCACCACCACAGTTCTTACCTTTGGGATGCAGAGATATACTTACTTGTATATCTCTGCACCTCAAAGAGTAGCATCTTATGTTTATTAATATTAAAACTAAAACCACCCACTCATTTGTCCAAGCTAAAAGTCTATTCACAGTCTCTTCCTGTAGTGAATTAACATCAGCAATACCCCTCATAATTCTACCTAACTTTAACATAATGATCAAAAATTTTTTGATCCCCAATCAATCTACATGGAATATCATTAAGAAATTAGTTAAATTTCTTAATGTTCTTGTGATGTTAAATTTCTTCTGTTCTTGTAGGGTCCAAGAACAGAAGCCTGAGATATGCCATTTGTCAGTCATCTTCCTTTTCAGAGACACTGCTCCATTATACTCAAGTTGCTGGTATTGTTCAGAAAGCCAATCTTCAATTCATCTAGTGAATCCATTATCCAGTCCAGTTTTCTGCAGCTTATGCACCAATCTGTCATGTGGTAATCTATCGAATGCCTTTGCAATGTTCAAGAAAATCACTGTATACAAATCTCCCTTACCAACTCATTCATAACCTTATCTTAAAATGTAAGCATGTTTCTGAAATGAGACCTGTTCATCACAGACCTTTGCTGACCATCATAGAGAATCTTTTTATCCATCAATCCAATCTTGTATTCTGTTCCTAACTAGTCTCTCCAACACTTTGACCACAACTGCAAATATACAGTTGGTCTATATTTGGAAACTTCTGTTCTAGAACTGTGCTTGTGGAGAGGTACTATTTTGCCTTCTTTCCACTCCTTAGGAAATTTCCCCACTGCAAGACTTTCATTAAATAACCAGATCAAGAGTATGGCTAATTCTTTTGAACATTTTTAAAAATATATGGTGATATGTCATCCATTCATGCAGCCATTGATACACTTCTGATTCTTTCACCTTTAATTTGATTAATACTTGCTTCCCTTCTACATTTTGCACAGCATCATTCACACTAGTATGATATACACTGGTAAATATTCCTTAAATAATTCCACTATATCATCTGATATTGTTACTTGGCTACTATAACTATTTGCCAGTGTCAGTAGGCTATGATTGTTTTCCTCTTGCTTGCAACATAGCAGAAAAATTCTCTTGAATTATCTGAGACTTCACTGGCCAATCTTTTACATTTTCTCATATTCTACATTTTCTTTTTTAACTATGCTTGTCACTTTTCTGACCTGCAATTTACATTCTATATGCATCTGTTCACTACAAACTGTCTTTTATCTCCCCCCATAACAACTTCTTTTGCTGCACTGTGCACTTGATTTTATTCTCTCACTCCTGCTCTATTTATTCACTCTAAAATGTATGCAATCATGCATTGTTTGTGAGTTACTTCCTTACAGTGGCGAATTCTCCATGCTTGCTATGCTTGTTGCGCAAGCTCATTAACTGAGAAAGAAGTAATATTTATTTGTTAATAAATGCATGCATTTATAAGCATTTCATTTAGGCTTTTATTTTTGTAGACAGAAGACGTCTTAAGCTTGCATGGCAATAATTGAGCTTTGCATTGTGTATCGAAGGCCGATGCTTGCTCATCTAGTCAAAGCTACTTTGGCTTGCTCGGTTGCCGGAGCTTCCAGGTCCTCGCAGCAGCACTGTGATTCATGCGCGCATATAGCCATTTCTGCTCCCATCACGTTGTCTTAAACATAAGGCCATACGCAGTCAAAGTAGCTCTAGCCAGTTGAGCTTCAGCCAGCCTTTACAAGTGTGCATGTTGCTTGGGAAAATTAAGTTACAACCAACTTTTTATGACGATATTATTGACCAGTTCATAAAGAATAACCATAAGGTAGAATTTGTATTCAAGTAGCTAAACTGAAAAAGATAGAATATCATTTGTAAAATAAATGTTGTATTTGTAAGATTAAATGTACATAAATTTCTAAATATATAGTTTTAAATGGTTAGTAATGCCAGCCTGGCTGGCCGAGTGGTTAGCGTATCTGCTCCCTAGCCAAAAGGCTGTGAGTTTGAATCCCGCCATGGGCATGGATGTTTGCGATTGTCTGTGGAAATACCAGTGGTGGTGGTTGACGATAGATGGCGATGGTGTAGTTGCGGTCAGTTGGTGAATTGTGAAGTAGTGGAGACAGAGTGTAGAGTAGATGCCCTCCCTCGATGAGTCTTTGGACTCCCTGGAGGTGACAAATAATAATAATATAATAATAATAATAATTCATTATTCCGCTAATCAGATTTTAATCACACCTCTCACTCCTACAAGAGCAAGCGTGAATTTCAAGACCAGCATTCGCCCCTGCTGCCTTATCATTTCCCATGCACTGTTACACTTTTTCTGTACAACTCATCAAACCAATGTATTGATGCTAGTTGACTATAGAGTTCTCATAATCACCCACCTTATAGTTCCTGGCATATATACCTTCTTGATAACAAACTTTTCCTGTTTAACTGCCTTTCAAACCAATACCTTGTGATCACTCTCATCAACAGGTAGTTGATACCTCATTAACAACCAAATCCTGTGAGAATCTCACCAAATCCAATGCCCAAAACTTTGTGTTGCTTCTATCCCACAGACACTCAACAGATTCACCTTCCTTGTGAATCTGTTGAGTGTCTGTTTTTTCATTCCACATGCCTATATTTAAAATTTCCCATTAAGATCACCGTCCTTTTATTGCAGAATTTATTTGTCTAGACATTTCACATTCAATGCTCTCCACATTCCTAGGCCTATAACATCGTATTACGAGGGTGGTCTGAAAAGTACTTGGCCTAACAATGAAAAAGCAAATTTATAATTTCAAAATTATTTTTATTTTTCAACATAATCTCCCTTAAGACCAATACATTTATTCCAGCAATGCTCCAGCGCCATTATCTTGTCCTTCTAGTGGTTTAGTAAGATGTGCAAAATACCCCCTCTACAGCTGCAGTCACCTCTTGATTTGAAGAAATACTCTGACTAGCAAGGAAGAGTTTTAGTTTTGGGAAGAGATAGAAGTCAGAGGGAGACAAATCTGGGAAATAGGGTGGATGTTCCAACAATTTATAGTGCAGATCCCTTAATTTTCCCATTGCCATAACATCTCTGTGGGCAGGTGCATTGTCCTGAGAAAGATGATTTTTTTCTTCTGCAAACCTGCTCTTTTCTCAAGAATTTTTTCATCTAGTCTAGTTAAAAGATTGGAATAATATTCCCCAGGTATTGCTTTACCCTTTTCAAGATAATTAATAAACAATAAACTTTAGCATCCAAAATACCAATGTCATGCCCTTTCCTGCTGATGGAACTGACTTTGTCTTCTTTGGTGCTGAGCACCAAAGAAGACAAAGTCGGTTTCTGTCCACAGTTTTGACTGCTGTTTGGATTCTGGTGTGCAATGATGAATCCAAGTCTCATCCATAGTAATAAATCAATGCACAAAATCAATTTTATTCTTGATAAAGCGTTTCAATCTCTGTTCAGAGATTTTCATGTGAGTGCATTTTTGATCTGCTGTGAGTAAGGTCAGCACCCATTTTGCACAAAGCTTTTTCATGTGCAATTCCTCATGCAAAATATATCCTACACATTCTTTTGAAATGCTTATACTCTCAGCAATTTCACGCACTTTGACTCACCCATCATCCAATACCACATCGTGCACTTGATCGATGATTTCTGGTGTTGTTACACTTTTTGGACGTCCTTCACCTTGATCATCTTCAAGGCTGGTACAGCAATGTTTAAACTTGGCAGCCCATTTCTTAATTGTCAAAAATAAAGGAGAAGAGAACCCCTACACTTTTATGAACTTTGAATGAATTTCTTTTGGCATTAAGAATAAGAATAAGCTAGATAAGCTAGATAGATGGGCAAATGAATGAGAATGTCGGTTTAATGCATCAAAATGTGAGGTTTTGAGGTTTGGGAAACATCAATGGGACACTGCATACTCTATTGGAGGTGTTATACTGGAGGAAGTAGTGTAGACAAGAGATCTGGGGTTGATGATTGATGGAAACCTGAAATTTAGGGGACATATTGCAAAGGTGGTGAAGTTAACATAGAGAATTGCTGCAATAATGAGAAGGACGCTGATCTACAGAGATAAAACAGTTATCATTCCGTTGTATAAGACCCTGATCAGACCACACTTGGACTATTGTTCTCAGATTTGGTCCCCAGGATTTGAAGGGGATAAATTAACTGTTGAAAGGGTACAATGGCAGATAACAAAGATGGTTTCAGGACTGTACAATGATAGTTATGAGGATCGGCTGAGGAAATGTGGACCGCAGAGTTTGGTTGATAGAAGAAGGAGAGGTGGTCACAGGGTTGACACTGGGGAGTTCTTTCGTTTGGTTGAACAGCAGGAAGGAGTGATGACAAGAGGTCATCCCTGGAAGTTATGAAAGGAAACTGTGAGCAAGAGGGTAATGAGTGGTTTCTTTGCATGGAGAGGTGGTTGAACCATGGAATGCATTGCCTGATTGAGTGGTGAGAGCGAGAACGGTCACTAAGTTTAAGGAGTAGTATGATAGACTTTGTGTTTCTTAGGGGGGACCTCCCCTTGATGAGTCTTTTGACTCCACGGAGGCCTGAATAATAATAATAATAATAATTAAACCTGGCCTGGTTGGCCGACCTGGCTCGCCGGTCGGCCAAGCAGGTTTGTTGTTTTCTGAAATGGCACAGAGTCAAGAAGTTAATGTAGTAAATGAACAGAGTCTACTTATGAAGCAGGATAGCACAAATCAGCAGATTGTCTGGCAGGAGGAAGATGGATGTGAGGTTCCTTTTCTGTTGATAAACTTTCCTTTTCTGAGACATTCTCCATCATACACAGCTTGATGGTATTGTTCAGAAAGCCAATCTTCCATCCATCTATCGAGCCTGTTATTCAATCCCATCTTCTGCCGCTAATACACCAACTTGTCATGTGCTAATCTATAAAATGGCTTTGCAACACATTGCAACACATTAACAACACATTACCAGAATGTGTTGTTAATGCAAGGAGTGTTAAGGATTTTAAGATTCTATATAAATATGTTGTCAGTTGAATGAACCTCCCACAATGAGTCTGTTGTCTTCATAGAGGGTATAATAAAAATATTATGAAAAAAATTTTTAATGAAAAATTTTTATATTAAAAAACATTTTCATTTTAGGTGTTTAACAGAACTTTCCACCCCTCCTCGTAAACTGATTGCATTCATCCTGAATATTTTCTAACATTGTTCTCTCAATATGGTTTTCTTTTATCAGATTTTCAGAGTAATTACTTCCAATATCCAGAATATCTCTACTTTTGGTTTTCAATCACATTTATTATGATTATTATTATTACAGTGATCTCCATGGAGTTAGTAGAGTCATCGTGGGAGGTCCACTTAAATAGCAACGTGTCTGTCATATTAATCTTTGAAATGATTTGTGCTCTCTGCATTCACAGTGCACTTCAGCAGTGAGTTCCTCTCACCATTCACTCTTGATGTAATGAATCTACTTCCTGTCCCATTTTTCACAGATCTTTACATGGCTACCATGCATTCTTCCCATCTTTCCTCCACGTTTTTTATAATCCCTCTGCATTAATCGGGAAAAATCCCTTAACTGACTTGAAGTTCTCTGTCATCTTCTCTTTTCCTCATTTCCACCAAACTGCAATTTCCAGAGTCCCAATATTGCTTTGGTTATTCATTGCTGAATCTTCTCTAGTGTTTCCACATCAACATCTTCATTTGTCTGTGGGAGCTGACAGAGACGCCATCACTTCTTATCCCTGTCAATGTAACTCTTATCATAGCAATACGTGCCTTTGTAACACTTGCAATGTGCCCTTGGAGTTTCAGTAGACTGTCTACCATGACTCCAAGATCCTGAATCTCATCTACCTCCTGAAGCACAGCTCCAACAATACACTATGTAGTATTATATCTCTGCACATCAAAGTGTAGCTCCTTACATTTATTATTATTAAAACTATAACCATCCACTCATTTGTCTAGTAAGTTAAACAGTAGGAGACTCGAGAAAAGAACACTGAGGCATGTCACTGGTTACCTTCCTTTTCTGAGACATCCTCCATCATACACAACTTTATGGTATTGTTTCAGAAAGCCAATCTTCAATCCATCTATCCAGCCTGTTATTCAATCCCATCTTCTGCAGCTAATACACCAACTTGTCATGTGGTAATCTATAAAATGGCTTTCAAAGTCCATGAATATTGCTATATATATATATATATATTTTTTTTTTAAAATAGATTTAATGACTTAAAAACCTGATGAAGGCTATTATAAGCCAAAACTAGTTGTATTAATCTTATTAAATCTTTATATAGATTTAATGACTTAAAAACACTAGGCTAACCGCCACGCGGTTAGCCTAGTGGCTTTGCGCTTCGCAACCATATGCCTGGGGAAGGAGTGTCCTAGGTTCGATTCCCGTCCACGACGTGAGGAGCTTAAGGATCTTCCTCAGCCATAGCCAAGTTAGCCGGTCTTGGGCGTGGGCCGCAGGGTTTTTTCTGCCAGTTTATCTGAGGTTTTTCATCCCGCAAACAGGCAAACCGGCCCCGTGAACACACAGGTTACAGTCATGAATACTTATGGCAAGGAAGGCAATGGGAAACCACCTTGCTCATAATCATCTCTCCCTAGAATGGTAGCATATAGCTACCCTCCCGCGGCCGTATGGCAGATGGGAACCAGAATGATGATGAAATCTTTATAAGTAATCTCGGTTTTTAAGTCATTAAATCTATTTTTAAAAATGTATCACAACAACCGAGTTGAAGCATATAATTACATCTATAGCCTAAATAACGAGGCATCTCTAATTAACATAAAAAGGAATTTTAAAAAAACATTGAAGAAAATAGGCCTGAAAATAAACAGGTTAGTATTTCTCAAACATTGCAAGTTCCATTCAGTTTTTCCTAAATTCATCTCTTTTCAAGAAAAAATAACAACGGAACGCGCTAAAAGAATTTATCGTAAAGCTAAGATGGATCTCCTCAGCGAAAGAATTTCAGACACAAAACGTTGTTTAGCTTTTTTGTTCACCACTAAAAGATCTTTAGCTCAAAAACTTGAAGAAATGATGGATAATGATCATTTACATGATTTTATCATTAACAGTGAAGTACATGCCACTCGAATACAAAACAATAATAAGTATACTCTTATCCAGAAATTTAATAATCTACAAAGGATACAAAACAGATCTAGTCATAGTGAAGCCTGTATTAATCCTGAAAAAGTTGTAGCGAACAAATCTTCTCATATTTTAACGGATGCGGAAACGGATATTCTTAGCAAAGGTCTCAATTTCATTCCCTCACCAAAATTTATCCCTAAAGAATCTCTACTTACAAAAATAGAAAAGGCAAGTTCACTCATTCCTAATCATTTGGCGAAACTTCTTCGTATTGAATCGATTTTCATTATAAATAATGCTAAACCTCCAACAGATAATATTTCTCTGGCTGAAAGACAAGCACTAAAAAATCTAAAACAGAACAGTAACATTATTATTTTACCTGCTGATAAAGGTAATTCCACGATCATCCTCAACTCCGAAGATTACCACAACAAAATGCTTCAATTACTTGGAGATAGTTCAACATATTCAATTCTTCAGGAAGATCCTACAAGAGAATTACAAAATCGTACAAACAACTTGTTAAAGACTGTGAGTCAACTTCCTCATAATGTTCGCCTCTCTTTACGCTCTCTACATCCTCTTATCCCACGCATCTATGGAGTTCCCAAAATTCATAAAGAAAACATCCCTCTTCGCCCAATTGTGGAAGGAATTGATTCACCTACATATAAACTTTCAAAATATCTAGTACCTCAAGTGTTTCTCCAATAAATCTTCATCTTTCATCAAAAACACCACAGATTTTGTTTCGCATATAAAAGATATTCCCATCAATGAAAATGACATTCTAGCAAGTTTTGACATTATATGTTTGTTTACTAACGTTCCTACAGATGAGGTACTTACATTACTAAAGGACAAATTATCAAAAAAATGTTTGCTTTATTAAAACATTGCATTCATTCTGGTTACTTCAAATATCAGGACTCCATTTACCAACAAAAACAAGGCCTGGCAATGGGCAATCCTTTGTCCCCAGTTCTAGCTAACATCTTCCTTGAAGATTTTGAAGTGAAAGCCATATCTTCCTTCTCATTTAAACCGAAAGTTTGGAAAAGATATGTTGATGATATTTTCATTGTTTGGAATCACGGGCACACATCTCTCATAGCTTTTCTTAATCATCTTAACATTCAACATCCTAATATAAAATTTACTGCTGATCTAGAAAATAATAACTCCTTGCTTTTCCTGGATGTCATGCTTACACGTTGCTCTGAAAGATTAAAAATCTCTCTATACAGAAAACCTACTCATACCAATAGATATCTGCATAATCTTTCTCATCATTTTCCACCACAAAAACTTGGAACTATATCTACCTTAGGACACAGAGCACGCTCTCTCTTGAATGAACAAGATGAACTATAAAAAGAAATAAATCAACTCTCTCTTATCTTTAAACAAAATGGTTACTCTGAAAAAACGATTAAAAAATTTCTTCTGGATCCTCCTAGACAGTGCACCACAGAAACTAGTAATTTTAAAGGCAGCATCTCCATCCCATATATTAGCACAGTCTCTAACAAATTAGCAAAAGTCCTTAAAAAATATAACATCAAGACGTTCTTCACCACCCTTCCAAAAATCCGTTCTCTAATCAGCCATCCAAAGCCTCCTCATCACAACCTAAAATATCCAGGTGTATATAAAGTATGGTGCGATTGCAATATCCCTTATTTCGGACAAACTGACACATCTGTTGAGCAACGTATAGAAGAGCATAAAAGAGACATCTCTTACAAAAGATCTCATGCAACTGCATTATCCAGTCATGTTCTTTTTTCAAATAATCCTAATAATGATCAACCAAGCCACTCCATTTGCTGGGATAGATCAGAAAATATTTTTCGCTCTGATGATGAGTTTGAGATAAAAATTATAGAATCAAGGGAAATCCTTCTGAATCCTGTCCACTTAAACAACAATTTGAGTTATAACATCCCAGATAGCCATGCTGCAGTTATTCAATATTGGCGTTCACATGAGTCTGCATGCATACTTGCAATAAACAATGGCACGCCTGTTAGAACAACTTGAAAAAATACAACGTTTTTTATGTATCAATTATGTGTGGCGATTTTTTACCTGTATTTTCAAGTTTTTAGATACTTCAATGTTTATTACTATTCTCTTCCTTTAAGAATACCTGATGAAGGCTATTATAAACCGAAACTAGTTGTATTAATCTTATTAAATCTTTATAAGTAATCTCGGTTTTTAAGTCATTAAATCTATTTTTAAAAATGTATCACAACAACCGAGTTGAAGCATATAATTACATATATATATATATATATATATATATATCAATCTTCCTTATCCAACACATTGTTCACTTTATTATAAAATGCTAGCAGAGTGCTAAAAGAAGAGCTATCCTTTACAAACCCATGCTGCTCATAATAGAGAATTCTGAATTAATCAACCCCAATCTTGCATTTTATTCCTGACCAGTTTCTCCAATAACTTGATCACAACTGCAGATTTGCAGATCAGTCTATATTTGGAAACTTCTGACCGAGAACCATACTTATGGAGAGGTATTATTTTGCTTTCTTTCCACTCCTTAGGAACCTTCTCCGCTGCAAGACTTTCATTAAATAACCAGGTCAAGGAGCATGGCTAACTCTTTTGCACATTCTATAACCCCGTAGAGATTGCGGTTGAAAAAATTGCAGTTTAGGTCGCGTGTATCTGATGGTTTATTTATTTTCAGTTGCAATCTAGAAATTATTAAACAAAGAAAAAAAAAACAACTAAACCAATACTATACTACCATCGGAGTTTGCGGTATCTCTCAGATACAATTTACTATCAAATATTGCTTTCGCATTCGACTCTATCATTCTCATCATCAGACTCGAGTAACATTCACTTAATCTCTTCAACATCTGATGTATTATCCAATCGATGTATTTTTCCAGCTATTTTCAATGGTAAATTTAAAAAAAAAAACGAAACCAATACTATACTGACACTGGAGTTCGTGGTATCTCTCAGATACAATTTACTATCAAATATCACAAACCTTTACATAACACGTGTTAAACTAAACTGATGGCATAAACAGTGTGGAATATCACTCATAATATATGTATGCACAGCTAGTCATGACCTCCAAGCTATAACTGGATATGTGTAAGAATATTTATATTAAAACAATTTGTTTGTATCTGTCAGATCAGTTGCGACCTACGCAGGGTTAAAAGTACATTGCAATATGTCATCCATTCCCAAACATTATTAATATCTAACCCAAGCAACACTTGATACACCTCTGATTGGTTCACCTCTAATTCTGCTATTTGTCTCCCTTCTGTATGCTACCCTGCATTATTTACACTGGTATAATATACTGATAAAATGCTCATTAAATAAGAGAACTAAATTAAATAACACTGTGTCTACCGGTGTTATCCTTCCATAATTAATCACTGTCCTTGTTTTCATACTCTATCTGTTCCTTCCAGTCAACATTCCTATAATTAAAATCTCTTATTGGGTTAATAACAAGCGTTTTCTGTCATGGGTTTGTTAAAGGAAGATCAAATTTTACTAACTAACTTATGTACTATAACAAGGTGGACAAGGGAGATGCATATACAGTGGTATACTTTGAGTTTACAAAAGTTTTTGATAGACTGTCACATGACAAGCTGTTGCATAAATTGAAACAGATGGGCTTAGCTAATGGACTACTGAATTGGATCAGTGACTGCTGTTAGGTATCAGAAAGTTGTATATAGGATGCAGTACTATAAATATTAAAAATGTAGAGTAACAGTATACAACCCTGCTGCAACCTTCTTAAAATTAAATTAAAATAATTTAAAAAGAAAAAGAATTAAAATCACCCATTAGGATCACCTTCCTTTTATTGCCCAACTAATTTGTCTAGACATTTCACAATCAGTGCTCTCCACATTCCCTGGCTTATAACAACATCCTATTATATATACTATTCTATTAATATCAACTTCACACCAAACATCTTCAGAATATACACTTACTACTATTTTCCACACTTGAAGGACACGATTTCTGTGCTCAATAACAGCATTACCCTCCTCTCTTCAACTTCCTATCATTTCAAAAAATTCTATATCCATCCATTTCTAATCCTGATAGTATATCATCCTCAGACACACCAGTTATCTTTTGACCTGCTGACTCGATGCTGCTCTAATCACAGTCCATTTATTCCTAATCATCCTTAAATTAGTATATAAACATAATAATTGCCTACTGTTTGAGACCATCCCACCAACACCATCACTGTAACCTGGCCATCCTCGTTTCCCTCCTGACTTTAATTTTCATTCATATCCCTCTCATCCCCACCTTTTTGCACATATCAATCTGCCCTGCTATAATGACTTCCTTCACTTTCTTCTTTCTCTCCTTCCACAACCTGCTTCTCAATCTCTCTGATCCTCAATTACGCTAATTTCTTGTGGACCATATGTGCTTTTATTATTATTATACTAAGACTCCATGGAGTCAAAGACTCATCTGGGAGGTTTCTTTGTCATACACACAGCTCATCATACCTTACCTTAAACACATTCAAATTCTCTGCAGACATCACACTCTCATTCAGGGCCTTCCAATCATTCACAACTCTGCATGAAAAAAACTTGCTTCTTGCTCACACAATCTTTATTCAGCTTCCAGGGATGACCTCTTGTTCTCCTCTGATCTTCCACCATTTTATGAAAAACCTCTTCAACATTGATCCTATAACAACCCCTTACCACCTTGTAGATCTCTATCATATCATCCCTCTTCCTCTTAACCACTAGACTGTAAATTGCATCTTCTCAACCTTTCCTCATATTCAACATTCTAGGGATCAGAAACTATCTTAGTCAATCGCCTCTGGACCTTCCAACATATCTTCATCCTTTTGAAAACCAGGTGACCAAATCTGTTCATAAAAGTTTATAGGCACTTTTCTCCTTTGTTTTCGACAATTAAGAAATGGGCTGCAAGTTTAAACATGGCTGTACCAGCCTTGAAGATGATCCAAGTGAAGGATGTCCAAAAAGTGTAACAACACCAGAAATCATTGATCAAGTGCATGAAATGGTATTGGATGGCTCGTGAGTCAAAGTGCGTGAAATTGCTGAGACTATAGGCATTTCAAAAGAACATGTAGTGCCGGCAAAGGTTGGTCAGTTGGTAGAGCCTCTGCTACTAATGGCTCAGTTAAGTAAGTTTGAGCGCGGTTAGTAGTTGGAAGGAGACCAATTGTTCGATGCTGTTGGTATACTCTCCCTCGATGAGTCTTTGGACTCCTTGGAGGTGTCAAATAATAATAATAATAATAATAATATATTTTGCATGATGAATTGCAAATGAAAACGCTTTGTGCAAAATGGGTGCCGTGCTTGCTCACAGAAGATCAAAAATGCATTTGCATGAAAATCTCAGAACAGAGATTGAAACGTTTTAACAAGAATAAAACTGATTTTGTGCATCGACTTATTACTGTGGATGAGATTTGGATTCACCATTACACACCAGAATCCAAACAGCAGTCAAAACAGTGGACAGAAACCAAAGAAGACAAAGTTGGTTCCATCAGCAGGAAAGGTCATGGCATTGGTTTTTTGGGATGCTAAAGGCATTTTGCTTATTAATTATCTTGAAAAGGGTAAAACAATAACTGGGGAATATTATACTGATCTTTTAACAGTCTAGACGAAAAAATTCTTGAGAAAAGACCTGGTTTGCAGAAGAAAAATATCATCTTTCATCAGGACAATGTACCTGCCCACAAAGATGTTTTGGCAATAGGAAAATTAAAGGATCTGCACTATGAATTGTTGGAACATCCACCCTATTCCTCAGATTTAGCTCCCTCTGACTTCTATTTCTTCCCAAAACTAAAACTCTTCCTCGCTGGTCAGTGTTTTTCTTCGAATCAAGAGGTGATTGCGGCTGTAGAGGATATTTTGCATATCTTACTGAAAACCACTACAGGGACAGGATAATGGCGCTGGAGTATCACTGGAATAAATGTATTAGTCTTAAGGGAGATTATGTTGAAAAATGAAAATAATTTTGAAATTATAAATTCGTTTTTTCATTGTTAGGCAGAGAACTTTTCAGACCACCCTCGTATTACAAAAAAGCTACATAATATAATTGAAAATAACACTTTTCTTAACACAGTTCATGTAATTGCTACATCTTCTCATGACACTAGTAAATGTTATTTAGGATTTCTTTTATTGTGCACCTTCCTTCCTTTCTATTTGAGATTTTTTTATTTCTGATTCTTTTTACTGTACACCTTCCTTCATTTCTAAGCTTTTTCAATAGCCTCTAGAAAATTTTGCCACATTCCTTATATTTATCTTCTTTATTCTTACCAAAGTCTTCCCATGACTTGTTGTTTAGTTACTAAGAATCGCTACAGGAATAGGATAATGGTGCTGGAGCATCGCTTGAATAAATGTATGTCTTAAGGGAGATCATGTTGAAAAATAAAAATAATTTTGAAATTATAAATTCAATTTTTCATTGGTAGATTGAGAACTTTTCAGACCACCCTCGTAGTTTAGCGCTCTTACAATTTTGCGCTGTATTCTTTTAGAGCATCTGCCAACTTACTTGCTAGTTATTTTATGCTTTCTTCTATTCCAGGACTGCTTTTTAACTTCTTCCATTCACCATGGCGTTGTTGACCCTTTAACTGCTGATTTTATATTCTACTAACATTGTCCCATGTGCTGAATTAATTTTGCAAAAAATTTATTAAAAAAATCAATTAAAATTCTTACTGAAGTAAGAAGTCCGGACAGCATCATACATTCTTGATATACACTTGTTCACTTACAAAAATGGCAATAATAGTGTTTTATAAAATTTGCATAATCAAGGAGTGTCCACTTGATTATGCAAATAACACACATTAATTTGTGTAGAAATTAATCAAAATATATAAAGAGCACTATTATTTACAACACAGTTATTACTAAGCCTACCAAGTGCCAGAGTATGAAAATCCTAAAAATTTAGCATGGAATGATATTTTTCACCGAGTCCAACGTCACATTTGATGCACATATACCTGCTCTCATGACGCTTCTTCTGCTCAAGAGTGGTATTGGAACAGACAAGAAACTCGAGCTGCATTCTTCTTTTTCTCAGTAGAAGGTACAAGAGAAGGGAAATGCTTTTCTTTAAGCTGCAGTGGTTGATCTCCAGGTGATGGACGTCCTTTCAACCTCCCTGTTGTTCTGGGTATATGGTACTTTTGAATTATTTCCCTGATAAGCAAGTTGGTAGTCTGCTAAGTTTGTGTTTTTTCCGAATTTTACATTATAGAGACAGTGGGAATTTAGTATGGTCATATCCAGAAGGTGGAAAAATAGTTTTTTGTAATACCTAGAAAAATGTAAAGTTCTTGAGGGGTGGTGTTTTTCCACTGATTTAGTTTTGAAGATGGTGTAGATTGTCTATTATTTGTGGTGAAGGTATGAAACTTGTTTGTTTCGTCAGCTGTTGTTGTTATTAGTTCTATTCATGTACACTTGGAGTAAATGCATCATCATGCCACTTGAACAACACATGTTCTGTACGCATTCGCTTATGCACGTTTGTATCGAGACTTTTGTCACTATCTTGCTCGCTTGTAACACTTACATCACCAGGATCTTCTTCATCTGAAGTACACAATTCACTTAACTCGGACAGTTCTTCTCCCGACTCATTTGTTGTTAACAGTTCATTAATTTGATCATCAGTAAGATAACGCAGATATTTACTGGTAGATGCCATATAGTGACATCCCTGAAATCCCCGCAGTCATGTGGTTTATGCATCGTGCTACTTATGATTAGTTGCACCAGTTCAAATTTTTCTCTTTAGATGTCAAACAAGGACAGATACCCAATCAAATAAACTTCAATTGGTTGGCAATAGATGGAGGAACCTACCCGCAAAGTTTGAATATCTTACGACGATTCTTTCCATACTAAAAAATTGTCTGAATATGGGAGGTGTGCCAATTGTATATATATGGGCGCAGCAAAGCAGGCATGTATTTCCGAGCCAGTAATAATATGTTCTCAGCAGTTAAAGGGTTAATTTTCTATCCTTACAGACAACTTCACTGCATGCTTTCTTAGCTGAATTCTTTCTTAGCTGAAAGAATTCAGCTAAGAAATTTAACCTTCCCCTTACAAGTTTTCCGGTCCAGGACGTCCTTCGGACTCCATCCTATCTCCCTAAGATCCTTTGTCACCTTATCCCTCCACCTGAGCTTGGGCCTGCCTCTTTTCCTCCTTCCCTCTAACTCCATATACTCCACTCGTTTACTAACATACTCCTCTCCCTTCCTCTCTACATGTCCGAACTACCTCAGCCAATTGGTCCCACCTTAACCGTCCCTCTGATGTAGTCATTCCTTATTCCTGTCTCTGCCCCATGAAGCATCGTCGGCCTCACCACCATCTTATACAGCTTTCCTTTCCTCTTACAACTCACTCTCTTGTTGCACAGGACTCCGCTCATCTTCCTCCAGTTCATCCAACCACATGTTATTCGGTGCTGTATTTCCTCATCCAGGTCACCATTCCTCTCGACGACCGACCCAAGGTACTTAAATTTCTTCCCTGAAATTAGCCTTTCACCCTGAAGTCGTATGATCATATCCTCGTCACTCCCCGTTGACATATATTCAGTCTTCTCCCAGTTAATTTTCATGCCTCTCTCCTTTAATACCTTTCTCCACTGTTCCAGGGTATTTTCAAGCTTCTCTTGGGATGATTCGCATAGAACAATGTCATCGGCAAACAGCATGCTCCATGGTGCCTCCTTCTTGACATCTTCTACTAGTACATCCATGACCAGGTCAAAGAGGTAGGGACTCAGAACTGACCCTTGATGTAGCCCTGCGACAATGGGGAACCCTTCTGTCATGCCGACACTACACCTGACCTGAATTTCTGTTCCCTCATACATCTCCTTCACCAACCTCACGTACTTCTCCGACACCCCCTTCTTCCTCATACACCTCCATACCTCCTGCCTGGCCACTCTGTTGTATGCCTTTTCCAGGTCTATAAACACCATGTGCAGCTCCACTTGCATCTCTCTATATTTCTCCATCAATCGCCTTAACGCAAATATCGCATCTGTTGTCCCTCTTCCTGGCATAAATCCAAACTGCTCCTCACCAATTTTCGTTTCCTGCCGTATCCTCCCTTCAATTACTCTTTCCCATATCTTCAATGTGTGTGACATCAGCTTGATCCCTCTATAGTTGCCACAGTCTTGAACATCTCCTCTTCCTTTGTAGATTGGGACGAGAATACTTTTCCCCCTCTATTCCTCTGGTACCTTTTCCTGTTGGG
Source organism: Typopeltis vanoorti (assembly GCF_054136105.1). Lineage (NCBI taxonomy): Eukaryota > Metazoa > Arthropoda > Arachnida > Uropygi > Thelyphonidae > Typopeltis > Typopeltis vanoorti. The sequence continues at coordinate 55,267,456 of NC_143566.1, read as the reverse complement.
CTATTTTCCTCATCAGATCCCATAACATATCCATGCCCTCAATGCCCAAACTTTTCCACACTTCCCCAGGTATCTGGTCTGCCCCCACAGCCTTTCCATTCTTCATTTTTCTCAGTACCCAATCCACTTCCTCTCTACTTATGTCTTTCACCGGTCTCTCGTTTGCCTCTCCATCCTCACACCTCTCTCTCGGATTCTCCTCATTTAGTAGTTTACGGAAATATTCTTTCCATCTTTCTCTGATTTTGTCCTCCTCTTGTAATACTACTCCTGAGGCATCCCTTATCTGCTTGACTGATGTTATGTATTTCGAGGCCTTATCTCTGGCTTTTGCTATTCTCAACAACTGAGCTTCACCACCGTTTCTCTCCAATTCTTCATAAACCTCATCAACTGCCCTCGCTTTCGCCCTTGCCACAACTCTCTTTGCATTTTTCTTCGCTAATCTATATGCCTCCTTGTCGGCTCTAGTTCCAGTCATGTCCCATTTTTTCTTTGCCTCTTTCTTTTCCTTGATCTCCAACTGCACCTCCTTATTCCACCACCATGCCTCATTATCCTCAGGCGGACCCTTTCCTGATGTTATACCAAGCACCTCTTCTCCAATTTTTCTAATATTCCGACTATTAACGTCCCACCATTCTTCCACATCCTCTGGTAACTTCATTTCTTTCAATACCCTTTCTTTAAACTTATTCTTGGGCCTTCCTCTTCCAATTTCCACTACTTTATTCCCCTTTGTATCCGCCACTTCTGTCTATTCTTCTTTTCCCCTTTTATATCACAGTCTACCACAACCAACCTGTGTTGTGCCGCTACACTTTCTCCATTAATCACTTTACAGTTTTTCATCTCCTTCAGATGTTTCCTACAACACATAATATAGTCAATCTGACTCATTCTATCCTCGCTCTTATAGGTTATCAGATGCCCAACTCTCTTCTTGAGCCACGTGTTAGCTATAGCCAGATCGAAGGCCGCAATATATTCTATGATTCTTTTACCTTCTTCATTTCTTTCAACACTACTCCAACCCCCATATACCTTTTCTTCACCACTTCGTCTCCTTCCTACATGCCCATTCAGATCTGCTCTGACGATCACTCTCTCGCCATCAGGGATTCCCATTAATACTTGGTCAAGTTCTCTCCAGAATGTCTCTTTCTCCTCCTCATCACAACCTACTTGTGGGGCGTAGCCACACATTATAGTAGCTACACTTCCTCCCATCTCAAGCTTAACGCTCATAATCTGATCATTCTTCCGGCACACCTCGCAGACTCCACCCTTCAGCTCCTTATCGATGATAATTCCAACTCCGTTTCTTCCCTTCTCATTCACACTGCTATAAAACAGTTTATATCCCTCCGCCAGCTCCTTTGCTTTATTGCCCTTCCACCTTGTCTCCTGCACGCACAAGATCTTCAGCTTCCTTCTTCTCATCATGTCCACTATCTCCCTACTCTTCTCATTCATCGTACCCACATTCAGTGACCCGATTCTTACTTTACACACACTTTCTTTCTGTTGGACTCGCTTCTTTAGCCGAACCCATCCTTGGTTCAGTAGCCCTAGCCCACTTCTCACAGTCCTCAGGCGACAGAACTGTGCGTCACTTATGGGGTACGCCCTAGCCATGGTCCTTTCTCTGTTATTCAACATTTCATCCTTGGTTTTTGGCATGGTTTTTTTTATGGCCGGATGCCCTTCCTGACGCCACCCCTCCCCATTTATCTGGGCTTGGGACCGGCACCGAGAAGACTAATTTGCCCTCCCCAGTGGCTGGGTTACCTTCTTAGCTGAATTAATCAATATTAATCAATCAGAGGTTGCTACTCACTCCAAGGTTTGGTTCTTTTTTTCCAAAAATGTTCAATTTTTTTTGTGTAATCTTTGTGGAGTCTATAGTTCAGCAGTCAAAGCTGCTCAACTTAAAATATTTTTAAAACTTTCTTTCATATTTCTTTTCACTATGATATTCATTTTTATCCTACTTAAAACTAAGTAGTGATTGCCTCCAGTTTCAAATTTCACCGTGATATTCTTGTATACTGAATAATCAGTATGAAGAAATTGCTATCAACAATAACATAGTCAATGAGGCTTTTCTTATTTGTTGTGTCTTCTTCCAGTGTGAATTTATGCACATGTTTTTGTAGGAATATGATGTTGGTAATGACAGCTCATGTCTTTAACAGAAATCCAGCAGGTACTTACCATTATTATTAGTTTGGCTCTTTCTCCAAATTTTCCTGAAACATTTCTGTATAGCTAGTATTCATTTCTCACCCTGCTGTTTAGATCTCCAACCTGTTTTATTTACTGTATAAGATGCACTTTTTTTCTTTGAAAATAGGTCAAAAAACAGGGTGTATCTTATACACCGATACTCAGTTTTTTATTATTTTCATTTCTAGAAAATTTTCTCTGTTCCGAGTTACGCAATTTCTTTATTGCCTCATTGACATTATTGCCAAATTGCCGGTATTAACAAAAGATCGTGCTACTATATGACAAAGACAAGCCAACAGTTGAGTCGAAATGCTAATTCTCTTCAACCGAATTCCTTATATAATATCTGAAACACATTCACTATATATTTCTTTGTTTTAACACGTTCACTCAAACAAAACCATATGTTGCACTGGCAACATATAGTTTTGCTTGAGTCATACAGCATTTTCTGTGGGAGGGGGACATGTGATTCATTAGTTAGTGCTGTTTTTATCCCAGTTGTCTCTAATTGCACTGTTTGTTGAGAAATAGCCTGCAGATGTCTCTGTACCTTATTCAGTGATACAATAGGAACATTTTGCGATCTCGAACTTCATGGATACATTAAATTTTATTCTATACGTTAATGATGTATAACCAAAAAAATCCCACGGACCCCCCCCACCTGAAGACCTTTCATGTACCCCTGGGGGTATGCATACCACACTTTGAGAAACACTGACATAGAGTTAAGTGGATGCACAGGCACTGTCATCGACGATCACAGCTGTGTCTTGTTAGTTTAAACTTTCGAATTGTTGTCACAGTTGTGAATGGTGATAAATTTCTGCCATTAAATTTTCTTTAAATTTTTTGGCAAATTATGGCTGAAAAACGTTGGCATTGTTACAATATTGCATACAAGCTACGTGTGATTGCGTATGCTAAAGAACATGGAAAAAGGGCTGCAGAGAGGCATTTCGGACCACCCCAACTGAGAAAATGATAAGAACTTGGCAGAATCAGGAAGAGGATTTAAAAAAAGCAACTCACAGTAAACATAACCTACAAAGTGGAACTGCAAAATGGCCAGAACTTGTGGCAGAACTGAATACTTGGATTTTAGACCACAGAAAAGCAGGACTTTCAATGTCTACAAAAATGATTATTCATCAAGCGAAAGCGATAGCCACTAACAGAGGGATCGCCAACTTTACTGGATCAACATCATGGTGTTCAAGATTCATGAAGAGAAACCAGCTATGTATTCAAACTAAAACAAAAATATCACAAAAGATGCCAGCTGAATATGAAGAAAAAAATGATTGACCATCGATTTGTCATTAACGCAAGGAAACGAGAAAATTTTGAACTTGCACAAATAGGAAACATGGACGAGGTTCCGCTGACTTTTGATGTGCCCTGAAACAAAACTGTAGATTCCAAGGGCACTAAAAGTGTTACTATTAAAACTTCGGGGCACGAAAAAACTCACTACACAGTTGTTTTATCCTGCTCTGCTGATGGGACAAAATTGCCGCCACTATTGATTTTTAAAATGAAGACGCTACCCTAAGAAAAACTGCTTAAAGGAATGTTTGTACATGTTCACGCAAAAGGCTGGATGGATGGAGGAGGAATGAAGTTATGGATAGATAAAAGATAGATATTGAAGAAGCCTACCATGCTAGTATGGGATCAGTTTTGTTCTCACAGAACAGACAATGTTACAAATAAACTCAAGGAATTGAAAACTCAGTTAGCTGTAATTCCAGCAGGTGTAACTGGTCAGCTTCAACCTTTAGATATTTGTATTAATAAACCATTTAAGGGATTTATGAAGGAGAAGTGGAACAGCTGGATGCAGTCTTTAGATTTTGAGGTTACACCATCAGGAAGAAGGAAGAGGCCTAGAATTTCATAAGTTTGTGAGTGGGTCGAAGCTTCATGGGATGCTATGAAAACTGAGACAGTGGCTAAATCATTTAAGAAGTGTGGAATTAGTAATGCACTGGATGGTAGTACAGAGGACAATTTGTTGTATGAGGACTCAGATTCTGATTCAGAAGAGATTTCAAGTGTCTCTTCATTTAGCTCTGGAGATGAATTTCTGGGTTTTGATGATTAAAAGGTGGGTATTCTTTTCTAGTTAGATTAAGCATTTGTTGAAAGTAGACCTACTTATTACTTTATATTTGAAATACTGTAAATTAATTATAATATTCAGTGATAAAGGTTTTTTCCTAAAAAAATGTGTACAAAAAAGGGGGTGCGTCCTATATGCCCGCAAATATGGTATATCAGTTTTCATCTCTGATTAATTGAAAAATCCCTCCACTTCTTTAGGATAAGCCTTCTATGATTAAGCAAAAATTCCTTAAGCACAAATAAATTGTCCAATTCTCCATTTTGAAGTTTGCTAACATAACTCCTTGAAGTTGCCTTTCGATTAAGAAATTTATTTTCATGCTATTGCTTCTTCTTCCTTTCCTTGATTATTATTATTATTGCCCAAATATAACATCTTTTATTATTAAGACTATTACACTTTTTTTACATATAATCTTTGTCAAGTAGCTTTATTTTATCCTCCTACATGTTTTGCCAATTTTTCTATCTACTTTGTTCAATCACTGTTTAACTTCTGTTTTATTTGGCAAAAAACGATCTACAAACAACTCACTGGATTAGCTATGGGTAGCCCCCTCTCACCTCCTTGTGCTGACTTATTCATGGAAGATCTAGAGAAAAAAATCTTAACCCAGATCATTCCAAAACCGAAAATTTGGTACAGATATGTAGATGACATCTTTATCATTTGGGATCATACGAATGAAGAACTAATGAATTACCTCAACCAAATCAATAGTTTCCACAATACCATCAAATTCACATTAGAAATGGAAAAAGATAAAAAATTGCCATTCCTTGACATTTTAATAAAGAAACAAACCAATAATAGTATCGACCTATCTGTATACAGAAAACCTACAAATACTGGACGTTACCTCCATTTCAACTCAGCTCATCACATAGCTCAGAAACTTAGCATTATCCATAGTCTCAAGAAAAGAGCTATACAGTATACGACAGACAAGGATGACCTACTAACGGAATTAACCACAATATCCAGAGAACTTTCTTTAAATGGTTACCCAGAAAGACTCTACAACAAGATTCTCTTTACTGATATACCACATCGACAACGTGATGACGTCCAATACATCAGTACAATTACAATTCCTTTTGTCAGCAACCTTTCCAAAAAATTAGCTAACCTTTTAAAACCACATAAGATCAGAGTGGCATTCAAACCAATCAACACTATTCGGAAATTTTTAAGATCACCAAAAGATCCTCATCCATTCTACAAGTAATCTGGAGTATATAATATACCTTGCTCATGTGGTATTAGTTATGTAGGTCAGACCTCTAGAAGCTTTGAAACGAGAAAGAAAGAACACATAGGATATGTCAGAAATAACAGACAAGACATTTCAGGCCTTTCATGCCACTTTGCCTCTACTAACTATCACATTGAGTGGGATAAGAGCCTTATGCCATACATACTACCATTCAAGAACCTTTAAAGAAGAACCTAAACAAGAATCAAGGTCTAATTTTACCAGAAATTTGGAAAACATTTATCAGATCATTAAACATCAAAGAAATGAACTTTCATAACAATTACGTCATGAACCATAACGAATAAATCACGTTAACGAGACACGCACATTGTCACGCACAATACCAATTTTTTTGTATGAATTAGAACCATCAGTTATAACCTAGTCTGTGACCTTCATTTTAGCTTACTAGTTTGTATTCCCTGAGGATGCCAATAGAAAAAATTGGCGAAACATGTAGGAGGATAAAATAAAGCTACTTGACAACGATTATATGTAAAAAAAGTGTAATAGTCTTATGAATAATTGTCAAGAAAAATTTCAACATAATGAACAGGATCAACATCTTTTATTATTATTTTTTATCAGGAGTTCACATGTTTCAGTCTTCTTTATTGTTTTAGCAGAATCTTGTCTGCTTTAGCTACTTTTCCTTAGTAACATCCGTTATGTTCACGTGATTCTTATCATGTTCTTTTGCTATTTTGACTTCTTTCCTATTGATATGTATGTTGGTGGTACCTATCTTCATTCTGCTCTCGCTGAATTTGTTCTAGTAGATGACTTTTTCACTGTTCGCCCTGGTTCCTCTAACACACGCACGCACGCATGCGCACACACACACAAACAAACAAACAGCAGGAGTGAGCCTTGTTTATCTGGGCAGTGCCCCAGCTGGCATGGAATTTCATCGTGTTGTACTATCATTTTTGTTTCCGATTTAAACCAATGCAGAATGTAATATGGAAAGAGAGGCAAAGACTTATATGGAAACTGAGGTAAGTAAATTGGAAATGCATGGCATATTACAGAACTCTGATGTGAATACAGAACCTTGATGTGGGGAATAGCTGGTATACCAGCTCAAGTTTTATGAGAAGGTGATAGGGAACTGGAAGTGCCTTTGAGCACATTGTTTAATCCAAGTTCTGGGTTAGTCCCAAGGAGATGAAAAAGGGGAAAATAGTTCCACTGAGGATGCTCCAAGACTGATGTAACAAATTACAGACTGATCAGCATATCAGGAGTCATAGTGAAAGTACTGCAAAAGTTGGGCAAGAGCAAATACACTTTCTCATCAAAAATGTAGTTGATGTTTGCTGTTGGAAGTTTTTCCACTTAGTTATACTATAAATTAAAGGAGGCAAGCTAGTCCCAATCAGTGCCGGTCCCCAAGCCTGGATAAATGCGAGGGTTGATGTCAGGAAGGGCATCTGGTCGTAAAACTTCATTGCCAGCTCTAGCTATGATCAAATGAGTCAAAAAGAAAGTGATACAAGAGCTAGGGCATACCCCTTAGGCAATGCGTAGATACACTGCCTAAGGGGTATCTCATCAAGGGCAGATGCGGTTAAAGAAGCAAGCCAAGCAGGTGGAGAGAATGTTGTGAATGGGAACATTGAATGTTGGAAGCATGACTGGATGGAGAGGAGAGGTGGAAGACATGATGAGGAAGAGGAAGTTGGACATTTTATGTGTGCAGGAAGCAAGATGAAAAAGATGAAGGAACTGGGAGATGGGTATCAATTGTTCTACTCTGTAGTGAATAAAGAGGGAAGAAATAGTGTCATAATTGTGGTGTGTTGCAGAATGAAGGGCAAAGTACTTGAAGTGAGTAGGAGGAACAACAGGATCATACGAATGAAACTGGGTCTTGGAGAAGAGCAAGTGGTCATTTTATGTGTATACATCCTGCAAGTTGGCTATACAGGAGAGGAGAAAGATGAGTTCTGGAACGTGCTAGATGAAGAAATGAGGGAACTGGAAGAAAACAAGATCATGATTGTCGGAGGAGTCTTGATTGAACACATAGGAAGACAGAATAGGGATTGTGAAAGGGTGCATGGCGGCCATAGAGTAGGAATGATGAACCAGGAAGGAGAAGGATTGTGAACTTTGTAGTAGCGTTTGATCTGGCAATTGTGAACTCATTTTTCTGCAAGAGGAAAAGACATTTGATAGTATTTAGAAGTGGTAGCAACAGTTCACAGATTGACTACATTTTAACTAGAAGAAACATCTTAAGGAAGTGACAAATTGTAAGGTAATACCAACAGATCAAGTGGTGCAGCAACACTGGATGCTGTGTGCAGACTTTAAGGTTGAAGATAAGAACCTTTGGAAGCCATGGGATGAAGACAATTAAGTGGTTTCGCTTAAAAGAAGAGAGTTTGAGGAACCATTTTAGAGAGAGGATATTAGAGAAGATTTCACATGGTCTAGAAAGTACAAGATTGGTGGAGACATAATTCAAAAGCAATTCTGAGCTTTGCAATCAAGGTGCTTGGTGAAATATCTGGAAAGATTAGAGAGCAGAAGGAGGAGTTGGTGGTGGAATAATAATGTACAAGAAGGCAGTGATGGTTAAGAGGAAGGCAAAGCAGAAGTGGGACAAGTGAAGGGTGGAAGAGGACAGAGAGGAGTATAGAGAGAGAATGATCAATTGGAAACAAAGGAAGGACAGAGGAAGATTTATCGATTGGCAAAATGTAGAAATAAGGCATCAAAGGACATCGTACATGTAAGGCAGATCAAAGAATCTGGAGGAAGGGTATTAAGGAGGGGATGTGGATATAAGAAACAGATGGAGGATATACTTCGGGGAAGAGGGAATCGACCTGTTGTGGGACCTGCTAATAAAAGTTTGTCAACAGGAAAATATAAACGAGGAATGGAGGGAAAGTACTCTTGTCCCCATCTACAAGAGTAAAGGGGATGCACAAGACTGTAAGAATTACAGAGGAATAAAGTTGATGTCCCACACAGAAAATCCTTGAGAGGGTTCTTGATGGAAGACCGAGGAAGGAGGTGGAGATTGCAAAGGAGCAATTTGGCTTCATGCCTGGTCGATCGACTATAGCTGCTATCTTTGGGTTACGACAGATGATGGAAAAGTTTCGAGAGAAGCAACGGGAGATACATCTGGTATTTATTGATCTTGAGTAAGCTTATGATAGAGTGCCAAGGCAAGAATTCTGTGTGTAGGTGTCTGAGGGAGAAGAAGGTACCGGAGAAATATGTTAGGCTGGTGCAGGAGATGTACAGAAATGTGAGGACAAGAGTTCGAAGCTGTCTGGGAGAGACAGAAAGTTTTCCAGTGATGGTTGGCTTGCATCAAGGGTCAACATTAAGTCCATTCCTGTTTAATATTGTGATGATGGTGGTGACAGAGGCGGTGGGAGTAGGCATGATTTGGACTATGTTGTATGCAGATGACATCGTACTGTATGCAGAACCAAGAGAAGAAGTGGCAGCTAAACTGGAAAGTTGGAGGAAAGTACTGGAAGAGAGGGTATGAGACTGAGTAGAAGTAAGACAGAGTATATGTGTTGTAAAGTGGATGGCAGCCAGGAGACAGATCTGGAGCTGGAAGAAAATGTCATCAGGAAGGTCAGTGACTTTAGATACTTAGGTTCAACAATGAAAGAGGATGGTGAGGCTGAGAAGGAAGTGGGATGCAGGGTACAAGCAGGATGCAGGAACTGGAGAGAGAGAGAGATGGCTGGAGTACTATGCGATAAGAGGGTACCAATCAATCTAAAAGGCAAAATCTACAGGACAGTAGTGAGACCAGCTATAACATATGCTATGGAAACTGTGGCCCTGAGGAAAAATAACATCAGCAGGATGGAGGTAGTGGAGATGAGAATGCTTAGGTGGATGTGCGGTGTGACCAGAAAGGTTTGTCTGAGAAATTACTATGTAAGGGGAACGGTGAAATTTACTTACTTAGGTTGCAAAGATACAGGAGGAAAGGTTGGGTAGGTTTGTTTATGTGATGAGAAGGGAAGATGAATATGTGGGAAGAAAGGTCATGCAGATTGATGTGCAGGGGAGGAGCAAGCGCAAGCAGCCAAAGAAGAGATGGAGGGAGCTGGTCGAGGAGGACTTGAGGATGAAGAACTTGGATGTGGTTACAGCCCAAAACAGGAGGATGTGGAGGAGACTAACCAGAAAGAGCAACCCTACTTAAGTGGGACAAGCTGCACAAGAAGAAGTAGTATATTATAAATTAAAGATACCAAGAAATTATATCCTTGGTTTAATCCTTTATTCAAGTGTAAGCAAACAAAGTTTGTGCCTGAAATATAATCAGCACCATCGAAATTGGTATGGGTAGTGACCCTTAGTACAATCGAAACCGGTATGGATAGTGACCCTTCCCATAATGCATAACATTATACCTACCCATAAGGTTATGTGCTTTGCATTATGGGATAGTAAGGGAAGTGATGTGAAGCCATTAGCTTCTATGTACGAGTTGTCCCCGTCCTTATTATATTTCAGGTGCAAACTTTACTTACATTTGGATAAAGGATTAAACTAAGTATATAATTTCTTGGTATCTTTCATTTATAGTATAACCAACTGGTAAAGCTTCCAAAAACTATCTCTAATCCAGAGTATTTTAATAATAAGGTTTGACACCTTTTGGCTACTCATATGAAAATATGACTTTCAAAATTTATATACAGTCATCCCTTAACTTGCGCCTGTTCAAAGATATGTCCATGATCCCATAAGGGGATAAATAACATTTTCGGCTATACTTTCAAACAAGACACAAGCGAGAGTAAAGTAAAAAGGTTTCTATTTAGCAACAATGCATCATGCGCAGCGCATTCAGCAGCAACCTACCTTGGCAGTCGGCACGTGGCTTCAACAGTTCCTTTGTTGATTTTGTGTTTGAGAAATAGGTTATTTGTGTATTTATTGTTAAATATTTCACGATATTTTGTGCAACATGGCCCCTTACACGCCCATTCAAAAAACCTTGTGAAGAATCACAGAAAAAGAGGCGAGCAGTTGATCTTGAAATGAAGTTGCAAGTTCAACGATAGTGACTAAGTAATGATAAGGTCCTGTCGGTGATTGGAAAAGCTACTTGCATCATGCATAGAGGACCTGAACCTAAAGCACATACCTCTTAGCACTATGACCATAACCACTAAGGCACTAAGTCTCTTCAACATTTTGAAGGAGAAAGCTGGATCCGATTACGACTACGAATTCAATGCTTCTTCTGGTTGGTTCACGAGATTCAAGCAGTGTTTTGCGATGCATAATGTGAAAACGTATGGTGAATCTGCAAGTTCCGATGAGAAGGCTGCCAAGGAGTTTGTGGAGAAATTGGATAAATTATTATGGAGGAAAATTATTTGCCACAGCAAATATTTAATATGGATGAGATCTCTTTGTTTCGGAAAAAAATGCCCGAGTGGACAATTGTCCACAAAAAGCTAAAATCTATGCCTGGTTTCAAAGCTCTTAAAGACCGTGTTATGATTTTGTTAGGAGGTAACGTGGTTGGATGTAAACTGGAACCATTTGTTGTGTGGCACAGTGAGAATCCACGAGCCATCAAAAACATTAGGAAGCATACTCTTCCAGTTCATTATTGGAGCAATAAGAAGTCATGGATGACTCAAAAATGTTTGCGGATGCCTTAATCAATTGTTATCGAGTGAAATGGAAAGCTATTGTGTGAAAGAAAAGGTAGATTTAAAATTTTATTAATTCTAGATAATGCTCCAGGTCATCCATCTTATATCGGTAATCTTCATCAAGTTCAAGATTAGAGAGTTCTTGCGGTTTTTAAGACTTATTATTGATGGAGCCCTTTTCACGAGCCATTTCTGCTACTGAAAGAAACGACCAGACTCTCATGCAATTCTGGAAAGCATTCTATATTTATCATTCTATTAAAAATATTGCTGTGACTTGGGATGAAATGACCTCTCAATGTATGAGTGGCATATGGAAAAAGACATTCAAAAGGTTTGCACGATTTTGGAAGTTTTGAAAAAAATGAAGACCTTTGTAAATTAAGTGAAGAAATAGTGGGCCTAGCAAACAATCTGAATCTCACTGTGAATGATGATGACATAGTTCAACTCATAGAAAGTGCCCCTGGAGGGTTGACCAATAAAGAATTGGTCAAACTGGAAGAACGAGAAAAGGAAGAGGAAAAAGAGAAACAAGAAGAGGTAGTTAAAAATTTCACAGTGAAGGGTCGTGCAGAAATGTTCTCTGCAGTTAGCAATGTTCTCAGAATGGCTGAAGATATGGACCCCAATGTTGAACGATACTTATTAGTAGAAAAGTATATGATGCATTTGCCTTCTATAAACAAATTTATGATGAAAAGAAGAAGAGGAATAAGCATAGCACATTGGATATTTTCCTCAAAAAACAAAGGCTACACCAAAAGAGCCGCAGCCTGGTCCTTCACATAGGGAAGATAATTAAGATGTGATTGTGGAGGACGATTTGCTGATTATTCTCCTGTTTTATAATGGCAGTAATGCGCAGCATAGTTTTATAATAAGGTTTAAAAATTAAAATGAGAGTATATTTATTACTGTTATTTAGTCCCTAACCCCTATAACTCTGTTGATTGAATGTATCGACTTGCATCTGAACTGACTTACGTCCTACTGGATGGAACGGAACCCCGACGTAAGTCGAGGGATGACTGTACTGAAATATATACTGAAATTTATACACTGAAAAATAATACTGAAGTAGCTAATACTGAATACTGAAAATAATACTGAAATTTTTTCAAGCTACTTAAAGCCTCCAATAAAAAAAATGCCAGTGTCACACCACTAATAACTTTTCTTACTTAGGATACTTCTCTCCCCCCACACACACACCATGCACAACCTTTGCTGATTCCTGTCATGCAGGTAATTTCCTATTATACAGCTAATCTCCTATGCAATTCACCAATCTGTTATTTAACACTATCCTTTCTGTTTTATCATTATTAGTAGTAGTATTCAGGCTGTCATGGAGTCAAAAACTCATCTTGGGAGATCCTTTCTAGGAAACACAAAGTCTATCATACCACTCCTTGAACTCATTGACCGTTCTCGCTCTCACCACTCTATCAGCAATTCATTCCATGGTTCAACCACACTCCATGCAAAGAAAACACTCCTCACACTCTTCCTCACATCTTCCTTTTGTAACTTCCAGGGATGGTCCCTCGTCATCACTCCTTCCTGCTGTTCTACCAAGCGAACAAACTCTCCAATGTCAACCCTGTAACCACCTCTTATATACTGACTTTTTATGTGGGCAGTCTATCAAGAACATTCTCATGATGGTAAGCAGTACCACTTTCACGCCAGATCAAGTGTCATCTACAATTGGAGCATTTTAGCAGTCTACTTATTATTACAACAGGGTGACAAGGGAGATATACGTATGCAACAGCATATGTATATCTCCCTTGTCACCCTGTTGTAATATGTATATCTGTTGTAATATGTATATGTTGCATATGTATATCTCCCTTGTCATGCAACAGCATATGTATATCTCCCTTGTCACCCTGTTGTAATAATAAGTAGACTGCTAAAATGCTCCAATTGTAGACGACACTTGATCTGGCATGAAAGTGGTTATGGTTATGAAAGCTGTTGCATGACAAGGGAGATATACATATGCTGTTGCATACGTATATCTCCCTTGTCACCCTGTTGTAATAATACAGCACCACGGAGTAATCAATCTGTTAAAATTAGACTGCTTTAAAGTAGACTGCTAAAATTGGAGCATTTTAGCAGTCTACTTATTATTAAAGTAGACTGCTAAAATGCTCCAATTGTAGATGACACTTGATCTGGTGTGAAAGTGGTACTGCTTACCATCATGAGAATGTTCTTGAAAGGAATAGATACGATGATCCTGGGGTCATGGTGTGGGGAGGCATTATGCTTAATGGATGCACCAAGCTAAAATGCTGGAAAAAGGGACTATGATTGGTGAAGAATGTGGCAACGAAGTTCTTCAGCACATGATTTGTGAACGATCTGGCAACAAAGTTCTTCAATGTCATGATTGATTACTCCGTGGTGTTGTAGACAAAGAATTCATTTTTATCGATGGCAGTGCCACCCACCCTATAAAACAGGTTTGGGATGCAAGAGGGAGACATATTGCTGCTTAAAATTCCTCTCCAGAAAGCAAACAAGGTTAACAAGCAAACTGGTCTCCTCCTCCTCCTTGCTCTGAAGGAGGAGGAGGAGACCAGTTTACCTCAGCAACTCCTGAATCATTTTCTTTCCTTCATGTTTACACAGTGATCAGAATTCATAAAAATTATGGAAACAACTACCTGTTAGAGTAAAACTTCAGTAAAACTTTGGTTTATATTAAACTGAAGTTTTACTGTAACATGGTAGTTGTTTCAATAATTTTTGTGATGAACTCTGAATCACTTGGTGCTTAGCATGGTATGATGTGAGAACTGCATCGCAATTTGGAGTGAATATATTTCATACTGAAATGTCTCTCCACATGGTTTTCTCTAAGCACTGTACATTAATTCCTTAACCGTGTCCTTAGGGATTTTGTAACTTTTGCCAAAAACATATTACAATTTAATTTGTGCAAAATTAATAACACATTTTTTGTGTAATATAATTTATTTGTATGCTGGCAATAAATTTATGTTCACATTTGGCTGTACTCAAGAAAATTTTTTCATATACAGGTAAAAATGTATTTCACAGCAATTTATGCTGTGAATAATAATAAGTAGACTGCTAAAATGCTCCAATTGTAGATGACACTTGATCTGGTGTGAAAGTGGTACTGCTTACCATCATGAGAATGTTCTTGAAAGGAATAGATACGATGATCCTGGGGTCATGGTGTGGGGAGGCATTATCCTTAATGGATGCACCAAGCTACAAGTGCTGTAAAATGTCATATAGACATCTATTTATATGTTCACTGGGCATCAACAGATGCCATATGGTCACTGATTCTCGGTGCTCTGCCACACCAGTCCTTGCCATGTAGTCTTGTTGTTTGCTTTTCTGGAGGCCTCAACTCTCTGAAGATCAGTCACACACACCATCCATCCATCTCATTGATGGTCTACCCCTTCCTCTTTTTCCAGGAACTTTACCTTCTATTACTGTTCTGAGAAGACCCCTTCCATCCTTTCAATCTGTCCAAAATATACTGCTCAAAACAAATAGGGGATATTTTGATTTTCTTGTAAATTATAAAGTTATAAAAATAATTTACAAATGTAACACATTTATTTAAAAATATTCTTAATATACAACAGTGAAGAACATGTAACTGTGTACAAAATCATGTTGAGACTTGTCGAAATGTGTCTTAGCCGTATTAGCATGTGAGAGGTATAAAAGCGTGGCTTGTTGTGCTCACTTCCACAGTGAATAATTATCACTCCAATTGTATACATGTGTCATCTACCACCCATTATTTTGTTAAAAATGTCAGAGCCACATGATATCCTGGATTCCATGGCTTGGAGAGCCATTAGTCGATTAGAAGCTGGACAAATGCAGCAAGTTGTCGCTCAAGCGTGTCGTGTATCTCAAAGCGTAATTTCATGACTTTGAAATCGCTTTCTGGAGATGGGAAATGTTTGCCAAAGACAAGCTCAAGGTCTCCCATTCTCAACAACTCCAACAGACGATCAGTATTTGTCATTACTTGCCAGAAGAAATCGAACATTTAACGCAACACAACTTCGAAGCGAACTTGCTGCAGCAACATGGAGGCTGGTATCGACACAAACAGTATCAAATTGTCTTCATGCCATAGATTTATATGCTTGAAGACCAATGGTTTGCATTCCACTTATTGCAAATCACAAAAGAGCCAGAAGAATTTGGGCACAGGAACACCACAATTGGACAAATGAGGATTGGACTTGTGTACTTTTTATGGATGAGTCCAGGTACAGTCTGCAACCAGATAACCAATGTATCTTGATATGGAGTGAAAGTTGAACAAGAAATAATCCACAGTTTGTTCATGAAAGACCCCAACATCAAGGTGGGAGTTTGATTGTATGAGCTGGAATAAGTATAGGTGGCCATACTGATCTCTATTTTATCAGAAATGGTTCCTTAACAGCCCAAAGGTATCGCGACGAGATTTTTGAATCTATAGTTTGTCCATATGTTGCTGCAATTGGCCAAGAATTCATTTTTATGGATGACAATGCTCGTCCACACCGTGCAAATTTGGTACAAGAGTGGTTTGAGGAAGAAGGCATTGAACAAATGGACTGACCTGCCTTTCACCAGTTTGTAATCCAATCGAACATGCCCGGGATACTTTAGGTAGGCTCATTTCTGTTCGATTGGTGCCACCAAGATCGCTTCAAGAATCTTGGTGGCACCAGTCATCTTATCCATTCCATGCAATCAAGATGTATACTACTGTTTTGGCTGTTAAAGGAGACCATACACTCTGTTAAAAATTAACAAAAGTGTTTTTGGCTATTCTTGTTGTTGTTCTTGTTAAAATTATTTCATGCTAAAATGTATAATTTGTTAAATTTGTAATAAAAATCGATTATTTAAACAATATCTCATCAATTATATCCTATCTATCCATAAGTAAGAAATATTTATTATTAATGTAAAGTACCCAATACTTATAATTATTTGCAGAAATTTATAATTATTCGACAAAAACTAAATTAACCACTAATTGTTTTGAACAGCGTATTTTAAAGTTCTTCTGTCAATATCATTAAGGAGCCTTAAAGTTCTACTGATCTTTTCTAATACCCATTCATTTGTATGCCTTTCAATATACGATATCCTCAACAGCCTTCTATAACACCACATCTTAAAAGTAGATATCCGTTTCTTATCTGACTTCTTTAAGTTCCAAGTCTCACATCCATAAGTCACTGTTGGAAAAAACAACTGCATCCAAAATCCTCAACTTTATTCCCATGGAGATAGATCCATCCTTCCAGATTTTAGACAGGTCTCTGACTGTTGTTTTAGCCATTGCTAACCTTCTCCTGACATCTTCTGAACAGCAATTCTTCACAATAATAATGGATCCCAGGTATTCAAATGGGGTGCTTAAGGGTCAAAGCTGTATAACTGAGAGGAGACCTCCACATAGCCTTTAAAGGAATGTGGAGAACCAACCAGGGCTTTTGACCTAATATCCAATCCTCACCTTCTCGTGGTGTACCCTGTTGGGTATCTACCTGGATACTGAATGAACGAGGATGGGCTGGCAATTTGGGATTTAGCCAAACAAATTATATTCTTATTGGCTTTAACCAATATAGAAAATGATGGTACAACATGACAAAATTTCATGCCGGCTGGGGTGTTGCCCGGTTAAACAAGGCCCCCCGTTGTTTTCGCCAGGGAACCAAAGCGAACAGCAAAAAGTCAGCTACTGGAACAAATATGAAAGCACACCCCAACTAAACATCACCAGAGTTAAAGATCAGTACTGTCAACTTAAGAAGCCTGAATGGCAAAGAAATGGAGCTAGCTGAGGAATTAGATAAGTACCAGATCGACATAATAGGGGTGACTGAAACAAAAAAGACAAAAACTGGTGAGATCTTTCTGAGCAATAAATACAAAATGTTATATTTAGGAAATGACAATCAAGGAAAAGAAGGAGTAGCCATAGTATTTAACACAAAATATGAGGCTAATCTTCTTGAATGGCACACAGTCTCAAGTAGAGTGATGTGGGCAAATATCACAATGGGGGAATTGGACAATGAGACTTATTTGTGCCTATGGTCCCACAGAAGGTTCTACTAAGGTAGAAGTGGAGGAATTTTTTGACGCTTTAGAAAAAGCAACTGACACAATGAAAAAGGAAAACTTGGTCCTTGTCGGGGATCTAAATAGCAGAGTAGGAAATGATTGTCAGACATACAAAAATGTTTTGGGAAAATTTGGAGAAAAGAGCAAAGCTAATAAGAATGGCAAATACCTATTGGATTTCTGCTCAGGACATGGACTGGTTATTATAACACCATGTTCCAACATAAAAATGTGCACATATTCACATGGAGAGAAGAGGCAAGGAATAAGAAAAGCCTCATTGACTATGTTATTGTTGATAGTGATGTTTTCTCCCTGGTGCAGGACACCAGAGTGTACAGAGAATTTGAAATTGGAAGCGATCACGATTTAGTCTTCAATGAAATTCAATTTCATATTGAAAAGAATAACATGTAAGAAAGTTTAAAAGCGAATAAAAGTTGAGCAGCTCTCAGATATGAACTGTCGACTAAAAAAATTGCAGAGTCTGGTGGACAGGAGGAAGAGAGGAGATATGATAGAGACCCACAAGTTGGTAAGGGGTTGTTATAGGATCAATGGTGGAGAAGTTCTACAGAGAATAGTGGGAGATGAGGGTAGAACCAGAGGTCATCCCTGGAAACTGTATAAAGAGGGTATGAGTAGATGAGTGAGAGGCAGGTTTTTTTCATGCAGAGTTGTGAATGATTGGAATGCCTTGCCTGAGAGTGTGGTGTCTGCAAGGAGTTTGAGTGTGTTTAAGACATGGTATGATGAGATGTGTGTGTGATAAAAGGACATCCCAGATGAGTCTTTGACTACATGAGGTCTTGGGGTAATAATAATAATTATAATAAATACACAAAGATTATTGAAGAAAAAATGAAAGAGTTTGAGAATAGGATCCAAACCTTGGAGATTCAGTGGCAAGCCTTGAAGAAAACCCTGATTGATTCAGCCAGAGAGGCATGTGGTGAGGTTGTCTGCAAGGATAGAAAAATCAGAACTCCATGTTGGACACAAGAAGTTAAAGAGGCAGTGAAGGAAAAGAAGAAAGCATATCAAAAGTTCCAGTCAAATAAGTCAGCTTTTGCTCTTAGAGAATACAGAGACAAGTGTAAGAAAGTGAAACACTGTGTAAAACTAGCTAAACAAAAGTCATGGGAGGACTTTGGCAAGAACATAGAAAATAAATATCAAGAAGGTAGTAAGATATTCTAGAGGTTATTGAAGAAGCTTAGAAATGGAGGAAAGAGTGCTGTAAAGTAGTTAGAGATGATGAAGGTGACATGAAAACAGGAGAAAAAGATATCCTTGAAGTATGGAGTAATTACTTCATACTATATCTATTACAACAGTTAACCAATTTAGTCAGGGAATCTTGCAGACTTGTAGTGGATTTATTTATTATTATTATTATTATTATTATTTTTACCACCCCAAGACCTCATGGAGTCAAAGACTCATCTGGGAGGTCCTTTTATCACACACACAGCTCATCATACCGTGTTTTAAACACATTCAACTCTTTGCAGACACCACACCACATTCTCAGGCAAGGCATTCCAATCATTCACAACTCTGCACGAACAAAACCTGCCTCTCACTCCCCTACTTACACCCTCTTTATACAGCTTGCAAGGATGACCCCTGGTTCTCCCCTGATCTCCCACTATTCTCTGTAAAACTTCTCCAGCATTGATCTTAGAACAACCCCTTACTAACTTTTAGGTCTCTCTCATATCTCCCGTCTTCCTCCTGTACGCCAGACTGTGCAAGTTACATTTTCTCAATCTTTTCTCATACTCGACGTTCCAGAGGTCAGAAACTACCTTAGTCAGTCTCCTTTGGATCCTTTCCAACATCTCTTCATCCTTCTGAAAACCCAGTGACCAAATCTGGGCACAGTAGTCCATGTGTGGCCTAATCAAAGTCTTATACAACGGAACAAGAATCTCCCTACTTCTACACGTCAGTGTCCTCCACATCATTCCCAGAAGCCTTTGTGTTGTCTTCACAGTTTTGGCGATGTTTCCCCTAAATTTTAGATCCTTATCCACTATCACCCCCAGATCTCTTATTTCCTCTATCTCCAATAATATATTCTCACCAAGCATAAATTCTGCATCCCATCTTTGTTTTCCAAATTTTAAAACCTTACATTTTGCAACATTGAACTCACATCCCCAATCACTCAATCTATTCATATCTTCCAGTAAGGTCACAACATCTTCACTACACTTCATGGTTGGTCCCAACTTAGCATGATCTGCAAACAACTGAATATCTCCATCCAAATCTTCACCTATATCATTAATATACAAGTTAAACAGTAATGGACCTAAAACTGACCCCTGAGGAACTCTACTAGTGACTTTACTTTTCCTGGATATCGCTTCCCCATTCACAACTTGTTGATACCTATCAGATAGCCAGTCTCCAATGCACCAATCTAATATCTAACCCCATCCGCTCTAGTTTGACTTTCAACCTATCATGAGGTACTCTATCAAAAGCCTTTGCGAAATCCAAGTATATTACTGTGTATCCTTTTCTTCTGTCCAAGGAAGCAGTCACTTTATTGTAATAAGTAAGTAGATTACTGAAACATGACCTCCCTTTAGCAAATCCATGCTGTCCATCAAAGATAATACCATTGTTGTCAACCCAACTCTGGATCCTAGTTCTCACAAGCTTTATTTATTTATTATTATTATTATTTATAAGTAGAACATCGTCCACATAAAGCAAAGAGTTTACCTTAACATCTCCAATTTTGATATCATGTTTAATATCACTTTCCTTCATAATGTGATCCATATAGATAATGTACATCCTTGCCTCATACCAGATTTAACATTAAACCATCTTCCTGTACTTCAATTCTAACTGCTGACTTATAACTCAAATAAAGAGTCTGAATTCTTTATTATTATTATTATTACATAACACCACCTCCAGGGAGTCCAAAGACTCATCGAGGCAGGGCACCTACTCTACAACTCTCTGTCTCCACCACTCAACTAGCTCCAACTACCTTCATCATCTTCATCAATGCCATCCATCACCACTATTTTCACACACAATCTCAAAAATCATGCTCATAGCAGGATTTGAATCCGCAGCCTTTTGGGTGGAAAGTGGATACGCTATGCACTCGACCAACCAGTCTGGCATTATATTTTTCTATGATCTGTCTAAGGCATCTGTCTAAAGGATCTGATCTTGCTCTTACTTTTCCTAAAACCTGCTTATTCCCCAGGCATCTCTGCCTCAACTTTAGGCTCAGTCCTATTTAGCATGATCTTCAATAAAGTTTTGCTTGCATGAGATATTTTAACTAATAGTTCTATAGTTCTTGCATGCCTTCATATCACCTTTCTTAGGTACGAAAACCGACTTCTTCAAGTCTCTAGGCCAAGATCCTGCCTCCCATATCCTTGTAATCAATCTATGAAACACTCTTATCCCTCCATCCTCTGTGGGCTTAATTAATTCTGCTGGGATTTCATCTGCACCTGGGGGTCTTATTGCTGTTAAGCTGCTTAACTGCTCTTTCGACTTCATGCATAAGTGGAGGAGGTTCCAAATCAAAATTTTCCTGCTGAGAGAGTTCTACATTTTCTTTATACACTCTGCTGTACAGTTCTCACAATATTCTTTCATTCTGTTTTTGATTTCTAATTCTTCTCTTACTAATGCTCCATTCCTGTCTTTGTTGACATTCAATTTGGGCTTAAACGTGTGCTTTAATTCACGAACTAAATAAAGAAAGACATCTTTCACTGCAGAAGTTTAACAGTGAGCACAAACAAGTGGTTATAATAATTCATTTATCTATTTGGGAATTCTGCTTGGGAGGAGGATTAATTTGACACTTTTATAGTAGTTTGAGTATGTATGTTTTCTTTACACTCATTGATACCTTACTTTACTTTATCAGGATGTGATTAGGTGTTTCTCCAAATTTTTATGCACTGCAGATAATGATTATTATTATTGATTTATTTTTGTCTTTTTGGATGCATTATATGATTGTGTATACATCCTGTTAAGTTTTCTAAACAATTATAATTTTTGAATGACTATAATAGGTATCATAATGGAAAGCCAGTTAAAGATGGTGGAAGGTTTAAATATGGTCTTAAAGCAGATAAAGGAAACTATTTGGCCTCCTTAGAAATTCTACAGGTAGCCTCTGAAGATGGCGGTGAATATAAAGTTGTAGCTAAAAATAAAGTTGGTGATAGCTTTGCTACTATTAATCTTAACTTTGAAGGTAAATGTTTATTTATATTATAATTTATTTATTTGCATTTATCATTATTAATTATTATAACAGCATCTTCCTGGACCTGTAAGACTTATTACAGAAGGCCCACATTAACCATTACTCACACAAAACTTATCATACCTCTTGTTCATTTCATTTGCTAATGCTGCACTTACTTGTTTTCTGGAAACCTCCAAGAGTTATGTAGCCTCCCATCAATATATCCCAAACTTCAAGACTTTACATTTTGCTGCATTAAACTGATATCCTCATGCATTTACCCATCTGTCCATCTAGTTTATTCAAATCCTCTTGAAGGGCTGCCACATCTGCACTATTACTAATAACCCTTCTCAGCTTCACATCATCTGTAAACAACTGAATATCCCCCTGCAATCTACTGACAATGTCATTTATATAAAGGTTAAACAATACAGGTCCCAGTACTGAGCCCTCCAAGACTCCACTTGTAACTTTCTGT
This sequence comes from Typopeltis vanoorti, assembly GCF_054136105.1. NCBI lineage: Eukaryota > Metazoa > Arthropoda > Arachnida > Uropygi > Thelyphonidae > Typopeltis > Typopeltis vanoorti. Next base: position 55,245,289 of record NC_143566.1, on the reverse strand, counting down.
CTCCTTGATATTGCCCCACCATACACAGCTCTCTGATATCTTTGAGACAGCCAATCCTCAATCCAGTTGACTAACCCAACATCTAAACCCATGTGCCACAATTTAAATGTCAGCTTATCATGTGGCACCCTGTCAAATGCCTTTTCAAAATCTAAAAAAAATAGCAGAATATGCCTTTCCCCCCATGAACTGCTCTTGTCACATTATTATAAAAGGCAATCATATTACTAAAGCAAGAGCGGCCCTTAACAAATCCATGTTTGACTCTCACAGATAACATTACCCCCATCTGCCGAACTCTGTATATGGTCCCTCACTAATTTCTCCAAGATCTTTGAAACTGCTGATGAAACACAAACTGGTCTATAATTTGACACTTCCAGTCTGCTACTGCCCTTATGCAATGACACTATCTAATCTTCCTTCCATTCCTTGAGTACCTATCCCATAGCAAGACTTTCATTGAAAAGCCAGGTCAACGGAGCTGTCAGTTCTTTAGCACATTCTCTCAAAACCCGTGGCGAAATTCCATCCAGTCCCACAGCTTTACTGACATCCAGAGTCCTCAGTATTTGGAACACACTCTCCTCTTGCACTTCTTTTATTTATGACGTTTAAATGAAAGTCATAAATAAAAAATCACTTATTTCTGTTCTCTTGTTCTCAACAACTTCAGATAAGAAAATATAGTATGTTCTCATATTGTTAAAACAATCTCAGACTTTACTTCGAAGATTCCACAAATGTTGCTTTGCTCAGCCCTAGTACTGGTGTACCATTCCACTCGTTTCTGCCCTTGATATTGTCATTGTAAATTACCTTTGCTTATTGTTTATATATCTTAAAATCTGCATAAATATAAAAATTGGTAAGGAAACGACAAAACACAGTTTATAATATAAAAAAATTAAAAACAGATTGGTATCTTAATCAGGATATTTGCAATGATTGTACATTTTGACATTTGTAATTTTTTAAAAATTTTTATTTTAGAAAGATATTTTAATAAATATTCTTCATTTATTGCATGAATCGATTTAAATATACAAATAAATATGTAAAATCAATTAAGAAAATATTGTAACCATAACTATTAATAATATCAATTTAACATTGTAACTTATCTTTCTATAGTATGTAGCATTTACAAGTGATTCATTTTAAATTTAATAACTCTTATTGTCATTTTCCATTTCATGATGTACGTGAAATTTATCTTAATCATTGCTAATAGGAATAATAACACTTCATATTTTTTAGATGTGTAAATTACTGTTTGTTAATTTTTTCTCAATACTATTATTTATTTTTCTCTTTTAGCTGATGCAGCAAAAAAGTAAGTCATACTCTTTAAACTATTTTTATTTATTTTGCCATTTTGCATGAATTGAGAGGCTTATATTTCCCCTTGTAGTATCTTTAACTAACAGTATAACCAAGTGGAAAACTACCAAGGATAAAATTGTTTTATTTCATAAAAAATTGCTGGGGGGTGGGATATAACTGAGGCCTTAAATTATAGACAATCTGCATGGGTGCAATGAAGAGAGGACAAGATAGTTCCATTACATAAAGAATGCCCAAGTCAGAAGTAGCAAATTACATACCAATTAGTATCTCAGTAGTGGTGGTTAAGGTATTTGAAAAGTTGAAGGGTAGAATTCAGTAATGGACAGAGAGGATTGAGATACTTTATGGTGGGCAGCATGACTTTGTGAAAGATGTGTCCTGCCTAATAATTTACTCCTGTTAGAGGGATTGCTGAGATAAATTAAGGAAAATGACTATGCAGTGATACTTCTGGACTTTGTAAACATATTTAATAGTGGGATGTATAGAGTGGAGTAGAGTTGATATATCAGTACCTTGATTCAGTGCTCTGTACCAGAGCCACTTTTTTTTTTTTTTTAATTTCTATATATCATTGATATAGAGAATGATTTTACAGTGATGCTTCAGTGTTTTCTGACGATGCAAAGTGAGGGCAATAATTAATTAGGGTGATGTAGAGACCCTGCAGAATGATTTTAAGAAATTTGCAGTGTGGGACAAGGATAATGACTATCAGTTTAATGTGACAAAATATCAAGTTAGGATGAAATGATTATATACTGTGTATTACATTGTTGGTATGGATTGCAAAAACTGATGAGGCTAAGGATTTTGAGAAATCAGCTTAATGCACTATCATCATGAATGTAATGATGGTGGGCAGAAAGTTGAAGTTAAGGAGCATATTGCAAAAGCTAGCAGAATTGTTCAGAAGATTACTTGGATATTGAACAACACAAATATAGATAGGGAGCTATTATTCATCTTTATAAGGGTGTGAACACCTGCATCTTGACACTACTGTGATTTCTTGGAGATAAGATGGTGTTAGTGATTATATAGAGACAAGTGTCAATGATGGTAATTTGTCTTTGGTATGCTCCCTGTAATTATTGATTAAAGGTGTGTAGGTTGAAAAGTTTAGCAGATAGGTGGAAAAGAGGAGGAAATGATGAAAACTTTTAGTTACTAAAGGGATTCTGTAAGATTGATACAAAAGAAAGTTTTCAATACATGATAAGTAGGGAGAGAAGAGATCACTCCTGGATGTTGTATAAGAGCGTGATCAGTAAAGGTGTAAGGACTAGATTTTTTGTTTGGAGAGTGATGAATGACTGCAATGGATTGACAGAGGTAGTTATGAGTATTCTTACAGCAAATGAATTTAAGGTGAGATATGATAGATATTGTGTGAATAATGATTACTGTGGACCTCTTGAAACAATCTTTTGACTCAGTGGAGATGTCAATGATGATGATACTACTAATAATAATATCTTGGGCATGAGTAGTGATGTGGCTTAAAGTGAATCAATTTATGTGGAATCATAATTCCTGATTACAAGAGACTTAGAAATCAGCTTAAGGCACTATCATCATGAATGACTGAATCATGAATTCATCATCAAGTTCATCTGAATTCTCTTTATCATAATTACTGAAAATTATGAGAGCTAAATATACTTCATCTTTCTCACTATCTTCAGTAGTTATGATAAAAAAATTCAGGTGAACTTGATGATTAGGGACATCATAAAGGAATTGTAGGTGAAAAAGTAATTATCAAATTATTAATAAAGGGAGAAAGAAATTGTATGATGAATATAATACTCAAGCTAGACAAGTGACCAATATTTTAAGGAAGGAGAAATTAGAATATGAGAGGAGATTAGTAGTCTAACCAAGGAATATGTTTAAGTGTTTTCATTGTATTTATTTATTTTTTATATTTATCAACCTCATACATGGGAAGCCTCAAGACATATATGTTTTGATGCAGTGCAGTGTGCATGTGGGTGAGAAAAAAAAACGTTATTTGTTAACCTGTTTCTTGAGGTTTGTATTCATTGAAAATATGATATGGGCAAGACTCTTAAGGAGAGAATTTGTTAGCTGCAGACACCAGCAGATAGGAGAGAGGGCTGATATGATAGAGACCTATAATCTCCTGGAAGGATCATTATACAGGATACTCGTAGATGGATCTATGCATCTATGGAAGTTGAGAATTGAATGCATTCAAGAAAGGGGGGGATTAGAACTAGATTTTTCTCTCATAGAGTAGTGTGTGACTGAAATGGATTGACTTTGGAGATTGTGAGTGCAAATATTATTATTATTATTCAGGCCTCCATGGAATTAAAAGACTCATCGTGGGAGGTCATGAATTCAAGATAATGTATGACATGTGGCCTCCTTGATTAGTTCTTTAGCACCCTTGGAGGTCTTATGGGATTAATAATAAGTACAACAAGATAGAACTTTGCTGCCCAGCTGCTACCAGTTTGCTGTCCACCAAGGTAGCAAACTGGTGTATATTTAAACATTTAAATATACACCATAAAACAATTAAAAATTTTTCTCATCTGAAAATGTTAAAGTTTGATAACTTTACTATCTGCTATTATAGCTTTTATTATTTTTTTTATGATTAATTGCATATCTTCACTTTCAAACAAATGTAAGCTATCATAAACTATCATAGCAATTGAAACAGAAGAGAACAAATGGTACATATAGCAATTATAATAATAATAATAATAATAATAATTATTATTATTATTTTAGACCTCCAAGGAGTCAAGGACTCATCGAGGGAGGCTATAAATCACCCAAACCAGCTATCATACCTTCCTTTAAATTCATTCACACTAGATGCACTCACTACCCCTAAGGGCGAATTACTCTACTCACTCACTGCTCTCTGGGAGAAAAACCTAGCTCTTACCCCTTTCTTGACTGCAAATAAATTAAAATTCCATGGATGCCCCCCCTGTGTTCTCTCCCCACCTTCATATAATCTTCATATAATGAAATATAGACTTCATATGGACTTCATGTAATGAAAAGTTATATGATATCATCAGTTGATATCTTATAACACCCATTCAAAAGTTTATAGACCTCTATCATATCAACTCCTCTTTCTCCTGTTAACAAGAGTGTGAAATCCACATACTTGCAATCTGTTTTCATAATCTGAATCCATAATCCAGATATAATAACTCTTGCTTGCACCATTTCCACAGCTTCTTTATCCCCTTGGAACCCAGGAGGCCAAATCTGCGCACAATAATCCAGGTGTGATCTTATCAAAGCCATATAAAGAAGCAAAATGATTTCCTTATCCTTACATGTCAAGGTTCACTTCAACATCACAATTATCCTCCGAGTTGTATTTGCAACTTTTGAACTTCAAATTCCTATCCACCAATACACCAAGATCCCTTGTCTCCTCAGCTTCTTGTAGCATAATCCCGGTAATATAATATGCTGCTGGAACTCGAATTACAAAGTGCATAACTTTGCACTTACTAACATTAAATTGACAGCCATTTTGTTTGCCCAAATTTCCAGTCTATACAAATCATTTTGCCTTTTGGGTTCAGATTATACTTGAAAAACCAATTTTTCTTCCCAGTAATAAAGATATTTAGGAAATAAATTTCCAACTGTTTGAACTATCAACTATTTAAACAAAATATATGTAAATATCTTTTCATCCGAGGCTGTTTTTTTTTCCATATCATAAAAGAGTGGAGAATAAACTTTATATATATATATATATAAAGGTAAATTATTTACATTTACCTTTCTAGAATGCTCATTGTTAGTTGGTGGCCACTTGCTAGTAAATTCTTAAACCATCAGAATGATTATGCTATGGACGAAGCCTTATCCATATCAGTTGATAATATTTCGTTTGTTTCAGTGAGACTTTTCACTGCTTTACACAATGACACATAATGAACATCCATGCAAAATAACTTATTACCAGAGATTGCCACATAATGCTTCTGTGTTTCTCTAATAGTGTTCCCTTTCAGAGATTCATATTAGATATTTTTTATTTTAACTTAACTTCATTCTCATTACTTTTTTTGTTATACTGTGTATATTATACATAAATAATACTTTTTAAAAATAATTTCTTGTATCTTATTATTATTATTCTGTAGAGTTCCTGGGGGCAAAGCACCTAAATTTCCTAAGAAACCTGGGATCAGACAAGAAGAAGATTCTCTTTTTTTGGAAGTTTTGCTTGAAGCTAATCCCTTTCCAAAAATAATTTGGTTCCTTGGCTCAAAAGAAGTAAAAGAAGGACCACGGCATAAAATACGAAAAAAAGATTCAGGAAAAGACACATATCTTTTATCACTAGAAATTGTGGTATGACATTTGTTCCTTGTTATTTTCATCCATTAAAATTCTTCAGTTTATAGAATTGATATTTTACAGTGTAATCTTCATTCATATCACCTGCATAAAGGTAATGAGAACATCAAAAGTTAATGCAAAGATTATGTTATACTTGATGAACAATTTATCTAATTTTTCCATATAATATGAGGAATTCATTTTATTATATGCACACTATAAAGATAATTAGTCGAAATGTAACATCGCTTGCAACAGATCAAAAAACTTTTATTTTTATTATTATTATTATTATTAGCTACTCCAAAGAGTCCTTAGACTCATCGAGGGAAGCCATAAACATCACATCAAGAACCATTCAGCATTTGCACAGTATCTACCATACTTCGCCTTGAACTCATTCACAGTCATGGCACCCACAGCAGACTCTGGAAGCTTATTCCTCTCATTCACCACTCTCCAAGCAAGAAACCCAGTTCCAACACCCCTGCCAAACCACACTCCTGCTCAGTTTTCATGGATGGTCCCTAGTTCTCCCACCACCACACCTGTTCTGAAAAATTTCCTCTGAATCAATCCTGTGAAACTTCCTCAGTAATTCAAATGTCTGAATCATATCACCCCTTTTCTGTCTATCAACCAGTTTCTGTAACCCACAAATCTTCAACCTGTTCTCGTAAGGCTCATTCCATAGACCAGTTACCATCTTGATCATCTACCTATGGATCCTCTCTAACTCCTTCCCATTACCAAGAAACCCTGGTGCCGAGATCTGTGCACAGTGGTCAAGATGGGAATCTTATCAAGGCTCGATGAAGAGGAACAATAACCTGCTTGTCAAAGTATTCTTCAGTAACCAAGTGATCTAATGAGCTGCTTTAGCCAATTTGGCTATGCACCCCCTAAACTTTAACTCCCTTATGTATATAATTTCCATAAAACCTATTGACTCATTGCAGAGATCTAGTCAAACTGTACATAATGAAGTAGAGGAGATGAGAGATCTAGGAGTGATGGTGGACAAGACCTGAAGTTCAGCGGCCACATTGCACAAGTTGTGGAGACATCACATCAGATAATGGTAATGATGCAGAGGACCCTGACATGCAGAAATAGAGAGGTTACGATGCCATTGTATAAGGCCTCATATATACTATTGTGCATAGATTTGGTTGTCAGATTTTCATGGTGATGAGGATATGTTGGAAAGATTCACAAAGGTGGTCAGTGGTCTTTGGAATTTGGAGTATGAGGACAGATTGAGAGAATGTGAGTTGCAAAGCCTTGTGAATAGGAGGAAGAGGAGGGGGGTTATGATTGAGACATATAAACTAGTCAAGGGTTGTTATCAGGTTGACATGGAAGAGATTTTTCATAGAATGGGAGAGAGGGGGGTAGAACAAGAGGCCATCACTAGAAATTGTATAAGGAGGAAGTAAGGAGAAGGTTCTTTGCATGGCGAGTGGTTGGTGAGTGGAAAGCATTGCCCGAGTGTGTTGTGAATATAGACACATTGAATCAGTTTAAAGCAGATTGGATGAGCATTGTGTGCAATAGTGTGTACATCCCCCCCGATGAGTCTCTGACTCCATGGAGGTCAGACTCAGATGTTAATAATAATAATAAATCTCTCAGGATTTATCTAAAAAGAAGTTTCTCCTTCAGATGAACTGTGATATCAAAATCCATCTTTCATTCCTATGGTATTTCATGCATAACTTTCATGGATTACTTTTTATTCTACTATGCTAGTGCAAAATCTATGCAGTGCAAATGATAATCCTTTTTGTCTTAAAAATCCCATTTTTGCTTTTCTCCTTGTGATCCAAACTCTGCAATTGGTGATTATGTGGTATATTTCACATAATCACTACATAATAATTCCAAAGTGCTGATATCATTTTGATAGCTTGCCACTATATGCTTCCTCTCCTCTCTTTTGCACACCCCTCTCTTTTCATGAGATTCCTAATGAAACCTCCCATGACCCCAAAGTTGAATAAAGTAATTCAAATATAGGTAGGCTAATCATTACTTATGTTGTTATTATTATTGTTATTATTATACAAGTGTCTTCATGAAGTTCAGGCTTTCATTATAGATGACCTATCACCTATAAGAGGGGGTGGAAAGAGGGGAAAATAGTTCCACTGCATAAAGGTGGTTCCAAGACTGCTGTTGTAAATTACTGACTGATTAGCATATCAGGAATCATTGTCAAGGTCTTAGATAAATTAGTCAAGAAAAGAATACAGGATTGGATAGATGAAAATGGGATATTGTATGGGGGAACAGCATGGTTTTGTGAAGGGTAGATCATGCCTCAGTAATTTGCTCACGTTTTATAACACAGTGGCGGCTGAACTGGATAGGGGGTAATGGGTTTACAGTGATACTGCTGGACCTTGCCAAGGCCTTTGACAGGATACCACATGGAACCCTAATCAGTAAACTGGAGCAGATGGGGATAGATATAGGGTTGGTGAGATGGATAGGAGGGTGGTTGAAGGAGAGATACCAGAGGGTGGTTTATGCAGGAGTGGAGTCTAAAAGACGGCTAGTGACTAGTGGTGTGCCACAGGGCTCTGTTCTTGGACCACTGCTTTTCAATTTGTTCATCAATGATATAGGAAAGGATTTGAGAGGAAGTGTTCACTTGTTTGCTGATGATGCAAAGTTGGGTAGAGCAATTGTGAGTGCACAGGATGTCAAAATTTTACAGGATGATTTGGATAGTTTGGAGGACTGGGCTAGGAAAAATGGATATCAATTTAATGTGGCAAAGTGTAAGGTTATGCACTTTGTGGTGAAAAGAATAGCAACAGTATATCGCATTGGTGGAACCATACTCCAGGAGATTGATGAGGCCCGGGATTTGAGAGTGTTGGTGGATAGGGAATTGAAGTTTATGGGGCACATTGCAAAAGTGACTAAATCAGCTCATCAAATCACTTGGCTTCTGAAAAATACTTTAACATGTAGGGAACAAACAAGCTGTTGTTCCTCTGTATCGAGCCTTGATAAGACCCCATCTGGACTACTGTGCCCAGTTATGGGCACCAGGGTTTCTTCGTGATGGGGAGGAAGTGGAGAGGATCCAGAGACGAGTGACCAAGATGATAGCAGGTCTGTGGAATGAACCTTATGAGAATAGGTGGAAGATTTGTGGGTTGCAGAGATTGGACGATAGGCGAAGGAGGGGTGATATGATTGAGACATTCAAATTACTGAAGGGTTTCTATAAGATTGATCCAGAAGATATTTTTGACAATATGACTGGTGGTGGGAGGACTAGGGGCCATGCACGGAAGCTGGGCAAGAGCGTGGTTGACAAGGGTGTTAGAGCTAGGTTTTTTACTTTGAGAGTGGTGAATGAGTGGAATAAGCTTCCAGAGTCTGTTGTGAGTGCTACGACCGTGAATGAGTTCAAGGCAAGGTATGATAGATACTGTGTCAATGTCGAATAGTTGTTCTTGACATGATGTTAGGGCCTCCCTCGATGAGTCTGTCGACTCCTTGGAGTTGCCCGGAACAATAATAATAATAATAAGAAGAAGAAGAAGAACTGTCGTTGAACTTGTTTCTGTGACAGTGCATGTGAATGTTGCTGGATGCTCCATTTCCTTCACTTATAACTTGATATGACATTAATTAAGAACTCACACCCAAGTTAATTAGATAACTACTCATCATTCACAGATTACCTGAATGAATAAAATATATATATCAGTGGCATGGCATACCCATTTTGGTTGGGTGTGCTGTCATATTATGCAACCCACACTACATAGTTCATGTTGATTTGACCATATAATTACATTATTATCGATGCATGAAAGTTTTAAATGTGCATAGCACGTGAGCTTTCATAGATGACTTTTTCATCTATTTTGCATGCAGAAAACAGATGAAACTCAGAAAACGAAAACAGCAACTCATGACAAATGACAATGTTCGGCTGGATTGGTTGACACAATAACCAATCACAGCCACTGATTTCTGGGTGCTGTTGTCTCAGCACACACCCTGCCTCGGCTTCTAGATGGTTCAAACCACCAGAACATTAAGAATTTGAATGCTGCACCATCTGTATGTGCATTCAAAACTCAAAAGTGTCCATATTTGCGACTGCACATGTGGTCTATTGAACATGAATGATGTAATGTTTATGCATCGAAAAATGTTCTCTTCATGAAGCATTAGTATATTGTGTTTAATTTTTAGGAATCATGCAAAGCCAGGAAACAATTACACGGAGTCTTTAACAGGAATAATTGCAAAAACATATCAGTGATATATATATATATATATCGCTATTCCGTGATGTGCACCACACACACATGCATTGAAAAATGTCCTCTTCATGAAGCATTAGTATAATTATGTTTAATTTTAGGAATTATGCAAAGCCAGGAAACAATTACAGGGAGTCCTGAACAGGAATAGATGGAAAAACATATAAGTGATATTGCTATTCCGTGGATGTGCACCACACACCTAGCACACCCAGAATATATGCCCCTGATATATATTTGCTTCAACATTTGGTTTGTAGCCCACACAGTCCTTTAGAGTCAATATTCCTTGGCTGTGATATTATACTGTAACACAGGTTGGTAATCATCAGTGGCATTGCATGCCCATTTTGGTTGGGTGTGGTGTTGGGTTGGGTGGCTTATGCAACCTGCACTACAAACATCACGTCAATTTGACCATATGATTGCATTTTTATCGATGTATAAAAATTTTAAGAGTGCATATTGCATCAGCACTCATCTTAATTGGTCCAATGCAATGAATTGTCGGATAACTTGTATGTATGTATGTAAGTAAGTAAGTAAGTAATATATGACAGGTAATTTCAATTTTTCTTTATTTGTCAATGAGAGTGTCAATTCTGTTTCCCAAACAGAATTGACTTAAGATTGAAAAATGACTGAACATGTGATTGGGATTGGGAGCAGTCATATTTTTTCACTGTTGCAACTAAATGATTAAGGTTGGAATATCCATGCTTATTCCAAATGCCTTCTCTTTGGAGAATAATAAACAAGTCTAACAAAATAAGTCTTGACTGTGCTTCACATCCATTTAATCATTCTGCTGTATTGTATTGTGAAATAGAGAAATGTGTCTTGTACTCAGGTTTGTATCTTTGCACTTGCTCAGTAAATTTGGAAGAGTGATGATGACTCCTTTGATTGCAATCATACAATCTGCAAAAGCTCTGGAAGGAAACAGGACATTCAGTAGATCATCAACACTCTTTTACATTTTAAATATTGGTAAAAAGTTATCAATTATTTATAGAAAATGACATATTAAAAACTTGTCTATATCAGTGTCCTAAACACATTAGTTCACACTTCACACATGCAAAACAGATGAAACTCAGAAAACAAAAACAGCAAACTCATGCCAAATGACAATGTTCAATTGGATTGGTTGACACAACAACCAATCACAGCCACTGATTTCTGGGTGCTATTGTCTCAGCGCACACACCGTGCCTCACTTTCTGGATGGTTTAAAACTACTAGAATGATAAAAAATTTGACCCACTGCACCATCTGTATGTCTATTCAAAGGCTCAAAGGTGACCGTATTTGTGACCGCACACCTGGACTACTAACGTGAATATGATGCATTGTTTATGCGTTGAAAAGTGTGCTCTTTATGAAGTACTAGTATATTGTGTTTAATTTTAGGAATCATTTGAAGCCAGGAAACAATTAGGGCAGTCTTTAACATGAATAAATGCAAATTATAATATCAGTGATATTGCTATTCTGTGGGTGTGCACTGTACATATGTAACACACCCTGAATATATGCCTCTGATAATCAGTATTATATCACGTCCCCCAATTTTCATGCTAGTTATATCCCAGACAGCCGAATCTGAGCCAAGTAGTCCAGATGCAGTTGCATCAAAAAAGTATAGAAGTATAAAAGCTTTGAAACTCTTATTCATCGACCAAATTTAAATAAGAATGATTACTTCAAACTTGATTGTTTTGGGGAAGTAGACTTATTAAACACACCTCACTTCTATAGTTACTTATTATTATTATTTTTTGTAACTTTAATGACATGAAAGAATGAGCTCTCCTCATGCATGCATCATTATTGCAACATCCACTTTTCTTTTGAATTGTTATTCTCTCTTTAATTATTTTTTAATTATGTGCCTGTGTGCACGTGTCTTGTTCTTAAGTTTCTTGAAAATGGCAACGTGACGTTGCCGAAATATTGAAGTATATTAAAATTTATTTTAATGTATATCCTAGTGATGTTGTAATTTCCTTAAATTACTTAGTTAAAAATGCATAACCAACGTCTAAGCCTTTCCACGAGAATTCCTTGATTTGTATGTGCATTCCTTATTGAGCAGGTGCATTTTTACAAAGTTTTACATTTATATGAAATATTAGTTTGAGTGTTTTCAATTAAAGTTTAATTTGTAAAATTAATATTGTCATAATGATAATGCATAGTCTGTGGAAGGGAAATGATGTTCATCATCATGCAGAATTGGGTCGTTTTCATTCCAGATGTCTCCAAGTTTCACTGATTGTCACTACATACAGTATGTAGACTTTAATTGAGTTGGAGAAAGTGACCATGTGGTTTTAACATAGCTTTGACACTCTTCCCAGTCGGAGAGGGAATTGACAATGTGGTTTTGACTTGGAAGATGAATAAACATGTAGGAGTATCAAAGAGAAGGGAATATATGTGGAATTATAAGGCAGGTGATTATAAGAGTTTTAGATATCAACTTGGAACAGTTCCATGGAAGGAGGAATTGGAAGGGCGAGATATCATTAGTGCTTGGGAAATTGTGAAGGAATATTTGTTAGCAGCAATAGTAAGCTCTATTCCATGAGTGAAGAAGAGGACACAATTTGGTGTAAAGTGGATGACAAATAATATCAAACAGGAACGGCAGGTGAAAAAGAGGTTATGGAAGAGATACAAGGGGAGGAGTGGAGAGCAGATACATAAAGAATATAAAACTCAGGCTAGGAGCATGAGTGGTATGGTAAGGAAGACGAAACTGGAATATGAGAAGAGATTGGCCCTAAGATCCAAAAAAATTCCTAGGGAATTTTTTAGCTATGTGGTCAGTAGGAGAAGAAATGACTGTTAGAGAATGACATTGCAGGATAAAAATGGGAATAGAGTGACTAATGCAGAGGACAGTGGAATTGTTCAATAAACACTTTATTGGAGTATTTCATCCGGGAGAAGTAAGTTTTAATACTAGAGGGATAGGGCAGGTTCAAGGTTTAGAGGTGCAAGAGGAGAGTGTGTTCCAAATACTGAGTACTCTGGATGTCAGCAAAGCTGTGGGATTGAATGGAATTTTGCCACTGGTTTTGAGAGAATGTGCTAAGGAACTGACAGCTCTGTTGACCTGGCTTTTCAACGAAAGTCTTGTTACAGGAAAGGTACCTAAGAATGGAAGGAAAGTTAGATAGTACCATTGCATAAGGGCAGTAGCAGACTGGAAGTGTCAAATTATAAACCATTTTGTGTTTCATCAGTAGTTAAGATCTTGGAGAAATTAGTGAGAGACCATATGCAGTGTTGGGAAGATGAGGATAATGTTATCTGTGAGAGTCAACATGGATTTGTTAAGGGGCACTCTTGCTTTAGTAATATGATTGCCATTTTCAATAACGTGAAATTATTAAATGCTGTTGATGAGGGGAAAGGCATATACTGCCATGTTTTTGGATTTTGCAAAGGCATTTGACAGGGTGCCACATGATAAGCTGATATTTAAGTTGCAGCACATGGGTTTAGATGTCAGGTTAGCCAACTGGATTCAGGATTGGCTATCTTTGTATGTATTTCTTTCATGATTTACTCATTCTCATGAAATCCTAGAAACCAGCCATCAATTCAATAGTCCAGATGTGGCAGTAATAAAGAGAAAAGGGTAAAAGAAAAGGCCATCCCTTTAGCTGTGTAAGGAGAGTATTGACAAGGGACTGAAGATCAGGTTCTTTGCATGGAGAGTGGTTGGTGAGTAGAATGCATTGTCTAAGAATGTGTGGATTTTTGCATGAGAGTGTGGACCTCAAACAATGAGTCTTTTGCTGACACATTAATAGTAGTAATAATTCGTGTTTGTAAAGAAGCGCAAAGAGTTCAATATATATATATATAGGTATCATCATCATCCTCATCAATTTCCTGATATGTACCCTCAAGGGATGCTCAGGCTAATATGACAGCACTACAAGATTAAGTTTGCAATATTAATTGTCTCCTATTAACAATTTTCCTCTAGAGTACTCTATTACTTGTTGGCTCTCTAATATACTGTTGTATCTAATATTTTGTTCTTGTAAGGCATTTCTGACTGCTCAGAAGACCTTGGTTTTTCTGTGGGTCTTTTTCTGCCATCTTGGTATCAAACACCTGTTTTAATATTGCCATTTTTAATATGATTCTGCCATTGATGCCATCTGTTCCCTCCCCTAATTTTTCTCAGAACCCTCTAGTCTTTTGGATACTTTATTTCTAACCCAATGCTCAGATCCATAACTTAAAACCGGTTTGAACTCTGTCTTGTATATGGCTAGTTTGGTACATTGGCTAATTTCTCTCTTATTCCATATAAATTTATTCAACTGACTACACACCATACCAGCTTTGTTTATTTTATTGTTTATTTTCAGGCCGTCTTCATTAAAAACTGTGCCTTAAATGGCTGAAATATTTTACTTGTTCTATACTCTTCATTCAAAATGCAATTGAAGTTTTCTATGTTCGCACCTATTTTCATAGTTTTTTTTTTTATTGCTGATTTTCTTGCCAAATTTTTTACAGCTGTTATTCGACTTAGAAAATCCTGTAGACCACTGGATATCTTTAGGAGTATAACATCATTTGCATAAAGTGAAGAGCTAAGTTTGATTATCTCCAATTTTAATATTGGGTTCAGTGCCACTTTTATGTGCATCCTTGTCTTACATGTGATTTTACATAATTTTCCTATATTCCCTTTAATTCTAGCTGCTGAATTATAATATAAGTATAGACTATGTATTGCCCTGAATAATGTTCTATTTATTCCATATTATTATCATTATTATTATTACGTGACACCTCCAAGGAGTTCAAAGGCTCATTGAGGGAAGGCACCCACTCCACAATTCTTCATCTCCACCACTCCATCCACCAACTACAGCAAACTGCAACTACCATCATCTACATCAATGCCATCTACTGGCCACCACTAGTATTTTCACAGACAATCACAAACATCCATGCCCACAGCAGGATTTGAACCCACAATCTTGTGGCTGGAGAGTGGATATGTTAACCACTCGGCCAATCAGGCTGGCATGGTTAGCATGTATAACTGTAGTG
The DNA here is from genome assembly GCF_054136105.1 of Typopeltis vanoorti. NCBI lineage: Eukaryota > Metazoa > Arthropoda > Arachnida > Uropygi > Thelyphonidae > Typopeltis > Typopeltis vanoorti. Next base: position 55,230,194 of record NC_143566.1, on the reverse strand, counting down.
TTTTGAGAAGCTTTCCTTAGGCACCTTGTCATATGTCTTTTCTACATCTACAAAACTTAAGTAAAGAGCCTTGCCATATTCCCATGATTTCTCAACTATATGTCATAAAAGTGAAAATCTTATCCTGACAACTTCTATTTGACCTGAATCCATCTTTTCCCTTCCACAATTTTTTGCAGCTTCTTTTTATATATATGCTGACTTTTTATATACATAATCTTATCTGTAATCTCACTTAGTAGAGAGAAATTCCTCTGTAATTCTCACATTCAGTTTTATTCTCTTTTTTATAGATGAGAGCCATGAGAGCTCTGCTCTAATCATCTGGAATTCAACCTTGTGACAGGAATATATATATATTCCTGTCCTTCTTAACATTGTTTTTATCCTTTGTGGATTGAATAATTTTACATTTTGCAACATTAAATCGATAACCATAATCTTCTTGCCTTCACAGCTCATTTAGTTAAATCATCCGTAAGGGTTTGGTTACATTACTTTATGAACTATTGCTTTCCAGTTTTGCATCATCACCAAACAACTGAATATTTCTCTTTAAATCATTAATATACAAATTAAACAGTAACAGCCCTAATACACTCTACTGTCATCCTTATTCTTCTAGATTCTGCTATGTCATATATTACTCTCCGATATCTCTTATCTTCCCTCTCCTCATCGATACCACCAATTTCATATTGATTCCCATTTGCTTTGACTTATGCAATAGTTTTCCATGCAGCATTTTGACAAATGCCTATGCAAAGCAGCAGTATTATGGTGAAGCAATTTCCCTTATCAGTTTCTGCTGTACCTCTTTTATAAAATATGGGTAAATTACTAAGGCAGGACCTACTTTTTACAAAACCATGCTTCCCACCATTGAGTATCTTATTCCTCTCCACTCATTCCTGAATTCTATCTTTAACCAACTTTTCCATTACCTGAACTACCACCACCACTTCTGAGATACTACTTGGTCTGTAATTTGCTACTTCTATCTTGGAGCCACATTTATGTAATGGAACTTTCTTATCCTCTTTATACTTTGTTGGAATCTTGCCAGAGCTGACAATTAGATTAAGCAACTTTGTCAGAGCCACTGTCAGTTCTCTTGCACATTCTTAGAGTACACAGACCATCATGATATATAATCCCACTGCTGTATTCACAATCATATTTTTAAATATGCAAAGCACATCCAGTTTGTTTATCTTAAAATCACATTAGCAAATGAAAATCCTCTACCTGGATGATGAATTCTTGCTTAGTAATTAATCACTTAGTAACCTATCCATTTCTTTCACCTCTGTCACTTTCCTACCATTGGCATTGATTAAAATTATTCTCCCATAATCATTCATCCTCTTACTTCCTGCATAGTGAAAAAACTCTAGAATTTTCTTTTGCCCTATTTAGCTAATTTTCTTTCATAATTTGATTTAGCATTCCTTGCTATACTGGTTATCCTTCTTACCTTCACTTTGCTCTCCTTTATATTGCTATTCATGCATTTAAACCCTTGCTTCCAGATGCTTCCTAAACAGAGTTTTGAAAGAGCAAAAAGCAGAAAACTTGCAGCTTGTCCAAATGTTAGCTGAACATTTTGATTTCTCACCGAATCTGTTGGTTGTAACTTTTCCCAAACACTACTCCCATCCCTATCATACCCAGATGGTTCTATTGCATCATCACCTACAGAAAAAGCTAATCTCTTGGCTTTACACTCTGCTTCCAATGCACACATAAAAGATCACAAATTCCTCTCAACCATTCCAGATGCCCAATATTCATTGCCCCCACTGTTCTTTTGCCAGAAAGAGATTAGAAAAATATTGCCCAAATCAGACACAAAAAAAGTCTTCTGGCCTTTGATAGCATTCCTCCAATTGTCCTGAAGGTTTGTGCACCAGAACTGACTCCTATCCTGTGTTGTCTGTTTGTACTCTCTTACTCCACTGGTATCTATCCCATAGCCTGGAAATAGGCCTAAATTTAATTCATTCTAAAGAAGGATGACAAATCACTGCCATCAAACTACTACATATCTCACTTACCTTGGTCCTGTCCAAAGTAATGGAGTGAACCATCACTTCTCAACTACTACACTACCTTGAAGGCACCTGGCTAATAAATGACCACCAGTATGGATTCCCTCACTGCCGATCAGCAGGAGATCTACTGATATTTGTTGTCCATCTTTGGGCAAATGCCATAGAGAAGTTTGATGAATCTCAAGTGGTTTCACTTGATATCTCCAAAGCTTTTGACCTAGTTTGGCACAAAGGCCTACCAAGCAAACTCTCATCATTTGATCTGTCCCATGACTTCTGCAATTGGATTGCCAGCTTTCTGACTGGACATATGCTATGTGTGATGGTGGATGATTCCTTATCCTCTCACCATGATAAATTGATGAGCAAGTTGCAGAGGATGGGAATGGATAATATATTGAATAGATGGATCGGAGATTGGCTCTCTGAATGATACCAGCAGGTTGTGGATGATGGTGCAGGGTCTCAAAAAAATGAGGATAACCACTGATGTGCCCCAGGGTTATGTTCTTGGGCACCTGCTGTTTAACCTGTTTGTAAATGATGTATATCATATGGACTGACTGGGATCTTCAGTTGTATGCTGATGATGAAAAGTTGGAGAGAATTTTAAGTAGCACTGTGGATGATCATTCCCTTCAGAAAGATTTGAAAGAAAATTGACTTGGACAAAGGAGAGGGGTTGCAGTTTTAATATTAATAAGTGCAAGGTGTTGCAATTTGGAGTGCAGAAATATAAGACTGTATTGTATTGATGGTGCTTTACTGAAGGAAGTAGATGAGGTTCGAGATTTGGGAGTGATGGTTGACAGCAGACTGAAGTTTAGAGGGTATATTACAAGTATTGCAAAGACTATGCATTGTTTTGCTGCTATGATAAGCAGTACTCTAACATGTAAGAATAAGGAAGTTGTTGTGCCACTGTATAAAGCACTTGTCAGACCACACTGGTTTTAATATGGTTTGTGAAAACATTGGAGAGAGTCCAGAGAGAATATCAGAACTTTGAAATGCTAGCTATGGAGAGAGGTTGAAGAAATGTGGATTGCAGAGTTTCGTGGATAAGAGGAAATGATGTGATATGATAGTCTTTTATGACAGTGAGAGGATTTTATCAGATTATTCCAGAGGGGATTATAAAAAGAGTAGAGAGAGAGAGGGTAAGAACTAGAGGTCATCCCTGGAAGTTATGTAAGAGTGTAGTGAAGAGGGTTGTGAGAAGTAGATTTTTTACGTGGAGAATTGTCAGTGAATGGAACACATTACCAGAACATGTTATTAATGCAAGGAGTATTAAGGATTTCAAGATTTGGTATGATGAGAATGTTGTCAGTTGAATGAACCTCCCACAATGAGGCTGCAGACTCCATGAAGGGTGTAATAATAATAATAATGGGTATGCATGACTTTAATTCAATAAAAAAATTAGACAGGGATATATTGGGCAAAGATTTTAATAACAAATTAAGCTGACTAGTTTCACCAACTTGACTTTTGGCTTTGTCTGGGCATACATAAGGTGATAAAAAAACAGCTTAAAACAGGTCAAGAAAAAAACATAAATGAGTACTAAACATCATACAAATTTAAAAGACGCATTACATCAAATGCATGGAACGTGTCGGATGTCAGACATTGTTATTCAAGCGTGTTTTGTAATTTGCAGTGAAGTTGAATTTTGGTGTGCTAAGTGTTCTTATGAGGGGTCTTCCATATGTCAGCAAGGATTATTATCCCTTGGTTCCTATTGAGGCTGCCTTTTGAATGGATTACCACAACATCTTCTTTGAAGTTTCATTTACGAAAGTCTTCCTCTAGATATGGCATAGAACTTTTGTCCCGTTCAAAGTTGTGATTGGTATTCGAGAAATGAAAGGCTAACCCAGAGTTATCTTTTTTGTTATTATTAATGTCTCTGATGTGTTCTTTTTTTCTTATTTTCAAACTTCTGGAAGTTTGTCCTACATAATTTAAACCACATGAACAAGGGATGTTATAAACACCAGGATGTTTGAAGAAAGCATTGCTATCCTTTGGTGATCTTAACAAGTTGCAGACTGTCTTAATTGGTTTGAAAGTTGAAATCTTATGAAATCTTATTTCATATGATATTTCAAATTTCAAACCATATGAAATATTATTTCATATGGTTTGAGAAGTGTTGCAATCTTCTGTGAGACTGTCCCAGCATAAGAAATGGCAATGGAAGATTTGTATTGAGTTTCTTTGGGTTGCTGTTGAGAGGAGTTGGAGAAAAGTAGCTTTTGAATTAAATTTTTTGGATAGCAGTTGCCTTTCAGACTTTCTGATATGTGAGTTCATTCATCCTTGAGAGTTTTCTCTTCTGTTGTGATGTTTCTCTTCTTTCCTAGCCCAGCTCTGGAAATCTGAACTCAATTGTCTAACTCTTTCTTTATTTCTCTGAAGTTTCATTTTCTGCTGCTATTTGAGAAGCTTCTTCTTACAGTCATTTACAACCATTCTTTTTTGTTGTTTCACTTAGAGTTTTCTTAGCTTCTTCTATTACTGTGTAGTTTGTTTCTTTACTTCCTGTCCTCTCTGAACTTGTTAATTTTTTTCCAACTTTTACGTTTTAAATGCTTCATTTATATGATTTAAATCAAACCTGATACTGTTCTTTTGTTTCTTCTTAGTCCTTTATTTCAATTTAACTTCAATTATCAATAATTCAAGATCTTTTCGACAGTCTGCACCAGGTAGTGTTTTTGCTGCTTGGATAGCACTTCTCCACCTTCTGCTGGCAATAGTATAATCAATCTGATTTCTGTATTCACCATTAGGTGAAGCAAGGTGTGCAGTCTTTTTTTATGTTATTGTAAGCAAGTATTTGCAGGCTTGGTTGTCCGAGCGGTTAGTGCATCTGCTCTCCTGCCAAAAGGTTGTGGGTTCGAATCCCGCTGTGAGCATGAATGTTTGTGATTGTCTGTGGAAGTACTAGTGTTGGTGGTGGGTGGTAGATGGTGATGGTGTAGTTGTGGTCAGTTGGTGGATTGAGTGGTGAAGTAGGTGTCCTTCCTCAATGAGTCTTTGGATTCCCTGGAGGTGTCACGTAATAATAATAATAATTTACAATAAAGCAACTGTTCTCGACACTACACGACATCTACCAGAAGAATAAACCTGTGACCTTCTATTTTACCAAAATGTATCCCTGTTTACTTTCCTGCAAGAAAGATCTCATTTTGCTTCACTTCACTTTACTTTTCATAATACCCAAGTCATCAAATAAGAACAGATGCCTGCTCTTTGTCTGACTTACATCTCTAGCCTTGCCCGGAACAAATATATATCTCAGCCATAACGTCTTCAGCCTCCAAAAAATCTCTTTTTGATTTAATTTATTACTTCTAACCTGTGCAACTACTAGCACTGTATATATTTCAGATCTGTCCATCCTTAGAATATTGCCTAAACATTTGGAGTGGTGCATTATTAAACTTCCTGAGAGAGTGTTTGATACTATCCAGAAGAGGTCATTCCAGTTAAATTATGATCCCTCTTTTACAGATTCACTCTTTCATGTATGTTCTGTTTCTGCCTTATTCCTGTTCTATAGATATTTTCATGGACTACTCTTTCTCCTTGTACACACACACACATACTTTGTCCACCGTCAAACATATTTAACCAGCCAGTGTCACTTACTCCTGTTTAATTCCATCTACTTCTATTCTTTTGAACAGCTTTTCTCTGTTTTTCTGAAAAACAACCATCTGCTGTTCAACAAACACATTAACAGATTCCTTCTTTATCCTTAACTCTTACCCACATGTGGCGCAGCTATGTTATAAGTTTTGCAACCCTTTCTCTAGGATTGACATATGTAATAAAACTGAAGAATGCTTAAATTTATTTCATACAGCAGTCTAATATCATTTTGTCTTTTTTCATTTCTTTAGGATCCATCGTCAGAGGATGGAGGAACTTACAGGTGTAATGCTGTAAATGAACTTGGAGAGAGTAATGCAAATATTGCACTTAATCTTCAAGGTATAGAAAATAATGTTATGTCATTAAGCATTCTGAACTACCAGAAATATAGTATTTTAATTATAATATTTAAGTATAATAATTTCAGAATTAAATTTCAGCAGTATGAAAAGTTTTAGTTGAGAGAATGAGTTTTGTATTGGACTTTTCCCCAGTGAATACATTGCAGAAATTGTTTTATGTTTAAAAAAAAAAAGTGGTCCAGAGAGTAACCAGGAAATGGATAGAAGTTTTAGAAATGAAACAGCACAGAAGAACTTAGGAAAAAGTTTGTGGAGAATGAAACAGAACATCTGAAGAAACGAATTACTGATGTAAATGAAAGAGAGGAAGATGAATCAGGTGCCAAAGGTTGGTCATATGGCATTGTATGGAGATTTTGATTATTAAAGGTGTGGTGAATAACAGGATACATAAGGCGTGTTTTTCAGGTAGCACAGTGAGACAAATTACTGAGGCTTTATATTGAAGAAATGAATGGGTGTCAAAGTTCTTGGTTATTGGTGGTTGTGGGCACAAATAACTTGAAAGTCGAAACAAAAGAACACTGAGCTGGATTTGAAGAAGTTGTTGCAGGTGATGAATAATAAGCATAATTAGGAAATTATTAGTGTGTTTATCAGGTATTATAATAGTAAGTACAGAAGGAGAACAGAGATAATGAGTGGTTTGGTGACTGAGCTTTATGTCGAAAATGATGTACAGAGTGAATTTGAATGAGCTTAGTTGGATATTTGGAGTGATTGCTGTTTGATGAAATAAAGAGAGAGACAGAGAGGGCATAGAGGCAAAAGAAAGTGATATGTGTTTATCAAAAAAAAAAAAAGAAAAAAGAGAGAGGGAGAGAGAGAGATCAATTGCATGAGAAGCAGGGTGTAAAAAGACAAGTAGAGAATACAATGGTATAGGGATGATTATGGAAAGGCAGAGTAATGGACTGCATGAGAGTGAGGGAGTGGAAGGATGCAAGGGAAATGAGAGTGGTCAGAGTGGAAAAGAGTGTAGTATAGCAGTTTAACTTAGGAGATGACCTCAAAGAGTGCAGTATCAGTTATCTCTTAAGAAGGGTTTTTTTTTTTTTTTTTTTTTTTTTTTTTTAATGTTTGTTGCTCCCAAACACAAAATGTTATTAGCAAACCTATAATAGTACATTTTGTACTATGGGTGGCCAAGGATTTTCTTTTCTATTTTTAGCAGTTTTATATAATGTTTTGTATTTTTAATTTATTTTTTACGTAGTCTAGAAACCCTGCTCTAAAGAACAAACAAGGAACTTTTTTTCAATCCACTTCAGGCCTCCAGTAAGCAGGGCAATGGTCACACACCAAGCACTGATACCCTATACAAATGTACAAAAATATCAAAAATAAGCTGAGTTTGTGCATTGATTGAATTAGCATGTCAGAGATAATTGGCATCAATGAATTTCATTAACTGAGAATTATGAAATGAAGGATGGAGGGATACAAGTGAAATGAAGAATGGAGGGATACATGGTGAAGAGATTAGTATTTAAATGAGATTGGTTATAGATCTAAATCATAGGTTCCCAAAGTGGGTGGTACCACCTCCCAGTGGGCGCTGAAGCCTTCTGGGGGGGGAGAGGCTATAGTGGGATCAGAAGCATTTGGAGGTGGTCTAGGGGTCGGTGGCTCTTTATAGAAGAAATTAATAATATATATTTAAAAATTAATTATTTTTGTGATTTTGCGATTAGATAATCATTTAAAATTTAAATATTGCATTTTAATTCATCTTATGCCTGTCTTACATGATCAGTTTTTTTATCAATTTTCTATTTCAATTATTTAATCATTTGAAAATTTACCATGTCAGATAGAAATAGATGTCAATGAGAAAATAGAGCATGTATATATGTGTGTATAATAGGGAGCGTTACAGAATTTAATGGAGGGGCATTACAAAATTTATGTCTTGCAAAGTGGGCGGTGGCCCGAAAAAGTTTGGGAACCTATGATCTAGATGTGAAGAGTTATCAGTGTCATTAAGGGTTCATTATAAGTGTCATTTTTGAACTGTGCTAAGAAAACAGGATTTTTTTATTGCTTTTTGTAATAGTCAGGCTGGATATAGGTATTTTCCTGTGATTACTTCATTTTGTTGGTTTAGGTTGTTGCTGTTGCTGGTATATGCTTCTTTACAGCTAGCTACTATGTTTGCATGGTAGCTAGCTGTAAAGAAGCATATACCAGCAAGGAAAATTTCAGTTTGAAGATTAATGTTTCTATGGCTTTTTCATAGTGAATAGGCTTTGACAATTGTTAGCATGTGTACCTTAAAAAATAGGAAAAAATTTATGGATTGTTAGGATAAACGAAAAGAAGGAAAGTATTACAGTATGAGAACTGAGATGATAGACTGGAGTATTCCAAAAATGACAGTTGTGTCACCAAAAGTAATCAGAAAATGGATGAATGTGTGAGTGATAATGGTAATGAAGTGGGAAGAGCTTAGGTAAGCATTGTTAAAAATGAAGCCTGACATGAAATATATGGAGGATGAAACCCCAGGTCTAAAGAAGCAGTTGACTGTTGTGAACAAGGAGGAAGTCACTAGAAAGAAGCAAGCATCAAATGATGATAGGATGGTATTATATGGTGACATACTTTATTATGAGAGGTGGGTGAATAGATGCATAAGGCAGGCTTTCCACATGGCACATTGAAAGAAACCATGAAAGGAAGAAAACAGATATAAGAGTAAGTTGTAGTTGTGTGCTCAAATGACTTGGATGGTGAGAAAAGGAATGTATAATGGGATTTGAGGAAGTTGTTGTGGGTGACGAAGGATGGTAGTATTGTTGGAAGAGTGATTAGGATGTTGCCCAGATATGATAACAGTGAGTTGAGAAGGAAAACACATAATGAATGGCAAGATGGTTGAATTATGTCAGCAAAGAATGTTCATTTTGTTTTAATGTGTGGGGTGAATTTGAATGAAAGTTGTGGTTTAAAGTTAAAAGATTGCATTTGAATGGATTTGAGATAAGTTGAGATAAATTTAATGTCACTAAGGATTAAAAAAACATTGAGAAGCAGGTTGTGGAAGGACAGGAAGAGGATGGATACAATAGTGCAGACTTGATTATGGCAGGGAAGTGTAATGGAACACATAAGGGTGACAGTGAGAGAGATATGAATAAAGATAAGAATACAGAACATGGAAACAGGAGTAGTCAGAGTGAAGGAGCACTGTGTTAGCTAGAATTAGAAGGAATTAGATTAATAGAATGAGCTCAAGAAGAGTCATGTTTTGTACTAATGCAGAAAGTATCAGAATAAGGGAGCTGAGTCTGTGGCAGTGATTGAGTCAGTATGTTCAAAGATAATTAGTGTAACTGAAACTTAGTTATCTCAGGATAATATAATCTCAGTAATAGAAATGAGTCGATTTTCCATTGCATGTTAGTCTCAATGGCTTGCTATGACAAATGGAAAAGGAAGGATATAAAATTTTCCCGAAGGATAGGAAGGTGAAAAGAGGAGGAGAAGTGCTATTAATAAAGTAGAGGAACTGCATCCACGAAGAGTTGAAGAGGAAAATAATAGTACATATTGAGATATTGAAGCTGTTTTGTGTGAGGTTAAAATTAATAAAATATTATATATAATGGGATTCTGTAATAGGCTAGGAAAAAAAAACTGAGAAATTCTATGAGGAAGGATGTAAAGGAGTTGTTGGACCAAAAAATAATAATGATAGTAAATGCAGTGAGCACTGATTGTGAAATGTTTAGACAGATTAGTTGGGCATGTAAAAAGAAGATTATCCTAATGGGATGCTTTAATTAACTAGAAGTGTGGACTGGAAAGAAGGCATAGTGTATCTAAGGGATAACTGTCTTTAAAGCAACTAAAGGTTTTAGAGTGCAGCATTTTTGATATACTCACAGACGGGAATGATGACAGGGTGCAGGTTTGGGAGTTGGTCAAACAGGAAAAGGTTGCTGTCAAGAAGGAATAACATGAAAGCCTGAGATCAGCGCTGGCGCCTAGTGTTTTTCTTGTGTGAGCGATTAATGTTCGACACCTTTTCAAAAAATTTTTTTTGAATAAAGTGTGAATAAAACGAACAGGAAATGAAAAACAAATGAAAACCGCTTTACAGTATAATGTTACCTACGAATTAGTCCTGCTTATACAAATTTTTTTACATGGAACTCAACAATTAATCATAAGTTGATTTATGATACATCAAAAAATAAAGAAGAACTATTTTAAGTATATTTTCATAAATTTTAATCAAAAATTACAGTGATAAAATCGGGTGCAGGATACAATTTCAGAATTTATTTGTTTGTTTTCGGGAAGATCTGAAGGGGCCCGAATGGAAGACAATGTACATTCATAATTACAGGGTGTTCGGGATAAATTTGACAGTTTCGTAAGGAAAAAGAAAATCTTCTTTGTATCTATTAAATTTAATGAATTGACAAAAAAACATTACAGGCAGAGTTAATTACAATACTATCAACAAGATTTACTCAAAATAACCATTAGCATCGATCACAGCTTCAATTCTGCTTCGGAACCTCGAACAAGCTGATGCTACAGTCTCCCTGGGAAGGGCCGCAAAAACTGTTTTAATTTTATCCATTAACTGGGCTTTTGTATTACTGGAAGTGCGATTGGTGTCTTTTTCAACTGCGCCCCATACAAAATAATCCATGGGGTTAAGGTCTGGGGAGTTTGGAGGCCAAACATTTGGACTGGTGAAGTCGTAGAAATTTTCAGACAACCATTTTTGACTTTTCCCAGAGGTGTGGCAAGGGGCCGAATCCTGCTGCCATACATACGGCCTACCATTGGCTACCCTTGTTATCCAGGGCTTGACTACAGTTAGCAACTCCACGAACAAAGCCCGAATTCCAATGCCAGGGTTCTTCAACACCTGTTCCTGCAGATTTGCGAGGAATTCTGCTGTACGAACGCAATCAGATCGTCTGCTAGGGATCTTTCTTCTTGCTACATCCTCGTAGTCACCATTGCAAGTCTCTAGTTCATGCCTGATTGTTTTTACTGTATTCAGGGAGCATTGGGCAGCAGTCGTAATATCCTTATTTTGATGGCGGGCACGAATCATCATGATACAAGTTATTCTCTTCCATGATTCAGGTGGGTTCCAGCTATCCATCCTTTCTGACATCTTGTATATGAATGAAGAAGGGTCCAAACTTTTAAATGAAGAGAAGTGTGTGTTAATACATGTAACTTACGGAAAAATATAATTAATTATAAATATGTCAAATTTATCCCGAACACCCTGTATATGTACCATTCATTGTTCATTTAAACTCTTATCTCATATTTTTTTGATATCTTTTAGGTGGCTTTTCTTCTGCGGCGCATGTGTGGCGTGTGCGAAGTGCACACTTCTCACACGCCACCAGCCGGGCCTACCTGAGATGGTTGATATATTTCATTCATCATGGTTGGGTGGTTAAGCAGATAAATAGAGTAAAACGGTGAAACACAACTACCCTGCTTATTAGGGGGACTGAAGTGGCAAATGCTATGTTTGAACTCCAGAGCAAGAGTTCTGCTCTCCGTCTCCTGCTCCCCCCTCCCCCCTTTTCCATGCAATAGGGGTGATACTCTTCAAGGACATGCTTAGCATGCTTAGAGGCCTAGATCCCTCCTCCATTTCAGTTAAAACATTGGTAATGCAGTTCAGCAGCAGCCAGATGGTATATGAGTCCAAACTGGTCAGTAACAAGTCAGGAAACTTCCCAGTCAAGTGGAGCATAATCCCACTGCCACATACTCTGCCAGGTCGTACCTGGTGAGGGAGTCTGAGTAGTGGCATGTGAGAGGCAGTGTTGAGGGCATGGAATGGCAAGGAAACTGGTTGATCCCTGTATGGATGTCATGTTCATGAGTCTATCTCTCCCCCCCCCCCCCAATACATGTCCTCCCTCTTTCCTTTCATCTAACCATAAGCCAAAAATGAAAAACGAAACAGACAAACAATGATGGCAACACTGCAAGCAAAATAAATCTCTCTCAATCTCTCTCAACAGCCAGTTCATTCAAACAAATCAAACCAAACACAATGTTCCAAACTAACTAGGATTCCTATAAAAAAAAAATCATTTCCCCATCCACTTTACAAACATTACACCTAAAATTTCCTTAAAAATTCTTGTGCTGTCTAGAGGAGAGTAATTCAGTTCATAGGTGACCCTTCCCTCACAGGTTCACTACAACTGCTATCTCACAGATGCAGTGTTTTAGCTCTGTGTCAATTCTACAGGTACTTCCATGGTCACTACTCCAGTGAATTGCCAAACATTATTCCTCCACTTGCTATTAGGCCTGTTAAAAGCTAATGTCCAACATCTCTTTATACAACTGCTAACTCATCTAACCTGTTTTTCTTCTCCTCTTCCTCATTTATTCCATCTACCTCTGCCTCTGGGGCTTCCCCATGATGTATTTCTCAATAATTTCAACCTCATATGATAAAATGACAAATGTGTTAGATAATGGTGATTCATGTACAACGCTATACAAAAGTATTTAATGGACTTTGCAAAAGTATTTAATAGATTACCACATGATGAATTAGTGTACAGTGCAGAAGATCAGAATGAATAATAAATTGGTTAGCTGGATTGGCTCTGAACAATACCAGCAAGTTTTGATAGAGAAGTGTCTTCAAAAAGGAAGGTACCGTGTGGTGTGCTTTAGGGTTCTCGTCTTAGGTACTGCTTCTTTGTTAATAATATTTCATGTGGAATGACTGGTCATCTTTAGTTGTTTGCATCTAAAGTTGGGAATTATTATTATTATTATTACGTGACACCTCCAGGGAGTAGGTGAGAATTGTAGTAGAGAATTGTAGAGTAGGTGCCCTCTCTCATTGAGAGAGACCACCTACTCTACAATTCTCTGTCTCCACCAATCCACCAACTACAACAAACTGCAACATCATCTACCACCCACCACCACCACTAGTATTTTCACAGACAATCACAAACATCCATGCCCACAGTGGGATTCGAACCCACAGCTGTTTGGCTGGAGAGTGGATACACTAATCACTCAGCCAACCAGGCCAGCAATTATGAGGACTGTTGCCAGTGTTCATTCTTTTTAGAAAGATTGGGATGGACTTTTTTTGCTTGGAAAAATGAGTGGGTTTATAGTTTTATTATTTAACGTAGTTTTAATGATGGTTGACAGCAGACAGCAGTTCCGAGGGCACATTGCATGTGTTGCAAAGACTGCACATCATATTGCTTGCTATGATAAAAAGTACATTGATGTAAGAATAAGGAGGTGGTTTTTGCCTCTATATAAGGTATTGGTTAGCCCACATGTGGAGTATTGTGTTCAAATTTGGTCACCTAGTTTTCATTGTGATGTGGAAACACTAGAGAGAGTCCAAAGACGAATGACCAAAGTGAAATCAGGAATCTTGAGTAGTGGTTATGAAGAGCGTTTGAAAGAATGTGGATTAGAGAGGTTGGTGGATAGGAGGAAAAGAGGAGACATGATAGAGACCTTCAAGTTAGTTAAGGGATTCTATTAGATTAATACAGAAGAAATTATAAAAAGTGTGGATGTTAAGATCGGAAGAACGAGAGGCCATTCCTGGAAGTTTTATATAGAGATCTGGTGAAGAAGGGAGTGAGGAGTAGATTTTTTACATGATGAGTTGTTAGTGAGTGGAATGTATTGCTTAAGGTGCATTGTGAGTGCAGGTAATGTTAATGACTTCAAAGCTGATTATGATAGACCTGTTGCTGGTTGAGTGGACCTCCATGATGAGTCTGTTAATTCCATGGCAGTTACCAAATTAATAATAATATTAATAATAATAATAATACATAAGTGTTCTAAGCAAAAATTGTTGTATTAATAATAATAATAATAAATGGTCTTGCATTCGTTTTAAAATGCATGGAATTTATCTTCACAGACTGATATACACACTAATACATAAGTAGGCAACATATTTCCTTTAATCGTACTAATAGATATTTGCTTTAAGACAGAGTTGTAATCAGCCATAACATTAACCAAATAAGATTATTATTATTTATGTATCTCTATGGAGTCCAGAAACTCATCTTGTTAGATCCACACTAACTTTTATATACAAAGTCTATCACACAGTGCACTGGCAATCCATTCCACTCATTCACCAATACATGCAAAAAATCTAGTCTGCACAATTTTCATGGATGACCCCTAGTCTTTATTATTTATCAAGATCTTGAAATAAACATGTGACTATGATATATAAGGCAATCATGGTGGAGTACATCCACGCTAACAGCTGATGAGTGAGATATTTGCTAACTATTGAGCAGTACAAACTTTTCTAGCCCTGTACACATGTATACATACCATACACACACACATTTATGCATACATACACATATATGCATACACATAAAATCAACACCTGGCTTGCTGTGAATACAGAATCAAAACCATTAAACCATCATCATCATCCAATATCTTCCATGGATAAGCATAGCACAAGTTTCAAGGATGTCAGCAGAAATGGCAACAGAACAAATAGAAAAAAGCAGTGAGAAAAATCACTGTAATTATGGACATTTATCAAACAGGAATGTACTCATTATTCTGTACTGAACAGTAAATGCAATAATACTTTTTAATTATGCATATGTAAATACTCAGAAGATAATAACAATAATATCACCATCTTTACTAACATTATTAATTATGCATGTTCTGCCTTCATTGTTATTAGATGAAAAATTAAATCTTTGTAGAAATGGAAAATATATGAAGCACTTTGTTGAAGATTTTGTAAAAGAATGTATTGGAATGCAACTCAAAATGTTCATGGTATATACGTAAATATTTGTGCCATAAAAAAAGATACTAAAAAAATTATTATAGTAAGCTACATAGTATCAGCAGACTCATCATTAGAGACCAATTTATGAGTAATTAGCAACATGTCTATTGTATAGAACCTTCAAATTATTTATAATCCCTGCTTTCACAACATATTCTGGCAATGCATTTGGCCATCTATCATTTTTCATGTAAAAAATTTACTCTTCACATCTTTCTTCAGTACCACACCTTTATAAAACTTCAGCAATGACCTCTTATTCTTCCCCTTTCACCCTCCACTCTTTTCATAATCCCCTGTGTATTAATCTGGTAAAATCTACCCATTAACTTAAACATCTCTATCATATTATTTTTAGCCACCCATTTGCCAAACTGCAATCTACATTCTCTAAACCTCTCTGTATAATTAACATTACTCTGAAATGTTAGGTACTGACATTATCTTGGTCATTCTTCTTTGGATCCACAGTATTTCCACAGCACAATGAAAACTAAGTTATCAAATGTGAACACAGCAGTCCATGTCTGTTCTTACCAATGCCTTATAAATGGTACAACCACCTCCATCTCCCAGCGTATTAATTATTATTATTATTCAGGCCTCCATGGAGTCAAAAGACTCATCGTGGGGTTCCTTCCTAAGAAACACAAAGTCTATCAAGACTCATCGAAGGGAGGTACCCCCTAAGAAACACAAAGTCTATCATACCACTCTTTAAACTCATTGACCATTCTCACTCTCACCACTCCATCAGGCAATGCATTCCATGGTTCAACCACCCTCCATGCAAAGAAACCACTCTGCACCCTCTTGCTCACAGTTTTCTTTTGTAACTTCCAGGGATGACCTCTTGTCATCACTCCTTCCTGCTGTTCAACCAAGCGAAAGAACTCCTCAGTGTTAGCCCTGTAACCACCTCTCAACAGTCTAAAAGTCTCAATCATATCACCTCTCCTCCTTCTATCCACCAAACTCTGCAGTCCATTTCCCTCAGCTGATCCTCATAACTATCATTATACAGTCCTGAAACCATCTTTGTTATCTACCTTTGTACCCTTTCCTAAGTTATTTTATCCCCTTTTAATCCTGGGGACCAAATCTGAGAACAATAGTCTAAGTGTGGTCTGATCAGGGTCTTATACAACGGAATGAAAACACTCTTTCATCTCTGCAGGTCAGCGTCCTTCTCATTATTGCAGCAATCCTCTGTGTTACCTTCACCACCTTTGTAATATGTCGCATAAATTTCAGGTTTCTATCAATCATCAACCCCAGATCTCTTGTCTCCTCTACTTCCTCCAGTATAACTCCTCCCATAGAGTATGCAGTGTCTCAGTGATGTTTTCCAAACCTCAAGACCTTACATTTTGCTGCATTAAACGAACATTGCCCATTCATTTGCCCATCTATCTAGCTTATTCAAATCCTCTAGCAGGGCTGCCGCATCTGCGCTATTACTAATAATCGTTCCAAGCTTCGCATCATCCACAAACAACTGAATATCCCCTTGCAATCCACTGACAATGTCATTGATATAAAGGTTAAACAATATGTCCCAGTACTGAGCCCTGTGGGACCACACTTGTAACCCTCTGCTTCCTTGAAACTACCCCACCATACAAAAGTCTCTGATACCTATCAGACAGCCAATCCTGAATCCAGTTCACCAATCTGACATCCAGACCCATGTGCTGCAACTAAAATATCAGCTTATCATGTGACACCCTGTCAAATGCCTTCGCTAAGTCTAAGAAAATGGCAGTATATGCCTTTCCCTCATCTAATGCTCTTGTAACTTTATCATAAAAGGCTGGCATATTGCTAATACAAGAGCGCCCCTTCACAAATCCATGTTGACTCTCACAGATAACATTACCCTCATCTGCCCAATGTTGTATAAGGTCCTTCACTACTTTCTCCAAGATCTTACTAACTACTGACGACACACAAACTGGCCTATAATTAGATTCTTCCAGTCTGCTACTGCCCTTATGCAATGGCACTATCTTATCTTCCTTCCATTCCCTTGGCACCTTTCCTGCAGCCAGACTTTCATTGAAAAGCCAGGTCAAAGGCTCTGTCAGTTCCCTAGCACATTCTCTCAAAACTCGGGGTGAAATACCATCCAGTCCCTCATCTTTATTGACATCCAGTGTACTCAGTATTTGAAACGAAGGAAAATGAACTTCCCAGTCCTTTTTAGGACTTCCAGGGTAGGTGATGGCAATGCTGTAGCCAATGAAGTTTTAACTGAGGCTCGGCTATTGCTATTACCCTCCTGCCATGAGCAGAGTTTTAATAGCTCAATAACACCTTATCCTTACACTGTCCTCTACAGATAATGGGGAAGATGAAAAGCATTCTTGCTTCGCCCCTTTAAGCCAGTCCTTATAAGGATAAGGAAGTATTTGAAACACACTCGCTCTCTCCTCCTCCTGTACCTCTAAACCTCGAACCTGCCCTATCCCTCTAGCATTAAAACTGACTCCTCCAGGATGAAATACTCCAATAAAGTATTAATTTAACAATTCCACTATGTCTCTCTGCATCAGTCACTCTATTCCCATTTTTATCCTACAATATCATTCTTCCACAGTCATTTCTCTTCCTACTGGCCACATATCTAAAAAATTCCCTAGGATTTTCTTTGGATCTTAGGGCCAATCTCTTCTCATATTCCAGTTTCGTCTTCTTTACCATACTAGTCACTCTTCTGGCCTGTGTCTTATACTCTTCATGCATCTTCTCTTCACCTGTTTCCTTATAGCTCTTCCATAGCCTCTTTTTGGCATGCAATTCCTGTTTAATATTGTTTGTCATCCACTTTACTCCAAATTGTGTCCTCTTGTTCTCTTGTGGTATACAACTTACAATTGCTGCTAACAAATATTCATTAATAATTTTCCACACACTAATGATATCCCGGCTTTCCAATTTCTCTCTCCATGAACCTTCCCCAAGTTGACGTCTAAGACTATTATAATCACCTGCCTTATAATTCCACATAAGTTCCCGTCTCTTTGATACTCCTGCATGTCTATTCTTTTTCCAAGTCAAAACCATATGGTCACTCTCTCCAACTGCTGGGAGAGATGTCATCTCAGTTATTATCAACTCTTCTGATACTATGACCAAATCCAAAACTCTTGAACCTCTTGTTCCCTCTATTACATGTTGCCTAAGACATTTGTCCCTCAAGAATTCTAGAAATTCCATTCCTTATTGCTACATGCATCTTTCTCTCCCCAGTTTATACGACTGTAGTCAAATCTCCCATAACAATCATTCTTCTTGCACTTGCCAAACTCAACTGTCTAACATTTTCTGGTCCCCACCCTCTGTGTTCCTGGGTCTGTAGCAACACCCCACTAAATATGTAGTGTAGTCACTTAATGTAGTCATTATCATGGCAAAAATACAATATGTAGTAGTCACAACACTTGCAATGTGTTCAAAATCTACCTGTAGTGCTGATGTTAATTCTCTACAGGTAGATTTGAATAGACTTTTAGCTTGGACAATGAGCAGGGTTGTAATTTTAATGTTAATAAATGCAAAGTGTTACACTTTGGGATACAGAGATCTAAGGCTACCTACTGTGTGGGTGGGTCTGTACTTCTGCAAGTGGATGAGATTCAGGATCTTGGAGTGATGGTGGACAGCAGACTGCAGTTATCACATGTGTTGCAAAGACTGTACATCATATTCCTTCTATGATAAAAAGTACATTGACATGTAGGAATATGGTTTTGCCTCCATATAAGGCATTGGTTAGACCACATATGGACTATTGTGTTCAGATTTGGTCAACTAGTTTTCATTGATTTCAAGGAGGTGGTTTTGTCTCCATATAAGGCAAAACATTGAAGATCATAGTCAATCCATGTAATATTATTAATGAACAAATTAAACACTGGATCTTCATACCTGGGAAACATTCTTTCATCACTTTCTCATTTAGTACACCTGTTATCATCAAATCTCCATACAATATCTTCTCCTTACTCCCACTTTCTTACTTCAAAATTTCTTATTCACTTTTTCTTTCATTTCCCCCTCCTGCTATGCCACACTCCAGTTGTTTCCCCCTTTCTCCATCACTTGAGCTCTCACATTTTGTCCTGTGAAGGACTCCTCATAAGTGCACTGTTTCTCTTCTCACTGTCACCTTATCATCAACATTACCTTCAGCTACTGCTTTTGTACCCTCATTCATGGTACACCCACTATTGTTCACTCCTTCCAGCATATTCACATCCTGCTTTACATCACTAATGTTAGTTACTTCATTTACTTGCTTTCAACATGATTTGCATTTCTTGCACTTGCTCACAAAACATTTCTGAAACATTTTTCCTTCTTCCTTTCATACTATAAACCATTCACTCTTGGCAATGAGTATATTGAGCATAGAATCTCATATTAAATTCAGTGGATTGGGAAGCCTTGATTGGTATTTTTTTGTACTAGTGTAGTTGTCCCCCCCTCGCTCTCGTGGGACATGATGGAGAACTCCTCCCAATTGTCCACCATGTGCCTCATGATTAGCTCATGCATATCCCTAGCCATTAGCTGAGTGTCATACGTGAAGTAGGAGAGGGACCAGAACAGAGAGACTCCTTCTCCTGTGATGGGGACAGTAGTGTGAGGCACCATCTCTCTATTAACATTTAAAAACTAAATTGCCATATACTGAATTAAAAAAAAAAAGAGAGAGAGAGAAGTGACAAAATGCACTAAAAAGTGAAAAATAATCCTTTCTTAAATGTATGAATTTAAACTTTTTGGATTCGGCACCAAATTTAATGCAAACTAATTACATAAATTTTCAATTACATGACCTATTTAATTGCTGTCGAATATTACTAAAAGTTGCCATACCAACTTAAAAAAAAGAGAGAAGGGACAAAATGCACTAAAAAGTGAAGAATAATCCTTTCTTAAATATATGAATTTAAACATTTTGGAGTCGGCACCAAATTTAATGCAAACTAATTACATAGATTTTAGATTGCACAATAACTTATTGTCGTTGAATATTACTAAAATTTCTGAAAAGAACTGATTCAGAAGTATGGAAAAATAACTGAAGCACAAATTAGTGCCAAGAACAAATAATTATTCACAGAATACTTATATGCATCCACAAATTTAGTCCCTCAGCCACTCATATTTATTAATACAAATCACAACTTCTCTAGTGAGCGCTCTGTCACATATGTTGCTAATATGCTGCATGTCTACTCGCCACCTAGCGGATGCAGGTGTAACTACACAAAATAATGTATCTGTACTCTCATGAAGAATAAGCATATTTCTTATTACTGAATGTATGAAGTCACTACCTAGTGGATATGGGTGTAACTTCAGATATATTTCTTATTACTGAATATATGAAGAAATGATACATAACTTCCAAAACAAATACTCACTTTTTTTTGTTAGTACAAGTATATTCAACTTGTGGACTATACTTTGTATTGAGTTAATTTCACACTGACTCCAAAAAATTTTAATTCATATATTTAAGAAAAGATTATTTTTCACTTTTTAGTGCATTTTGTCCCTTCTCTTTTTTTTTGAAGTCAGTTTTATTTTTTTTTAAAGTTTCTTAATTTTGTTGTTTCATTTTTATAAAGCTATAGATAAGCCTACAAAAAACTGTTAGGGGATCACAAGAGAAATGTCCTCTTTCAAATACAAAATACCCCTTTTTACTTTTACCCCCTTTTTATCCCTTTAGGGATGAAATTTTAAAAAATTGTTAAATTATTATTATTATTATTCAGGCCTCCAAGGAGTCAAAAGACTCATCGAGGGAGGTCCTTCCTAAGACATAAAGTCTGTCAAGACTCATCGAGGGGAGGTCCCCCCCTGAGAAACACAAAGTTTATCATACCACTCTTTAAAGTCACTGACCATTCTCGCTCCCACCACTCCATCAGGCAATGCATTCCACGGCTCAACCACCCTCCACACAAAGAAACCACTCCTTACCCTCTTGCTCACAGTTTCCTTTCGTAACTTCCAGGGATGGCCTCTTGTCATCACTCCTTCCCGCTGATCAACCAAGCGAAAGAACTCCCCAGTGTCAACCCTGTAACCACCTCTCAACAGTTTAAAAGTCTCAATCATATCACCTCTCCTTCTTCTATCCGCCAAACTCTGCAGTCCACATTCTCTCAGCCGATCCTCATAACTATCATTGTACAGTCCTGAAACCATCTTTGTCATCCGTCTTTGTATCCTTTCCACAGTTAATTTATCCCCTTCAAATCCTGGGGACCAAATCTGAGAACAATAGTCCAAGTGTGGTCTGATCAGAGACTTATACAACGGAATGATAACCCTCTTATCTCTGCAGGTCAGTGTCCTTCTCATAATAGCAGCAATCCTCTGTGTTACCTTCACCACCTTTGCAATATGTCCCCTAAACTTCAGGTTTCTATCAGTCATCAACCCCAGATCTCTTGTCTCCCCTACTTCCTCCAGTATAACTCCTCCCATAGAGTATGCAGCATCCCATCGATGTTTCCCAAACCTCAAGACCTTACATTTTGCTGCATTAAACTGACACCCCCATTCATTTGCCCATCTATCTAGCTTATTTAAATCCTCTTGCAGGGCTACCACATCTGCGCTATTACTAATAATCCTTCCCAGCTTCGCATCATCCGCAAACAACTGAATATCCCCCTGCAATCCACTGGCTATGTCATTGATATAAAGGTTAAACAATATAGGTCCTAGTACTGAGCCCTGTGGGACCCCACTGGTAACCCTCTGCCTCCTGGAAACTGCTCCACCATACACAACTCTCTGATACCTATCAGACAGCCAATCCTGAATCCAGTTGACCAATCTGACATCCAGACCCATGTGCTGCAACTTAAATATCAGCTTATCATGTGGCACCCTGTCAAATGCCTTCGCCAAGTCTAAGAAAATTGCAGTATATGCCTTTCCCTCATCTAATGCTCTTGTAACTTTATTATAAAAGGCTAGCATATTGCTAAAACAAGAGCGTCCTTTCACAAATCCATGTTGATTCTCACAAATAACATTACCCTCATCTGTAAAACAACTGTAAAACAACTTCTAAAGATTTTAAAAAGACATCTATATGCCAAAGTAAAATGTTATAACTCAACAAACACATAGGAGATACAAAGGATTTTATAATTCACTCTCTAATCTAAATTCGCCCCTTTAGGGGTTGATTAGGACAAAATCCTGAATTATGTTTTTAAGCATTTGTATGGGTAAATGAAGCAAAAAAAAAAAAAAAGTTGATATCTCATCGGACCTAAGAGATATTAGTTATTTTATTTATTTATTTTATTTTATTTTTATTTTTATTTTATTTTATTTATATTTTTTTCACTAGAGGTCAGGCCAATAGCATAACCGTTGATCGAATCATTGTCTCTTTCGCATACTGTGTGAAATGGAATATAGCTTGTCTCTGTGTGTGTGTGTGTGTGTGTGTGTGTGTGTGTGTGTGTGTGTGTGTGTGTGTGTGTGTGTATATATATAAATGTTCATTATTTACTCGGTAGAACTGTATATAAAAGAGGAAATTAAATGACTTTATACCGAGAATGACAAATTTATTGTTAAGATACAACTAGTTTCGTTGAAATACAACTTCTTCAGGTATCATTGGCAAAGAGTAAAATAAAAATAACAAACACATGAAAAAATACATTAACAGATATAGTATAAAACAAGTACATTTAAAAGGAATGTGTGCTAGAGTTCCAACTGAAGTTGACTACGTGTGTGAGCTAGTATTAGTGCGCCAGTATTGGACAGTGGCAATGTGTGCATCAGAAATATTATAGCTAAGGCTGTTATTAATATGAGACGAATCAAGTGATATTTCTTTAGATTCAATTATTCTTCTTTCCAGTTCATCATAGCACACATGGATATTACAGGTGTTTTGCCAATCAACAATGTGTTGGCGGTCATCATCTGCGTTGACGGAGAAGAGAACGTGGCTAGAGAGAGAGCGCTGGCTCTGGTTCTGTTGTAAGAAATGTCTCTTTGATGTTCCTCCCTGCGTAAAAGGATGGATTTAGCAGTTTGGCCGTAATATGGCTTGCCACAATCACACAAAATTTTATAGACTCCTGGATACTGAGTAGGAAGATGTTTCATTTTAGGTCTACTTAGTATGGAGTGAAGTTTAGGGAACGTAGTGAAGCAAGTTCTAATGTTGAATTTCTGAAGCATTTTTGCCAGTTTCGGGGAGAGAGAGCTCATGTATGGTAACAAAATAAAACCTCTTTGTGGAGAAGAATCTTCAAGAGCAGTTGAATGGTGGACAGAGAGAAATTTATTAATCTTTTTAAGAGAGAATCCATTGTTAATGAAAGACTTTTAAGAAAATTGAGTTCATATTCAATTTCTGTTTCATCTGTTAATAAAGATCTGGCACAATGTGCCAGGGTTGAAATAATACCAAACTTTTGTGGAGGGTAGTGATGGGAAGAAGCATGAAGGTATCTGTCTGTGTGAGTGGGTTTTCTAAAAATGCGCTGAGAACATCAAAATCTCCATTTTTAGAAAACCCACTCACACAGGCAGATACCTTCATGCTTCTTCCCATCACTACCCTCCACAAAAGTTTGGTATTATTTCAACCCTGGCATATTGTGCCAGATCTTTATTAACAGATGAAACAGAAATTGAATATGAACTCAATTTTCTTAAAAGTCTTTCATTAACAATGGATTCTCTCTTAAAAAGATTAATAAATTTCTCTCTGTCCACCACTCAACTGCTCTTGAAGATTTTTCTCCACCAAGAGGTTTTATTTCGTTACTATACATCAGCTCTCTCTCCCCGAAACTGGCAAAAATGTTTAGAAATTCAACATTAGAACTTGCTTCACTACGTTCCCTAAACTTTGCTCCATACTAAGTAGACCTAAAATGAAACATCTTCCTACTCAGTATCCAGGAGTCTATAAAATTTTGTGTGATTGTGGCAAGCCATATTATGGCCAAACTGCTAAATCCATCCTTTTACGCATGGAGGAACATCAAAGAGACATTTCTTACAACAGAACCAGAGCCAGCGCTCTCTCTAGCCACGTTCTCTTCTCCGTCAACGCAGATGATGGCCGCCAACACATCGTTGATTGGCAAAAAACCTTAATATTGATGTGTGCTATGATAAACTGGAAAGAAGAATAATTGAATCTAAAGAAATATCACTTGATTCGTCTCATATTAATAACAGCCTTAGCTATAATATTTCTGATGCGCACATTGCCACTGTCCAATACTGGTGCACTAATACCAGCTCACGCACGTAGTCAACTTCAGTTGGAACTCTAGCACGCATTCCTTTTAAATGTACTTGTTTTATACTAGATCTGTTAATGTATTTTTTCATGTGTCTGTTATTTTTATTTTACTCTTTGCCAATGATACCTGAAGAAGTTGCATTTCAATGAAACTAGTTGTATCTTAACAATAAATTTGTCATTCTCGGTATAAAGTCATTTAATTTCCTTTTATATATATATATATGTGTGTGTGTGTGTGTGTGTACGTACTCCAAATGATGACCTTAATACGAAGGTCGAAACTTTGGGAAATTAAAATAATAATTATTTCTAACATAGTTCTAGTCTCTATAATTTGTCTTAAATAAATGCTGATCACTGTGTAACACTAAATAAAAGGCATGTGGTTAGTCTTGAATAGACATGCAAGAGTGTGAATGAGAAGGGAATATATGTGGAATTATAAGGCAGGCGATTATGATATTCTTAGATATAAGCTTGGGACAATTCCTTGGATGGAGGAATCAGAATTATTATTATTATTATTATTCCTGATACCTCCAAGGAGTCCGAAGACTCATCGCAGGAGGACATCTTCAACTGTCTCTACACCTTACCTCTACTACGAATCAGCGCCATCTACCGCCCACCTCCAACACCACCACAACTAGTAATTTTTGTCTGTAAATTGCGTGTGTTCTGAAGGGCCGATTTGTATGTATGCAGGATGAAAAACCTGAGTTTCCGGGAGAAAAAACCCTGCTACCTCCGTATGAGATCGGCTAACTCACCATCGATTGAAATCGACCAGATAAAGATTCCTCCCGTCGCGACGAGAATCGAACTTAGGCCTATTCCAATCGAAGTGCGCAATGTACCGTCGTTCTTCCAATTGCGCTACGGAGGTGCTAGAAGGGCAAGAAATCATTAGTGATCGGGAACTTGTAAAGTTATATTTATTAGCAGATAGACCACAGTTTAGTGTAAGGTGGATGATAAACAATATTGAATGGGAAGTGCAGGTAAAAAAAGAGGTTACAGAAGAGATATAGGGAGAGAGGTTGAGTGCAGCTGCATGAAGAATACAACATTCATGACAGGAAAGTGACTAGCTTGGTAAGGAAGGCAAAATTAGAATATTGGAAGAGATTGGCTCTGAGATACAAAGAAAATCCTAAGGAATTCTTTTGTTATGGCCAGTAGGATGAGAAATGATTGTGGAAAAATGTCGTTGTTAGTTAACAATAGAAATAGAGTGACTGATGCAAATGACATAGTGCAGTTGTTCATTGAACATTTTATTGGAGTATTTCATCTTAGAGAAGTAGGTTTTAATAATAGAGGGATAGGGAGGTTCAAGGTTTAGAAGTGTAAGAAGAGAGTATGTTTCAAATATTGAGCAGTGGGACTGGATGGGATTTTGTCATAGAGACCCATGGCAAAATTCCGTTGACCTGCATTTTCAGTGAAAGTCTGTCCATGAGAAGGTGCCCAAGGAGTGGAAGGAGGGTAAGATAGTGTCATTGCTTAAGGGTGGTAACAGACTAGAAGGGCAAGATATCATCAGTGATTGGGAACTTGTAAAGTTATATTTATTAGCAGAAATAGTAAGTTGTATACAATGAGTGAAGAAGAGACTACAGTTTGGTGTAAGGTGGATGATAAACAATATCAAATGGGAACTGCCGTAAAAAAAAAAAAAAAAAAAGCTATAGACCAGTTTGTATTTCATCAGTAGTTGTTAAGATTTTGGAGAAATTAGTGAGGGATGATCATTTATAGTGTTGGGCAGATGTAGACAGTGTTATCTATGAGAGTCAGCATGCATTTGTTAAGGGGCTACTTGCTTTAGTAATATGATTGCCTTTTATAATGAAGTGAAAAGTGCAGCTGATGAGGAGGAAGGTATGTTCTGCCTTTTTTTTTTTTTTTTTTTTTGATTTTACAAAGGCATTTGACAGGGTACCACATGATAAGCTGGTATATAAGTTGCAGCACAATGGTTTTAGATGTTGGATTACTAAACTGGATTTTGGATTGGCTATCTGATCAGTATCATAGAGTGGTGTATGAGGGAGCAGTATCATGGAAACAGAAGGTTACAAGTGGGTACCCAGAGCAGTGTTCAGTAACAGGACCTGCATTGTTTAACTTTTATATCAATGACATTGGTAATAGATTGCAATGGGATATTCAGTTGTTTGCAGATGATGTGAAGCTGGGAAGAGTTATTAATAATAGTGCAGATGTGGTAGGTCTGCAAGAGAGCTTCAATAAACTGGACTAATATACAAATGAATGGGGGTATCAATTTAATTAAGCTAAATGTAAATTCATGAAGTTTGGGATACATTGATGGGAGGCTGCATACTCTGTTGGAGGAAGTGGAGAAGGTAAGGGATCTTGGGGTGGTGATTGATGGAAACCTGAAATTCAGAGAACATTGTAAAGGTGGTGAAGTTAACCCAGAGGATTGCTGCAATACTGAGAAGGATGCAGATTCAATGACTTGTTCAGATCACACCTGGACTTAATGATTATTTTAAATTATTTTTATCTGTGCAATCTACTACAATTGTTCCTTTGATTTCTAATAGTGTAACATCATATAATTTAATTGCAACTGAAACATGAGCTAATATATGCATACTTTATGACTCATTATTTTAATTCATCTTTTGAATGTAGTTAATGTTCTATCTCCCTAATGACATCTACATAATGTTGGATGAAATATATTGTAGAGTTTGAATAAATTCTATATAATTTTTGCTTACATGTGTAAGCCATGAAAGTTATTTTAATTTGTATACTTAATATTTCCATTCATAGAAGGAAGAGGGGGGGGGGATATGATTGAGACATATAAGCTGATCAGGGGTTGTTATCAGGTAGACATGGAAGAGATTTTTCATAGAATGGGAGAGGGGATTAGAACAAGAGGCCATTGCTGGAAGCTGGAGGGTGTGAGCAAAGGAGTGAGAAGCAGGTTCTTTGCATGGAGGGTGGTTGGTAAATGGAATGCATTGCCTGAGTGTGTTGTAGATGTGGACACATTGAATCAGTTTAAGACGTGGGTGGATGAGCATCATATGCAATAGTGAGTACCTCCCACGATGAGTCTCTGACTCCAGAGGTTAAATGTTGATAATAATAATAATAACAATAATAATAAATTCATACATTTCACACATACCTTATTTAACCTTCTGACCCTTGGAA
The DNA here is from genome assembly GCF_054136105.1 of Typopeltis vanoorti. NCBI lineage: Eukaryota > Metazoa > Arthropoda > Arachnida > Uropygi > Thelyphonidae > Typopeltis > Typopeltis vanoorti. Next base: position 55,202,747 of record NC_143566.1, on the reverse strand, counting down.
TACATTTAGAGTTCTTACCCTAGATAATTCTTGAATAGCACACACAAGAAGCATTGATCTCTTTTCCATGCAAGTCCTCATTCTGTGTTTTCAACTGCAGACTGTCTCATGAGCTTTTCATAATTACCAGCTTTGTAGTTCCACATATATCCTTTCTTTACAGAAGACCTCACACTGGGTGATTACCTGAGATCACCTGGGATCACATGGGATTATCTGAGTGTCAGCCACCTAGGTAATCACTTCATGGATACGATCACCAACTGATGGGAAATTTGTCACCTTATTTTTAGTGATATCCTTTGATAAAATGATCAAATCCAGGACCCTCGATCTTCATGTGCCTTCTGTTACATATTGCTGAGATAGTTGTCCCTCAAAAAATTAAGAAATTCATTTTGTTTACTTCCATTTGTTAACTCATCATCCCAATCTTTATTGCCATGATTAAAATCACCCATATTGATGACCCTTTTTCTACAGCCCACATGGGATGAATTGCTGCAATAATGAGAATTATGATAAGTCAATAAGGAGGTGATTATGCCCATAACAGACTGCAAAGGGACTGCTGTGTGGATTTGAAGATAAATGGGAGAAGTGTTCAGAGGTGGAAGCATTCCACCTCTGAACCCTTCTCCCATTTATCTTCAAATTATTCATTCAGAGCTTATTTGATAGTAGAGGTCATATGTTAGAATTAAAATAATATGTTGATCTTATTACACACACACACACACACACACACACACACACACACACACACACACACACACACACACACACACACACACACACACAGATATATATATATATATATATAGAGTGCTCTTTCTCTGGATAGTGGTATGAAAAAACATCAGGTCATCCTTTGAAACTGCAAAAAATTGATGAATTATGAATTGAAGAGCAGATTTTTTTACACAGGAGTTAATAAGAGGGTGGAATGCTTTACCTGAGATGGTTGTGAGCAGGCTGTCATTCACTAAGTTTATGCTGCATCAAGCATTGTGATTTCTGTTGTGTATTTCTTATGATAATTATTTTTGCCTGTCTATTTGGTGATGACTAGAAATAATAATGTTAATGTTATCTGTTATAGTACTCTTGTTGTGTGATTTTCATATTATAATATGTATGTTCTCCTTTAATATGAATATATTCTCTAATAAATTAACTGTTATGTTATTTGATATGAACAGATGAACCAGAAGACGAAGCACCTACATTTATACAGAAGCCTAAAATCATTCCAAAGGAAGGTGGGTTGCTTATTGTTATGGAGTGTTATGTTCGATCAATGTCACCTCTTGTGGTCAACTGGTATCATGGCTCTACTTTAGTTAAGGAGACAATCAGGATTAGGAGCCAGATTGTAGAAGTAAAAGGAAATGAATATAAGGTTGCCTTAGAGATAAGGGTGAGTCAGTATTCTCATAATACATTTCCCACCATCATTACAATTAATTGTTCATTCTGTTTTGATTTCTTCAGCTTTTTTAGTATAGCATCTAATATACTGAAAGAAGGAAGCAATTTCTTAAGACTTTAAGAAAATTAATTTAGAAGTAATTACTAAATTCAAAGTTGAATGGTCTTTCTTGAGCAGAGAGATAGTAAGACTCATAATAGTCTCAAATATACTACTGTTAAAGATTTAAGCAAAGTCAGTCCTTTAAATGATGATCTCTATAATATTCTCAAAGGATAAAAATAAAGTAATAAACTTCAATAATTGAAAATTCATCTCTGTCTTATATTTTGCAGTTATATTAATCTGAACTACATTTGACAATTTCCAGATATTTGATTTGATAATTTTTACAATTTCACAAATCAGTGGATTTCTCTTGTGAAATAGTAAATTTGAGTTTTTCTTACCATTATTTTATTTATTTATTTTTTAAATGTGAATCCCACCCATGAAAGGCTGTGAATCTCACAAGCTTCTCCAACAACTTAACCACAACACCTGACACACTGATAGGCCTACAATTTGATGCTTGAGTTCTTGAGTTCAGTGGATTTCTCTTGTGAAATAGTAAATTTGAGTTTTTCTTACCATTATTTTATTTATTTATTTTTTAAATGTGAATCCCACCCATGAAAGGCTGTGAATCTCACAAGCTTCTCCAACAACTTAACCACAACACCTGACACACTGATAGGCTTATAATTTGATGCTTGAGTTCTATTACCTCCCTTATGAAGTGGCATAATCTTGCTCTCCTTCCATTCCTTAGGAATTTGACCCAGTGCAAGACTCATATTAAAAAAATATGTCAAGGCAGATGTACTACCTGACACATTCCTTCAGAATATGTGGTGATATATTATCAAGTCCCACAACCTTATTAACATCAAGTTTTCTCAATTCCCCATGCAACTCTTTCTCACTTACAGTCAGTCTTTCCTACTCATCATTCACTGCTCTCAAACTCTCCATGATGGCACATTCACAAGAATGAAAGACATTTATGAATTGCTCATTAAATATCTCAACTGTATCCTCTGTGGCAGTTGTTTGTATGCTATTTTCTCCAATCACTGTCATCCTACCATAATCATTCTTTTTTTTTTTTTTTTTTTGTTGCCTACATATCAAAAGAATTCCTTAGGATTAATTTTGGCTTCATTTGCTAACTGCTGCATATACCTCACTTTTGTTATCCTTACCAACCAAGTAACCTGCCTTGCCTGGTCTTTGTAATCATCATGGAATTTGGTTATTACCACTTCTCTTATGCTACCTCCATAAGTCTCGTTTTCTTGTATTCACCTGTATCACATGCTTAATATCTTTATTCATCCATTTCACATGTACCTTATTTAACCTTCTGACCCTTGGAATATATTTAGACATTGCTTCTACTAGATAGTTCTTCAATATCCCCTAAGCTGCATTGATCTCTTTTCCAGCTGACTCCTCATTCCATGCTACACCTGCAAGCCGTCTCCTGAGCTCTTCATAATCACTCCCCCCCCTTGTAGTTCCACATATACCCTTTACTCACAGAAGTCCTAATGCTGCAAGAAACAACCTGGGTAATAACTTCATGTTCACTCTCACCAACTGGAAGATTATTTGAGACCTCATTTAGAATTACATCCTCTGATGAGATGATCAAATCCAAGACCCTCAATCCTCGTGTACTCTCTGTTACATACTGTCTGAGGTAGTTATCCCTCAAAAACTCAAGAAACTCATTTCCTTTACTTCCAGTTGCTATCTCATCATCCCAGTCTATATTACCATAATTAAAATCACCCATAATGATCACCCTTTTCTTATTTGCTTGGGTAATTTGATTATATATTTCATAGTCACTATCCTCCACATTACCAGGTCTATAGCAACATCTGACCAAGTATTTCATTTTATTCACCTCAATCTCACACTATACAGTCTCAAAATCACTACTACTATCCCCCCCCACTCCCTTGCATCTGTACTTTGTATGGACATAACTCTTTTCCTATCAGTAATAGCACTGGACCTTCCTTTTTACCCTTTTTTCTTCATGAAAAACAAACATCATTCCCTTCCATCTATATTCCTGTCAGGATGTCATCCTCATCCAACCATGTCTCATTTATTCCAACAATTTTTGTGTGAATAAATTCAATCATTGCAATAATTTCATTCCCCATGGTTCTGATACTTCTTGCATCTTTATAGAAACATTACAACTCATTCCTGGAATATTATTATTATTATTATTATTATTATTATTATAATTAAACAAGACCTCATGGAGTCAAAGACTCATCTAGGAGGTCCTTTTATCTCACACACATCTCATCATACCGGGTCTTAAACACATTCAAACTCCTTATTCTATAACATGTTTTACTGATCCCATTTATTAGATGTAACTTCTCCATACCTTCCAGAACTGTTTCTTTCTTCTTCTTACCCACTCTAGAACCTTCTTCAAAACCAAATTTCTCCCTATTTTCTACACCATCAGACCATTCCATTCTCTTCTTGTCCATGAATATATTCATTTCCTTTTTGTGTATTACCTTTTTCATGCTATGTTCACCTGCCCAACAAGAGTCTTGTATAATTGTTCTCTCATTCTCTGCACTCATGCCCCACTTCTGCATTCATAACACCACTTCAATCTCACTCTCTCTCTTTCTCTCTTTCCATATTCTCCTGCTCTTTGACTTCACTTCTTTTTCATTCAAATTCATTATTTGCAATCATTACTCTTCCTTCCACCAGCAGTCACCTGACATGATTCACAAACTTTTATACTAAAGGGCTCTATAAGATTTAGAGAAAATAATTTTTTCAGAACCGTAGAGTGAGAATTAAGAGTCATCCCTGAAAGTTGTGCACAAGTGTGCAGTTTAGAAGTTTTTGTCTGAAGAGTGGTGAATGACTAATTAAAATTGCCAATGGCAGTGGTTGTGAGTGGTCTGACATTCAGAGAGTTTATGGAGAAGTATAATAGATGTTTTGATAATAATGGTTATTGTGAGTCTTCCATGATAAGCCTTCTCACTTCATGGGGAGATCCATGTTATAAAAATAAAGTAGGCAAATAGCTGAAAGGATCACTTGGATGTTTAAAGAACACACACACACACACTGACAAGTAGGGAGAATGAAGTTGTTATTCCTTTATATACAGGATGATTGTAAAGTTGCGCAACCTGGAAATAACACACATCTGTTTTGAGGTTAATTACAAGTATATGAAAAATGAACAGCTATAAATACAGGTTATAATCAGACCTTTATAACAAAAGAAGAATAGTAACCTTATTATAACATATGTTGAAAGTGGCCCCCTCCTTCGTGAATGCAAACTCATTCTCTTTTTACCAGATTTGATGCCGCCTTGTGAAGCACATGCACACTCATGTTTTCAATTGCTGTTGAAATGCTCCTTTTCATTTCATCCAGTGCGAGGATTATTCCGATAAACATCTTTCAGATACCCCCAAAGGAAAAAATCTGCTAGTGATCTTGGAGGCCAAAATTCTTTTGAGGTGAGATGATCACCAAAAAATTCTTGTAAAAAATGTACTGTACTATTCAATGTGTGGCACATGGCACTGTCTTTCTAGAACCAACAGTGCCGTTTGTTGACATCAAGGAGTGCCATGAATTGTGTGAAGATGGTTTGGTAGACAGAACTATTGTTTCAAAGAAAATAAAATGAGTCCCACTATATGATGCCATGATATTGCAAACTAAACTCCAATTTTTTGAGAATGCAAAACTTTTTTATGAAAAGCATGTGGATTTTCACATGACTGAATTCCATTGTTTTGACTATTCACATACCCACTGAGGTGAAACTGTGCCTCATCACTGAAGAAAACTGTATCAAGCATCTCTATATCATGTTCTTCAGTGAATGAGCAGAGCATAACCATCTGCAGAAGATTAATCATTTGCCTTTATCTGGATCCTTCAGTTCATGGACTGAGTGCACACAATATGAAGGAAGGTGTAATTTTCTTGCAGCTTTCTGAGCACTGCCTTAAGACATTGATGACCTCATGGCAAGTTTCCTGAGGCTTTTTCTTGGGAACTGCTGCAATGCTTTCTTTACCTCATCCATTTGATTGTCAGTCAAAATGGAGGGTCTTCTGGAGTGATTCCTATCTGCAACAGATCCAGTTTCCCAAAAACACTGCACTAATCTCATTATCGTCAACTTCTGAGGGACTGTCGTAACTGGAAATTTTTCTCGCAAAATTCCTTGGCATTACATGTGCAAGAACAAGTAGCAAAATAACTTTCCAAAGCGAAAACTCGTTGCAGCTGGGAAAAGTCATTTCATTTCCACAATGAACAAAGCTGTATTGAGAACAACCTGTACGTGTCACAGTGAATAGTTTGAAATAACATAATGGTGACATCTAGTGGTGTAAGGATTGTTTATAACAATTTGGAAACAATTAGTATAAATTCAAGATTTTGGTTGTGCAACTTTATGATCACCCTGATACTGCTTTGATACTGCCATATCTATGCATAGATTTTGGATCTTGGTATCTTGAGGATAGGATTAGGAAGTGGAAGAGAAGATCCGGAGTGTATTACCAAAATGACAGCTCTTTCTGTAAGGATAGGCCAAAGTTTGCTAGCAGCAAAATTTAGCTAATAGGTGGGAAAAAGAGATTTCATAGAAACATGTAAATTATTAAATAAAGGGGTTTTATAGAGTAGATCCTAAAGTTTTTTTATTTCATAATGAGAGGGAAAGGATAAGAACATAAAGTTATCTGTGGAAGATGTGCAGAGGTGTGAATATCAGGCGGGACAATCGATTTCTTGTTTGGAAATTAGGAATGAGTTGAATGGGGATTTAATTGAGGTGCTCATGATTGCTTTGTCATTGAATGAATTTAAAGCAAGGTATGATTGGTATAATGTGAAAAATATTTAGTCTGGGCTTCCCATGATGAGATTTCAGAATACATAGAAATGCTGATGTAAATAATAATAATAACAGCCTTATTAAGAATTTATGATTTCAAGTTATTTAGCTTAAAAACCATTAAGAGTGGGGATTAAGTGAGTGCTATTTTTTTTTATACTTATTGTCATTTTAAATGAATAATCAATATTTTCATTATTGAATTCGGAAAATCATATATGAATTATATATTATTAATTTTTTTAGGATCCATCTCCGGATGATGGTGGTGTGTATAGATGTAATATTAAAAATGATGGTGGTGATATCAATGCAAACTTGAATTTAAATATTGAAGGTAAATGCTTTATTTTGATTAAAATTTTATATTTAAACTCACTAGTTTTGTTTTTTTCATTAAAACAAATAGAAATTTTTTCAAAGTTTGCACCTCATCTTTTTTTTTTGGTGTTGTTGTTGTTTTTTTGTTGTTGTTAACCTGAGTATAATTTACATGACTTTTGATCACTGTTATAGGCACAGGAGATCTTTTTTTATAGTGTGGAAGGTGTGAGTGACTGTGGAAGTTTAGGAGATGGTTTTATTTGGGAGAGTGAATTTAGATTAAGAGTGACTGACCTGCAGAGGGAGATAGATGAGTTGAAAGAGGAGGTGGAATGTCTAGTGAATGAGAGCAGAAGTATGAAAGATAAGATTAGGAGAATGGAAGAGATGAATGCAAGGCGAATCAGAGTAGGAGAGAGAGAGAATTTAAGGAGTATGAGTGAGAGGTATGGGGGTGCTAGAAGAGGAGAGATTGGAAACAGTAGAAGAGAGGGAATGAGAGAGAGGTATGGGAATGCTAGCAGACGAGAGGATGGAAACAGTAGGAGAGATGGAATGAGAGAGAGATATGGAAGTGCTAGAAGAGGAGAGAATGGAAACGGTAGGAGAGATGGAATGAGAGAGAGGTATGGGAATGCTAGAAGACGAGCGGATGGAAACAGTAGTAGGAGAGACAGAATGAGAGAGAGATATGGAAGTGCTAGAAGTGGAGAAAATGGAAACAGTAGGAGAGAGGGAATGAGAGAGATGTATGGGAGTGCTAGAAGAGGAGAGAATGGAAACAGTAGAAGAGAGAGGTATGGGAATGAAAGAAGAGGAGAGAATGGAAACAATAGGAGCGATGGAATGGTAAGAGGTATAATGTATGGTGACTCAATGATCCGTGGTGTTCAGGATAGGATGCGTGAGGAGTGTTTGCCAGGAGGAACAATAGAAAGGGTGGCTATGGCAATTAAGAGAAGTGAAAGGGTGGATGAGATGATTGTGATGGTAGGAACGAATGACTTGAGTGGTAATGTAAGTCGGGCAGCGAGAGATATGAGATTTTTGCTTGAGACTGTACGGAAGAAGACAGAGAGAGGAAAAATAGTGTGCGTATTGCCTAGGTATGATAATGATGAGCTGAGCAGAAGAGCGGTGATATTGAATGGCATAATAGCGAGAATGTGTGACAAGAGAGGACTGGTATATGTGGATGCTTGGAGTGCGTTTGAGGAAAGAGAGGAGTTGTTTGCGAGAGACCGTTTACATTTGAATGAGGAAGGACGTAGGCATCTGGAGAGATTGCTGTTCTGAACGAGTCAGTGTGTCCCAGGGAGGATGATAGCAGGGGTGGCCTCTTGTGGGAATGGATACTTGGGAGAAGGGGGACAATGTCAGGTAAGACTGAGCCCAGTGGAGACTAGAAGGGATAATGCTGGGTATAGAAACAATGGCATTTATATGCTGTATACTAATGCCAGGAGTATCCGGAATAAGGGAGAGGAATTGGTGGCGCAGATAGCATCAGCCTGGCCAAAAATTATTGCGATCACTGAGACGTGGTTGACAGAAGGGGATATAAAAACAGCAATAGAAGTCGCTGGGTATAGCATTTTTCGCCAGGATAGGAGGGGAAAGCGTGGTGGTGGGGTGCTGCTTATGATAAGTAATGACCTATGTCCTCTAAGAGTGGAGAATTTGGAAGGTAGTGAGACAAATGATTTTGAGAGCGTATGGTGTGAGGTAGAGGTAGGCAGGACAGGATATTTAGTGGGGTGTTGCTACAGACCCAGGAGCACAGAGGATGGGGACCAGGAGATGTTTAGACAGCTAAGTTTGGCAAGTGCAAGAAGAATGATTGTTATGGGAGATTGTAACTTCAGTAGTATAAATTGGAGAGAGGAAGATGCATGTAACAATAGGGGAATGGAATTTCTAGAATTCTTGAGGGACAAATGTCTTAGGCAACATGTAACAGAGGGAACAAGAGGTTCAAAAATTTTGGATTTGGTTATAGCATCAGAAGAGTTGATAATAACTGAGTTGACGTCTCTCCCACCAATTGGAGAGAGTGACCATATGGTTTTGACTTGGAAAATGAATAGACATGCAGGAGTATCAAAGAGACGGGAACTTATGTGGAATTATAAGGCAGGTGATTATAATAGTCTTAGACGTCAACTTCGGGAAGTTTCATGGAGGGAGGAATTGGAAGGCAGGGATATCACCAGTGCGTGGGAAATTGTGAAAGAATATTTGTTATCAGCAATGGTAAGTTGTATACCACGAGTGAAGAAGAGGGCGCAATTTGGAGTAAAGTGGATGACAAACAATATTAAACAGGAATTGCATGCGAAAAAGAGGCTATGGAAGAGATATAAGGAGACAGGTGAAGAGATGCATGAGGAATATAAGACACAGGCCAGAAGAGTGACTCGTGTGGTAAGGAAAGCGAAACTGGAATATGAGAGGAGATTGGCCCTAAGATCCAAAGAAAATCCTAGGGAATTTTTTAGCTATGTGGCCAGTAGGAGGAGAAATGACTGTGGAAGAATGATATTGTGGGATAAAAATGGGAATAGAGTGACTGATGCAGAGGACATAGTGGAATTGTTCAATGAACACTTTATTGGAGTATTTCATCCTAGAGGAGTCAGTTTTAATGCTAGAGGGATAGGACTGGTACGAGGTCTGGAGGTACAGGAGGAGAGTGTGTTTCAGATACTGAGTACTCTGGATGTCAGTAAAGCTGTGGGACTGGATGGTATTTCACCACGAGTTTTGAGAGAATGTGCTAGGGCAATTGACAGTACCTTTAACGTGGCTTTTCAATGAAAGTCTGGCTTTGGCAAAGGTGCCCAGGGAATGGAAGGAAGGTAAGATAGTGCCATTGCATAAGGGTGGTAACAGACTGGAAGTGTCTAATTATAGGCCAGTCTGTGTGTCATCAGTAGTTGTTAAGATCTTGGAGAAAGTAGTGAGGGACCGTGTACAGCATTGGGCAGATGAGGGTAATGTTATCTGTGAGAATCAACATGGATTTGTGAAAGGACGCTCTTGTTTTAGCAATATGCTAGCCTTTTATAATAAAGTTACAAGAGCATTAGATGAGGGAAAGGCATATACTGCAATTTTCTTAGACTTGGCGAAGGCATTTGACAGGGTGCCACATGATAAGCTGATATTTAAGTTGCAGCACATGGGTCTGGATGTCAGATTGGTCAACTGGATTCAGGATTGGCTGTCTGATAGGTATCAGAGAGTTGTGTATGGTGGAGCAGTTTCCAGGAGGCAGAGGGTTACAAGTGGGGTCCCACAGGGCTCAGTACTAGGACCTATATTGTTTAACCTTTATATCAATGACATAGCCAGTGGATTGCAGGGGGATATTCAGTTTTTTTGCAGATGATGCGAAGCTTGGAAGGATTATTAGTAATAGTGCAGATGTGGTAGCCCTGCAAGAGGATTTAAATAAGCTAGATAGATGGGCAAATGAATGGGGGTGTCAGTTTAATGCAGCAAAATGTAAGGTCTTGAGGTTTGGGAAACATCGATGGGATGCTGCATACTCTATGGGAGGAGTTATACTGGAGGAAGTAGGGGAGACAAGAGATCTGGGGTTGATGATTGATAGAAACCTGAAGTTTAGGGGACATATTGCAAAGGTGGTGAAGGTAACACAGAGGATTGCTGCTATTATGAGAAGGACACTGACCTGCAGAGATAAGAGGGTTATCATTCCGTTGTATAAGTCTCTGATCAGACCACACTTGGACTATTGTTCTCAGATTTGGTCCCCAGGATTTGAAGGGGATAAATTAACTGTGGAAAGGATACAAAGACGGATAACAAAGATGGTTTCAGGACTGTACAAGGATAGTTATGAGGATCGGCTGAGAGAATGTGGACTGCAGAGTTTGGTGGATAGAAGAAGGAGAGGTGATATGATTGAGACTTTTAAACTGTTGAGAGGTGGTTACAGGGTTGACACTGGGGAGTTCTTTCGCTTGGTTGATCAGCGGGAAGGAGTGATGACAAGAGGCCATCCCTGGAAGTTACGAAAGGAAACTGTGAGCAAGAGGGTAAGGAGTGGTTTCTTTGTGTGGAGGGTGGTTGAGCCGTGGAATGCATTGCCTGATGGAGTGGTGGGAGCGAGAACGGTCAGTGGGTTTAAGGAGTGGTATGATAAACTTTGTGTTTCTCAGGGGGGGGACCTCCCCACGATGAGTCTTGACAGACTTTATGTTTTAGAAAGGACCTCCCTCGATGAGTCTTTTGACTCCTTGGATGCCTGAATAATAATAATAATAATAATAATAATAATAATTATTTTATTATTAAACAAGACCTCATGGAGTCAAAGACTCATCTAGGAGGTCCTTTTATCTCACACACATCTCATCATACCGTGTCTTAAACACATTCAAACTCCTTGCAGACACTACACTCTTATGCAAGGCATTCCAATCACTCACAACTCTGCACGAAAAAAACCTGCCTCTCACTCCCCTACTCACACCTTCTTTATACAATTTCCAGGGATGACCTCTGGTTTTCCCCTGATCTCCCACTATTCTCTGTAGAACTTCTCCACCATTGATCCTATAATAACCCCTTACCAACTTGTAGGTCTCTATCATATCTCCCGTCTTCCTTCTCTCCACTAGACTCTGCAAATTACATCTTTTCAATCTTTCCTCATACTCGACATTCCAGAGGTCAGAAACTCCCTTAGTCATTCGCCTTTGGCCCCTTTCCAACATCTCTTCATCCTTCTGAAAACCAGGTGACCAAATCTGGGCACAATAGTCCATGTGTGGCCTAATCAAAGCCTTATACAATGGAACAAGAATCTCCCTACTTCTAAACGTCAGTGTCCTCCGCATCAATCCCAGAAGTCTTTGTGTTGTTTTCACAATTTTGGCGATGTGTCCCCCAAATTTTAGATCCTTATCCACTATCACCCCCAGATCTCTTATTTCCTCTACTTCCAACAATATATTCTCACCAAGCATAAATTCTGCATCTCATCTTTGTTTTCCAAATTTTAAAACCTTACATTTTGCAACATTGAACTCACATCCCCATTTCCGTGCCCAAACACTCAATTTATTCAAGTCTTCTTGGAAGGCCACAACATCTTCACTACTCTTTATAGTTCGTCCCAACTTTGCATCATCTGCAAACAACTGAATATCTCTTTCAAATCTTCGCCAATATCATTAATATACAAGATAAATAGTAATGGCCCTAAAACAGACCCCTGAGGCATTCCACTAGTGACTTTCCTTTTCCTGGATATTGAACCCACATACACAACTTGTTGATACCTACCAGACAGCCAGTTTCCAATCCAATGCACTGATCTAATATTCAACCCCATCTGCTCTAGTTTGACTGTCAACTTATCATGAGGTACTTTATCAAAAGCTTTTGCGAAATCCAAGTATATTACTGTGTATCCCTCTCTTCTGTCCAAGGAAGCAGTCACTTTATTGTAATAAGTAAGTAAGTAGATTACTAAAACATGACCTCCCTTTAGCAAATCCATGCTGTCCATCAAAGATTATACCATTGTTGTCAACCCAACTCTGGATCCTAGTTCTCACAAGCTTCTCCAACAACTTAACCACAACACCTGACACACAGATAGGCCTATAGTTTGATGCTTGAGTTCGATCACCTCCTTTATGAAGTGGCACAATCTTGCCCTCCTTCCACTCTTTAGGAACTTGACCAAGTGCAAGACTCGTATTAAAAAAATATGTCAAGGCAGGTGTCAATTCTCTGGCACATTCCTTCAGAATACTCGGTGATATATTATCAAGTCCCACAACCTTATTTACATCTAGTTTACTCAACTCACCAAACACCTCTTGCTCACTTACAGTCAGTCTCTCCTCCCCATCATCAATTGCTCTTAATCTCTCCATGAAGTCACATTCACAAGATTGAAAGATCTTTATGAACTGTTCATTAAGTATCTCCACCACACATTCTGCAACAGCTATCTTTATGCCATTTCCTCCAATCAATGTCATCCTTCCATAATCATTCTTTCTTTTGCTGGCTACATATCGAAAGAACTCCCTAGGATTCTTTTTGGCTTCATTAGCTAACTGCTGTTCATACCTCTCTTTAGCCACTCTCACCAACCAAGTCACCCTCCTTGCCTGGTCTTTGTAGACCTCATGAAATTGGTTACTTCCACTTCTCTTATGCTGCCTCCACAATGCCCTTTTTCTCTGTATTGCATGCATAATCTTTTCATTCATCCATCTCACACCTACCTTATTTAACCTTCTCACCAATGGTATACATTTAGACATTGCATCTACTAAATAGTTTTTGAAAATCCCCCAAGCTGCATTGATCTCTTTTCCAGCTAACTCCTCATTCCATGCTACACCTTCAAGCTGTCTCTTGAGCTCTTCATAATCACCCCTCCCCCTTGTAGTTCCACATGTACCCTTTTTTCACAGAGGTCCTTGCACTGCTGGCAACCACCCAAGTAATCACCTCATGGTCACTTTCACCAATTGGTGGATGATTTGACAGGTTGGGCAGAATAATTTGATACATGGGGTTGGGTGGATGGGTGGGTGAAAAGAATGTAGATCATCCAAGATGGGACTAAGCTGCTCAATATCAGAGAAGAAAGTAACGCTTCAATTATTATTATTACATGGAGAACTCCATGATGGGGTTGCCACCTTTTGGTAAGTCCAAAGAGGGACACACTTATCGAATATGAAAGTCTTCTTCTCCTCTAAATGTATAAAATGAAAAAGCCAAAGTTGAATATGTATTAGTGATTTAATAATATTTGTATTTTAAATATATAAGCTGTCCTGCTTAGGTGTAATTCAGTACGCTGAAAATTTTCTTAAAATTAAGGATGTCCCGCATAATTCGGGACAGTGGCAGCCCTACTCCATGAAACCCTTAGGCTCATCAAGGGAGTACCAAAACATTATGTCAAGCACTATTCAACATTTGCACAACAGCTATCATACTTCACTTGAATTTATTCACTCTCAAGGCACCCACAACAGACTTTTGGCAACCTATTCCACTCACTCACCACTCTCCAAGTAAAAAAATTTAATCCTCACACCTTTGCTAACTACATTATTACTCAATTTCAAAGCGGGGTCACTAGTTCTCCTATCACAGACCTGTTTGAAAAAATTTCCTCTGTATTAATCTTGTAAAAAGTTTTCAGTAATTTGTATGTCTCAATCATATCATCCCTTTTCTGGCTGCAAACAATTTCTTTACAAATCTTCACCCTATCCTCATGAGAGACATTCCATACACCTCCCACCAACTTGGTCACCTCTCGCTGGATCTTTTCATTGCCTCATTCCCAAGAAAATCAGGTGATCAGATTTATGCACAGTAGTCAAGATGAGATCTCACCAAGGAACTATGAAAAAGTATAATAACCTCCTTATTTCTGCTTGTCAGGGTATTCTTCACTAACCAACTAATCTGATGATCTGTTTTAGCCACTTGCAATATGCTCTCCATGTTTCATCTCTTCATCCACTAACACTCTCAAATTCCTGGCTTCATCCATTTCCTGGAGTACAGTTCTATCAATATTGCCACACAGCTGGTAATCTTTCATGACAAAATGCAAAAACTTACACTTTGCCACATTAAACGAGGGTGAGGAGCGGTTTAACCTTGAATGCATTGCCTGAGAGATTGGTTGGAGCGGGAACGGTCAATGGGCTCAAAGAGTGGTATGATAAGCTTTGTGTTTCCTCGAAACGACCTTCCACGATGAGTCTTTTGACTCCATGGAGGCCTGGATGATAATAATAATAATAAATCTTGCCTGGAACACTTAGTAACGAATTAATATTATATTTGACAAAAAACTATATTCTTGTTTCAGTCCTCTACCCAAGTGTAAACAAACAGTTGGTAAATGAAGTATCATCATGACTGGTCTATTTGTATATGAAGGTTGTTGAGTTAGCATCATTTTAATGTGCAAATAATAAAATTGTATATCACCATATTATTAAAATACTGGGGATAGAGATAGATGTAGAAAGTTACCTTCTCAGTAAGGAAATACATCTATAAATTTCTCACATTTAGTTTTATTTGCTTTTTTTTTTATAGATGGGTAGTACTAGAACTCGGTGACAATCATGTCAAAAATGCACCATTATAGTTAACCATCTGAGGTCATCTGAATTTATGTAGTAACTGATGTAAAACTTTTATACTCCCATATTTATGACAGTGAAGAGTATAGAAGAAGGGCCATAATTGCAAATGACTTTATGCATGAATTATGCAGGACGAGTGGTGTGGAATTTGTGGATGTGTGGAGTGAGTTCAATGGGTTAAAGGATTTATATAAGATGGATGGTTTACGTTTGAATGGATTTGGTATATACGGAGACTTGAAAAGGTGTTGTCGAAAGTAGTGGAAGTGGATGTGCAGAATCAGGGAAACTAGAGTTATTAAGGGGTGGGGGGGGGGAGTAGATATGCAGACTTTAGGGAGACAGTTGAGTATATGAATGACTGTAATATGCCCAAGTGAGTACAAAAGACTATGAATCAGAATGGGGTAGTTAGTTATAAGACATCAAAATAGGGATGGGATAAATGGGCTTCTGCAATTCATGTATACTAATGCCAGAAGCATTAGGAACAAGAAGGAAGAATTGTTAACCTTGGTTGACACTTCCAGGTTATTGGCATTAGTGAAACATGGCTTACAGAAGATGATATAGCTAGTGGGATTGAATGTGAGGGGTGTAGTGTGTTCAGGAGTGACAGGGAGAATAAAATGGGGGAAGGCGTTTTATTGATGATAGCTGATGAGCTACAGCCAAGGAGAATAGAAGTGGAACTGCAGGATAGAGAAAAGAACACATTTGAGGCTTGATGTGAGATTGAAACTAGCAGAAGAAAATATACAGTTGGGTGCTGCTCTAGGAGGGTAATTATTATGGGTGATTTCAACTATGGTAATATTGATTGGAAGGAGGGGAGGAAGGAATGGGATTTTATGCAATTATTAAGGGATAACTATCTGCGACAGCATGTAATGGAAAATACTAGGGGTTAGAGAATACTTGATCTAGCAATTGCATCTGAGAATTTGGCTGTTACGAATATGACCACGTTGCCACCAGTTGGCGAGAGTGATCATAGGGTCTTGACTTGGGAAGTGACTAAAGGTGTAGAATTTACAAATAAGACGGGTTATATGTGGAATTATCGGGCTGGAAAGCATGACAAGCTTAGGAATTTGATTGGTTCAGTGCCATGGCATGTAAAACGGCAAGGGCTAGATGTTGATTGTGCATGGGAGGTGATTAGGAAGTGTTTGCATGAGGCAATGGCTGACTGTATACCTAGAGTCTGAATAATAAATCAAGTAGGGATTAAATGGATGTATGAATAACACCATTAAGCTTGAGCTGCAAAAAAAAAAGAAACAACTATGGAGGGAATTTAAGGAGAAAGGTGACCGGCACGCACATGAACGGTATAAAGTGCAGGATAGAAGGGTAACAAGTGTGGTAAGAAAAGCAAAAACGGATTATGAAAGAACATTAGCCATGCAGGCTAAAGAGAATCCCAAACATTTTTTTCGATATGTTGCAAGTAAAAGAAAAAATGTATATGGCAGAATGATTTTAAAGAATGCCGATGGTAAAGAGGTAACCGAATCAGTTGATATAGTACAATTACTGAGCGAGCACTTTGCAAGAATATATCATCCAGGTGGTGACATTGCAGGAATGAATGAACCAATAGATTATACGGGAATTGTGGTGAATGAAGTGGAGATGAGTAGTCTATTACAAAACCTCAATGTCAATACATCTGTGGGATGGGTGGTATACCAGCTCGTGTTGTATGTGAAGTGACTAAAGAATTGTCAGTGCCCTTGACCATTTTGTTTAATTTGAGTCTCGGGTTTGGGTTAGTCCCAAGGGGGTGGAAAGAGGGGAAAATAGTTCCACTGCATAAAGGAGGTTCCAAGACTGCTGTTGTAAATTACTGACCAATCAGCATATCAGGAATCATTGTCAAGGTCTTGGAGAAATTAGTCAAGAGAAAAATACAGGATTGGATAGATGAAAATGGGATACTGTATGGGGGACAGCATGGTTTTGTGAAGGGTAGATCATGCCTCAGCAACTTGCTCATGTTTTATAACACAGTGACGTCTGAACCGGATAAGGGTAATGGGTTTATAGTGATTCTACTGGACCTTCCTAAGGCCTTTGACAGGATACCACATGGAATTCTAATCAGTAAACTGCAGCATATGGGAATGGATATAGGGTTGGTGAGATGGATGGGAGGGTGGTTGATGGAGAGATATCAGAGAGTGATTTCTTCAGGAGTAGAGTCCAAAAGACGGCTTGTGACTAGTGGTGTGCCGCAGTTCTTGGACTACTTTTCAGTTTGTTCATTAACAATATAGGAAAGGATCTGAGAGGAAGTATTCACTTGTTTGCTGATGATGCAAAGTTGGATGAGTGAACAGGATGTCAAAATTTTGCAAGATGATTTGGATAGTTTGGAGGACTGGGCTAAGGAAAATGGATGCTGATTTAATGTAGCAAAGTGTAAGGATATGTATTTTGGGGTGAAAAGATTAGCAACAGTATAGCACATTGGTGGAACGGTACTCCAGGAGATTGATGAGGCCAGGGATTTGGGAGTGTTGGTGGATAGGGAGTTGAAGTTTAGGTGGTACATCGCAAAAGTGGCTAAATCAGCTCATCAAATCACTTGGTTGCTGAAAAATACTTTAACAAGCATAGACCAACAAGTTGTTGTTCCTCTGTATCAAGCCTTGATAAGACCCCATCTAGACTACTCTACCCAGATATGGGTGCCAGGGTTTCTTCTTGATGGGGAAGAGGTGGAGAGGATCCAGAGATGAGTGACCAAGATGATAACAGGTCTATGGAATGAACCTTATGAGAACAGGTTGAAGATTTGTGGGTTGCAAAAATTGGTTAATAGGCGGAAAAGGGGTGATATGATTGAGACATTCAAATTACTGAAGGATTTCAATAAGATTAATTCAGAAGATAATTTTGAGAATAGGACTGGTGGTGGGAGGACTAGGGGCCATACATGGAAGCTGGGCAAGAATGTGGTTAGCAATGGTGTTAGAGCTCGGTTTTTTACTTTGAGAGTGGTGAATGAGTGGAATAAGCTGCCAGAGTCTGTTGTGGGTGCTATGACTGTGAATGAGTTCAAGGCGAGGTATGATAGATAGTGTGTGAATGTTGAATTTTATGTTAGGGCCTCCCTCAATGAGTCTGTCGACTCCTTGGAGTTGCCTGAAATAATAATAATATTTGGTTAAATATAAGACATTTCTGGTTAAATATTGACTCTAGCTACCTTTCACATTTCAAATTTCTCATGGCTTGTTCTACCTGAAATATGAAATTCATGAAATGCTTAATATTTTTATTATTTTTTTTTTTTAAACTGTGTTTTATTAATATACTGTTCATATCTGTTATTTCTAAAATTTCTGTTGAACTTCAAAATGAATTCATGGCATCACCTATGTTTAATGTAAGTAAAAATTGATAAGGGAGGGCAGACATGTCAAGTTAGCCAATATTTGTTTCCATCTGTATTAGTTAATAACATTATTGGTTGTCTTATGTATATTAAGTGATTCGAAAAAAAAAAAAAATAATAATAATAATGCACTGCTTTCCCCCTGATTAGTGCTTAATTGTGGTGATAATGAATTACTTATAAAGCATAGTGGATGCAGTATTAATCAATTTGGTCATAAGTTCAACTTATTCTTGAATGTGTTGGACTTGCACAGTTGTGAGGAAGAAAGTTTAAATTATGTACATTCAAAGAGAAATTGAGTCATTATTTAATTGGAGATGAAACTTAGAATAATGGTTCATCTCAGGTTTACTTATTTGAATTCTGCATCACAGGAAAAAATAAATATGATCATTTAAAATCAGCATCCTCAGAGCATAAGAAATGCTTTTCTCAGAACAAGGCAGTGATACTCAAGCATGTAAACACATGGAAACATTTCAGAATTGTAATGGACAAAATAAAATTAACCTCTTATAATGTAACCCACCAGGAGAATCTCAGAAGGATTCAGAGTAGAATGTAGCCATAAAAATTATCTTAAAATGATAATTTGCCAGCAAAGGTTGGTCGATTGGTAGAGCCTCTGCTACTAATGGCTCATGCAAAAAAGTTAAGCAAGCTTGAGCGTGGTTAGTACTTGGACAGGATCAATCATTCAATGCTGTTGGCACACTCTCCCTCGATGAGTCTTTGGACTCCCTGGTGGTGCTACATAATGATAATAATAAACTGACATCTGTTCTCCTTTGCCCACACTGCTGGTCTATTTAAACCATCCTTCAAAATGTTAACATGAACTTTATTGACTATTGCTGTGCCCGATTTTACATCATCTGTAAACAACTGAATAATTTCTCTCAGATGATTTCCTATATTATTCATGTACAAACTAAATAGTGCTGACCGAAGAACAGAGCCCTGCTGCATGCTACTAATAACAGGCCTTCCTCTGGACTCTACTTCTTAATAAACTACTTCTGGTATCTCTCCGTCAACCTCCCTCATATCCACATCATCAACTTTATATCCATCTCCATGTGTGCAATTTATTGATTAGAATTCCATGCAATATCCTGTCAAAAGTCTTTGCAAAGTCCAGCAGTATCACTTTAAATCCATTACCTTTATCCAACTTATCTGTCAATGTATTACGAAAGGTGGACGAGTTACTAAGGCACGCCTATCCTTCACATAACCATACCTCTCCCATATAGTATTATGTTCCTATCTACCCACTCATTGGTTGGTAATTTGCTATCTAAGTATTGGCACCTTCTTCATGCAAAGAAACTATTTTCCCATCTTTCCAGCCACTTAAGACCAACCCAAAGCTGAGATTTTAATAAAACAATGTGGCCAAAGGCACTACCCCATTATCTTCTTGCAAAACTCGACCTGGTATACCATGTAATCCCATAGCTGTATTTACATCAAGATTTTGCACTATCCTATGCTCTTCCAGTTCATCTCCCCCTATTTCCATAAGCTCTTGATCGTCTTGTTACTGCAATATCTCCACCTGGATGATATACTCTTGCAAAGTGTTCACTTAGTAATTCAGTTATTTCATCTGCTTCAGTTATCTTCCTGCTATTGGCGTTCATTAAAATTATTCTGCCATAAACATTCTTCCTTTTACTTGCAACATATTGAAAGAACTCTTTGGGATTATCTTTGACCTGTACTGCTAATTTCCTCTCATATTCTGATTTTTCTTCTTACTATATTGGTCGCCCTTATGGCTTGTGTGCTTCGTGCTGCTTATGTCCTGCTGGTCACCTTTCTCTTTGAATTCCCTCCACAAATTTTTCTTTTTTTTTCTTTTTTGTAGCTCTAGCTAGCTTAATGACAGCATTCATCCTTTAATTCCAACTTGATGTTTCCTCCTGATTCTAGGTATTCAAGCTGCTGTTACTTCCCTCAAACACCCCTTTACCACCTCCCACACACTATCAACATCCAGGCATTGCAATTTCTCATGCCACTGCACTGCTCCAAGCAATTTCCTAAGTTTGTCATACTTATCAGTTTTATAATTTCACATATGCAATCCTCTTAACTGAAATTTCCATACATTTATCCACCTCCCAGATCAAAACAATATGATCCCTTTCACCATCAGGTGGCAATGTGGTCATCTTTCTTACAGAGATATTCTCAGAAGCAGTTACTAGATCTGGCAGTCTCAAACCCCTAGTACATTCCATTACATGTTGCCTATGGTAATTATTCCTTAGTAACTGCAGAATTCCATTTCCTTCTTCCCATGTATCCTCTCCTCCTTCCAATCTATGTTCCAATAGTTGAAGTCTCCTATAATTATTACTTTCCCTCCACTCATTGAGCTTATTCGTTGATGCATGCTATCCACATTATCCATCTTGTTACTGCATTATCTCCACCTGATGATATACATCTCCTGGTCTGTAGCAGAAACCAACTGTATATTTTGTCCTGCTGGCCTCTATCTCACAGCATACGCCTCAAATGCACTATTTTCATTTTCCTGCAGTTGAACTCCCACTCCCTTTGGTTAGAATTCATCAGCTGTAATCACAAAACTCCTCCCCATTCTTTTTTCTCTATTCCACCTGATAATACTATACACTTTGCATTCTATCTCACTTATGCCAACAACTTTTGGTTAAATTAACTAGCCAATGTCAAAAACTCTTTCCCTTTTTCCTAATGCTCCTGGCATTAGGGTACATAGAGTGCAGTATCCCCTTCCCTCTAGAGCCACTGCTGTTAAACAATCCCATTCTAGTTTGTTAATAGTAATAACTTAGGCCTCTTCTTCACATTCTTACACCCAAATTCCCCACTGGTATCAGTGTATGTGCCCAGCATCTTCGCCTCTAAAAGCTCTGGTTTTCCTGATATTGCACATCCAATCTTACTTCATGCAGCAACACTTTTTCCCGACTCTGAACACCAAATCCATTCAAATGTACTTCATTTATCTTGCATAAGTCCTTTCGTCTATCAAACTCACTTCACAAATTAACAAACCCATGTCATTTCTCCTGCATAAGCTATGCAGTGAATGAATTTATATTTTTTTAAAAATCTTTTGCTTTAAAATATCTGTAATAATTATCCAAAACTAGATAATTTGATTATTGGAATAGGAAGTGTACAAGAGCAGACTAATATAAAAAAGGAATATCATTAATATTTTTGAGTAATAGTTTGTAGTTGCATTTTGCAACTAAAAACTATTAGTAGTGAAAACTATTAAAAACTTTTAGGTAGGTATTGCACCTATTATATTTATTTATTTTATCAGTTGGAATGTTATTACTTAGCAATTACTGTATAGATATAACTAAAATTTTTGATATTATGAAATCCCGTATTCATTGCCCTTGACCAGGCTTTTTATTTTGTCTTAGCAGTGGCAGAGTCTAAAAGGAGTGGAAACATGATAAGATAGTCTCATTAATTACATACAGGAGACTCGAGAACAGTAACAGCAAATTTTAGACCAAGCTTATTTCAGGAGTGGTGATTAAAGGTATGAGAAGTTTGGTTAAGAGCAGAATTCCATAATGGATTTAAATATGAAGCTAGTGACATGGATAAGAATATAGATGATGAACAGACATCAAAGAGTAGTTTGGAGTGGAGTAAAATCCAGGAGACAGGATGAATAGCAACATGTGTCTATATCTAGGTTGCTGTTGTTGTCTAACTTCATGGATGATGACGGTAAACTCAGTTTAAGAGAACATCGCTAGCCTTGGTGTCGAAGCAGTTAGCATATCCAGACCTACAACTGCGAGCTGTGGTCATTGGTGTTTGTGATTGTCTGATGAATTTCATCACCTGGTGTGAGATGATGTTCTTCTTATCAGAATCTTGAAGTGGCTTGTAAAAGTTCCATGAATAAAAATACAAAAAAAGATATATATAAAATTAATAAAAACAGAAAAAAAATCCATAGCCCACACATGGTAAATGCACTATAGGTTTTCAGCTTTTCCTAGGTTGGAAGTCACATACAAAAAGAACAACAACGACAACAACAACAAAAAAAAAAAACACAGAAGAGTAGACTGCTCAGTGGATCGCTTTGCTGTTTAAAAATATACTAATAAGTAGAGATAAGCAGGCTGTTATTCCTCTTTATAAGATTTCCCCCCATTTTACCAAGACCTGCTCTCCTGGACTCTGATCAGAACAACATCAGAACAATCCTGAATAGATTGGATACTAACAAGTCTTTGGTCCTGAGTGTATTTTCCCTAGTTGTGCTTAAAACTTTTTTTTTTAATATCACTCAGGTGCAAGAAGTCATAAGGCCTACAGGCGGATAAATGCATGTGTATGGGCTGGGGTCAAGAGCAAAGTAATCTGTTGATTTGCTTCTTAAAGTTGTAGTCCTTGGGGGATATTTCATAGGAAAGGCTTTTCCATGGAACTAAGGTAGATGGAATAAAAGGCAACTGGGAGTGGTATGTTTAAGTCATCAGTTCAGCTGGAAAAAGATGTTGTATAGCTGTTGTTCATGTGTTCATGTTCCTATAGGTTTAGCAGAAATCAGGACCCAATGAATAGTGTCCATGGAATTATCTGTAGAAGAGATACAATGAAGAAACTAACCATCTGTGAAAGAGAGTGAGACAGAGAGAGAGAGAGAGATCATCAATGAGCTGAGTTCCCCTCTCTTCTGAACAGCATTAAGAATGTTTAGAGAGGTCTTAGGTGTACCATCTCAAATGCAAGAGCAATTTTCCAAGATCGAAAGGATTTTAGAGGTGTATTGAGTGCTGTCATGAAAGAAGAAGAATTCCATTAGTTTAGAACTGATGATGCTATAGAAGTGATGTGATTATGCTAGGAAAGGGTAGGAATAAGATTCAGTCTGAGAAATGAGCTGGCTAGCCTTAACTGATGAGTTGGGCATAATCAAATATAAGTGGAGAAGATCTAAGTTATTTTTTTTTGTAAGAAAACAGGTAAAACTATGTTTTGGAAGCATTGAAGGTGACTAGGTTGTTGTTAGCCAAATAAAAGATTATGGGAAGGTCAGTGTTTATGGTAATTATTGTAGATGATCTTGAAGCTTGAGATGTTTGGGTACTGCAAGGTTTGCTGAATCAGTAGGAAGTGAAGAGTGCTATTGTCAACAAAACTGTCAATTGGATCACTGAGTGCATGCCATTTAAGTATATGAGAAAGAGGGTGGATGAAATAACAGCGCCCCAAAGAACAGCTCCATTTTGGAAAATCTGAAGAGAGTATACCTTCCACCATTATACATAATGAACCTAGAGTAAACTGAGAGTCCAGTTACAAAGGGAGAAAGGAAGGCAATAAAATGGTAATTTGTCGATAAGTCCTTGATGCTAAACTGTATTAAATGTCTTGGAAATATCAAGTACAACAGCAAAAGTTTCTCTGGAGGCCCTTTTTATTCGAGTGTCCAGAGATGGTTATTGTAGGTGAAGAGATCATCTATTAGTGGTCACTGATTACCTTCTTCATTAATTTGGACAGCAGTGAGGTGGGAGCAATAGGTTGATAATTTGACGGTAGAACAATTTTTTTTTTTAATTGGCTGTAAATATTGGGCTTGTTTCCAAGGGTGCCAGCTGAGTATGGTATAATGTATTGAAATGTAAGGTGATAAAGAACAGGTGTTATTACAGGAGCACATCTCTTGAGCACAACTGATGGGATTCCACAAGGCCTTTTTAGTATCCAGGTTGCTCATGATTCTTCTGATGTCTTTCTGGCAGAAGGGTATAGAAGGCATGCAATACAAAGTTTCAGGTAAAGAATGAGGTAATTTGCCTTTGTCATTTGTGTAGGAATTAGTGAAGAATGATTTCAAAAAAAAAAAAAAAAATCAGTAAGTTGTGAAATGGTGGAAAGTAGTGTAGTGCTGTATGGGAGACTCAATAGTGAAGGATGTGACAATGGAGAAGATGTCAAAAGCATGTCTGAGAGGAGCAACAATAGGAAGAATGACTGAGACTGTGGAGAGGAGAAGAAATGTAGAAGAGTTAATTATGCCGGTGGTAACAAATGATTTGCAATTAAGTGTTAATGAGATGGCATGTGATTCGCAAGTGTTACTAGAGACAGTGAAGTGAAAGAGCATCAGAGGGAGAATTCTGAGTGTGTTATCAAGGTATGATAGGGAACTGAGGAGAAGGGCAATGATTACAAATGGCATGATAGCTTGAATGTGCAGGAAGAGAGGACTTGAGTTTGTCAATGTGTGGGATAAATTTCAAGGTAGGAGGGAGCTGTTTGCTACAGATGATAGTATTTGAGTGAGAGCAGTAATGTGAAGCTGGGTAGATTGTTGATGAGAGGAGGAGAACGTGTAGGTAGTCAGGGAAATGAACACTGGGAAGTGAGATCATGAGAGTAATATACCAAAATTAGCATGAGATAAGGGACAAAGGGAGACAAGATAGGGATGGCCTCAATCAGACCAACAGAATCAAATTACTTAAGTGATGGAGTAGGAAATTGCGGGAAGGAATGTGGAAAAAGGGGAAATTGCTGTGTTCATACATCAATGCATGGAGTATTAGGAATGAAAGTACAGAGTTTGTGGCCTTGATACAGTTAGTCAGCCCACAAATCATTGGTTTCAGTAAGACATGGATAACACACCATATTGTGCTTATATGAATAGAATGTGATGGTTATAGCATTTTTTAAAAAGAAAGAAAGTTGCGACATGGTATTGCTGATAATTTCAGAACAGTTATATCCTCTCAGTGTGGAACTTGAAGAATCAACCTCACACCAAATGGCTTTGAGGCCATTTGGTGTGAGGTTGAGGATAGCACAAATTTTAGAAATTTAATGGGTTGTTACTACCAGCCAAGGAATGCAGAGGGGATCTCATTCTGTAATATTCAGATTGATGAGGGTGGCGAGTGACAGCTAGGTAATAATAATGGGTTACTTTAACTATGAAAGTCTTGACTGAAAGCAGGAAATATGCGTGAGTAAGGAGATTGAATTGATTGAGATACTTAGGGACAATTATATTATACAGCATGTAGTTGAATCAACATTGTGAAACTTGAGTGTTAGATTTAATAATATCATCTTATACAGTGATAATAGAGAATGTTGGCAGGATGCCACCAATTGGGGAGAGTGATCAGGTGGTTTTGACATGCAGAGTGGCTAGGCATGTAAAAACTTCACAGAGCAAGAGATGTGTATGGAATTACAGAGCAGGAGACTATGATAAATTAAGGAAATAGATTGGTGATGTGGTATCTTGATCATTTCAAAGGGTACCTTAGACTTGGTCCAGAATCAGTTACTTATGACAATGTTAGATTGTATTTGTAAGGTTCAGATGATACATAAAGTAGGAGTGAAATGGATGAATCACGGAATTATGCAAGAACTTCTGAGAAAAAGGATGTTATGGAGGAGATATAAAGAACAGGGCACTCCTCAACAACATGAGAAGTATATGGAAGACTGATTAGTTGCTGGAGATGGAACATGAGTCATATCTGCTGAAGAGATGGTGGAAATATTCAGTGAGGATTTCATACTTGGGGGGATGGGGGGGATAGTGTTAAATAAGAATAGGAAGGAGGGCAGACAACTGACACTTCGAAATGGGAAATGTTTAGAATATTAAATAACTTTAATATTAATAAGGATGTGGGATATCACCATGTATATTAAGAGAATGTACAAAACAGCTGGCAGTTCCCTTGACTTGGTTGTTCAACAGAAGTCTGGCATGCAGGAAGAACAGTCCCTGAAAAGTAGAAAGAAGGAAAAATAGTGCCACTGCATATGGGAGAATCCAAGTCAGTAGAGTTAAACTAGAGGCCAGTGTGTGTATATCAAGTATAGTAGTGAAGGCTGTGAGAGACGCTGGTTAGAGACAGAATAACCTGGATCATTGAGAATGGAAATATTTTGAGAGAGCAGCATGAGTTTGTTAAGCTGAAAGTCATGCTTTAATAACTTGGTTACATTTTATAATAGGGTGACTAGCATATTGGATGGGGAAGATGGTTATACAGTGATTTATTTGGATTTTGCTAAAGCATTTGATCAAGTACTGCATGATAAACTACTGTTGAAATTGGGCAGGATGGGGATGGATTGCCATTTTTCAGCTTGGTTACAAGACTGGTTGACTAGTAGGAGCCAGTGAGTTGTGTATGGAGATGCAATGTCCCCCCCCCCAAAAAAAAAGGAAAAAAAGTGACAAGTGGGGTGCCACAAGATTCTATTCTGGGATCACTGTCATTTAATTTATATATCAATGATATAGATCAAGGTTATCCAAAGCACTACCCACGGGCCACATGCGGCCTGCCTGTGGGTTTTTTCATGAGCGAAAAAAATAAAATAACAATTTGAATCGAATGCATATTAGATATTTTAATTCTATCTCTAATCGATAATCATGATGTTTGTAATTTTATATGTTGTTTTTACATCACTATATATCCACATGTTTTTCAAATATTAGTGTGTCAAAGAAACGTTCTGATACTGTTTTGTTTCAACGCATATGCTCCGAGCACTCACGGGGAATGTGAGTGCATGATTAGTGTTGTTTGTTTGTTCAGCTATTGAGGTGGTGTTGCTTCTGCTCACCAAATTACTAGATACGCATTGTGATGCAACCCTTGGATAAATCTTTTTTTTTAAATGTGGCATTTGGATTACCTAAGGTTGGACAGGACATCTTGATATAGATCATGGTGTGAAAGGGGATATTCAGTTGTTTGATAATGATGCTAAATTAGGAAAAGCAATACTGGGAAGTTTTAACTTGTTGTTAGAAGAGGATTTGAATTGTTTGGCACTTTCAGCTGAAAAATGGAGATGTAATTTCAGTGTTGTTAAGTGTAAAGTTATGCACTTTGGCTGGAGAAGATTATTATTATCATCGTAATCCTAAGACCCCATGGGGACAAAGGCTCATCTAGTAGATCTTTTGTCATACACACAGCTTATCACACTGTGCCTTAAACATATTCAAATTTTCGGCAGACACCATGTTCTCAGGCAATGCATTCCAATCATTCACAACTTTCCATGCAAAATAATTTTTACTCCACTCCCACTGTTTTATGAAATACTTTTTCAACATTAATCCTATACTAATGTTATCCTTACCAACTTTTACGTCTCTATCATATTATATCACCACTTGAATTGAACAATTGAATATCCTCATTCAAATCTTCCCAAATATCATTAACTCTTTAATTTATGTCTCAGGTCTAATAGAACCTCAAGGGAATGGGAAAAGGGAAAATATTTACGTTGCATAAGGGAAGTTTTAAGACTGCAGTAGCAAATTATAGACCAGTCAGTATCTCTGACATGGTGAAAGCACTAAAAAAATTTGGTAAAAAAGAGAATTCAAGAATGGATAGATAAAAATATGATACTGTATGAGGGTCAACATGGCTTTGTGAAGGGTTGGTAGTAACAGTTGAATTGGATAAAGGAAATGGCCACATGATGATTCTACTGGATTTTGCAACAACATCTGATAGATTACCGCATTGAACTCTTTTACGCAAATTGGAACAAATGGGGTGCCATTTGTTCCAATTTGCGTAAAAGAGTTCAATGCGGTAATCTATCAAAATGTTGGGGATGGATACAAGACTGGTTAAGTGGATAAGAGAGTGGTTGCTGGTCAGACATCAAAAAGTTGTATATGGAGGATCAATGCAGAAACAGGTGAACTAGTGGTGTGATTCAAGGTGCAGTGATGGGACATTTGATGTTTAATTTGTACATAAATGATATAGGAAATAACCCGAAATAAAATATTCAGTTGTTTGCCGATGATGGAAAATTAGGAGAGTAATAGTTAATCAAGACAATGTGGAGAACTTGCAGGATGATTTAAATGCTGTCAGTATGGGCAAAAATTAATGGGTGCCAGTTTAATGTTGAGAAATGTAAAGCTATGCATTTTAGGATAAATAGCTTACAAGCAGTGTATGACATTGATGACACTATACTCCAGTAAATAGATGAAGCTAGAGATTTAGGAGTGATGGCAGACAGAGAGTTAAAGTTTAGAAAGCATATTGCTAAGGTTGCTAAGGTAGCCCATAAGATTACTTGGTTGAAATGTTGAAGAACTGTTGAAGAACTCATTAACAGGTATAGATAAGGAAGTTATTATTCCTTATTTTATATTAGTTATTAACAAAGGTAGTGAAGGTAACACAGAGGATTGCTGCAATAATGAGAAGGACACTGACCTGCAGAGATAAAATGGTTATCATTCCGTTGTATAAGACTCTGATCAGACAACACTTAGACTATTGTTCTCAGATCTGGTCCCAGGACTTGAAGGAGATAAATTAACTGTGGAAAGGGTACAAAGGCAGATAACAAAGATGGTGTCAGGACTGTACAATGTTAGTTATGAGGATCAGCTGAGGGAATGTGGACTGGAGTTTGGTGGAGAGAAGAAAGAGAGTTGATATGATTGAGACTTTTAAGCTGTTGAGAGGTGGTTACAGGGTTGACACTTACAGAGTTCCTGCTGTTCAATCAAGCGAAAGTTTGGTTGAACAGCGGGAAGGAATGATGACAAGGGGCCATCCCTGGAAGTTACAAAAGTAAACTGTGAGCAAGAGGGTGAGGAGAGGTTTCTTTGCATGGAGGGTGGTTGAACTATGGAATGCATTGCCTGATGGAGTATTGAGAAACAGAATGGTCAATGCGTTTAAGGAGTGGTATATGATATACTTTGTGTTTCCTAGGAGGGACCTCCCTCGATGAGTCTTGATAGACTTGTGTTTCTTATAAAGGACCTCCCATGATGAGTCTTTTGACTCCATGGAGGCCTGAATAATAATAATAATAATAATATATATTTGTATTAATATATGCAGGTAAAAGACAATCACAAACATCAATCACCTAGGTGGGATTGGAACCCGCAGCCTTTTGGCCAGAGAGCACATGCTAACCACTTAGCCAACCAAGCTGACAATAGAAACATACAAGCTGATAAAAATATTTCACAAGAGGGTGAATGGTGAAATTTTACAGTATGTTTTGGTGTTGTGTGTGTGTGTGGGGGGGGGGAATAAGAGGGGACATTTCTGGAAGTTGAGTCAGAACAGTTTACAAGAAAATGTGAGGGTTAATTTTTTTCTTTTGTCAATAGTAAGTGAATAGAATGGATTGACACAATAAGCAGATTGGTTCTGCTTACTGTGTCCATGAGTCAATGTTTGAACTTCTTAGAGGTACTCATATAATAATAATAATAACAAGAACAATAAACTTACCTTTCTAATTTGTGAACTTATCATTAATCTGATTTTTATGGAAATAAAGTAAATATATGTTTTTATATTTAGGCCAGAAAACACCTTCAGGAACTGCACCAACATTTGTTGAAAAACCCAAAATCATTTCTGAAGATGGAGGCAAGAGAATTATTATGGAATGTAAAGTTAGAGCTAAGCCTAAACCTGACATAGTGTGGATGTGTGACAATATCATAGTGAAAGAAACTACAAGAATCAAACAGACCGTTAAGGAGGAAAAAGAGATGTATATTATTAGGCTTGAACTGAGGGTGAGAATATATTAATTTTTTTAATGTCGAGGGCATTTGATAAAGAATAACTAGAAATAAATATTCTTAGATTAGTAAAATAGATTTCCTTAGAATAATTTTAACATTCATTTCTTATTTCTGTATATACATTTAGAGCTTTTTCAACATCATAAGTTGAGCTTCTCTAGGCTAATTTTTTTCCTCTCTTTTTTTGGACAGCTATTAACTTGTACAAATTTGAAATATATCCTACAGAATGCTTCTTTCATATCATAGAAACAATGGCATTCATATGCTTTATACTAATGCCAGGAGTATCCGGAATAAGGGAGAGGAATTGGTGCCGCAGATAGCATCAGCCTTGCCAAATATTATTGCGATCACAGAGACGTGGTTGACAGAAGGGGATATAACAACAGGAATAGAAGTCGCTGGGTATAGCATTTTTCGTCAGGATAGGAGGGGAAAGCATGGTGGTGGGGTGCTGCTTATGATAAGTGATGACCTATGTCCTCTAAGAGTGGAGAATTTGGAAGGAAGTGAGACAAATGATTTTGAGAGCGTATGGTGTGAGGTAGAGGTAGGCAAGACAGGATATTTAGTGGGGTGTTGCTACAGACCCAGGAGCACAGAGGATGGGGACCAGGAGATGTTTAGACAGCTAAGTTTGGCAAGTGCAAGAAGAATGATTGTTATGGGAGATTTTAACTTCAATAGTATAAATTGGAGAGAGGAAGATGCATGTAGCAATAGGGGAATGGAATTTCTAGAATTCTTGAGGGACAAATGTCTTAGGCAACATGTAACAGAGGGAACAAGAGGTTCAAAAGTTTTGGATTTGGTTATAGCATCAGAAGAGTTGATAATAACTGAGTTGACGTCTCTTCCACCAGTTGGAGAGAGTGACCATATGGTGAATGAATAGACATGCAGGAGTATCAAAGAGATGGGAACTTATGTGGAATTATAAGGCAGGTGATTATAATAGTCTTAGACATCAACAACTTCAGGAAGTTTCATGGAGGGAGGAATTGGAAGGCCGGGATATCACTATTGCGTGGGAAATTGTGAAAGAATATTTGTTATCAGCAATGGTAAGTTGTATACCACGAGTGAAGAAGAGGGCACCATTTGGAGTAAAGTGGATGACAAACAATATTAAACAGGAATTGCATGTGAAAAAGAGGGGCTATGGAAGAGATATAAGGAGACAGGTGAAGAGAAGATGCATGAGGAATATAAGACACAGGCCAGAAGAGTGACTAGTGTGGTTAGGAAAGCGAAACTGGAATATGAGAGGAGATTGGCTCTAGGGAATTTTTTAGCTATGTGGCCAGTAGGAGGAGAAATGACTGTGGAAGAATGATATTGTGGGATAAAAATGGGAATAGAGTGACTGATGCAGAGGACATAGTGGAATTGTTCAATGAACACTTTATTGGAGTATTTCATCCTAGAGGAGTCAGTTTTAATGCTAGAGGGATAGGACTGGTTCGAGGAGGAGGAGAGAGTGTTTCAGATACTGAGTACTCTGGATGTCAGTAAAGCTGTGGGACTGGATGGTATTTCACCACGAGTTTTGAGAGAATGTGCTAGGGAATTGACAGTGCCTTTAACGTGGCTTTTCAATGAAAGTCTGGCTTTGGCAAAGGTGCCCAGGGAATGGAAGGAAGGTAAGATAGTGCCATTGCATAAGGGTGGTAACAGACTGGAAGTGTCTAATTATAGGCCAGTCTGTGTGTCATCAGTAGTTGTTAAGATCTTGGAGAAAGTAGTGAGTGACTGTATACAGCATTGGGCAGATGAGGGTAATGTTATCTGTTAGAATCAACATGGATTTGTGAAAGGACGCTCTTGTTTTAGCAATATGCTAGCCTTTTATAATAAAGTTACAAGAACATTAGATGAGGGAAAGGCATATACTGCAATTTTCTTAGACTTGGTGAAGGCATTTGACAGGGTGCCACATGATAAGCTGATAGTTAAGTTGCAGCACATAGGTCTGGATGTCAGATTGGTCAACTTTATTCAGGATTGGCTGTCTGATAGGTATCAGAGAGTTGTGTATGGTGGAGCAGTTTCCAGGAGGCAGAGGGTTACAAGTGGGGTCCCACAGGGCTCAGTACTAGGACCTATATTGTTTAACCTTTATATCAATGACATAGCCAGTGGATTGCAGGGGGATATTCAATTGATTGTGGATGATGCGAAGCTGGGAAGGATTATTAGTAATAGTGCAGATGTGGTAGCCCTGCAAGAGGATTTAAATAAGCTAGATAGATGGGCAAATGAACGGGCAATGTTCATTTAATGCAGCAAAATGTAAGATCTTGAGGTTTATGAAACATCGATGGGATGCTGCATACTCTATGGGCGGAGTGATACTGGAGGAAGTAGGGGAGACAAGAGATCTGAGGTTGATGATTGATGGAAACCTGAAGTTTAGGGGACATATTGCAAAGGTGGTGAAGGTAACACAGAGGATTGCTGCTATTATGAGAAGGACACTGACCTGCAGAGATGAGGGTTATCATTCCGTTGTATAAGTCTCTGATCAGACCACACTTGGACTATTGTTCTCAGATTTGGTCCCCAGGATTTGAAGGGGATAAATTAACTGTGGAAAGGATACAAAGACAGATGACAAAGATGGTTTCAGGACTGTACAAGGATGGTTATGAGGATCGGCTGAGAGAATGTGGACTGCAGAGTTTGGTGGATAGAAGAAGGAGAGGTGATATGATTGAGACTTTTAAACTGTTGAGAGGTGGTTACAGGGTTGACACTGGGGAGTTCTTTCACTTGGTTGAACAGCGGGAAGGAATGATGACAAGAGGCCATCCCTGGAAGTTACGAAAGGAAACTGTGAGCAAGAGGGTAAGGAGTGGTTTCTTTGTGTGGAGGGTGGTTGGGCCGTGGAATGCATTGCCTGTTGGAGTGGTGGGAGCAAGAACGGTAAGCGAGTTTAAAGAGTGGTATGATAGACTTTATGTTTCTCCGGGGGGGACCTCCCCTCGATGAGTCTTGACAGACTTTATGTCTTAGGAAGGACCTCCCTCGATGAGTCTTTTTGACTCCTTGGAGGCCTGAATAATAATAATAATAATAATAATAATAATAATAATAATAATAATAATATTTATGTTGACATCCGAGTTTCTTTAATTCACACAAAAATGCAAGGAAATAAGTAAATAGTACTTAAGTCCCTTTCTCTCTCTCTCTCTCTCTCTGTGGGTCTCAAATGATTATGGGATTTATTTTGTGATTCCGTTTGGGATTCCATTTGGAATACCAAACGAAATCACAACTAATGTTATCATTGAAGATGGCCTGTAATATTCAGGCTGAAATATATGGCTTTTTAATAAATATTTTTTGCTTATTTCCTTGTGTTTTTGTGTGAACCGAAGAAACCTTATGGCTCAAGTATCTCTCAAAGAACAATGACATCTGAGTTATTTATCAGAGTTCCTTAACATCTTGAATACTGTTTGGAAATGAAATTAGGTCTATAGTTTGATGCTTCCATTCTGCTGAAACCTTTATATATTGGCCTGGAGTGGCACATCACTGAGCATCGAAGTGACCATACGACATCTGTGGATGCCCAGTGAACATATAGATAGATTAATATTCTTCAGTTCATATTTATGAATTTAGGGACACAAAACACACATGCTGAAATGATTATTTTACTAATTATTAATAAAATTCTTAATATTAAGAATAAGAATATTAATAATATTCTTAAGAATTATCATCACGTTAGCACAAGAAAAGTATATTTAATATATTGCCAGATATTTCATTTCGAAAATAACAAACTATCATCAGTGGCTTGACAGGAAGCAGTCTTTTGCAAGGTAGAATACAAACAATTGATCATTCAAAATTAGAACGAGCCATGTAATTTTGCATCACTAATCACGATATCATTTCACTGAAGAAAGGTAAACATAAGAGTGCAGAAATAAATTACATGTATAAATTTACAATATCATGCAAAAAGCTTAATTTATAAAATCATATTAACGATATCATTAGAAAGATGTAGTATCTAGAAGGCATTAATTAAAAAAAAAAAAAAATGAATGTGTTATTTCGATCAAACTTTCCAATATTTTTGACAAGGATATGCAGTCATTCCGGTTCAAGTTAGGGCATTAAAGTAAGGCCTCAGCACTCTCTTTGAATAGGCATTCGAATTTATATTGACATCTGTGTAGAAGGTGAGTTTTAGACCAGAGAATATTGTGGTTTGTCTCTATTCCATGTTGCACTGATCCAGACTTATCGAATTTGTTGTGAAGAATATAAGATTGATGTTCTTGTATTCTTTTTTCTATAGAGCATCCAGTTTGTCCAAAGTAAGAAAGATGGCAATCACATGGAACTTGATATACACCAGGAAGAGATATAGTTAATGTTTATCTTTAGACAATGGGAAATAGGTGGATATTTTATTGATAGGAATATAAGTAGCTGTAAATTATATTTCTTCAGAATTCTTGAAATTGGTTCTGAAATTCTGGAGTTATATGGGATTGGATCTCGAAGTATAGATTCTTTGTTGTTTTGGTTTGGCTCGTAGGATTCGAACAGATGATGTGTAGTTCTTTCAGAGAAACCATTTAATTTCATGTAATGTTTCATAGTAGGAAGTTATTTCTGTAACTGATGGTAAATTGAACAACTAGTTCTAGCTCGTCAAATTAAACATTTTATGATTCCTGTGTTTTGAGAATGATGATGAGCAGATTGTTTGAGAATGTAATGTCCAGTAAAAGTGGGTTTTCTGTAAACAGGTGTTGTTAAATTACCTGATGGTGAGTGGAAGAGAAGGATGTCTACAAAGGATAATTTGTTATCGTTTTCAATTTCCATGGTGAACTTGATACGATGGTGTAAAGTATTGATTTTGGCTAAAAAGGAAGTTAAGGAATCTCTGTTGTGAGGCCACACTGCAAAAACCTCACTATATATCTAACCCAGAATGAAGGTTGTGGGTATATAGATGAAAAAAGGATTTCCTCTAAATGCTCCAAATAAACGTTGGCTAGAGCAGATGAAAGTGGACTTCCCATGGCAGTTCCTTCTACTTGGTTTTAGAATTTGTTTTGACAAGAAATATCTGGAGTGCATTACGAATCCGAATAATTTTATGATATCTTGTGGGAAGATAATAGTAAGCAATTCTAAAGTTTCTTTGAGAGGGACATTTGTGAATCTCTATTCACAAATATACCTCTCTTAAAGATAAATGCTCAACTATGTCTCTTCTTAGTGTATACCAAGTTCCATGTGACTGCCATCTTTCTTACTTTGGACAAGCCGGATGCTCTATAGAAAAAAGAATACAAGAACATCAATCGTATATTCTTCACAACAAATCCGATAAGTATAAGTCTGGATTGGTACAACATGGAATAGAGACAAACCACAACATTCTCTGGTCTAAAACTCGCCTTCTACACAGATGTCGATATAAATTAGAAACCGTATTCAAAGAGAATGCTGTGGCCTTACTTCAACTTTCTAACTTGAACTGGAATGACTGCATATCCTTGTCAAAAAGATTGGAAAGTTTGATAAAAATAACACATTAATTTTTTTTAAAATTAATACCTTCTAGATACCACATCTGTCTAATGATAGATCCAAGGAAAATCCTAGGAAATTTTTCAGCTATGTCGCCAGTAGGAGGAAAAATGACTGTGGAAGAATGACATTGTGGGATAAAAATGGGAATAGAGTGACTGATGCAGAGGACATAGTGGAATTGTTCAATGAACGCTTTATTGGAGTATTTCATCCTGGAGGAGTCAGTTTTAATGCTAGAGGGATAGGGCAGGTTCGAGGTTTAGAGGTACAGGAGGAGGAGAGAGAGAGTGTGTTTCAAATACTGAGTACTCTGGATGTCAATAAAGATGTGGGACTGGATGGTATTTCACCCCGAGTTTTGAGAGAATGTGCTAGGGAACTGACAGAGCCTTTGACCTGGCTTTTCAATGAAAGTCTGGCTGTGGGAAAGGTGCCCATGGAATGGAAGGAAGGTAAGATAGTGCCATTGCATAAGGGCAGTAGCAGACTGGAAGTGTCTAATTATAGGCCAGTTTGTGTGTCATCAGTACTTAGTAAGGTCTTGGAGAAAGTAGTGAGGAACCATATACAGCATTGGGCAGATGAGGGTAATGTTATCGGTGAGAGTCAGCATGGATTTGTGAAGGGGGCACTCTTGTTTTAGCAATATGCTAGTCTTTTATGATAAAGTTACAAGAGCATTAGATGAGGGAAAGGCATATACTGCCATTTTCCTAAACTTAGCAAAAACATTTGACAGGGTGCCACATGATAAGCTGATATTCAAGTTGCAGCACATGGGTCTGGATGTCAGATTGGTCAACTGGATTCAAGATTGGCTGTCCGATAAGTATCAGAGAGTTGTGTATGGTGGAGCAATATCAAAGAGGCAGAAGGTTACAAGTGGTGTTCCACAGGGCTCGGTATTGGGACCTATATTGTTTAACCTTTATATCAATTACATTGTCTGTGGATTGCCAGGGGATATTCAGTTGTTTGCAGATGATGTAAAGCTGGGAAGAGTTATTAGTATTAGTGCAGATGTGGTATCCCTGCAAGAGGATTTGAATATGCTAGATGATGGGCAAATGATTGGGGATGTCAGTTTAATGCTGCAAAATGTAAGGTCTTGAGGTTTGGGAAACATCGATGGGACGCTGCATACTCTATGGGAGGAGTTAAATGGGAGGAAGTAGGAGAGACAAGAGATCTGGGTTTGATGATTGATAGAAACCTGAAATTTAGGGGACATATTGCAAAAGTAGTGAAGGTAACGCAGAGGATTGGCATTAATGAAAAGGACACTGACCTGCAGAAATAAAATGGTTATTATTCCGTTGTATAAGACTCTGATCAGACCACACTTAGACTATTGTTCTCAGATCTGGTCCCCAGGATTTGAAGGGGATAAATTAACTGTGTAAAGGGTACAAAGCCAGATAACAAAGATGATGTCGGGGCTGTACAATGTTAATTATGAGGATCGGCTGAAGGAGTGTGGACTGCAGAGTTTGGTGGATAGAAGAAGGAGGGGTGATATGATTGAGACTTTTAAATTGTTGAGAGGTGGTTACAGGGTTCACACTGGGGAGTTCTTTCTCTTGGTTGAAGAGCCGGAAGGAGTCATGACAAGGGGCCATCCCTGGAAGTTACGAAAGGAACTGTGAGAAAGAGGGTGAGGAGTGGTTGAACCATGGAATGCATTGCCTGATGGAGTGATGAGAGCGAGAACTGTCAATGCATTTAAGGAGTGGTATGATGGACTTTGTGTTTCCTAGGATGGACCTACCTCGATGAGTCTTGATAGACTTGTGTTTCTTATAAAGGAACCTTCCACGATGAGTCTTTTGACTCCATGGAGACCTGAATAATAATAATAATAATAATTAATAATAATAATAATAATATGATTTTATAAATTAAGCTTTTTGTATGACATTGTAAATTTATACATGTAATTTATTTCTGCACTCTAATGTTCACCTTTCTTCAGTGAAATAATATTGTGATTAGCGAATGTAACATCACTGCTTGTTCTAATTTTTAATGATCAATTGTTTGTATTCTACCTTGTAAAAGACTGTTACCTGTCAAGCCACTGATGATAGTTTGTTATTTTCAAACTGAAATATCTGGCAATATATTAAATATACTTTACTTGTGCTAACGCGTGTTGATAATTCTTAATTTCATGTCACAAGTTTCTCTCAAAAGTATATTAATATTCTTTTCCATTCCATTTTTGAATACAAATGATAGTATTACAAGGAAGAGAGAAGGATGGATAATATTAATGGACAATGCTTAGAGTTTCAGAGCCAAGTAAAATACTGTCTTTGATAGTGATAGCTTTTCACTCTTGTAAATGTAAAGACATTTATATGGTGCATAGCAATGTGTCTATACACACACACACACACACACACACACACATACTCAACAAATAATATATAGTTTGA
Organism: Typopeltis vanoorti; assembly: GCF_054136105.1. Taxonomy (NCBI): domain Eukaryota; kingdom Metazoa; phylum Arthropoda; class Arachnida; order Uropygi; family Thelyphonidae; genus Typopeltis; species Typopeltis vanoorti. The sequence goes on along the minus strand of NC_143566.1, from coordinate 55,164,798 downwards.
TATATATATATATATATATCAAACTACACACACACACACACACACACACACACACACACACACACACACACACACACACACACACACACACACGGGGGGGGTCTTCAACCTACGCCATCCTCGACATGCATTGTTTCAACTTTAAGGCGGTAATCCCATAAATAATTTAAAAAATAAATTTCGACTTTGAGCAACGCAATGCAAAATTCAAACGTAGTGGGAAAACTTGTTTGTGAGCGCGGCAGAAAATATGCAGTTACGCGGCATTTGTTTGGGAGAGATGCCGTCGCTTGGGTCCCAGTATACACTCCTTGGGTACCACGTGCTTTGTTTACGTCCGCTCTCCCACTTTTGTGTTTGTGTTTTTTTGTGACTTTTTACCCTTCAGTATGGCTCCCAAATGTAAGGCAGACTCTTCCGATGACATTTTGTTGAAGAAAAGGAAGACCATTACATTAGAAGTGAAATTAGACATTATTAAAAGAGCAATAAAAGGGAGAAACACCAACGAACATCGGCCGCACGTTGAACTTAAGTCGTACCACAGTCGGAAGGACTATTATCAAGGATAAAGTTCACATTCTTGAACACATGAAAGGATTGGCGCCCATGAAATCGACTGTGATTACGAAAAAACGTAGTAGGCTCATGATTAAGATGGAAAGGCTTCTTGTTCTTTGGCTGGAAGACCAGCATCAACACCGTATCCCAATTAGCTTCATGTTAATTCAAGAGTTCTGTTAGTTTAGTTCTGTTTCTTGATATATACGTATGACTTTAGGGTGTTTTAGGTTAGGTAAGTAACTTAGGCTATGGTAATTCTGACTTGCATCGAAAATCACCTTACGTCGGTCCGTAGGAACGGATCTCCGACTTAACTCGAGGACCCCCTATATATATATATATGTTCATCTGCCCAATGTTGTATATGATCTCTCATTAATTTTTCAAAAATATTAACAACTACTGATTAAATACAAACTGGTCTATAGTTTGCTGCTTCCATTCTGCTGCCATCCTTTTTAGATTGGCATTATCTTACCCTTCATCCACTCCTTGGGCAGCTTACTCATAGCTCAACTTTGTTTTTCGTGCAGAGTTGTGAATAATTGGAATGCCTTGCCTGAGAGTGTGGTGTCTGCAAGGAGTTTGAATGTGTTCAAGGCTAGGTATGATGAGCTGTGTGTGTGATAAAAGGACCTCCCAGATGAGTCTTTGTCTGCATGAGGTCTTGGGATAATAATAATGTATTTTTTTTAAATTGTATTTTTAAGTTGAAAATAGCAAATGTTATCCTTCTTTTATTTAAAAAAAGTGACAGGGATAAATGTATAAATTACAGTGGCATTAGTTTGCTTTGTGAAGCAGATATATGTAATTACAAAAATCTTAAAAAATATTAAATAAACCATGTTATTAAACAATACGGGTATCAATAATGAGCCCAGAAGAACTCCACCTGTAACCTTGTGCTTCCTCGATACTGCTCTGTTATATACATCACTCTAATATCTATCAGACAACCCATCCTCAAATCAATTCACTAACCCAACATCTAAACTGATGTACTGTAACATAAATATCAGCTTATCATTTGACACTCTGTTAAATGCCTTTTAAAATAAAAATATTCCTTTCTCTCATCAACTGCTCTTGTTAATTTATTATCAAAGGCAGTCAGATTACTAAAATAAGAGCATCTCTTAACAAACCCATGCACTCTCACAGATAACATTACCTTTATCTGCCCAATGTTGTATATGATCTCTCATTAATTTCTCAAAAATATTAACAACTGCTGATGAAATACAAACTAGTCTATAGTTTGATGCTTCCATTCTGCTGCCATCCTTTTTAGATTTGCATTATCTTACCCTTCATCCACTCCTTGGGCAGCTTACCCATAGCTGAACTTTGTTGTAAAGTCAGGTCAGTGGATGCTGTTAGTTCTTTAGCGTTTTCAAAACCTGTGACAAAATCCCATCCAGTCCCATTACTTTATAGGCATCCAGAATACTCAGTATTTGAAACACACTCTCTTCTTGCACTTCTAAACCTTTAACCCACCCTCTCCCTCTATTATTAAAACCTACTTCTCCAGTATGAAATACTCCAATAAAATGTTCATTAAATAACTCCACTATGTCCCCTGGATTAATTATTCTACTCTCATCTTTGTCTAACAATGTCAACCTTCCACAATCATTCCTACTCCTTCTACTGGTTGCTTTACAAGAGAATTCCTTAAGATTTACTTTGGATCTCTTAGACCAGGGGTTCCCAACCTTTTTGTTTCCTAGAGCACATTCAAAATACTGGTAGGGCGACGGGCGGCATCTATTTTTTCAAGCAAATTTTTTGAATTCTTTTGTTAAATGAATACATACAAAGTTTACATTATAATCAAATGTTTTATTACTTAAAAGTTGACATTATATAAAAATTTAAATATATATATGTAAGTTAGTGTGATCTTTGACATTGCATTTCATTGACCAGTGCTTCATAATTAGGAGATTATGATGATATTCCAGTTCTTAAACTGGAATGAACAACTTCGAACCTGAATCTACTTTACATTGTATGCGTTTAATACTCGTCATGTGTCATTAACGCATGCGTCATATAGCATGCCATGAATTGTTGCGTGATTATTTCAAACGATACGGCACACGGTTGAACAGCGGCGGGCACACACAAATTGGTCGACGGGCACCATGGTGCCTGCGGGCATAGGGTTGGGAACCCCTGTCTTAGACAATTTTATATTACAGTTTTGTCTTCCTTATAATACTAGTCACTCTCCTGCTCTGAGTCTTATATTCCTTATGCATCTGCTCACTACTCCTCTCATCATATCTCTTCCCTAATCACTTTTTCACCTGAATTTTCCTTTTGATATAGTTTGTTGTCCACTCTACACCAAATTGTGTTCTCTTTTTTCACTCTAGGTATACAACTTGTCATTGCTACTAATAAATATTTCTTCCCCAGTTCCCATGCGCTGATGATATCTCACCCTTCCAATTCCTCAATCCATGAAACTGCTCCAAGCTGATTTCTAAGATTATTATAATCACCTGCCTTATGATTCCACATAAATTCCTTTACATTTGATACCCCTGCATGTTTATTCATCTTCCAGGTTAAAACCACATAGTCTCTCTCCAACAGGGGTAGAGATGCCATCTCAATTATAATCATTTCTTCTGATGCTATGACTAAATCCAAAACTCTGGAACCCCTCTATTCCTTCTACTACATGTTGTCTAAGATATTTGTCCCTCAAGAATTCCAGAAATTCCATTCCCTTACTGCTACATGCAGAGTTTCCTCTTCTCAGTTTATACTGCTATAGTTAAAATCTCCCACAACAATCTTTCTTTTCACACCTGCCAAGCTCAACTGCCTAAACATATCCTGCTGTTTACCTTATGTTCTTCCTGCCTTTAGCAACATCCTGCTAAATATCCTGTCCTTCCCACCTCACAAATATGCTTCCAAAACCATTAGGGCCATTACCTTCCAAATCTGAGAGAACACAACTCATCACTTATCCTAAGCAGTACTTCACCACCACTGTTTTCCCTCCCTAAAATGCTATACTGTGCTACTTTTATTCCTGTCAGTATATCATCTACTGTCAACTCAACCATGCCTCTCTGATCTCAAAAATCTTTAGACAGGCTGAGGCTATCAGCACCACTAATTCTTCTCCTTTGTTCTCAATACTTCTGGCATTAGTATAAAGAATCATCAACACATTGTCAGAGTTTCTATATTTATTATTATTCTCTCTAGCTTCAATGTATTCTACACTACACCATATGTTCCTCTTTGTTCCAAGTGACTAGTCTCACAAGAGGCCACCCCTGATACCATCCACCCTGATAATTCTAGTTTCCAGAATGTCCGAACAATAGTCAGGATTTAGAAAGGGTAGATCTTCACACAGGCAGTATGTTTATATTATTATTATACGGCTCTCTCCATAGAGTCAAAATACTTATCACAAGAAACCCACACTAACCATTATTTATATAATACCTATCATACCTCTCCTTAGATGCATTCACTATCCATGTATTCACAGCTACCTTTGGCAATATGTTCCACTCATTCATCACTCCACAAGTTACAGATAAAAATATGGAATTCAAACAGGAGCTCCATTTTCTTTTTTATGTCAGAAGAGAGAGTGGTGAATGAGTGGAATGAATTGCCAAAGGTAGCTGTGAATACATGAACGGTGAATGCATTTAAGGAGAGATATGATAGGTATTATACAAATATCCATCCCAAATCCTGACTGTTCTTCCAGAGCTGTGGTTTCTGTAAGAATTTGTAATAATTTTTGTAAGCAAACTGATGCCTCTGTAATTTGTACATCTGTACATTTATGCATATCACCTTTTTTAAATAGAGGGATAACATTTGCATTAGCAATGAATGGCAATTCTCAACATATGATTGAAGTAGTATGGAATATGTATGAAAATTGAAAAATATGTTATAAATGAAAACAAGGCAAAACCTGCATGGAGAAAATAAACCTAGATATTTAACTTATACTTACCTGGATAAGAGCTGATAGAATTTGGATATCAGAACTTAATCAACTTATATCTGAAACTTTTTTTTTCAAAAAAAAAACTGTTTTTAAAAGTCCTATGTTTGCAACCAAGTGATTTTATCTATTGATGAAAAACACATTACAAGGAGGTGTAATTGAGCTATATAAGATAATCAACTAAATCTTAGAATTTCAAAACAGAAAATGAAATATCAAAGATGAAGGAACTGCAACAGACTTAAAGGCCTACAGTTTGAAAAGAAGAATTGACTGAATTTTTTAGTATTGTATAGGTAATCTTGAAAATTTGACTTTAGTGATGGTGGGTGCATCATGGTACAATAAAGTGAGCTGAAATTAAAACAGTGTTTCACTTTCAGGTCATGTTATTTCTAACTCTCCACATTAGTAATAATACTACTGCTATAAAAATATGTCATGGATCACTTGTCAATAAACTAGGGACCAAGATGAATACCATTTTTGGAGTGTTTTTTTTTTGCTTACTCCACAAATTAAACAACAAGATGGAAATTGACTTTTCATGAATGAAAATTCAGTGAATTACATGAATAAAAACATAAAGCAAAGACATTCTAAAATTCCTAAAATGGTATAGCTATGTAAGATTTTTTTTCAGACCAGAATTTTTTGACAAGCTTATTGGCTGTTAAGTGGTAATCATAAACAAATAAACCTAGCTATGTAAACATATATCAGAACATATTAAAAAAATAAAAAAAGGAAAAACTTTGAGCAGTTTTAAAATGTTTAGAGATAATTAGGTGATTTTATTTAGTGATGATTTTAAATACATTAAGAACTGTACTTGAGCTATATAAAGGAACTAATAGGAAGGAAAAGCAAGGAGGGAAGGGGAGTGCTTCAGATGATAGTGGGGAATTATATTCACACAAGGCTGAGATATAAACGAGAAAAAGTGGCAATGAAAAAAATCTGCTTACAAATTACAACAAGGTGACAAACTCACTCCATAAAGGAGATGCATGTATGGTGGTATATTTGGATTTTTCAAAGGCCTTTGTTAGACGACTCCAACATGACAAGCTACCTAAACTGAAACAGATGGGATTAGATAACAGACAAATAAGTTGGACAGGTATCAGCAGGCTATGTATGGAGGAGTGGTAACCCAAAATGGGAAGGTCACTAGTGGAGTATCACAGGGATCTGTTTTGGGACCATTTTTATGTAATTTGTATGTTACTGACATTGGGACCAGCTTTTATGGAGATATGGCTGTTTGCCAATGATACAAAGTTGGAAAGAACTATGCGAAGTAAAGAAGATGTTGTGTCCTTGCAGGAGGATCTCCATAAACTGTGTGAATGCTCAAATAAGTGAACCTACCAGTTTAATGTTGCAGAGTACAAGGGCTTGAAATTTAGTAGGCAAGACTGGTATGCAGAGCATACAATTAATGGGAAAATTTTGTATAAGGTGGAAGAGATGAGAAAACAGTGAGTGACAGTAGACAGACACTTGAAGATTAGGAGTCGCATTAATAAAATTGTAAGAACATCTTAATGGATTATGACAATAATGAGGAAGACATTGGTTCTAATCAGGCCACATATGGACTACTTTTCACAGATTTGCTTGCCTCGTTTTCAAGGGGGGGGGGTTGAGGATGTATTGGAGAGAGTCAGGTCTATGGAATGTCAGACATGAGGAAAGATTAAGGAAATGCAAGTTGCAGAGACTTGTGAATAGGAGTGGGGGATACTATGGAGAACTAAGTTGGTGAGGGGTTGTTACCAGATTGATATGGAGGAGAATTTTATAGAGTAGATGAATTAACGACAGAACAAGAGGCCATCCCTGGAAGCTGTATAAGGAAGGCATGACCAGAGAAGTGAGAAACAGGTTCTTTGCATGGAATGTGATTGGTGAGTGGAATGCATTGCCTGAGAATGTGGCGAATGCATGCAAACACTGTGAATATATGTTAGGCACAATTTGTGATCTTTTATTATTATTATTATTATTATTATTCAGGCCTCCATGGAGTCAAGAGACTCATCCTGGGAGGTCTTTCTTAGGAAACACAAAGTCTATCATACTAACCTTGAACTCATTGACTGTTCTTGCTCTCACCACTCTATCAGGCAATGCATTCCATGGCTCAACAACCCTCCAAGCAAAGAAACCACTCCTCAACCTCTTGCTCACAGCTTCCAGGGATGGCCCCTTGTCATCGCTCCTTTCTGATGTTCCACCAAGCAAAAGAACTTCCCAGTGTCCACCCTATAACTGCCTCTCGATAGTTTAAAAGTCTCGATCATATCACCTCTCCTTCTTCTAACCACCAAACTCTGCAGTCCACGTTACCTCGGCCGATCCTCATAACTGAACATTGTACAGTCCTGAAACCACATTTGTTATCTGCCTTTGTACCCTTTCCACAATTAATTTATCTTCAAATCCTGGGGACCAAATTTGAGAACAATAGTCTAAGTGTTGTCTGATCAGGGTCTTATACAATGGAATGATAACTCTTTTATCTCTGCAGGTTTGTGTCCTTCTCAGTATGACAGCAATCCTCTGGGTTACCTTCTCCACCTTTACGATATGCTCCCTGAATTTCAGTTTTCAATCAAACATTACCCTTTAGAACTCTGGTCTCCCCTACTTCCTGCAGTACAGCTCCTCCAATCGAGTATGCAGCCTCCCATTGATGGATCACAAACCTCAAGACTTTACATTTTGCTGCATTAAACTGACATTGCCTATTCATTTCCCCATCTGTCTAGCTTATTCAAATCCTCTTACAGGAGTGCCATTCTGCACTATTACTGATAACCATGCCCAGTTTCACATCATCTGAAAATATCCCCCTGAAATCCATTGATAATGTCATTGATATAATGGTTAAACAATACAGGTCCCAGTACTGAGGCCTGTGGAACTGAAATTGTAACCTTCTGCCTACTTGATATTGCCCCACCATACACAACTCTCTGATACATATCAGACAGCCAATCCTGAATTCAGTTAACTAACCCAACATTTAAACCTATGTGCTGCAACTTAAATATCAGCTTATCATGTGTCACCCTGACAAATGCCTTTGCAAAATCCAAAAAAATGGAAGAATATGCCTTTCCCACATCAACTGCTCTTGTCATTTTATTATAAAAGGCAATTATATTACTAAAGCATGATCGCCTCTGTATATAGTCCCTCACTAATTTCTCCAAGACCTTAACAACTATTGATGACACACAAACTGGCTTATAATTAGAAACTTCCAGTCTGCTACCACCCTTGTGCAATGGTACTATCTTACCTTCCTTCCATTCCTTGGGTACCTTTTCCGCAGCCAGACTTTTATTCAAGAGCCTGGTCAATGGTGATGTCAGTTCTTTAGCACAATCTCTCAAAACTCGTGATGAAATACCATACAGTCCCTCAGCTTTACTGACATCCAGAGTACTCATTATTTGGAATACGCTCTCCTCCTGCACCTCTAAACCTCAAACCTACCCTGTCCCTCTAGTATTAAAATTTACTCCTCCAGGATGAAATACACCAATAAAGTGTTCATTGAACAACTCCACTATGTCCTCTGCATCAGTCACTCTATTCCCATTTTTATTCTGCAATGTCATTCTTCCACAATCATTTCTCCTCCTACTGGCCACATAGCTAAAAAATTCCCTACGATTTTCTTTGGATCTTAGTGTCAATCTCTTCTCAAATTCCAGTTTTGCCTTCCTCACCATGCCAACCACTCTTCTGGCCTGGGTCTTATATTCTTCGTGCAGCTGCCTTCCACCCCTCTTCTTATATCTCTTCCATAATCTCTTTTTCAACTGCAGTTCCTGTTTGATATTGTTTGTCATCCACTTCACACAGAATTGTTTCCACCTCTTCACTCTTAGAATACAGCTTACTATTGCTGCTAACAAATATTTCTTCACAATTTCCCAAGCACTACATGATATCCTGGCCTTCCAATTCTGCCCTCCATGGAACTGCCCCTAGTTGATATCTAAGATTATTATAATCACTTGCCTTATAATTCCACATACGTTCCCTTTTCTTTGATACTCCTGCATGTCTGTTCATCTTCCAAGTCAAAACCACATGGTCACTCTCTAAAACTGGTGGGAAAAATGTCATCTCACTTATTATCAACTCTTCTGATTCTATGACCAAATCCAAAACTCTTGAACCTCTTGTTCCCTCTATTACATGTTGTCTTAGACATTTGTTCCTCAAGAATTCTAGAAATTCCATTCCCTTATTGCTACATGCATCTTCCTCTCCCCAATTTATATTGCTGTAGTTAAAATCTCCCATAACAATCATTCTTCTTGCACTTGCCAAGCGCAACTACCTAAACATCTCTTGCTTCCCACTCTCTGTACTCCTTGGTTTGTAGCAACACCCCACTAAATATCCTGTCTTGGCCACTTCTACCTCACACCTTATGCTTTCAAAGCTATTAGTGTCACTGCCTTCCAAAGCCTCCACTCTTAGAAGACATAAGTCATTACTTATCATAATGAGTACTCCACCACCATGTTTTTATTCCTTATCCTGCCAAAAAATGCTGTACCCTGCTACTTCAATTCCTGTTATTATATCATCTTCCATCAATGTCTCAGAGATCCCAATAATCTTTGGCTGAGGCTGATGCTATCGGTGGCACCAATTAATCTCCTTTATACTCCTGGCATTAGTATAAAGCATAAAAATGTCACTGCTTCTATGCCTATCATTATCTCCTGTAGACTCCACTGGACTCAATGTTACCTGATGTTGTCCTCCTTCCTGAAGCACCCTTTACCACAAGAGTTCACTCCTGCTAGAATTCTAGCAGGGGTGAACTCTTGATGGTGGATGGGAATTCTAGAAAACTAGAATTCCCATCCACCATGGGAATTCTAGTTTCCCTGCATTGACACACCAACTTCTTTAGAAAACAGCAATCACTCCAGATGCCTTCGTCCTTCTTCATTGATATACAAGCGTTCTCTCGCATACAGTTCCCTTCTCCTCAAATGCCCTTGAAGCATCCACATATTCCAGTCCTCTCTTGTGAAACATTCTGGCTATTATGCTATTCAGTATTACTGCTCTTCTGCTCAACTCGTCGCTATCATACCTGGGCAACACACACACAATCTTTCCTCTCTGCGTTTTCTTTTGTACAACCTCAAGCAAGAATCTCAGATCACAACCTGCCTAATTTACATTGCCTTTCAAGTCATTCGTATCCACCATCACAATCATTTCATTCATCCTTTCACCCCCTCTTAATTGCCATAGCCACACTTTCTGTCTTCCCTTCAAGCAAACACTTCTCTGGCATCCTATCTTGCACACCACGGATCATCGAGTCTCCATACATCACACCTCTCACCACTCTGTTCTTTGATTGCTCACCTGCATCCCTCACTCTCTCTCTCTCTCTCTCTCTCTCTCTCTCTCTCTCTCTCTCTCTCTCTCCTCTAACCCTTTCTCTCTGTGTTCCCCTATTTATCTGATGTCTTGGCATCACTCTATCCCTGGTTCCAGCACTCATTGGAAGTGTATTAAAATAAATTTTAATACACTTCCATTATTTTGGCAACGTCACGTTGCCATTTTTACAGGAACTTAAAAACACAAGACACGAGCATGCAAGCACAACAAACAGTAAATGAGGATGAAGCAGGACGCTATTCTTTCTCCTAAATGTCCTGATGGTGCTCCCTATCGGGCAATATTGGTATTCATGGGCGATTGGGCTGAAGGTCTTCTGATGTAGGGTTCCCAAATTTGGGGCAGTCTCATGCAACCAAATTTGTTGAGGCTTGGATTGTTTCTTAGGTCTGAGGCTGATTCCATGAAATGCCTTTTGTATTTGAATTTACTATGGTGTATTATCGTGGCTTTCTTCCACTGTATTCTATGGCGGCTATCCAGCACATGGTCTGCAAGACCAGAGTGGCTGTATTGGTTAAACTGGATGTAGTCCTTGTGTTCTGAAATTCTGATATTAGCTGTCCTGCCTGTTTGGCCAAAGTAGGACAGCTTACAGCTGCAAGGGTAGGTCTAGGGGGGGGCGGGGGTTTGGTCTTTAGTAGAGCGGATAAGGGATGCCAATTTTTTATATGGTCTGTAACAAGAAGTTAAGTCAACTTAACTTCTTGTTACAGACCAAATTTGGGAAACCTACATCAGAAGACCTTCAGCCCAATCACCCAAGAATACCAACATTGCCCATTAGGGGGGCATCATCAAGACTTTTAGGAGAAAGAATAGCTTCCTGCTTTGTCCTCATTTACTGTTTGTTGTGCTTGCGTGGACGTGTCTTGTTTTTTTTAAGTTCCTTTGAAAATGGCAACATGACGTTGCCGAAATATTGGAAGTGTATTAAAATTTATCTTAATGTATATCCTATTATACGTTGTAATTTCCTTAAGCTATTTAGTAAAAATGCATAACCAACGTCTAAGCCTTTCCATGAGAATTAGGTCAGTTATCGAAATATCTAATTCATTTAATTCCTCCCATTGTCTACATTTTGCACTTATATGCACCCCCCTGGGTGCTTAAGGGTTAAAGTTATATAAATGAGAGGAGACCTCCACATAGCATTTAATGGAATGTGGAGAACTGATCAGGGCTTCTGACCTATTATTCTAACTTATCAAGCATTTATATATATATAAATATATAAACGCTAAATATATGCACATGTATAAATACAAATGCTATACTCAACTATATAAATAGTGAAAAACTTATCTTTGTAGATATGCGTCCGACTCTGACCTCACCTTCTCGGTAACTCAAAAATAACACAATATATAATAACAAAACTCCAAAAGCAGCACCTAAGGAACACTTGTGTCACTGAGAAAAAAATGTAACACAATTCACAAAAGAATTTACACTATACACCATTTAAAAAAAAACACTTTTTTACCACAGCTCAAATCCACCGCCATGTGCTTCGACTTTTTGCATGAGAAAGTATGGACCAACCATAATGAGTCCTTTTACTCCATAAAGGCAAAGTGTTAATAATAATGATAATAAACCTTACAGGTTTTAAAAATAGAAAATGAAGTTGATTGCATTTAAAGATAAATGAGCTGACTTTTCTGAGTTTTTGCCTTTTTCGGTACGTGAATAAAAATATAAGGCAAAGACATACTATAATTATTGAAATGAGGTAGTTATGTACAATTTTTAGAGAAGTTTCTTGACTGTTCAGTGTGTATCATATATAAATAAGCATAATGACAATGTTGTAGATGTTGCGATGCAGGAAGATAGCAGAGGGAGCACTGTCACTGGAGTCCAATAATCCTAAAATAGAGTAGAAATCCCCCACCCCTAACTATTCTGTTTTCACAGAACTATTCTTTATCTTTGTAACATATGCATATAATTGTTGTAGCATTTATTTCTGTATGATTATTTTATTGTACTCATATGGAACCTTTTTAGCATTAGCACTCAGAATATCATGGAGAATAAGTTAATAATTACATGCTGTGATTTTATGATACTTTGTGACACATCTTGAAAATCACTACTTTCTGTGCCATTCATGCCATTATACTTATTCCTCATTTCTTCATTCAAGCTGAAAAATTATTTATGTTACTCCCATAAGACATTACAAAATCTATATGTGTTTATGGTTCAAAAAAAAAGGGTAATCTCTTAATATACTTTTTAAAGAGCTGGAAGGAAGGTTATTATACAGAACAGTGGTAGACGGAATGAAAGACAAATGGCAATAACAGTTCAATGAGTCAGCAGGTGAACATCAGTATATGAAATATGAGAGTTGTTTGAAAATTTTGGTAAAAAAAATACATTAAACACATTTTTTTAGAAAAAAATCACCTTTATTTCTCAACATAGTCTCCATCAAGGTCTACCCATTTGGTCCAGCAGGTTTCCTTTTTCATCCCATCTAAAAGGTAGGATTTGTTAAATTGTACAAAATAGTCATTGACAGCCTTGATGACATCCTCATTCAAAGAAAATTTTTTCCCACTGAGCTAAATTTTTAAGTTTGGGAACAAGAAGTCAATTGAGGCCAAGTCCAGAGAATACGGTGGATGTGGAACCAGTTCAAACCTCAATTCATGCAATTTTGCCATTGCCATGGCCGATGGGAGGGACTGTGCATTGTCTTTATGAAAGAGCACTTTTTTGTGCACCAATCTTGGCCGTTTTTCTTCAGTTCTTCTTTTAAACGGTCCAACAATGACACATAATAGACTCCTGTTATTGTCTTACCCTTTTCCAAATAGTCTATCATGATAATTCCTTGGGAATCCCAAAAAACAATGGCCATTGCCTTCGCAGCTGACAAAAAAATCTTCGCTTTTTTCAGTGCTCTTTCACCGGGTATTGTCCATTGTTTTGACTGCTTCTTGGACTCAGGTGTGTAGTAGTAGTGGATCCAAGTTTCTTCTACAGTCATGAATTGACTCAAAAAATTCTATGAATTGCAATTAAACATTGCCAAACAGTGCATTGAAATGTCTTTCTGCATGCGTGTTTGATCGACAGTTAACAATTGCGGCACCCATCACACATAGCTTTTTCATGCGCAATTTTTTATGCAGAATATTATACACCTATTCATTTGAGATACCTACGATCTCAGCAATCTCATGCACTTTCACTCGGTAGTCTTCCATAACGATACCATGGATTTTGTCAATCATTTCCTTTTGTAGATCTCAGTTGGGCATCTGGAGTGCTCTTCATCTTCGATGGAATTATGACCACGTTTAAACTCATTTATCCAAAAATAAGTAGTCTTTAATGCTGGTGTAGAGTCCTCATCAATTGCATCTAACTTGGCTTTGATCTGTGCAGTTCTCCATCTTCAAAAAAAAAAGTGTTTTATCACTAGATGAAACTCATTTTTGTCCATTTTTATGAAAAATGCAAACACAGTCATTTTAAATGTTTGCCAAACAAGAACTACGCATCGCAGGTGGCTAAAATTTTGCCAGGGGTCATGAAAAAGATGATACGTGCTGATGCTGGTATGAATGAATGGTGTCACCGTCTATTGGAAATTTACAAACTTTTCAAACAAACCTTCGTATAATTGGCAGTTGGGCTACTGTTACTCATGTTATTTAAGTTTGGCAGAAATGAAGGGTTTAATGGATGCCAACTCTTCTAAACATCACCTGTTGAAATAACTTCACAAAGGGCTATGTATGGAAACTATCTTTGAGACATTTGCTAGTGTGTGTGTGTGTGTGTGTGTGAGTGAGTGAATGAAAGGGAGAGAGAGTGGGGGGGGAGATTGTCAGTTAACAGAAATGCTTTCTTTTGAAGTACATTAAAAATTTTTAGAGAGGTTTGAAGTACAGAAAATGAAGCTTCAGGGATGAAAAGTTAAAGAGATCAGAATGATTTTCGAAATTGCAGGAGTGATAAAGATACAAGCTTTATAAAAGCACATGTACCATCCTTCTGGCAGGAGGAGTTATATAGAGTCTTCTGAACCATATAATTGAGTGGAATTGGCAGACAGTTAAGATGAACTCTGAATATTGTGGCAGTAATTTGGGGTTTGTTCAAAAAAAAAGATTTGGTTTGGTTGTCTGTAGTTGATGGTACATCGTTAAAGCTGGTCTTTATGCCATGAATGTGGAAGAGATTTCTTTTTATTGTAAATTAATAAAAATTTGTTTTAATTTTTGTGTGTTTTTGAGTGAGGTTTGGTTTTTATTATTGTTATTATTATTATTATTAACATCTGATCTCCATGGAGTCGGAGAATCATCGTGGGAGGTACACTCTATTCCACTCATCCAACCGTGCTTTAAACTGAACTTTAAACTACACCTACAACACACTCAGGCAATGCATTCCACTCACCAACCACTCGCCAAGAAAATAACCTACTCCTCACTCCTCTGCTCACACTCTCCTTATACAGTTTCCAGTGATAGCCTCTTGTTCTACCTCCCCACTTCCATTCTGTGAAAAATCTCTTCCATGTCGCCACAATGACAACCCCTGACTAGCTTATTTCTCAATCATATTCTCCCTCTTCCTCCTATTCATGAAGCTTTGCAACTTACATTCTCTCAATCTGGCCTCATACTCCACATTCCAAAGACCACTGACCACCTTTGTGAATCTTCTCTGGACCCTTTCCAATATATCCTCATCAACCATGAAAACCTGGCTACTAAATCTGTGCACAATGATCCATATGAGGCCTGATCAAGGCTTTATACAATGGAATCATAACCTCGCTATTTATGCATGTCAGGGGCCTCTGCATCAATACCATTATCTAATGTGACGTCTTCACAACTTGTGCAATGTAGCCCCTGAATTATAGGTCCTTGTCCACCATCACTCCTACATCTCTCATCTTCTCCACAAAGTGTATACTTTGCATCCTATAATTGCTTACCAAATCTCAAAACCTTACACTTTGTAACATTGAAGTATTAGTTTACTTACCTGTCCATTCATGCAACCTATTCAAGTCCTCTTGTAAGGCCATAACACCTGCTTGACTCTGCATTGCTCTCTCCAGTTTCACATCTCCTCAAACAGCTCCATATCACTAGTTAAACCCACCTCAATATCATTAACATACAAATCGCACAATAATGGCCCCAAAATTCCAAAGTTTGAAGATATAGTCTTATCACCATCTTTATGTAGTGGAACAATTTTAATCTCCTTCCACTCCCTTGGAACCTGTGATGTTGCAAGATTTTTAGTAAACTGGAATTCCAGTGCTACTACCAATTATCTAGAACATTCCCTTAAGATTCGTGGTGATATATCATCAAATCCTATCGCCTTATTGACATCAAGTTTATTTATTTCCTCAGATACCTCCTGCTCACTCATAGTTTTAACTAGAAACGACTATATGTTTAGTGTTTCTTCTTCTTCTTCTCATCAAAGATTAGAAATTTGTTGTTGAACTTCACTGATCTTTCCATCTTGTAAATGGTTTTTGCTTCTCTCTTTTTCCTTTTGGTCTATATTTATCCTATTTTTTTGGTAGAGAATATCTTTGATTCTTGTATAGATTACCCTTTTGATTTCACTCTAAATTCCTTGATCTTTTCATTTAAACTATAAAAACTCTCTTCTATGTCTTCATTTTTTTATATTGTCTAATTTTGTGCATCCTTTAATTATTCTTAAAAATCTAATTTCTGCTGCTGTATTCAACTTTGATTTTTCTTTTTAATAGTCCATATTTCTGAACCATATTATAGAGTGGCTATTCATAAAGTTTAAATTAAGCTTCTCATCTTTATTATTATTATTTTATTTTTATATACTTTAGTGGCCAAGTGGTTAGCAGATATGCTAACCACTTGGCCTGCCTGGTTGGCCAAGTGGTTAGCGTAACCGCTCTCTGACCAAAAGGCTGTGGGTTTGAATCCCGCTGTTTGTATGGATGTTTGTGATTATCTGTGAAAATGCTAGTGGTGGTCGGCAGTAGATGCCGTTGGTGTAGATGATGAAGGTAGTTGTCATTGGTGTAGATCAGTGATGGCGAACCTATGACATGCATGTCAGCACTGACACACTTGAGGGTTTCATGTGACACACCTTGGATGTTGAAAGATATTGGTATTCTGATGAAAAAAACCGAGATAAATCTTCTAAGATCGCTCTTAATTAAGGCGAAGGTAGGTTTCAGCTCATTGAAAGAATTATATTTTATAGTTAGCCTATTTCTATTTTATTTTGTAGTTAGCTTATTTCTATTTTATTTTGTAGTTAGCTTATTTCTATTTTATTTTGTAACCAGCCTATAAACAACAAGCGTTTTAAGTTTACGTTTTCATTCTTAATCATTATAATTTGCACATAGTCATATGATATTATAAAAACTTATAAAAATTATTATCAATATTATACGATACAAACTTATGAATACGTGCTTTATATATTATAAACTTAAAGTTTACATTTGACTTCTGTGTGAAATTCGTTCATGCCTGCATTCCAAGTCTTTCGACTAAGTAATACAAGTTCTAAACATATTTAAAACCACTTTAACAGAACATAGAATTCGCAGCATTAAATATTGAATTTATCTGAGTAAATAATGAAAACATATTTATAGTTGCAATAAATTCAGCAAATTTGTTAAATAATGCAAATAGTAACAACTTATGATGACATCCCAACAAAACCTACTAAATAGCTGCTATTTAGAATTTTTACTCTCATGATAGAGAGTAAAATGTCAAGGTTGCTACGAACGTACCGATAATAAATCTGGCAACCCTGCTGAAAGAAGTAGTGGTAGTCTTGCATGGTCTGCCACTTAAGTAATTTGAGTTGCTGGTATATAATTCATTTCCAGTAATTGTTAGTTCTTATTAATTATTGCTGCTTAATTACCACTGTATATAATTGTGCTCTTTTTTAATTTGTGAACCCTTTTACAATGGCAGTTAGCACTGATAAAAAACTAAAATTATCACAGAAAGAAAGTGGAAGAAATTTCCAAGATGCCTGGACTGAAGAATATGGTGTTATTCATAGAGGTGATAAAGTTCTCTGTAAATTGTGTGGTGAGCTATCTGTGAGCAGAACTTGGAATGTAATAAGACATTTTGAAACTAAGCACAAATGGCTCCTAGAAAAAACTTTTGAATAACGCAAAGAATACATATCGCAACATCTAAAACTGGCAGAATAACAATCAGGGACTTTAATTAAATTTGTTTCAGGACCTTCAAATTTAGTAGCCGCAAGTTACAGTATTTCACATCCTATTGTTGAACATGGGAAACCGCTTAGTGGTGGTGATTATATTAAAGAAGCTTTCGTAAAGTGTGCACCATTTTTATTTGAGGACTGTCATAATAAGGAAGCTATTGTAAAGCACATAAAAGAGTACCATTAAGTAGGAATACTATTAAAGACAGTTATATCAATGAATGCTAGTATAGAAAATCAAATACAACAAGACTCGAACTCATGCCAATTGTTTTTCCATTTGTCTCGATGAAAGTACAGATATTATGTCATCAGCTCAATTGGCTATTATTGCAAGGTATGTTCACGGTGATTCTATGCATGAGGAATTGATAAAGTTAGAAAATTTACCTCAAACACGGCAGGTAAAGACATGCGGCTGTGTTGTTAAAGTGTTCCGTGAGAAACAGATAGATTTATCGAAAATATTTTTGATTACAACTGATGGCACGCCAAATATGGTTGGCCGTAATATTGGTTTTATCAAACAATTTACAGAATATGTTGGTCATCCTCTGGTTTGTTTCCATTGTATTATACATCAGGAGACACTGTATGCAAAATCACATCATCCAAAATTCTCATCACATCATCCAAATCCTTTTAGGATTTGGATGATGTGATGAGAATTGTGACAAAGGTAACTAATTTTATTGCTGCCTGGGCTTTAAACAAACAAGAATTTAATTCACTTTTAAGTGAAGTTGAATCAATGTACAATTATTATTATTATTATTGTTATTATTACGGGCAGCTCCAAGGAGCCTTAGACTCATCGAGGGAGGCCCAACATCATGTCAAGAACAACTATTCAACATTCATGAAGTATCTATCATACTTCACCTTGAACTCATTTATAGTCATGGCACCCACAACAGACTCTGGCAGCTTATTCCACTCATTTACCACTCTCCAAGTAAAAAAAAACTAGCTCTAACACCCTTGCTAACCACACTCTTACCGAGCATCCATGGATGGCCCCTAGTCCTCCCACTACCAGTCCTATTCTCAAAAATATCTTCTGAAATAATCTTATAGAAACCCTTCAGTAATTTGAATGTCTCAATCATATCACCCCTTTTCTGCCTATCAACCAATTTTTGCAGCCTACAAATCTTCAACCTGTTCTCATAAGGTTCATTCCATAGTCCTGTTATTATCTTGGTCACTCGTCTCTGGATCCTCTCCACCTCCTCTCCATCGAGAAGAAACCCTGACACCAATATGTAGTCTAGATGGGGTCTTATCAAGGCTCGATACAGAGGAACAATGACCTGTTTGTCTCTGCTCGTTAAAGTGTTTTTCAGCAACCAAGTTATTTGATGAGCTGTTTTGGCCACTTTTGCAATGTGCCCCCTAAACTTCAACTCCCTATCCACCAACACTCCCAAATCCCTGGCCTCATCAATCTCCTGGAATACGGTTCCACCAATGTTATATACTGATGCTAATCTTTTTACTCCAAAATGCATAACCTTACACTTTGCCACATTAAATTGACATCCATTTTCCCTAGCCCAGTCCTCCAAACTATCCAAATCATCCTACAAAATTTTGACATCCTGTGCACTCACAATTGCTCTACCCAACTTTGCATCATCAGCAAACAAGTGAACACTTCCTCTCAGATCCTTTCCTATATCTTTAATGAACAAATTGAAAAGTAATTCTCGTGGAAAGGCTTAGACGTTGGTTATGCATTTTCACTACATTATTTAAGGAAATTACAACGTACTAGGATATACATTAAAATAAATTTTAATATATTTCTACATTTCCGCAACGTCACGTTGCCATTTTCAAGAACTTAAGTACAAGACACATGCACGCAGGCACAAAAAAACAATAAGTGAGGAGGAAGTATGAAGCAATTATTTCTCCTAAAGTCCTGATGGTGCCCTCTAGCGGCCAATGTTGGCATTCTTGGGCGATTGGGATGAAGGTCTTCTGATGTAGGTTTCCCAAATTTGAGAAAGTCTCATGCAGCCAAATTTGTTGAGGTTTGGATTGTTTCTTAGGGCTGAAGCTGATTCTATGAAAAGCCTTTCGTATCTGTTTTGCTATGGTGTATTATTCTGGCTTTCTTCCACCGTATTCTATGGTAGGTATCCGGTGCATGGTCAGCAAGACCAGAGTGGCTGTATTGATGAAACCGGATGTAGTCCTTGTGTTCTGAAATTATGATATTTGCTGTCCTGCCTGTTTGGCCAAAGTAGGACAGCTTACAGCTGCAAGGGACCTAGTATATACCAGGTAGGTCTAGGGGGGGGAGGTTGGTCTTTAGTTGAGCGGATAAGGGATGCCAATTTTTTATATGGTT
This sequence comes from Typopeltis vanoorti, assembly GCF_054136105.1. NCBI lineage: Eukaryota > Metazoa > Arthropoda > Arachnida > Uropygi > Thelyphonidae > Typopeltis > Typopeltis vanoorti. The sequence goes on along the minus strand of NC_143566.1, from coordinate 55,145,149 downwards.
TGTAACAAGAAGTTATGTTTTTTTAGGATTTTTGTGATTTTTTCCGAGGTGCCTCAGATGTAGGGTATGGTGATGAATTTAGAGTAATCCTTGTTGTGAGGGGGAGGGGGGTTGTGGTTTACTGGTTTCAATATTTTTTTTTGGGGGGGGCAGCCATTGGCTGAGAAAGTGTTGAGAATGTGGTTTAGTTCTGTGGTTAGGGCATTGTCATTCGAGCAGATAAGTTTAGCCCTGTTGTCTTGTGTCTTAATGACTCCATATTTTTGTGGGGGGGGGAATTGTTGGTGAATGTATGGGTGGGTTTTCTATATACTGAGAAAACCAAGGTTCCATCAGGCTGGCAGGTGACTAGTGTGTCTAAGAAAGGAATGCAGTTTTTTTTTTCCTCTTCCAGGGTGAATTCGATTCTGGGGTGTTGGTTGTTTAAGTGTGTTAAAGAAGGAGAGGAGTGCATCGGAGCCATGTGGCCAAATAGCGAATACATCATCTACATAGCAAAGCCAAATGGTTGGTTTCACCAATACAGCCACTCTGGTCTTGCTGACCACGCGCTGGATACCTGCCATAGAATACGGTGGAAGAAAGCCAGGATAATACACCGTAGCAAATACAGATATGAAAGGCTTTTCATAGAATCAACTTCAGCCCTAAGAAACAATCCAAACCTCAACAAATTTGGCTGCATAAGACTTCCTCAAATTTGGGAAACCTACATTAGAAGACCTTCAGCCCAATAGCCCAAGAATACCAACATTGCCTGCTAGAGGGCACCATCAGGACTTTAGGAGAAATAATAGCTTCATACTTCCTTCTCACTTATTGTTTTGTTGTGCCTACGTGCACGTGTCTTGTACTTAAGTTCTTGAAAATGGCAACGTGACGTTGCGGAAATATAGAAATATATTAAAATTTATTTTAATGTATATCCTAGTACGTTGTAATTTCCTTAAATAATATAGTGAAAATTGAAAAGTAGTGGTCCAAGAACAGAACCCTGCGGCACACCACTAGTCATAAGCTGTCTTTTGGACTCCACTCCCGAATAAACCACTCTCTGTTATCTCTCCATCAACCACACTCCTATCCATCTCACCAACCCTATATCCATCCCCATCTGCTCCAGTTTACCAATTAGAGTAACATGTGTTAAAGTATTTTAACGCACATAAGGGTGATATGTGTTAATAAGGGTAATGGGTCACTGTAAACCTATTAATCTTATCTAGTTCAGCCGTCACTGTGTTAAAAAACATGAGCAAGTTAATGAGGGATGATCTACCCTTCATAAAACCATGTTGTCCCCCATACAGTATCCCATTTTCATCTATCTAGTCCTGTATTCTTCTCTTGACTAATTTCTCCAAGACCTTGACAACGATTCCTGATATGCTAATCGGTTCGGTAATTTACAACAGCAGTCTTGGAACCTCCTTTATGCAGTGGAACTATTTTCCCCTCTTTCCACCCCCCCCCCCCCCTTGGGACTAACCCAGACCCGAGACTCAAATTAAACAAAATGGTCAAGGGTACTGACAATTCTTTAGCTGCTTCACATACAACACGAGCTGATATACCACCCATCCCACAGATGTATTGACATTGAGGTTTTGTAATAGACTACTCATCTCCACTTCATTCACCACAATTCCCGTATAATCTATTTGTTCATTCATTTCTCCAATGTCACCACCTGGAAGATATATTCTTGCAAAGTGCTTGCTCAGTAATTCAACTATCTCAGCTGATTCAGTTACTTCCCTACCATCAGCATTCTTTAAAATCATTTTGCCATATACATTTTTTCTTTTACTTGCAACATATCGAAAAAACTGTTTAGGATTCTCTTTAGCCTGCATGACCAATGTTCTTTCATAATCCTTTTTTGCTTTTCTTACCACACTCGTTACCCTTCTGGCCTGCACTTTATACCGTTCATGTGCCTGCAGGTCACCTTTCTCCTTAAATTTCCTCCATAGTTGTTTCTTTTTTTGCAGCTCAAGCTTAATGGTGTTAATCACCCATTTAACCCCTACTTAATTTATTATTCGGACTCTAGGTATACAGACAGCCATTGCTTCATGCAAACACTTCTTTACTGCCCTCCCATACACTATCAACTTCTAGCCTTTGCAGTTGTACATGCCATGGCACTGAACCAATCAATCTCCTAAGCTTGTCATTACCAGCTCAATAATTCCACATGTACCCCATCGTAATTGTAAAATCCACACCTTTATCCACCTCCCAAGTCAAGACCCTATGATCACTCTGACCAATTGGTGGCAACGTGGTCATATTCATTACAGTCAAATTCTCAGATGCAATTACCAGGTGAAGCACTCTCTGACCCCTAGTATTTTCCATTACATGCTCTTGCAGATAGTTATCCCCTTAATAACCGCATAAAATCCAATTCCTTCCTCCCATGTGTCCTCTCCTCCTTCCAATCAATGTTACCATAGTTGAAATCTCCCATAATAATTACCCTCCTTCCACTCATTTCTTCTATTTGCTTATGCATACTATCTCCACCATCTTTTCCATCACCTGGTCTATAGCAGCACCCAATTGTATATTTTGTTCTGCTAGCCTCAATCTCACACCAAATGGGCCTCAAATGTGCTCTTTTTTCTATCCTGCAATTCAACTTCTATTCTCCTTGCCTGTAGCTCATCAGCTATTATCAGTAATATTCCTCCATCCATTTTATTCTCCCTGTCATTCCTGAACATACTATACCCCTCACATTCAATCCCACCAGCTATATCATTTTCAGTCAGCCATGTTTCATTAATGCCAATAAACTGTGTTCTGAAAGTGCTAACCAAGGCCAAATTCTTCTTCCTTCTTGTTCCTAATACTCCTAGCATTAGTATACATGAATTGCAGACCACATTAGCCCCATCCCTATCTTGATGCCTTATACTAATTATCCCATTCTGATTTGTTGTCCTTCTTATTCGCTCGGGCATATTATACTCATTCATACACTCAACTGCCTCCCTAAGGTCTGCATATCTACTCCCCCCTCCTTAATAAATCTAGTTTCCCTGATTCTGCACATCCACTTCCTTCAACAACACTTTTTCAAGTCTCCTTACACCGAATCCATTCAAATGCAAACCATCCATCTTATATCGATCCTTTCGCCCATCAAACTCACTTCACACGTCCACAAATACCACACTACTCATCCTGCATAACCCACGCATAAAGTCATTTGCAATTATGACCCTCCTTCTAAACTCTTCACTGTCATACAGTGGAAAAAGACATCATCCTAACTCTCTTACTCTTCTCTTTTGCTACCTCAAACAATTCCTTCAGGTCTTCTATCATTTCCATTTTATCTCCTTTCAAGTTATTCGTACCTGCCACCACTATCATTTTTTTCACCCTTTGCTTTTGCTCCCTAATAGACTCACTTACATCCTTAATTTAATGTACAGAGGCTGTTCAATAAGTTATAAGACTATATTTATACAGAAAACAGATTACCTTTAATCATCATCAATTACATGGTCTTTTTCGAAGTAACTACCGTGAGATGCGATGCATTTGTCCCAACGTTGCGTCCACTTCTTAAACACATGTGAAACTCCGTTTTTTAAGAGTGAGAGTTCTTTCAAAACCGCCTCCGCAGCTTTTACACATGCTTTGTTGCTTTCGAAATGGCTGTCCCTTAGCGGTTTCTTGAGCTCAGGAAACAGCTAGATATTGCACGGTGCGAGATGAGGACTGTATGGAGGGTGTGGTAGAATATCTATGTTGTTCTTCTGCAAAACGTCCACTACACCACCAGCAATATATGGCCTTGCATTATCGTGGTGCAATAAGAAGCCATTCTTCAGCAATGGACGCTTCCTTTTGATGTGCTGTACCATTGTCCGTAAAACATCTGCATAGTATGAGCCGTTTACAGTATTCCCATTCTACAGCGTGTTGGTAAACAATGCCTTCGTAGTCAAAAAACATTATGGTCATAACTTTACCAGCCGATTTTACAGTTTTTGCTTTCTTGGGGGTAGGCGAAGACGGATGCTTCCATTCACTGCTTTGTTGTTTCATTGTAGGGTTATAGTGATACAACCAAGTTTCATCTGCTGTAATGATGTGTTTTAAGAAGTTGTCGCCTTCTTGTTCCAGTCTTTCTTTCCATTCTGTGCACACATCCACTCGATGCTGCATTTGCTCTGGTGTCAAGAGTTTGGGAATCCATCAGGCACAAACACGTTTCAGTCCGAAATGTTCAGCCATGATTGAGTGAACACTTCCCACAGAAATATTCAGGACAACATGCAGCTGGCGTACTGTAATTCTGCGATCCTCCTTGATGATAATCGCTGCTGTGTTGATCATTGTCTCTGTGATGGACGTTGAAGGTCTTCCCTCACATTCAAGATCTTCCACATGTTGCCTTCCTTCCTTAAAAGTTTTATGCCAGCAAAAAACACTTGTCCTCAACATTGCTTCATCATGGAAAGCTTTGCGTATCATGTTAAAAGTGTCTGATGCCGATTTTTGCAAACGCACACAAAATTTAATTGCATAACGCTGTTCCAAGGACGCTTACATTTCGACGACTGGTCGCGGCTCATAGACGTGCCAAAACAAGCTTGTGTTTAGTTACGTGACACTCTGGCACATCAGCCGTATATGCCATCTATCAACCTCTTTTGTTAATACAAGCAACATTTCTTTATTTCCACAGAAATTAATTATTGTGATGAGTGGTTTCGCGACAGTAAAATTAGTCTTATTACTTATTGAACAGCCCTTGTACAATAATATTCAATGGTTGAGTCATGGCCAAGTACTTGAACGGTTTCTTGAATGTTTAAATGAAATTAAATTATATTTAAATATGAAGGGCATGGAGTATAAATTTTCTCAGTTGAGCGATTCTGCTTGGCTCGGTAAGCTGATGTTTTTCACAGATTTTTCATTGCACCTGAATGAACTTAATATACAATTGCAAGGTTTTGGAAAATCTGTCGATGTTATGTTTGGCACGATCAAGAACTTTGAGAATAAACTCAATATATTTCAACGTGATTTAGAAAGTAACAATTTTAAGTATTTCCCAAGAGTGAAAATTTTTTTAAAGAAAACCAGCCCACAAATTGTGAAGAACATATCAACCAATCTATCAAAGTTCTAAAGTCAGTAACTGAGCAGTTTTCTTCTATATTTGAGCAATTTCGAATGTTGGAACAAACAATCCAATTCATAAAGTATCCTGATGAAATAGAATTCATGAATCTTAAATTAGATGGCTCTGCGTGGCTCGATTTAAAAGATCTAGAAATGCAACTAGCCGACTTCCAGTGTAATCCTATCTGGAAAAGAAAGTTTATTGCCTTAGAAATAAATTAGAAGAACTTGAGCGAGAATAGCTGTATGATACTGCATGTAAAAATTCAGACTGTGAAATTCTAAGTGTGTGGAATAGCCTTTCCGAAAACTTTCATTCTCTTAAAATCTTTGCTAAAGCTCTTCTAACAATTTTCTCTTCCACATACTCTTGTGAAACTCTATTTTCTGCCTTACATATTATCAAATCGAAAGGGAGAAATAGATTGAGCAATGATTTGAGCACTGCCTGTGTAGCATCAAAATGTACACACTATAGCCCTTCTATAAATCAACTTTCTACCAGTACTCAATGTCCTATTAAATAAATAGCCTAATATGATATGTATAAGTCACCATCTATGATTATGTAGTTAAATTTATAATGCATGTATGCAAGTGGCACATCAACGTCAATATTTTTAAAAAAAAAAGATGTTTGACGCATCTGGGTAAAAAGGTTCACCATCACTGGTGTAGATGATGAAGGTAGTTGCGGTTGGTGTAGTGGTGGAGGATTGTAGAGTTGGTGCCCTCCCTCGATGAGTCTTTGGACTCCTTGTAGGTATCACATAATAATAATAATAATATTCAGTGTCCTTTTAACTGTTCTACAGGTTTTCTGAAATTTGTTCTTTCATCTGTATTTTTTTCTTTTAGATATGTTAATATGCAACCTAAATAATTAAACTATGTTGTTGCCTGTTCTGGTATTTTATATTCTGACTATTTTTGATCTAATCTGATCTCAGAGTTTAAATGCCACGAATGACATGTTTTTATTTATTTATTCTATTTATTGTTTTTCCATAGGAAGGAAGGCTACTTTTATGTTGTGTTTGTTCATTAATTTCGCTAGCTTATCTGTAACATTTTTGATATAAGGAAGCGAGATTGCGTTTTTGTAATCCTGTTTTATTGTGTTGTTAGTTGGAGGCATTTTAAGGATTCTCTTGATGGTTTTTGTCTCATACCCATTCTGTTGGAGGATTTGTGTTAAGTATTTTAGTTCTTCATTACATCTTTCTTGTGTGCTGGAGATATTGTATGCTCTGTCTCGAAGAGTTTTAATTAAGCTTATTTTTTGTGAAGGATGGTGGTGTGAGGTTGCATTTAGAAATCTTCCAGTGTTTGTCGGCTTCCTATATACTGAGAATGAGAGTTTACTTTCTTCATTAATTTCTAATAAAATATCCAGAAAAGGAAGTTTTCTATTTTTTTCTTGTTCTAAAGTGAATTTTATGGTGCTGTGCAAATTAATAAACGAACACAACATAAAAGTAGCCTTCCTTCCTATGGAAAAAATCTCAAGATTCCTACATCCACCAAAACCACCTCATCATCCTCTTAAAAAACCAGAAGTCTACAAAATCCATTGCTCTTGTGGGATTTGCTACGTAGGACAGACAGGAAGATTTGGAGAAATACGCATGGCTGGACACCAAAAAGACGTACAATACAAAAGAGAACAAAAACAGGCCTTGCTTTCCATACCACTTCCACTGTACTCTGGCAAAAAACGATGTGTCATACATAGAAAACAACAGTTATATAAGAAAATTTAAAGAAGCTGCTAATATGCTGAAAAACCCAACCCAATGCAATAAAAATCAAGTTTAATTCTCCATCAAGTGTGTTCAGCTGTAATAAAAAATCTACCTCAATCTGAGCTCGGACTGTATGAACGATTACAAGAACACGTGACATCGTCCAGTATTGTTCAACGTCAATAACGTTTTTTTTATCTGCATTCTGTTATTTGAGTTTATGAATAGCCAGATGGTTATGATTTGTATTTATTAATTCTCTTGTTTAAACTTTAAGTTATACTATTTACCCTCTGAAGATGTAAATCCTACGATTTACGAAACTTTTCAGGAATTTTATTTCAGTATTTTGTATAACTGAATAATAAAAAATGTGGTGTAATCACCGAAATATATCTTTTGAATCTATATTCAAATCTGTATTGAATCTGTATTGTTTTGTAGATCTGGAAAAGGCATATTATTATTATTATTATTATTATTATTACCCCAAGACCTCATGGAGTCAAAGACTCATCTGGGAGGTCCTTTTATCTCACACACAGCTCATCATATGCCTTGAACACATTCAAACTCCTAGCAGACACCACACTCTCAGGCAAGGCATTCCAATCATTCACAACTCCGCATGAAAAAAACCTGCCTCTCACTCCCCTACTCACACCCTCTTTATACAGTTTCCAGGGATGACCTCTGGTTCTCCCCTGATCTCCCGCTATTCTCTATAGAACTTCTCCACCATTTATCCTAACAACCCCTTACCAACTTGTAGGTCTCTATCATATCTCCCCTCTATCTCCCGTCAACCAAACTCTGCAAATTACATCTTCTCAATCTTTCCTCATACTCGACATTCCAGAGGTCAGAAACTACCTTAGTCAATCGCCTTTGGACTTTCCAACATCTCTTCATCCTTCTGAAAACCAGGTGACCAAATCTGGGCACAATAGTCCATGTGTGGCCTAATCAAAGCTTTATACAACGGAACAAGAATCTTCCTACTTTAGTAGGGACCATATGCAGCACTGCGCAGATAAGGGTAATGTTATCTGTGAAAGTCAACATGGATTTGTGGAGGAGTGCTCTTGTTTTAGTAATATGCTAGCCTTTTATAATGAAGTTACAAGAGCAGTAGATGAGGGAAAGGCATATACTGTCATTTTCTTGGATTTAGTGAAGGTATTTGACAGGGTGCTACATGATAAGCTGATATTTAAGTTGCAGCACATGGGTCTGGATGTCAGGTTGGTCTACTGGATTCAGGATTGTCTGTCCGATAGGGATCAGAGAGTGCTGTATGGTGGGGCAGTTTTAACACGTTCGCTGCCAACTATGAGTATACTCGTAGTGGGTAATCCTGCTTCACAAGCCAGCTACGAGTATACTCGTAGGACGCTTACCGCCGGGAACGAGATTATTGTAGTGACCTTGAAGAAGTGAAAATGCTTGGCTTGTGGGGCTAGCATCAAAACTGTGTATTCTCATAGACCGTATATGCTCTGTACAAGCCAACTACGAGTATACTCGTAGGTCGTTTACCTCCGGTAACGAGATTATCGTACTGACGTTAAAGAAGTAAAACAGCTCGGCGTAGGGGAACAGACCATGCCAAAGTAGCGTGGCAGCGGACGTGTTAAGGTGGCAGAGGGTTACAAGTGGGGTCCCACAGGGCTCAGTACTGGGACCTATACTGTTTAACCTTTATATCAATGACATTGTCAGTGGATTGCAAGGGGATAACCAGTTGTTTGTGGATGATGTGAAGCTGTGAAGGGTTATTAGTAATGGTGCAGATGTGGTAGCCTTGCAAGAGGATTTGAATAATCTAGACAAATTGGCGAATGAATGGGTAATGTCGGTTTAATGCAGCAAAATGTAAGGTCTTGAGGTTTGGGAAACATCGATGGGATGCTGCATACTCTATTGGAGGAGCTATACTGGAGGAAGTAGGGGAGACAAGAGATCTTGGGCTGATGATTGATAGAAACCTGAAATTTAGGGGACATATTGCAAAGGTGGTGAAGGTAACACAGAAGATTGCTGCAATAATGAGAAGGACACTGACCAGCAGAGATAAAAGAGTTATCATTCCATTGTATAAGACTATGATCAGACCACACTTAGACTATTGTTCACAGATTTGGTCCCCAGGATTTTGAAGGGGATAAATTAACTTTAGAAAGTGTAGAAAGGCAGATAGCAAAGATAGTTTCAGGACTGTACAATGTTAGTTATGAGGATCGGCTGAGGGAATGTGGACTGCAGAGTTTGGTGGATAGAAGAAGGAGAGGTGATATGATTGAAACTTTTAAGCTGTTGAGAGGCGGTTACAGGGTTGACACTGGGGAGTACTTTTGCTTGGTAGAACAACGGGAAGAAATGATAACAAGGGGCCATCCCTGGAAGTTACAAAAGCAAACTGTGAGCAAGAGGGCAAGGAGTGGTTTCTTTGCATGGAGGATAGTTGAACCATGGAATGCATTGCCCAATAGAGTGGTGAGAGCAAGAATGGTCAATGAATGTAAGGAGTGGTATGATAGACTTTGTGTTTCCTAAGAGGGACCTCCCACGATGAGTCTTGATAGACTTTGTGTTTCCTAGGAAGGACCTCCTGCGATGAATCTTTTGACTCCATGTAGGCCTGAATAATAATAATAATAATGATGATGATTCATTATCTGTATAGATCACATATTGAAGGAATGTTGTATTAAACCTGATATCAAAATTGGAGATGTTAATCTCAGCTCTTTGCTTTATGTAGACAATGTTATACTTCTAAATAAATCTTCTAGAAGTCTGCAAGATTCCCTGACTAAATTGAATAACTGTTGTAGTAGATATGGAATGAATGTCAGCAATAACAAAGACAATCAAAATAGGTAGAAGCATTGAAAATATCAACTGCATTGTGAATGTAGAACCTATTGAACCAGTAAAATATTTCAGCTACTTAGGCACGATTTTTAGTGAAGATGGTAAATTAAATATGGAAATAGACAACAGAATCAACAAAGTTGGTATGGTGGGAAGTCAATTGAATAAATTTATATTCAATTGACTAAGAGAATAAGAGAGAAATTAGTCAAAATCCTAAATTAGTTGTATACAATACAGTGTTCAAACCAATTTTCAAACCAAGTTTCAAACTTATGGATCTGAGAGCTGGGTCAGAAGTAAAATACTTGACCGAAGACTAGAGACCGCAGATATGAGAATCCTGAGAAAGATTAGCGGTATGAACAGATGGCATCGATGGCAATATAATATTAATAACGAGGATATTAGGAAAGAACTTGACATCAGCTTTCAGGAATGTGTTAGCAGAGCTAATCTCTTGTGGTAATCACTTAAACAGAATGGGAGAGGAAAGATTAGCAAAACAAGTGTTCTCTGCCAAGTTTGGAGGAAAATGACCTAGCGGAAGACCAAGACAAAGCTGGATTGATATGGTAAAAAGTGCCTTAGAAGATAGAAATATAAAATCTGATAATGTTAGAGTCTTGACAGGTAACAGATTGATTTGGAGGAAAATTGTAGATAGGAAGTTAGTAATTATGTAATGTATATTTTTCATGTAGTGCTATCATATCCTGTATCCCCCCCTTGGGGGTACATGGAAGAAATGTGATGATGATGCATTACATGCATTATTCATCACTTCAAATGACTATCACATTAGCTTCATTATGTGTTATTTATTTTTATTTCATTAATGCTATTAATTTTAATGCTCCTTCTTTATTTCCCTTTTTTTTTGTTAATATCTTAGGACCCAGAACTTAAAGATGCTGGACTTTATAAATGCAATGTAAAAAATTCAGCTGGTGAAAGTAATGCTAATCTTACTTTGAACATTGAGTGTAAGTACATACATAATTATAAACATTGTGTTTTCATTATTTCTATGTATCATCAAAGGATTTTGATCTTTAAGTATTGTTTATTTATTTATTTATTTATTGTTTATTTGGTACACTACCGTTATATTGAATTATGATCACCCTTATCCATAGTGTAACATGTCCAGTTTACTGCAGTGCAAAGATACATGATGATAAAGTATATATGCATTCATAATATACTTGGGTATTTAGTTATACAGTTAATTGTTCATAGCAATCACAGTAAAAAGGTTATACCATCTGGTGTTCAAAAAGTGAATGTCAAGAATATCTCAGATAAAGAGAACAGCACCAAACAAATGAAACTAACATCAGTGAAAGAGCCCAGAAACTGGATACTTATGTTGAGTGAAGAGTACAACACGTATATCTAGTTAATTGACAAGTGATGCTGCCAAATTTGAAGATGCAATACAACATAGGGAATGTAGGAATTCCCATGAGAATATAGCTTTCCACACTCTTGCATGTATGGGGGGGGGGATCAGAGAGTCGGACCTAAAAGACATTCTGTAATCACCGAAATCATCATCTTTTCTGTGTGTGTGTGTGTGTGTGTGTGTGTGTGTGTGTGTGTGTGTGTGTGTGTGTGTGTGTGTGTGTGTGTGTGTGTGTGTCAGGCACTGTGGGCACATTGGGGAAGTGGAAATGGTGTTTTGAAATTTTGCCATTTCTGCTGCACTGTACTGGTGGTGGCAATGTGTATAGTACAAACAGCATTGTTGATTGACCCTCACGTATTGTTTCATCACCCAGATAGGGAATATCATATCTCACTAGACGTGATATTATGGTATAGGGTATATTTTGAAGGTGGTCAGAATTAGGACTCTTCAATCAGAATTGGCCAACATAAGACTGATGTATTCTACCAACAGCTTGCATAGATTGCATGCATTTACCATCTATCAGTTTCTAAGATGGTAATTATTATTATTATTACTTGACACCTCCAGGGAGTCCAAAGACTCATCGAGGGAACGTATCTATTCTACAACTCTCTATATCCACCACACAGTCCACCAACATCATCTACTGCCACTACTACCACTAGTATTTTCACAGATAATCATAAACATCCAACATGGCGGGATACGAACCCGCAGCCTTTTGGCTGGAGAGCGGATATGCTAACCACTCATCCAACCAGGCCAGCAATGTGCCATCTTACTAGACCCATACTTGTAAGGAAGTAGTTTGAAGAATATCATCCATCTTCTATGGCTAGCAAATTCACTAGTTCTTAATCGATCAAATAGTTCAGGAATATGCTGTAGATGCATAAACACTGTACTTGTTTTCATTTAGAGACTGCAGGATGCCTTGCTTTGCAGACAGTATGGTTGTAGATCTACATTTATGTCATTAGAAATATAGTGGAATCCATGTCATAACATTGCAAACAGCAGCCAAAATTATATCATTACTATTATTACATCACCAGATTAGCAGACCTCCATATTAGGTAGATGGTTATAATTCTGTGTTATGTCAATGTCATACTCAATTAAATTGTGTATAAATCAGTGTGTGTGCTCATGCATGTATGTGTGTGTTAGCAGAAAAGTTGGAATAACCACTAATGATAAAAATGTTCTTATTATTACCACAGTAATGGCATTTACTAGTGTTGTGATGAAGTATAATTACGTTTTGAAGTGTTCAAATTTGATATTTGATTAATTTTATTACTATTTTTATGAGTGTTGTTTAAATAATAAATTACGATAACCACAGTAATTAACTTTAATGAATTGAAAGCACAGATATTTTGTACTGAAAATAATAGTATATAATCAGTGTGTAGAAACAAGCAATCAAAGGATATCATTAGCTGGCCAGCTATCATTAACTGGCATTTACCAGATACCTTGTGAATGTAATCTAACATACAAACAGGCCGTTCTGTGGAAAAAAGAATTAACACGTTTGCAATGCTACTTCGGCATAGTCTGTTCCCGTACGCCGAGCAATTTCACTTCTTCAAGGTCAGTACGGTACTCTCGTTGACGGCGGTCAGCATCATACGAGTATACTCATAGTTGGCTTGTGTAGCTGGTTTACCAACTACGAGTATACCCGTAGTTGGCAGCGAACGTGTTAGTGAACATCATTATTATATCGAATACATAAAACCTCAAAAGTCTGGTGTGGCACAATATAATATTATATTTTATTTAGTGGTATAAAGCTTGTCTTCTCCATAGATGCAGGTTTAAATATGAATGCCCTTTCAAAGAAAGTTGCAAAGCTCTTTTACATCCCCCAAATCAAAATCACAACGATTTTCTCCCCCCACCCAAAGTTTGGGAGATTCTTATCTTATGTAACCATCAAAAATAGTTTTTTAATAATATTTTTAATTATATTCTTTATTAATCCTAATTTTTAGCACATGGCAACAGTTTTTAATTGGTAAACCACCGACTGCTGTATGTACTTTGTAATCCAGTTCCTTTGATTGCTTGTTTCTATACACTAATGATGTACTGTTATTTTCAGTATGAAATATCTGTACTTTCATTTCATTAAAGTTAATTACTGTGGTTATCGTGTAATTTTTATTTATAGTCATGCCACAGGTACCATTCAAGATGAGTGTTGTTTGTTTTTTTGCTTGTTTGCTTTATTCTAAAAGCTGTTACTTTTTATTATGCATATACGAGGGTTTCCTGAAAAGTTCTCAGCCTCAACAATAGATGGCAACATTATCGACAAGATTTTTTTTTTGTCTAAATAGGTACATCTGTCATTGCAAGTCATTCTACCAAACAGTTTGTTTTGTACTGTCTGAAGGAAAAGTGTTGTCTGTATCCCTTGAAATGGATAAAATTGAGCATCATGCAGTTATAAAATTCTTTGTAAAAGAAGGTTTAATGCCAAAAGAAATTCATTTGACATTCATAAAAGTTTATGGGCTCTTCTCCTTAGTTTTTGATGCTGCCGAGTTTAAATGTGGTCGTACCAGCCTTGAAGATGATCCACATGAAGGACGTCCAAAAAGTGTAACAACACCAGAAATCATTGATCAAGTGCACAATATGGTATTTTAGGACTGATGAGTCAAAGTGCGTTAAATTGCTGAGGCTATAGGTATTTCAAAAGCACATGTAAGATATATTTTGCATGAAGAATTGCAAATGAAAAAGCTTTGCACAAGATGTAAGCAAGTGGGTGCCACACTTGCTCGCAGCAGATCAAAAACGCACTTTCATGAAAATCTCTGAACAGTGCTTGGAGCATTTTAACAAGAATAAAACTGATTTTGAGGGTCAATGTATTACTATGGATGAGACGTGGATTCACCATTACCCATCAGAATCCAAACAGCAGCCAAAGTAGTGCACAGAAGCCGGTTGTTCAGTGCCAAAGAAATCAAAGTTGGTTCCATCTGCAGGAAAGGTCATGGCATCGGCATTTTCTTTATTAATTATCTTGAAAAGGATAAAACAATAACTGGGGAATATTATTCTGATCTTTTAACCAGACTAGATGAAAAAATTCATGAGAAAAGGCCTGGTTTGCAGAAGAAAAAAATTATCTTCCATCATGACAATGCACCTGCCCACAAAAGTGTTTTGGCAATGGGAAAATTAAGGGATCTGTACTATGAATTGTTGGAACCCCTCCCCCCATTCCCAGATTTGGCTCCCTCTAACTTCTATCTCTTCCCGAAACTAAAACTCTTCCTCGCTGGCCAGCGTTTTTCTTTGAATCAAGAAGTGATTGCAGCTGTAGAGGGATATTTTGCAGATCTTACTGAGAACCATTACAGGGACGGGATAATGGTGCTGGAGCATCGCTAGAATAAATGTATTAGTCTTAAGGGAAATTATGTTGAAAAAGAAAAATAATTTTGAAATTATAAATTCGTTTTTTTCATTGTTATCCTGAGAACTTTTCAAACCACCCTCGAAAATTTAGTACCCTTACTCACTAATTACTCTATCACAGTTTTGTAAAAAAAATTATCTTGTCTGCAGAACCTAAGATATCTTTAAAAAAATAATAATAAATGAAAATAAAAGCATTTTAAGAAGTAAATAAAAATTAGGGAACTCACCAATCATCAAGTTTCACTTTATACAGAATAAAAATATTCCAAAAAAAAAAAAAAAAAAGGCTAAATTACACCAAATTAAATACATAACATAGAAATACAAAAAGAAATTATGTGATGGTGGCCTGAAAAGTTCTCAGCCTAACAATGAAAAAACGAATTTATAGTTTCAAAATTATTTTTATTTTTCAACATGATCTCCCTTGAGACTAATACATTTATTCCAATGATGCTCCAGTGCCATTATCCTCTCTCTGTAGTGAGTAAGATCTGCAAAATACCCCTCTACAACTTCGAATCAATTGCCTCTTGATTCGAAGAAAAATGCTGACCAGCGAGGAAAAGTTTTAGTTTTGGGAAGAGATAGAAGTCAGAGGGAACCAAATTTGAGGAATAGGGTGGATGTTTGAAAAATTCATAGTGCAGATCCCTTAATTTTCCCATTGCCGAAACACCTTTGTGGGCAGGTGCATTGTCCTGATGATGATTTTTTTCTTCTGCAAACTGGGTCTTTTCTCATGAATTTTTTTCATCTAGTCTGGTAAAAAGATCAGAATAATATTCCCCAGTTATTGTTTTACCCTTTTCAGGATAATTAATAAACAAAATGCCTTTAGCATTCCAAAACACCAATGCCATGATCTTTCCTGGTGATGGAACCGACTTTGTCTTCTTTGGTGCTGAACAACCTGCTTCTGTCTATGGTTTTGATTCTGGTGTGTAATTTTGTGCTGTTTGGATTCTGGTGTGTAATTTTGAATCCAAGTCTCATCCATAGTAATAAGTCAACCTACAAAATCAATTTTATTCTTGTTAAAATGCTCTAAGCATTGTTCAAGGATTTTCATGCGAGTGCGTCTTTGATCTGCTATGAGCAAGTGTGCACCCATCTTGAGAAATCTTTTTTCATTTGCACTTCTTCATGCAAAATATATCTTACATGTTCTTTTGAAATGCCTACAGTCTCAGCAGTTTCGCATACTTTGACTTGCTGGTCATCCAATACCATATCGTGCACTCGATCAATGATTTCTGGTGTTGTTACACTTTTTGGATGTCCTTCATATGGATCATCTTCAAGGCTGGTATGGCCATGTTTAAACTCAGCAGTCCATTCTTAATTGTCAAAAACGAAGCAAAGGAACTTCGAATGAATTTCTTTTGGCATTAAACCTTCTTTTACAAAGAATTTTATAACTGCACGATACTGAATTTTATCAATTTCAAGGGATACAGACAACATTTTGCTTCAGACAACTGTATAAAACAAACTATTTGATAGAATGACTTGCAATTTCACATGGATGCTTATGACAGACTTACCTACTTAGACAAAAAAAAAATGTTGCCAATAGTGTTTCCATCTCTATGGTCGAGGCCGAGAACTTTTCAGACCACTCTCGTAAGAATGCTTATTTATTTGTGCAACCTTCTGTTTTTGGCACAGTTAAGATGCTCATACAGATGTGATATTTTTTCCTATTGGACTATTCAAAAAATGAGGTGCATTAAATTATAGAATACCTGTGAGTTTTGAAACTGGCCCCACTTTTTCTGCATAGTAAAGAGATGTTAAAGGCTATATATTTTGAAGGCTTTGTTGAGTGCTACTATAGACTTGAGGGTCTGGAGGAAGATGTGAATGCCATGCTTCAGCAGATTAGCACAAAGAGTGCAGGGGCCAAGCAATTATCATGCAGGAATTCCATTATGGAGGTATACATTGGTAACAGAAAGAGTACATGACAGCAATGAAATGGAATTTATGTAGTTACTAAGATAATGACCTGAAACGACATGTGATGCAGAAGGTCAAGAGTTTGCAAGTGCTGGATCTGGTAATAGCATCAGAAACTGTATTTACAACTACATTAATAGCAATGTTCTCCTGATTAGAGAAAGAGGAACATGATCATGCAGTCTTATTCTGGGAGTCACTCATGTATAATTATTAGTTAAGAAAGGGTTTATGCATAACTACAGGGCTGGTAATTATGACAGACTTAGCATACATCTTGCATCATTGAGAAGCTAAAATGAGAGAATGTCAGTAGTGTATGGGAAATGGTTCATAAATTGTATGAGAGAGGTAGTATCAGATATCATACCCAAGGTCAGGAAGATAAATCAAGTAGGGATTAAATGATGAGTAGCAATATAAAGGAGTAGCTGAAAATAAAAAGCAATGGGGAAGTAATATAAAGAAAAAGGTGATCAACATCCTAATAAGCAATACAAAATGCAGGGAAGAAGGTTAACTAGTATGCAAAGAAGGCCAAATCAGATCATGAGAGAAAATCAGCTGAGTAGGCCAGCTAATTTTTCCTGCTTAATCCAGAAATTTAAAAGAGTTTTTTGAATTTCTGTAAATCCAAAAGAGTTTGTTCACTGTGTAGCAAGTAACAGAAAGAATACTTATGGAAAATGACTACTCAGTACTGATGGTAGGAAAGTGACAGATACAGAAGAAATCAATGAGTTACTAAGTGATCATGTTGCAAGGGTGTATCATCCAGGTTGAGACTTTGCAGTTACTGATGTGACAGAGGGTCACAAACTGGAGTAACAGTTAGATCTTGGCTGAGACTACTGCATAATATTCCAGTTGCTTATCTTCATGTTGCCATTTTATACTTTGCCTTTCATGCCAAGGCTCACTTAAAATATCTAAGGTTTTTTTTTTTTTTATATATGTTGGGCCCATATACGAGAGGTTGGCTGGTCAACCTATAGTACTTTAGTACCGTATATGGATAGTGGGATGGGAAAGGAGGAACTTATTAACATTCGATTTAAAAGCCTGTATATTGTATTCATTGGGAAATACAACAGCGGGAAGACTGTTTCAGAGTACAGCAGCAGTTTAAATAAGCTGTCTTTAGAACTCCTTGAATTTAATGCGAATTAACTAAAACACTACATGGGACCTCTGATGAAATGCATATTATTTCTAACTCTCTGAAAGGAAGTGATAGGAAAGACTTCTGTATCTCGCAGTCAACGGGAAGCCCTTCAGCGGCTTGGAGAGGATTCTGTTTCAACATCTTTGGGTCCATGAAGGAAAAAGAATGTTTCCTGGATGGGAGTATATAGATCTGGGGCTAGAATAAATGCCTTTCATGCCAAGGCTCATATAGCCTGTGGCAGGCATGATATAGATACTACATGTAGGGCTGGATGTGGGTTCAGAGAGAGACTATGATGCATATATCTGAATGTTCTTTTTGAACCCAAAAAATTAAAGTTCAAAGATATGAACATGATGCAATATGTGCTATTATAAAGAAATGACTAGACAGAAATGATGATTAGTCAGAATGGATTCAAATCATAACTGAGGTAGGCATAAGAAAGTCTTATCTTTGGTATCGAGAGATGGTAGTGTTGTCATTCTGACATCCAAGTGTGCGAATTGAACCGAGACCTTGAGTGGATAAATGAAGATAAGATAAGATAGATTATTATTATTATTATTATTATTATTATTATTATTATTATTATTATTACCCCAAAGCCTCTTTCACTCGCATTAAAAAAATATGTCAAGGCAGGTGTCAACTCCCTGGCACATTCCTTCAGAATACGTGGTGATATATTATCAAATATCACAGCATTATTAATATCTAGTTTTCTCAACTCCCCTCTTGCTCACTTACAGTCAGTCTCTCCTCTCCAACATCAGCTGCTCTCAATCTCTCAATGAAGTCACATTCAAAGATTGAAAGACTTTATTAAATGCTCATTAAGTATCTCCACCACACATTCTGCAACAGCTGTCTTTATACCATTTTCTCCAGTCAGGGTCATCCTTCCATAATCATTCTTTCTATTGCTGGCTACATATCAAAAGAACTCCTTAGGATTCTTTTTGACTTCTTTAGCTAACTGCTGCTCATACCTCTCTTTAGCTACCCTCACCAACCAAGTCACCCTCCTGGCCTGGTCTTTGTAGACCTCATGAAATTGGTTATTTACACTTCTCTTATGTTGCCTCCACAATGCCCTTTTTCTCTGTATCACATGCTTAATCTCTTTATTCATCCATCTCACACCTACTTATTATTAGATGAATTATTACTACTTATTATTAGACTACTTACTTATTAGATGAATAACTTACCCTTGGAATACATTTAGACATTGCATCTACTAGATAGTTTTTGAAAATCCCCCAAGCATTGATCTCTTTTCCATCTAACTCCTCATTCCATGCTACACCTGCAAGCTGTCTCCTGAGCTCTTCATAATCACCCCCCTTGCAGTTCCAGATATTCCCCTTTTTTCACAGAGGTCCTCACATAGCTGGCAACCACCCACGTAATCACCTCATGGTCACTCTCGCCAATTGGTGGATGATTTGACACCTCATTTATAATTACATCCTCTGATGAGATGACCAAATCCAAGACACTCCATCCTTGCGTGCCCTCTGTTACATACTGTCTGAGGTAGTTATCCATCAAAAACTCAAGAAACTCATTTTCTTTACTTCCAGTTGCTATTTCATCATTCCAGTCTGTATAGCCATAATTAAAATCGCTCATAATGATCAACATTTTCTTATTTGCTTGACTAATTTGATTATACATTTCATTATCACCACCATCCACATTACCTGGTCTGTAACAACATCCAACCAAGTATTTGATTCCATTCACCGCTATCTCACACAATACTGCCTCAAAACCACTGGCCCTATTTCCCTCTTGCATCTCTACCTTGTATGGACATAACTCTTTCTCTATCATCAATAGCACTCCCCCTCCCTTTTTACCCCTTCTATCACGAAACACATCATACCCTTTCATCTCTATTCCTGTCAGGATGTCATCCTGTGTGAGATGGATGAATAAAGAGATTAAGCATACGATACAGAGAAAAAGGGCATTGTGGAGGCAGCATAAGAGAAGTGGAAATAACCAATTCCATGAGGTCTACAAAGACCAACCAAATAGGGTGACTTGGTTGGTGAGGGTAGCTAAAGAGAGGTATGAACAGCAGTTGGCTAATGAAGCCAAAATGAATCCTAAGGAGTTCTTTCGATATGTAGCCAGCAAAAGAAAGAATAATTATGGAAGATTGACATTGATTGGAGAAAATGGTATAAAGACAGCTGGTGCAGAATGTGTGGTGGAGATACTTAATGAGCAGTTCATAAAGATCTTTCAATCTTGTGAATGTGACTTCATGCAGGGATTGAGAGCAGTTGATGATGGGGAGGAGAGACTGACTGTAGGTGAGCAAGAGGTGTATAGGGAGTTGAGTAAACTAGAGTAATTTATTAATAAGGCTGTGGGACTTGAAAATATATCACCGCGTATTCTGAAGGAATGTGCCAAAGAGTTGACACCTGCCTTGACATATTTTTTTTAATATGAGTCTTGCACTCAGTCAAGTTCCTAAGGAGTGGAAAGAGGGCAAGATTGTGCCACTTCATAAAGGAGGTGATCAAACTCAAGCATCAAACTATAGGCCTATCTGTGTGTGTCAGGTGTTGGTTAAGTTGTTGGAGAAGCTTGTGAGAACTAGGATCCAGAGTTGGGTTGATAACAATGGTATAATCTTTGATGGACAGCATGGATTTGCTAAAGGGAGGTCATGTTTTAGAAATTTACTTACTTATTACAATAAAGTGACTGCTTCCTTGGACAGAGGAAAAGGATACACAGTAATACACTTGGATTTCCCAAAGCTTTTGATACAGTACCTCATGATAGGTTGACAGTCAAACTAGAGCAGATGGGGTTGAATATTTGATTGGTGCATTGGATTGGAGACTGGCTATCGGATAGGTATCAACAAGTTTTGTATGGGGGAGTTATTTCCATATAATAAAAAAAAAAACTAAAAATAATCCAGACCTAACGACCTAGACTGATCTAAGCTTACCTGCGAGAATTTGCCTCCGATATTCTAATTTTCGATAAATTAAAAGATTTTATTTTTTTCTAAGAATTATATCATATAATCAAAATTTGTAGGATCATTAAGAAGGAGATGGTTAAAAAGAGTAGTCCAAAAATGATTTAAAAATCGTACCCTATCCCAATGGGTTTAACAGGCTTTTAAGACCCACAACCTTCCAAGCATGCTTGGATTTCGTAACCGAAATAAGAGGATAAAATGGTCAGCCCTATGCCTTTATGTATTCCTGAATATATCCCTGTGTGTTCACAGGGCCAGTTTGCCTGCTTGTGGGACCCCAGATAAACTGGCAGAAAAAACCCTGCTGTCCACGCCCAAGACCTGCTAAATTGGCTATGGCTGAGGAAGATCCTTAAGCTCCTCATGTTGTCGATGGGAATCGAACCTAGGACACTCCTTCTCTAGGCATATGGTTGTGAAGTGTAAAGCCACTAGGCTAACTGCACGGATGATTTAAAAATCTAAACCCATGTGCTACAACACTTAAATATCAGCTTATCATGTGGTACCCTGTCTGCCGTCATCATCGTTCATTAACTGCTCTTGTCACTTTATTATAAAAGGCATTTATATTACTAAAACAAGAGCTTCCTTTAACAAATCCATGCTGACTCACACAGATAACATTATCCTCATCTGCTCAATGCTGTCAATGATTCCTCACTAATTTCTCCAAAATCTTGACAAGTACTGATGATATACAAACTGAACTATAGTTTGACACTTTCAATACATAAGGATGATAGCAGAGGCACTATATTTCCCTCCTTCCATTTTTTGGTCACCTTTCATTTCATTGAAAATGAAATGAAATGGCCAGATTTCATTGAAAAGCCAGGTCAACGGAGCTCTCAATTCTTTAGCACATTCTTTCAAAACCCATGACAAAAATACCATCTAGTCCCATTGCTTTATTGACATTCAGACTACTCAGTATTTAAAACACACTCTCTTGTTGCATTTCTAAACCTTGAATATGCCCAATCTAGTATTAAAACCTGCTCCTCCACGATGAAATACTCCAATAAAGTGTTAATTGAACAAATGTCTTTTGCATCAGTCACCCTATTCCCATTTTTATCCAACAATGTCATACTTCTATGGTCATTTCTCCTCTCACTGGCCACATAATGAAAGATTTCCTTAGGATTTTATTTTTATCTCAGGGACAACCTCTTCCCATATTATAGTTTTGCCTTCCATACCAAGCTGGTCACTCTCCTGGTCTGAAGGTTATATTCTTCATGCATCTACTCTCCACCCATCTTCATATATATCTCCTATAGCCTCTTTTTTATTTGCAGTTCTCATTCAGTATTATTTGTCATTCACTTTACACCAAATTGTGTTCTTTTCTTCAATCGCAGTATACAACTTGCTATTGCTACCAATAATATTCCTTCACAAGTTACCAAGTACAGGTGATATCTCATCCTTTCAATTCCTCCATCCATGGAACTGCCCTAAGCTGATATCTAAGATTATTATAATCACTGCCATATAATTCTACATACATTCTTTTCTCTTTCATACTCCTGCATGTCTGCCCATCTTCTAAGTCAAAACCACATAGTTACTCTCTGCAACTGGTGGCAGAGATGCCATCTCAGTTATAATCAGATCTTCTGATGCTATGACCAAATATAAAACTCTTGAATCTTGTGTTTCTTCTACTACATGTTGGCTATGACATTTGTCCCTCAAGAATTCAGTTACTACATGCAGTTTCTTCTTCCCAGTTTATACTGCTGTAGTTAACATAACAAAACAATCCCATAACACTCATTCTTTTGGCTCTCACCAAGCTCCTGCTCTTCACCCTGTATGCTCTCCAGCTTATAGCAACACCCACTAAATATCCTATCCTGCCCACATCTACCTCACACCATTTTCAAAACTGTTAATGCCATTGTCCTTCAAATTCTCCAATCTGAGAGGAGTCATTGTTTATCATAAGTACCCCATACTTGTTTGCCCTTCCTATCCCATTGAAAAATGCTATACTCCTGCTAATTCTATTCTTGTCAGTATATCATATTCTGTCAACCATGTCAGAGAGATCCCAATAATCTTTGGACAGGCTGATGCTATCAGTACCACCAGCTAATCTTCTTTTATCCAGATACTCTTGGCATTAATATAAAGAATCAAAGCATTGTCACTGTTTCTATACCTATCATTATCTTCTCCAGACTCCATGTTAGGAACAAGAGGGAGGAGTTTTTGACATTGGGTAGTGCAATGTCACCAAATCTTATAGGCATTAGTAAGACATGGCTCAGAGTAGATAATGTAATTAAAAGGATAGAATGTGAAGGGTTTAGATTTTCAGGGAAGATAGGATGGGGGATGGGTACTGCTGATTATAGCAGATGAATTGGAACCAAAAAGAATAGGTGTAGGCAGGAGAGTGAGTGTTCATTTGAAGCAATCTGGTTTGAGATCAAGGCCAATAAGACAAAATATACAGTTGGTTGCTGCTATAGGCCAGGGGGTTCCAGTGATGATCTGGAAGATGTGCATCGGCAAATTAGTACAATGAGTACAGGTACAGTAATTATTACGTGGGACTTCAACTGTGGAAATATAGATTGGAAGGTAGAAAGATCATACAGCAGGAAGGAAATAGAATTTATACACCTACTGAGAGATAATTATATCAGGCAGCATGTGATGGAGGGGAATAGTGTATTGGAGCTGGTCATAGGATCAGAAGTACTAACCATAACTAAGGTGGTCACATTGTCTCCGATTGGGAAAAATGACCATGGCAACTTGACTTGGGAGATTTTAAAAATTGAGGAATATTCTGTCAAGAAGGGGATATATGTTAAACTTAGGTGATTATGAAAGGCTTAGTAGGAAGCTAAAGGTGAGCAGTAGAATAAATCCCTGCAAGGGAAGGATATTAGTAGTGCATGGGAGATAATTAAAGGCGCATCTAGAGGAAGCTATATTAAATTGTATACCTCATGTAAGGAGGGTTAATCAAGTAGGAATTAGATGGGTGAATAATGTCATTAAGCATGAGCTTCAGAAAAAGAAAATGCTGTGGAGGGTATATATAAGATGAAAGGAGACCAACAATCTCATGAACAATGCAAGAGTCACAAAATCAGATTATGAGAAGAAATTAGCTAAGTGGGTTAAAGGAAATCCCAAAAACGTTCTTCCACTATGTGGCAAGTAAGAGGAAGAATGGCTATGGAAGAATAACCTTAATGAGTGCTGATGGTCACGAGGTGACAGAAGCAGATAAAATAGTTGAGTTACTGAGTGACCTTTGCAATGATATATCATACAAGTGATATACCACCCGCAACCCCCCTGCCTCTCTGAAACACCCCACCACACACAACTCTTTGATACCCATCAGACAGCCAATCCTGAATGCAATTGACCAACCTGACATCCAAACCCATGTGCTGCAACCCAAACATCAGCCCACCATGCAGCACCCCGTCAAATGCTCTTGCTAAATCCAAGAAAATGATAGGTGTGAAATGGATGAATGGAGAAAAAGGAGAGATTAAACATGCCTTACAGAGAAAGAATGTATTATGGAGGTAACATAAACTGGGTGGTAATAATCAATTTCATGAGGAGTACAAAAAACAGACAAGGAGGATGATTCAATTGTTAAGTATAACAAAAGTACACTATGACCATCAGTAATTTGCCAGCATGGTTAGCCAAGTGGTTTGCATACCTGCACTCCAATCAATGGGTCATGGATTTGAATACTGCTGTGGGCATGGATGTTTGGGATTGTCTTTAGGTGGGAGATGAATTTCATCCCCTAGTGTGAGACCACTGCCCCTCTTATTGGAAGTCAGAAGTGGAAGAAGTTCTATGTTTGTTCTGTAGAGCAGTGTTTCTGAATTACGTAAAAATAAATTTAAAAAATTACAAAAAATATATAAAATTGATAAAAATGAAAAAAAAAAATCCTTATCCCACATCCCCATGGTACAAAATCCACTATTGGTTTATAATTACCTTTCGCTTTCATTTGTGGGGACCACACATAGACGAAAATAGCTAATGAAGCTTAAAAAAAAAAAAAAACAGTTCTCTGGATTAGAGATAGTTGTTGGAAGTTTTCCCACTTGGTTATACTATAAATGAAAGATACCAAGAAATTATATACTTGATATAATTTCTTGTTAAAGTACAGTATCCGTCCCCCAGCCAAAAGGCTGCGGGTTCGAATCCTGTCGTGGACATGGACATTTGTGATTGTCTGTGGATATACTAGTGGTGGTGGTCAGCGATAGATGGCATTGGTGTAGTTGTGGTCAGTTGGTGGATTGAGTGGTGGAGACAGAGTTGTAGAGTAGATGTCCTCTCTCGATGAGTCTTTGTACTCCCTGGAGGTTACAAATAATAATAATATCCAAGTGTAAACAAAGAAAGTTTGCACTTAAAGTATTTTCAGGACTGGAGTAACTCATATATAGAAACTAATGACTTCACATCACTTGCCTTAGTATCCCATAAGGCAAAGCTCATATCCTTGCAGACATGTATAATGCTGTGCATTATGGGAAGGTACCCAGACCGTTTTTGACCTTTCTCTAATTCAGAGTATTTTAATAATAAGGTGTGAGACAGTTTGGTTACTTGTATATGAAAATATAACTTCTGCTCTACTTCAACCTTAGTATCATCTCTGGGTCTGGCTCCCACTGATGAGGCCTCAACAAACATCTAAACCAGTCTGGGTAGTGATCCTTTCCATAATTCATAGCATTATACATATCCACAAGGATATATGCTTTGCATTATGGGATACTAAGGCAAGTGATGTGAAGTCATTGGCTTCTATGTACGAGTTGCCCCAGTCCTGAAAATACTTTAGGTGGAAAATTTCTTTGCTTACACTTGGAAAAACTATAACCAAGTGGAAAAACATCCAACTGTTGAGTACTTTTGATATGTAGTGAGGACAGAAAAAAAATATTTATGGTAGGATGACATTGATTAGAGAAAATGCTGTAAAAACAACTGCTGCAAAGTATATATTTGAGATATTTAATAAGTTCATAAAGGTCTTTCATCCTTATGAATTTAACATCATGTAAAGTTTGACAGCAGAGGATGATGAGGAGAAGAGACTGACTGTGAGTGAACAAGAGGTATATGGGGAGTTGAGCTTGATAATAATAAGGCCGTGGGACTTGATGATATATTAGCACATATTTTGACGGAATGTGCTGGGGATTTGACATCTGCTTTGACATATTTGTTTATTATGGTCTAACATTGGGTCAAGCTCCAAAAGTGTGGAATGAAATCAAGATGTACATTTCATAAGGGAGATGACAGAACTCGAGCATTAAATATTAGCCAAACTTGGTTGTGGTTCAAGAGGATAGGTTAGTGAGAACTAGGATCCAGAATTGGTTTAGCAATAGTGGTATTATCTTTAATGGACAGCATGGATTTGCTAAAAGGAGATAGTGTTTTAGTAATCTACATACTTATTACAATAAGGTGAAAGCTGCATTGACTGAAGGAGATGGATATAGTGGTGTACTTAGATTTTACAAAGGATTTTGATAGATGATCACATGATAAGTTGGTAGTCAAACTAAAGCAGATGTGATTGGATTTTAGACCAGTGCATTGCATTGGAGATTGACTATATGATAGGTATCAGCAAGTTGTGTATGGGGTAGCAATATTATTATTATTATTTATTTTATTATTATTATTATTCAGGCCTCCATGGAGTCAAAAGACTCATCGGGGAAGGTCCTTCCTAAGAAACACAAAGTCTATCAAGACTCATCGAGGGGAGGTCCCCCCCCCCCAAGAAACACAAAGTCTATCATACCACTCCTTGAACTCATTGACCGTTCTTGCTCTCACCACTCCATCAGGCAATGCATTCCATGCAAAGAAACCACTCCTCACCCTCTTGCTCACAGTTTCCTTTCGTAACTTCCAGGGATGGCCTCTTGTCATCACTCCTTCCCACTGTTCAACCAAGTGAAAGAACTCCCCAGTGTCATATCCCACAAGAGGAAAGTCACTAGTGGTGTTCTTCAGGGATCTGTTTTAGGGATATTGCTGTTTACACCTGTAATTTACTTTGCTTTTTTTTTATTCAAGTATCTCTAAGTGAAATAGGTTTAATTTATACGTTAAATTGCTGTCTCTGTTATTCATAAGAACATCTTTAAGAGAATATTTTTTTCTTAAAACTGATTATTTTGACCTTATTTTTGTAGTGGCTCCTGTTATACGAGAAAAACCAAAAATTATTTATAAAGAGATAAACAAGAAAGTGGTCATTGAATGCCATGTGCAGTCTGGTGCTAAACCAAAATGCACATGGTACAAGGAAAATTCAGCCGTTCGAGAAGATGCCCAACATGTTGTTAAAATTAAAGAGGTTGCTAAGGGTGAATATGCTGTTGCTTTGGAGATTGACAAACCATCTGCAAAGGATAAAGGCACATATAAATTGACAGCCAAAAATGAAAAAGGAGAAGTAACATCTCAGAGCATTCCAGTTGATGTTGAAGGTAATTTTTTATTTTTATAAAAAAAATTATAACTGACAGGAATGGATTTTGCTGAAGATAAGATGTATAATTGATCATTCTCACATGTGTATTTTCTATTTTTAAAATTTTGAGGTTTTCTTTCCATTGAATTAGACAACAATAATACTACAGATAACATTTTATAATTCATGATTGTGTGATATGTTGGTTAATCTTGTTAGATGTTTAATGGAATGAAAACAGCACGGTAATTAAATAAAGAACAGTTTAATACTTCCAATATTCAGTTTCTATAACGGAGATCTATAAGGATACAATATAAATTGTAACAATCATTCTAGTAACACAAAGTAATAGACTAACCTTTACAGTCCTAGCTAGGAAGTGTACCCTCCGTGGACATTTGTATTAAATCTAGATTGTAACTCAGTATGCCTAAAAATTATTGTTTCACATATTTTGAAGAGTTTAACGCAAACATATTAATTTAAATTAAGTTGATTGGGAATCTTTACATTTGAAAAAAAAATTAAAAAGCTCTCTCACATTTTGAACGTAATGAGATGAAACCTAGTAGCTTTTTCTATAAACATATCACATCTATTGCATGTTCAGGCTTCAAAAAAATAGGTATTCTTTTTTTTGTTCAAAACACTGCTTTTTTTTTTTTCCCTGACAACTTGTAACACTTAAATTCTAAATCCTATAATATTTTTCTAGAAAATCCTAGAATATTGTTCTCACATCTTGGGTCATGTACCCCAAACCACCCTATTAATCCTTGATTTCTTACTGAAGATGACAATCCACCTAATAGGTGAACTCCCCCTGACTGACTAACTTCCTCCTGTCACTTTTTCATGAGTACTGTTATTTATAGATACTTATATGACTTATACACGAAGAAAAAATATAGAATTTTATTTAAATAAAATTTATTTATTTCAGTAAATAAAACTTTGATATATTTGATATATTGAAATTATTGAAACTATATAAATATATAAATATACTGATATATATTGATTATATTGATATATAAATATATTGAAACTATGATATATTAAGTATCTATGAGTGTTTGTTTGAGTAAGAGCTGCTGCAAAAGTTGTGCACTACCATTACTATTAGTGTGGGGGATTTTGTTTTGCTTAAACTTAATTATGAATTTGTTTTTATTATACTTTAGAGTGGTAGCTGGCAGATTAAACATGACGGCGGCTTTGCCATTCCATGACTTTAACTTACTTCAGTTGTTTCATTAAGTGCAAGGTGTGTTATATGTATTCTTTCGATTACATAAATGAATTGTGGATGTTTAGGGCGGATGGAAGGAGGGTGTGTGCAAAGTGTGACCTGAATGAGGAATTGATGAATGCAAATATGAAATTTTATGACAGAAAGTGTTAGCAGCAAGAATGTCACGGGGAAAATGAGTGCACATTCGAAAGAGAAGGATGGTGTGTGAGAGAGAGAGAGAGGCGAAAGAATGTTAAAAAATCAGTCAAAAAGAAAACGAGTGATTTAAAAATCATAATGGATGTTAATAAGGACGAAAGTGAGGCGAGAGTGGTGGAAGGAAACGAAATTGAGGGAATGAATGAAACTGGAAACGGCGTGATGCAGGAATCGAAACTGGAAAAAATCGAAAGAATGAATGATAGCAAAAGTCTGACGCATGTTGGACTGAAAGTGCGGAAGCACAGAAGGATGAATGAGAGTGAAAGTGAGAAGAGGGTGTGGAGAGTTAGAAAATTAGAAAGAATGAATGATAGAGAGAATGTGACGTGAAATTCGGAAGTTGAATTGGATTGGATGAGGAAAGAGATGAAATGGATGTGGAATGAAATTAAGAAAATTCGGGTAAAAACTATTAAAACTAATCATGATGGCACGAAAGAGTTAATGAAAGATGAGCGAGTGGCGTTGTATGGCAACTTCATTATTAAAGGTGTGCTAGAGGATAGAATGCACAAGGTATGTTTTCCAGGCGGTAAAATGAGTAGAGCGATTGAGGCATTGTATATGAGGAGGTAGCAAGCAAAGCACTTGATGGTTTTAATTGGCACAAATGATTTGACAGAGGACAAAGAGCAAGTCAGAATGGATGTCAGGAGGCTGCTTAGAAGGATAAAAGAGAATAATGTGACAGGAAGGGTAGTCAGCCTAGGTATGACTGTAGTGGGATGAGGTGGAGAGCAAGGATTATGAATGATATGCTGGCGGAAATGTGTGAAGAGATGGGAGTACAGTTTGTTAATGTGTGGAATGAGTTTGAAGGAAGAAAACTGTATGGGAGCAGTGGACTGCATTTGAGTGGTTATGATGTGAGTCGCTTGAAGAGACTGCTGCTGGAAGGTAGAGAAGTGAGTAGAGTGAGAGAGAATGAATCAGATAAAGCGGGAAGTGATATGGAAGAGCAGGAGAATAAGACAGGAGAGATTGAAGAGGTGGTTATAAATGGGAAAGTGAGTGGTATGAGTATAGAAAATGAGAGAATGGGTGTGCAAGAGGAGCAGGGAAACGTTGAGGCTCAGCATGGACAGGGGTACACAGCATGAGGAAGGTGGATGCTCCGAGAGTAGGTGAGAGCATGTGTAGACAGGAAAGAAATGTGATGACCTGGGATCAAGGGGAATAAGTTGGAATTGAGAAGGGTTTTAAAATGAATAAGCAGAAAGGGAAATGGCCCCAGTTGAGCATGGAGAGATCACATCGAATAAGTGGTATCAGTGGAACTATCTGTAGATCCAGAATGAACTGTTGTGTTTGTATACAAATGCTAGAAGTATAAGAAACAAGGCAGATGAAATGGTTGCATTAATTGCATCTGTTCACCCAAAGATTGTCGGAATAAGTTAGACATGGTTGGAAGAGGACGACATCCTGACAGGAATAGAGATGGAAGGATATGATGTGTTTTGTGAGGATAGAAGGGGTAAAAAGGGAGGGGAAGTGCTATTGATGATAGAGAAAGAGTTATGTCCATACAAAGTAGAGATGCAAGAGTGAAATAGTCTCAGTGGTTTTGAGGTGGTATGGTGTGAGATAGAGGTGTATGGAATCAAATACTTGGTTGGATGTTGTTATAGACCAGGTAATGTGTATGGTGGTGATAATGAAATGTATAATCAAATTAGTCAAGCAAATAAGAAAATGTTGATCATTATGAGCAATTTTAATTATGGCTATACAGACTGGAATGATGAAATAGCAACTGGAAGTAAAGAAAATGAGTTTCTTGAGTTTTTGAGGGATAACTACCTCAGACAGTATGTAACAGAGGGCACACGAGGATTAAGGGTCTTGGATTTGGTCATCTCATCAGAGGATGTAATTATAAATGATGTGCCAAATCATCCACCAATTGGTGAGAGTGACCATGAGGTGATTACCTGGGTGGTTGCCAGCAATGCGAGGACCCTTGTGAGAAAAGGGTATATGTGGAACTACAAGGGGGGGTGATTATAAAGAGCTCAGGAGACAGCTTGCGGGCGTAGCATGGAATGAGGAGTTAGCTGTAAAAGAGATCAATGCAGCTTTGGGGATTTTCAAAAACTATCTAGTAGATACAATGTCTAAGTATATTCGAAGGGTGAGAAGGTTAAATAAGGTAGGAATGAGATGGATGATATATTTTTACCTGTATATTTTTTCATATATAGGTAAAAATATAGTTCGTCCTTAGCTTTTGGGCACCAGTGTACATTTAAAAAATGAATTATAATAATTTTTTTTAGCTTATTTAATCTTCAGAAACATTTACAATTGTTCCTTTAAACTCTGTTAGTGTAATCCTGTCAACTGAGCTGTGACCAAAATATGAGCAGGTAATCACATTTTACATTACTCTTTCTTCTTATTATTATTATTACGGGTATCTCCATGGAGTCAGTAAACTCATCGCAGGAGACCCAAACTAGCAAAACAATATCTGTCATATCTCTTCTTGAATTCATTTACAGACAAAGAGCTCACAACTAAGTCAGGCAATGAATTCCACTCATTCACCACCCTCCAGGCAAAAAACCTTGTTCTTATACGCTTATTAACCACACTCTTCTTTAATTTCCAGAGATACTTCTTGTTCTTCCATCACTATCACACAGCTGAAACATTAGCCCTGCATCAATCCTATAAGAACCTTTCAGTAATTTAAATGTTTCTCTCATATCCCCTCTTTTCCACATATCAACCAACCTCTGCAATCCACAAGCTCTCAATCTATCAGTATAGCAAGCATTTTTTATATCACTCACCAACTTAGTCACTCTTCTCTGAACCTTCTCCACAGCCTCCTCATCTCCAAGGAATCCAGGTGACCAGACCTCAGCACAGTAATCCAAATGTGGAAGTATCAACACTTTATAAAGGGGAATAATAATCTCTTTATCTCTGGATGTCAGTGTGTTCCTCAACAACCAAGTAATCCTATGTGCAATCTTGGACACCTTTGCAATGTGTCCCCTGAACTTCATCTTCCTATCTACCAACACCCTTAAGTCCCTAACCACATCAATCTCTTGGAGTACTGTTCCATCAATGTAGTACACAGCTGGTAATCTTTAATCCCAAAATGCATGAGACTTTACACTTTTCCACATTGAATTAACATCCATTATCTTTTGCCCATTCTACCAGTTTATTTAAATCATCCTGCAAACTTTCAACATCAGCTTGATTTTTTATTGTGCTACCCAACTTTGCATCATCAGCAAACAACTGAATATCTCCCTTTAAGCCATTTCCTATATCATTTATATACAAATTAAACAACAATGGCCCAAGCACAGAGCCCTGAGGCACACCACTGGTCACCTGCCTCATCCTGGAACTTGGTCCTCCATACAGAACCTTCTGGTAACCTATCCTAAGCCATTCTCCTATCCATATCACCAATTTAGTATCCATTCTCATCTGCTCCAATTTGCTTAACAGTGTTCCATGGGGTATCCTGTCAAAAACCTTAGCAAAATTCAGAAGTACCACTGTGTAGCCAGTTCCTTTGTCCAACTCAGATGTCATTCTATTATGAAAAGTTAATAGATTGTTAAGGCAGGATCTACCTTTAACAAAACCATGTTGGCCACTTTAGAGTATCATATCCTGATCCACCCATTCTTGAATTTTGTCTTTAACCAACTTTTCCAATACTTTTACCACCACTCCTGAGATGGTGATTGGTCTGCAATTAACTAGCACAGTTTTAGAGCCACCCTTATGCAAACGAGCCACTTTGCCTAACTTCCACTCCCTAGGGACCATACCAGAGTTCAAACTTAAGTTAAATATTTAAGTAAGAGGGGTTGACAATTCCTTTGCACATTCACGCAACACCCGAGCTGATATTCCATCTAAACCTACAGCAGTGTTTGTATTTAAATTTTGCAATATATTAAATACTTCTGATTTTTTAGCTTCAATTCTCACATTAGTTATTGCTACAGGTACAGAGATATCCTCACTTGTGTGATAGACTTTTGAAAAGTGATCACTCAGTAACTCGACTATTACATCTGATTTTGTCACCTCAATACCATCAGCACCCACTAAAGTTATCCTTCCGAAGTCATTCTTCCTTTTACTTCATACATAGCGGAAGAACTCCTCAGGATTACCCTTGATCTCATTGGCTAAAGTCTTCTCATAATCTGATTTAGCTTTTCTTACTATGTTGGTAACCTTCCTAGCTTGAGCCTTGTACTGCTCATGGGTGTACTGATCGCATTTCTCCTTGTACATTCTTCATAACATTTTCTTTTTTTGCAGATCAAGCTTGATACTACTGCTCATCCATCTAACGCCTGCCTTGTTTGTCTTCCTGACCATGGGTACACAATCTGATATTGCTTTCTTCAGATTCCCCGCTGATTTTATCCCATGCATTGCTAACATCTTTCCCTGGCAATATGTTCTGCCATGGGATGGCTGCAAGCTCACTTCGAAGCTTGTTATAATTGCCTAACCTGTAGTTCCGTATATATCCCTTCTTAACAGAAAAATCCAGATTTTGCAACCTCCCAAGTCAATACCACATGATCGCTTTCACCAATTGGAGGTAACTAGGACACCTTACTTATGCATATAACTTCTGAACCAATAACCAGGTCCAACACTCTCACACCACGTGTCCCTTCAGTTATGTGCTGTTTCAAGTAATTATCTCATAGAAGATGTATGAACTCCATTTCCTTTTTTGCTACATGATATTTCCTCCTTCCAGTTGATATCACCATAATTAAAACCCCCCATAATAATCACTAAACCTGCACTCATTGCACTAATTATAAGTAATTATAATTCATTTTTTGATTGTAGTTACCAGTCTGTCTCTCTGATAATGTCCATGTTACTCTGGATGACATATGTTGGAGTTTTTAAGTAAAATTCTGTATTAAGTATCTATAAATATGTCTAGTACACATTCCTTAAAGGTTTTATCAGCATTTCTCCACTATATTAAACTTCCATTACAGTTTTTTTTGCTTTCTTCTACACTTGTAAGAATATGAGCAGCCAATTATCAAGATCCACACTCTGTTCCAAGGAATTCAGGAGATGGATGTTGACAGTTAAATGGAATGAGAAAATCTATTAAGAATTTCTTGAAAATGCTGAGCCTTTCAAGAAACATGTTAATAGATTCTTTCTCTTCAACTACTCAACAGTGATTTAATGAGGGAAGTGATGTGACCAGTCATATGTCCACACAATAGCACCCATATGTATAGGTTTTTGTGACCTCTCATATGTAGGTTCAACACGCACACATAA
This sequence comes from Typopeltis vanoorti, assembly GCF_054136105.1. Lineage (NCBI taxonomy): Eukaryota > Metazoa > Arthropoda > Arachnida > Uropygi > Thelyphonidae > Typopeltis > Typopeltis vanoorti. Next base: position 55,111,071 of record NC_143566.1, on the reverse strand, counting down.
ACACATTGTCAAATGGAGGTAATTTTATATTATGTTATAAAATTATAATATATTATTTATTTTATATTATTCCTTTTTGTAAAGGGTTTTGATGTAATCCCATCTAGATTATTGAGGCCAGTTACTAGTCTGTGGAATGCATCTTGCAAACATAGACTGAACGCTTATAGTTTAAAAAATTGAGCTGATGAATAGAAAACAGGGAATATGACATAAGCTACTATACATCTATAGAATAGATGCCAAACATATGTTCTTTAGCATTTGGACAAGCATGAATAAGGAGTCATCCTTGGAAGTGTGGTTAGCAAGGGCATGATTATTAGGTTTTATTCTTGGAGAGTTGTGAATGCACAAAACTGGTTGCCAAAGGTGGACATAAATGCTTTGGCAGTTTATGAGTTTAAGGAGAGGTTATGATATGCATTTTATGAATAATGATTAGCATGGGTCTCATGTGATGAGTCTTTGGACCCTAGGGATATGCTTGTGTAATAATAATCATAACAATAAATAATCAAAGAGGATTGTTCATACAGAATTAATTTGAAGACAGTTCTAGCAATATGGTCCATAAATTAATTTCAGATCTTTTTCCGCCATATTATTACAGTCATACCTCGGTTAATGTAACCTCTGGTAACAAAGCTTCGATATAACAAAGTCTGCAATTTCAAGCCTCATTTTACATAAAAATATTAAAATTTTAAGGTCAACGCCCGGCAATCATCTGACTGACGAACGACGCCAACCTTGTCACGTACTCCCAAGCTGTGGGTGTGTGTGTGTATGTGTGTGTCTGTTTTAACAGTTTCTCGCATCATCCACATAATTCGGTGTGAATAGATGATATGTCACAATGTCGTATGCCATTAACTCAAATGGTGATTCAAGAAAAAGCATTATTTTTATTTAATCACCTGAAATCTAAACAAACTTGTTTGAGAAATTTAAAAAACAGGCCAGAATTCATAGTGTAAAATTATCAGGAGAAGCTGCAAATGCAGATGTTGAAGCTGCAAATAAGTTTCCAGAAAAACTAAAGGAAATATTTGAACGTGAAAAATTTTTCCCAAATATGGTGTTCAATGTTGATGAAAGCAATTTGTTCTGGAAATGGCTACCATCAAAAAGCTTCATTTCTATCGAAGAAAAATCAGCAGATCAGTTCAAAGCAGCCAAAGACCATTTAACATTACTCTTTGGATCAAATGCCTCTGGCAATTTTAAATTAAAATTGTTATTAGTTTACAATTCGGAAAATTCGAGGGCATTAAAAGATAACATAAAAACGAATTTACCTGTAATATGGAATACTAACAGACATGTGGATTACCAAGGAGTTATTTGCTGATTGGTTTGTTAACCATTTTTGTCCAGAAGTGAAACGGTATTGCCAAAGAAATAATTTTGAATAAAAAACTTTTGTTGTTGGACAACGCTCTGGGACATCCTAATGATCTTAATAGTACGTTAGACACATGCATTCCTGTCAAAGTTGGCTTTCTTCCAGCAAACACAACTTCCCTGATTCAACCGATGGATCAGGGAGTAATAGCAACATTTAAAGTTTATTATCTGCATGGTACATTATGCAATTTAATTGAACTAGAAGATCAAGAGCAAATGTCAATTAAAACTTTTTGGAAAAACTACACCATTAAAGATGCAATTGAAAACATTAATAGCTCTTGGAAAGAAGTCACTCTGAAATGCTTAAATGGAGTTTGGTGCAAATTATTGCTAGAAGTTGTACTAGAAGAAGAAGAAGATAACATTCAAGAGATTAGAAATGAAGTTATCCAGATGATCAATAGCTCAATCAATAGCTCAATCAATAGGTTTCAAAAAAGTCGACGAAGAGGATGTAAGAAATTTATTAAATGCAGAAGATGATGGTTTTCAGTGGAAGATTTAGTAAAATGTGTTAGCAATGAAGCCAAAGAAAATGAAGATGAAATTAAAGAGGTTCCTACTGAAAAAGTGTTGGCAACCAAAGATTTAAAAAGGTGCTTGAATGACATTGAAAACGTTTTAAATTTTTCATTGAAAATGTTAAGCAATAAATAAATAAGCAATAAATAAATCCAATAAATCCTTATAGGCAATTGTTAAATGAATGAGAAAAAAGCATAAACAATCAACCTTAGATTCGTATTTTAAAATGTTGTGATTTTATCTTTGTTAGGTATATAATACTGACTTTTTATTTAATAAAGCTTTTCTTTTTTCAAAAAAAAAGAAAAGCTTTTTTCATTTTCTTTATGTACGAATGTATCCCTATTATGGCCATAGTATTTTTACCTCTGAGAATGAAGTTTCTCTTAAGAAAGTAATTTCATGGGACACATTCTCTTCGTTATCGATGTATGCCTGTATTATTATTATTACTTGAAACCTCCAAGGAGTTCAAAGACTCATCAAGGGAGGGCACCTACTCTACAATTCTCTGTCTCCTCCACTCAGTCCACCAACTTCAGTAAACCACATCATCTACATCAACACATCTACTGCTCACCACCACCGCTAGTATCTTCACAGACAATCACAAACATCCATGCCCACAGCAAGATTTGAACCCGCTGCCTTTTGGCTGGAAAGTGGATATGTTAACCACTCTGTCAACCAGGTGGGCAGTATCCTAAAGAACCTTATCTTTCCATCACATTCCTGGAACGTCCCATTGGTATACTTTATAAAAATACTGCATTTCAAAACCTTACACTTCACAATATTGAATTACTCTACAATTCTCTGTCTCCTCCACTCAGTCCACCAACTTCAGTAAACCACATCATCTACATCAACACATCTACTGCTAACCACCACCACTAGTATTTTCACAGACAATCACAAACATCCATGCCCACAGCAAGATTTGAACCCGTTGCCTTTTGGCTGGAAAGTGGATATGTTAACCACTCTGTCAACCAGGTGGGCAGTATCCTAAAGAACCTTATCTTTCCATCACATTCCTGGAACCTCCCATTGGTATACTTTATAAAAATACTGCATTTCAATACCTTACACTTCACAATATTGAATTGGTAGCTACACTCACTTGCTTAGTCGTATAGTCTGTTTAGTTCCTGCTATAAAGTCATGTTCTCCTCTCTTCAGCTTTGCATTATCTACAAGCAACAGTGTATCATCATTCAGATTTCCCCCAATATCATTAAAATATTATTATTATTATTAACATCTGACCTCTGTGGAGTTAGAGACTGTGGGAGGTACACATTAATCGCACACAATGCTCTTCCCCAGTGCATGCCTAGCAGCATAACTTAGTGACCTTTTGCTTTCATGATACTGCTCTTACATACATACATACACATTTTGATGATGCTAGTCAGATAACCAATCTTCTTTACATTTTGTTAATCTGTTATCAAAATGATCGATCCATCCGAATTTAATTACCAACTTGGCAATTTCTCCAAGAGATTTGCAAACTTTTTAGAAGTGCATCTTCCTTGTCTCCAATGCACTGGTCATTTTGTTGTAAATTCCTGCTATTAATGCTAACTCTCACTAATCATATAAAATCTTAACTCACAACTCTGAATATACAGATTAAGCACATAATTTCAAGCTTTAGTCTCAGCATTCTTTGTGAAGTGAGATTTTACTCTTCTTCTGCTCATGTTGGTCTTGTTTTGTTGCAAGCCCCCTCCCCCATTAAACAGAAATGGAAATGCAATCATTTATTGATTTACTGGAATATTTTATTCAGCACATAGTGATATGTCTAAGTCTCATTGCATTATTATTATTATTATTATTAAACAAGACCTCATGGAGTCAAAGACTCATCTGGGAGATCCTTTTATCACAAACACATCTCATCATACCATGTCTTAAACACACTCAAACTAATTGCAGACATCACACTCTCAGGCAAGGCATTCCAATCATTCACAACTCTGCACAAAATAAACAAACCTGCCTCTCACTCCCTAATCATACCCTCTTTATACAGTTTCCAGGGATGACCTTTGGTTCTCCCCTGATCTCCCACTATTCTCTGTAGAACTTCTCCACCATTGATCCTATAACAACCCATTACCAACTTGTAAGTCTCCATCATATCTACCCTCTTCCTTCTCTCCACCAGTCTCTGCAAATTACATCTTCTCAATCTTTTCTCATACTCAACATTCCAGAGGTCAGAAACTACCTTAGTCAGTCACCTTTGAACCCTTTCCAATATCTCTTCATCCTTCTGAAAACCCGGTGACCAAATCTGGGGACAGTATGGTGTGGCCTAATCAAAGCCTTATACAATGGAACAAGAATCTCCTTACTTCTACATGTCAGTGTCCTCCGCATCATTCCCAGAAGCCTTTGTGTTGTTTTCACAATTTTGGCGATGCATCCCCTAAATTTTAGATCCTTATCCACTATCACCCCCAGATCTCTTATTTCCTCTACCTCCAACAATATATTCTCACCAAGCATAAATTCTGCATCCCATCTTTGTTTTCCAAATTTTAAATCCTTACATTTTGCAACATTGAACTCACATCCCCATTTGCTTGCCCAATCACTCAATTTATTCAAGTCTTCTTGCAAGGCCACAACATCTTCACTACTCTTTATGGTTCAGCCCAACTTTGCATCGTCTGCAAACAACCGAATATTTCCATCGAAATCTTTGCCAATATCATTAATATACAAGTTAAATAGTAAAGGCCCTAATACTGACCCCTGAGGCTTTCCACTAGTGACTTTCCTTTTCATGGATATCGCACCCCACATACACAACTTGTTGATACCTATCAGATAGCCAGTCTCCAATCCAATGCACTAATCTAATATCCAACTCTATCTGCTCTAGTTTGACTGTCAACTTATCATGAGGTACTCTATCAAAAGCTTTTGTGAAATCCAAGTATATTACTGTGTATCCTTCTCCTCTGTCCAAGGAAGCAGTCACTTTATTGTAATAAGTAAGTAGATTACTAAAACATGACCGCCCTTTAGCAAATCCATGCTGTCCATCAAAGATTATACCATTGTTGTCAACCCAACTCTGAATCCTAGTTCTTACAAGCTTCTCCAACAATTTAACCACAACACCTGACACACAGATAGCCCTATAGTTTGATGCTTGAGTTTGATCACCTCCTTTATGAAGTGGCACAATCTTGCCCTCCTTCCACTCTTTAGGAACTTGACCAAGTGCAAGACTTGTATTAAAAAAATATGTCAAGGCAGGTGTCAACTCTTTGGCACATTCCTTCAGAATACGCAGTGATATATTATCAAGTTCCACAGCTTTATTTATATCTAGTTTACTCAATTTCCCAAACACCTCTTGCTCACTTACAGTCAGTCTCTCCTCCACATCATCAACTGCTCTCTCTCTCTCTCTCTCTCTCTCCATGAAGTCACATTCACAAGATTGAAAGATCTTTATGAACTGCTCATTAAGTATCTCCCACTCATTATGCAACAGCTATCTTTATACCATTTTCTCCAATCAGTGTCATCCTTCCATAATCATTCTTTCTTTTGCTGGCTACATATCGAAAGAACTCCCTAGGATTTTTTTTGGCTTCATTAGCTAACTGCTGTTCATACCTCTCTTTAGCACTCTCCAACCAAGTCACCCTCCTTGCCTGGTCTTTGTAGACCTCATGAAATTGGTTACTTCGACTTCTCTTATGCTGCCTCCACAATGCCCTTTTTCTAGACATTTAGACATTGCATCTACTAAATAGTTTTTGAAAATCTCCCAAGCTGCGTTGATCTCTTTTACAGCTAACTCCTCATTCCATGCTACACCTGCAAGCTATCTCCTGAGCTCTTCATAATCATCCCCCCCCTTGTAGTTCCACATATACCCTTTTTTCACAGGGGTCCTTGCACTGTTGGCAACTGCCCAGGTAATCACCTCATGGTCACTTTCACCAATTGGTGGATGATTTGACACCTCATTTATAATTACATCATCTGATGAGATGACCAAATCCAAGATCCTTAATCCTCGTGTGCCCTCTGTTACATACATAGTTTCTGAGGTAGTTATCCCTCAGAAACTCAAGAAACTCATTTTCTTTACTTCCAGCTGCTATCTCTTCATTCCAGTCTATATTGCCATAATTAAAATAACCCATAATGATCACCCTTTTCTTATTTGCTTGGCTTGTTTGACTATACATTTCACTATCACCACCATCCACATTACTTGGTCTATAACAACATCCCACCAAGTATTTGATTCTATTCACCTCTATTTCACACCATACTGCCTCAAAACCACTGGCCCTATTTCCCTCTTGCATCTCTACCTTGTATGGACATAAATCTTTCTCTATCATCAATAGCACTCCCCCTCCCTTTTTACCCCTTCTATCCTCACGAAACACATCATACCCTTCCATCTCTATTCCTGTCAGGATGTCGTCCACATCTAACCATGTCTCACTTATTACGACAATCTTTGGGTGAACAGATGCAATTAGTGCAACCATTTCATCCGCCTTCTTTCTTATACTTCTAGTATTGGTATACAAACACAACAGCTCATTTTTGGATCTACAGCTAGTTCCACTAATACCACTCACTCGATGTGATCTGTCCATGCTGGACTGGGGCCATTTCCCTTTCTGCTTCTTCATTTTAGAACCCTTTGCAATTCCATCTGTTTCTTCTTGATCCCTGTCATCCCATTTCTTTCCTGTCTACACATGCTCTCACCTCCTCTTGGAGCATCCACCTTTCTCAGGCTGTGTACCCCTGTCCACCCTGAGCCTCCCCGTTTCCCTGCTCCTCTTGCACACCCATTCTCTCATTTTCTGTACTCATACCACTCACTTCCCCATTCATATCCACTTCTTCAATCTCTCCTGCTCTTCCACGTCACTCCCCTCTCGATCTGATTCATTCTCTCTCTCTATTCACTTCTCTACCTTCCAGCAGCAGTCTCTCCAAGCGACTCACACCATAACCACTCAAATGCAGTCATCGCTCCCATACAGCTCACTTCGTCTCTGAAACTCATTCCACACATTAATAAACTATACCCCTGTTTCCTCACACATTTCAGCCAGTATATCATTCATAATCCTTGCTCTCTGCCTCATTTCTCCACAGTCATACCTAGGCAAAATGCTAACTACCCTTCCTGTCACACTATTCTCTTTTATCTTTCTAAGCAGCCTCCTGATATCCATTCTGACACAGTCTTTGTCCCCTCTCAAATTATTTGTACCTATTAATACTATTAACTCTTTTGCTCGCTCCTGCCTCATATCCAATGCCTCAATCACTGTACTCATTTTAGCGCCTGAAGAACATACCTTGTGCATTCTGTCCTCCAGCACACCTTTAATAATGGAGTCGCCATACAACGGCACTTGCTCATCTTTCGTTAATGCCATCATTATTTATTTTAATAGTTTTTACCCGAATTTTCTTAATTTCATTTCGCATCCATTTCATTTCTTTCCTCATCCAATCCAATTCAACTTCCGAATCCCACGACACATTCTCTCTATCATTCAATCTTTCTAACTTTCTAACTCTCACCCCCTCTTCTCACTCAACCCTGTTTTTACACTCATTCATTCTTCTTTATTTCTGTACTTTCGGTCCAACATGCATACAACTTTTACCATCTTTCTTTGTTTCTGTACTTTCGATCCAACTTTCGCTATCATTCTTCCCATTTTCACACTCATTCATCTTTCTTTGTTTCTGTACTCTAAGTCCAACATGCATCCAACTTTCGCTATCATCCATTCTTTTGATTTTTTTTACTTTTGATTCCTGCATCATGCCATTTCTAATTTCATTTGTTCTCTCAATTTCGTTTCCTTCCGCCACTCTCACCTCACTTTCATCCCTTTTAACATCCATTATTTCAAATTGCTCTTTTTCTATTTTACTGATTTTTTAACATTTTTTCCCCTCTCTTACTCACCATCCTTCTCTTTCAAATGTGCACTGATTTCCCATACAATCTCGCTATTAACACACTTCGCACACATCCTCCTTCCATCCTCACCAAATATCCACAAATCATTTATGTAATCGAAAGAACAGACCTCACACCTAACGAAACGACTGAAATCTAAATTACAGTCATTGGATGACAATGCTGCCTCCATTTTTTGCAGGTTACTAAGTCTAATAATAATGATTTCGTAATTAAGTTTTGGCAAAAAAAAAAATCCCCACACTAATTAAACCAGTAGCACACAACGTTTACAACCTCTCTTACTCAAACAATTACGCATATATATTTAATTATTCCTAGAAAACCTATCCCAATCAGGAGCTCTTCTTGTACATGTCACTACGCTTGACTCATGAGTGCCAAGTGTATGTAATATCCTTCGCATCACACAAATAACAGAGAAGATGCAAGAAGCGTACCTAAGATGGTGTTGCCATGTGCTGTGTAGCAGTGAAAATTCTGTGGCAAAATTGTCCATTAGGTCAATTGTCAATGATCAAGAAGCTGACCAAAGGCATGTTGGTTTGATCACCTAACTGAAGACATGCATACAGGAAATGTCAACAGTTAAGTTGCTCAAGATCATGCAAGAAGAATAAAGCAGTTGATTCGACTGGACTCTGCCTTAAAGCAGGTCAAGGTTAGGAAGATGAAGAATGTGAATGACATTTTTCATAGAATGGGTAGATACAGTGAAGAGAACAAGAGTCCATCTCTGGAAACTGTATAAGGATGGTGTGAGAAGGGGGATGTGAAGTAGGTTTTATGTTCAAGTTCATGCAATGCTGTAAAGGACTCATATAAATGTGTTATTCTCTTATTACTGCTACTTTGCTTCCCTTCATATTCCAAATCTATTCATGCTCTCTTTTTTTTAGAACTCTTTTTCTCATGAATTGCACTTTGTTCACCTTCAATTGTATTTGCAACTGCATTCCTATCTATCTGCAATCTAGAACTCACTTTTTCATCTTTTTCATTCACATTTTTCTGTCTTTCTTTTAATGATATACATTTGTAGCATTCTGTTTTGAACACTTTATGCTTATTCTCTCACTGTTTTTACAGTCTGCTGACAAACTTCTCACCCTCACTAATGAATACATATTAGAAAGTTACTAAACAGCTCTCTCTCTCTGGCTGTAGTTGCCTTATTATTATAATAAGTCAGTGTCCATTCAGCTGTCTCTGTGCTTTTCTAAATTAACTAAAACTACAATCATCTCTTATTTCAAGATATTAATATTATACTTCATACTTTCACTTGAGCAGTGTTGATTTTGAAGACATTGATTTTTTAATATAGAGTTTAATGTATACATATGGACCTCAGTGGTTGCAGAATATTAATTTTTTTTAATAAGGAATTCAATATATATATATATATATATATATATATATATATATATATTTGACCGTGCACATAGCATGTACCAGTCAGAAATACAGCACTCTTTTTTGAACTAATATTCCTTAATTTGATATTGCAATAGCAAAGCGAGTAATTTAATTTCAGTCTAACACTTTCCCCTTAATATACTTTATGGGATTTGTTTAGCTCAAGACTATGTGATATCCAGCCTAATTATAAATCTTCTCTTTAAATCATGCTTACAGGCATCTAGTTTGAAGAAAAATTTCATCAAAGTTTTGTTTTCTGGAATGGAAGGAAAACAGAGAAAAATCATGTAGGAACATGAATTATGTTGCTAGAGTATCTGAAGCCCCCAGGCAAAGAAAATTTAGGTGCCCCTATATGTCTCTATGCAGTAATTAGTGCGTAATTTTTTTCGATACCCAAATTCGATTAGTGCGCCTATATACATCTTAAAAATAAATGTTACAGATTTTAAAAATTTTCTGTCTATGCATTTTTATGCCTAACTATTTTAAAAAAATCACTCACCAGAATGAAATAACTTAGTTACCAATTTAAAACATTTTACGAAGTTATTTTTGATGGCATACTACACTACTTCCATTATTTTAGTGCTGCACGGTGATCAGCATTCGTTTTTGAAATTATGGATTCTACAACCATGTTAAAATAACTCTTTTTATTATCCCGACTTTTCGATCTTCATATCAAGATCATCATCTGGAGCATACATAAATATACAAGACAAGCTGCATTACATTTCAAACCGTAAACTAGAGAAACAATGATTTGACCACATGCTACTCACTGGCATCACCTCTAGTGAAAAAAAAAATATATATATATATATATATGAAAGAATGATCATTAACTCGGTTAACATACATATTTTTATGAAGAATTGAATGACTAGAACCGAGATTTAAGTAAAAAGGTTTTAATATAAAAATTTTTAAATATACTAGTTTTGGCCTGTAACGGCCTTCATCAGGTGACATTATAAAAGAAAGAAAAAAGAAAAAACATTAAACATTGAAGGTTAAAAGACTATGAACAACATAAAGAGTCTCTATACATAATTAGCATGAAAACGTTATATTGTATTTAAAGCTGTTCTTTCATTTGTTGTATTGTTGGGAGAGTGTGTGCTTGCAGCATCACGTGAACGCCAGTACATGATTACAGCTGAATGACTATCTGGGAGGTTGTAGCTCAAGTTATTATTTAGATGAACAGGATTGAAGATGATTTCTCTAGCTTCCATGATTTTTCTCTCTAGTTCATCATTGCAACGGAAGATGTTAGTAGATTTTTCCCAGCAGACTTTGTGACTTTGGTTTTCATCATTAGGATTAGCCGAAAAAAGGATATGATTTGATAATGCACTGGCGCGCTGTATCTTGTAAGTAATATCCCATTACTTACAAGAGACAGCGAGCTAGAATTTTTACTTAATTCTAGTCATTCAATTCTTCATAAATATATATATATATATATATATATATATATATATATATATATATATATATATATATATATATATATATATACATATACATCACGCTAGATTTAATTTATGATTACACGTATAAACATTCTTGCTTACAGATGGTTTTCCTTCCAGTAACAGTGATGTCCTATTTCTATTATTACAATTGTTATTTTTGATTAAAAAAAATAAAAATAATATAAAATAAATAAATAAATAAAATTATTTATAAATTACAACATGAGTAAACATTCTTTGTTATAGATTTTTTCTTCAACAGTGATGTCCTATTTTTTAGTATTAAAGTTGTTATTTTAGATTTAAGATCCTGGATTTTCTACAGTCCTGTTTATAGTTGTTCTTAGAGAGGAAGGATTCGTGGGATGAATATATGCCTTCCATATATATGGGATTTTTAGACCATCATTATTGTTTAGATTGGGGTGGTTGATAATGATCTCACAAGTTTCCTTAAATTTGCGTTCATACCATGTTTCGGTATGATATAGACAACTAGTGCTTTTCCAGTCAATTCTGTGTAAGGTGTTCAGGGCATGATCAGAAAGGCCAGTTTCACCATAATTATTATATTTGATGCGTGGTTTATGTTCTTTATTTTGTATGGCAAAATGCCACTTTCTACCTATAAAAAGAAGGCACAGCCATGGGCACGCTATTACCCCCCCCCCTTCCGATTGCTAACTTTTATATGGAACATTTTGAACAGCTTGCTTTAGGTTCCTCCCCTTTAAAATCCAAAGTCTGGCTTAGATACGTTGACGATGTTTTCACGATCTGGTCTCATGGCTGCCAGACACTAGACACATTCCTTAGCCACCTAAACAAGCAACACAAACGTATACAGTTCACAATTGAGATTGAAAAAACATAACCCACTGCCATTTCTAGATACACTTGTCACACGTCTTCCCTCGGGCAATCTTTCCATCACAGTTTACCTGAAACCAACACATACTGGCCAATATATACACATAAACTCCTACCACCACCCAAGCACAAAAACTAGGTGTCATCAATACCCTAAAAAACAGGACTCTGAAGATCTACTCCAGTGAACAGGCACTGAAAAATGAATTTAAAGTGATCAGCAATACTTTTCAAAAAAATGGATACAGCCAAAACACTATTAACAAAATTCTCTACAAGACCTCAATAAAAAGCAAAGACAAACCAGACTATAGTAAAACTATAACTATTCCCTACATTAAAGGGACATCAGACAAAATAAACAGAGTACTACAAAAATACAACCTCAAAGCCACCTTTAAACCTCCTGCAAAATTAAAAAGCTTACTCAACTCATCCAAAGACCCACTCCCTCCGCTGGCCCACCCTGGAGTATACCGTATTTACTGCACCTGCAACATACCATACATAGGAGAAACAGGACGCACAATTCTGATCAGAAAAAAAGAACATAAACGGCACATCAAATATAATAATTATGGTGAAGCTGGTCATGTCCTGAACATGTCCTGAACTTTCTGATCATGCCCTGAACACCTTACATAGAATTGACTGGAAAAGCACTAGTTGTCTACAACACACCAAAACATGGTATGAACGCAAATTTAAGGAAACTTGTGAGATCATTATCAACCACCCCAATCTAAACAATAATGATGGTCTAAAAATCCCATACATATGGAAGGCATATATTCGTCCCACGAATCCTTCCCTCTAAGAACAACTATAAACAGGACTATAGAAAATCCAGGATCCTAAATCTAAAATAACAACTTTAATACTAAAAAATAGGACATAACTGTTAAAGATGAAATCTATAAGAAAGAATGTTTATTCATGTTGTAATTTATAAAATTTTTTTTTTTTTTTAAATGAAAAATAATAATTGTAATAATAGAAATAGGACATCACAGTTACTGGAAGGAAAACCATCTGAAGCAAGAATGTTTATTCATGTAATCATAAATTAAATCTAGCTTGATGTAATTTTTTTTTTTTTTTTTTTTTACTAGAGGTCATGCCAATGAGTAGCATGCGATCAAATCATTGTTTCTGTAGCTTATGGTTTGAAATGTAATGCAGCTTTATTTATGTATGCTCCAGATGATGATCTTGATATGAAGATCGAAACGTCAGGATAATAAAAAGGGTTATTTTAACACGGTTGCAGAATCCATAATTTCAAAAATGAACACTACTTCCATGTATGCTATGTATACCAGGGTTTCCCAAACTGTGTTCTGCAAGAAGTTCCTGGAATTTGTCATTTTAGTTTTCTAAGCATTTTTTATGAATAAATATTTTATTGTAGAAATATTCTGAGGAGAATAATATTCAAGAATATGTCGAAAAGCTTGGACCCGAATGCCTAATAACATTTGTGTATTGTTAATTTTCACACATCGAAACCTTTCAACATTTGGGAAAGAGAATACCACTGTTTATGATCATATATATAAATGTTTATATATAAAATTTATATATAAATGTTTATATATAAAATTTATTAATCAAAACCAATACATTTGATTGGTTTTGATTAAATACGATATATGATTACTCCTAATATTTGTATAGCAAGAAAATTATTACATCTTAAATGCAAAAATTATGAAAAATTAATCTTTCGGGCTTTTGCTGTGGCAAAGTTTTGAATTAATTCATCTATATTGATTGTAGATGCAATTTCATGCTCTGTAGATATTCTTGCTAGACCAGTGAGTCGTTCCTGAGCCATCGTAGAGCTTGTGTAAGTTTTTGTAAGTTTTAATTTTGAGAAACTCCTTTCTGAACTTTTACCGATAATGGCAATGTCAAAAAAATTCTCAGAGTAATAACCACATTTGGAACACTATTTTCTAAATTATTTTTGCATATGTATGACAGGACATCTAATGAGGAAGTATTTTCTGGAATTCGCCTTGCTATTATTTGTAATACACTACATAAATCTGTTCCGTCAGTATCTCTAGAATTATTGTGTGTTAAGGCAGTAAGGAATGATGGTGGATTCAGCAGCAGTCGCAAGTGGCGTAATGCCAAGTCCTCCGCCATTTAAGAACTCAATTATTAGCAATATCATAAGGGACTTTGTGGCATGCAGTACTTGCGGCATGTATGCGTCTCGGGAATTACATATGTGGCTTGTTAAAGAGAGTGGAGAGCATATGTGCGCAAAATGCAGGCAGTTGGAGGAAATAAGTACATTAGATATATCGATATCCGACTTTGTTGCTCCAGGAACGGGGAATGAATGTAGGAAGACAGGTAATATGATAGGAATGAGAAATAATATAGAGAATGAGAAAATAATAGTTGATAGTGTAGAAGGTGTGAGTGACTGTGGAAGTTTAGGAGATGGTTTTGTTTGGGAGAGTGAATTTAGATTAAGAATGACTGACCTGCAGAGGGAGATAGATGAGTTGAAAGAGGAGGTGGAATGTCTTGTGAATGAGAGCAGAAGTATGAAAGATAAGATTAGGGGAATGGAAGAGATAAATGCAAGGCGAATCAGAGTAGGAGAGGGAGAGAATTTAGGGAGTATGAGTGAGAGGTATGGGGGTGCTAGAAGAGGAGAGAATGGAAACAGTAGAAGAGATGGAATGAGAGAGAGGTATGGGAATGCTAGAAGACGAGCAGATGGAAACAGTAGTAGGAGAGACAAAATGAGAGAGGGATATGGAAGTGCTAGAAGAGGAGAGAATGGAAACGGTAGGACAGATGGAATGAGAGAGAGGTATGGGAATGCTAGAAGACGAGCAGATGGAAACAGTAGTAGGAGAGACAGAATGAGAGAGGGATATGGAAGTGCTAGAAGTGGAGAAAATGGAAGCAGTAGGAGAGAGGGAATGAGAGAGATATATGGGAATGCTAGCAGACGAGAGGATGGAAACATTAGGAGAGATGGAATGAGAGAGAGATATGGAAGTGCTAGAAGAGAAGAGAATGGAAACGGTAGGAGAGATGGAATGAGAGAGAGGTATGGGAATGCTAGCAGACGAGAGGATGGAAACAGTAGGAGAGACGGAATGAGAGAGAGATATGGAAGTGCTAGAAGAGGAGAGAATGGAAACGGTAGGAGAGATGGAATGAGAGAGAGGTATGGGAATGCTAGAAGACGAGCAGATGGAAACAGTAGTAGGAGAGACAGAATGAGAGAGGGATATGGAAATCCTAGAAGTGGAGAAAATGGCAACAGTAGGAGAGAGGGAATGAGAGAGATGTATGGGAGTGCTAGAAGAGGAGAGAATGGAAACAGTAGAAGAGAGAGGTATGGGAATGAAAGAAGAGGAGAGAATGGAAACAATAGAAGCGAGGGAATGGTAAGAGGTATAATGTATGGCGACTCAATGATCCGTGGTGTTCAAGATAGGATGCGGGAGGAGTGTTTGCCAGGAGGAACAATAGAAAGGATGGCTATGGCAATTAAGAGAGGTGAAAGGGTGGATGAGATGATTGTGATGGTAGGAACGAATGACTTGAGTGGTAATGTAAGTCGGGCAGCGAGAGATATGAGATTTTTGCTTGAGACTGTACGGAAGAAGACAGAGAGAGGGAAAATAGTGTGTGTGTTGCCTAGGTATGATAATGATGAGCTGAGCAGAAGAGCGGTGATATTGAATGGCATAATAGCGAGAATGTGTGACAAAAGAGGACTGGTATATGTGGATGCTTGGAGTGCGTTTGAGGAAAGAGAGGAGTTGTATGCGAGAGACTGTTTACATTTGAATGAGGAAGGACGTAGGCATCTGGAGAGATTGCTGTTCTGAACGAGTCAGTGTGTCCCAGGGAGGATGATAGCAGGGGTGGCCTCTTGTGGGAATGGATACTTGGGAGAAGGGAGACACTGAGCCCAGTGGAGTCTAGAAGGGATAATGCTGGGTATAGAAACAATGGCATTTATATGCTTTATACTAATGCCAGGAGTATCCGGAATAAGGGAGAGGAATTGTTGGCGCAGATAGCATCAGCCTGGCCAAAAATTATTGCGATCACTGAGACGTGGTTGACAGAAGGGGATATAACAACAGGAATAGAAGTCGCTGGGTATAGCATTTTTTGTCAGGATAGGAGGGGAAAGCGTGGTGGTGGGGTGCTGCTTATGATAAGTGATGACCTATGTCCTCTAAGAGTGGAGAATTTGGAAGGAAGTGAGACAAATGATTTTGAGAGCGTATGGTGTGAGGTAGAGGTAGGCAAGACAGGATATTTAGTGGGGTGTTGCTACAGACCCAGGAGCACAGAGGATGGGGACCAGGAGATGTTTAGACAGCTAAGTTTGGCAAGTGCAAGAAGAATGATTGTTATGGGAGATTTTAACTTCAGTAGTATAAATTGGAGAGAGGAAGATGCATGTAGCAATAGGGGAATGGAATTTCTAGAATTCTTGAGGGACAAATGTCTTAGGCAACATGTAACAGAGGGAACAAGAGGTTCAAAAGTTTTGGATTTGGTTATAGCATCAGAAGAGTTGATAATAACTGAGTTGATGTCTCTCCCACCAGCTGGAGAGAGTGACAATATGGTGTTGACTTGGAAAATGAATAGACATGCAGGAGTATCAAAGAGACGGGAACTTATGTGGAATTATAAGGCAGGTGATTATAATAGTCTTAGACGTCAACTTCGGGAAGTTTCATGGAGGGAGGAATTGGAAGGCCGGGATATCACCAGTGCGTGGGAAATTGTGTAAGAATATTTGTTATCAGCAATGGTAAGTTGTATACCACGAGTGAAGAAGAGGATGCAATTTATTATTATTATTATTATTATTATTATTATTATTCAGGCCTCCAAGGAGTCAAAAGACTCATCGAGGGAGGTCCTTTCTAAGACATAAAGTCTGTCAAGACTCATCGAGGGGAGGTCCCCCCCTGAGAAACACAAAGTTTATCATACCACTCCTTAAACCCACTGACCGTTCTCGCTCCCACCACTCCATCAGGCAATGCATTCCACGGCTCAACCACCCTCCACACAAAGAAACCACTCCTTACCCTCTTGCTCACAGTTTCCTTTCGTAACTTCCAGGGATGGCCTCTTGTCATCACTCCTTCCCGCTGATCAACCAAGCGAAAGAACTCCCCAGTGTCAACCCTGTAACCACCTCTCAACAGTTTAAAAGTCTCAATCATATCACCTCTCCTTCTTCTATCCACCAAACTCTGCAGTCCACATTCTCTCAGCCGATCCTCATAACTATCCTTGTACAGTCCTGAAACCATCTTTGTCATCCGTCTTTGTATCCTTTCCACAGTTAATTTATCCCCTTCAAATCCTGGGGACCAAATCTGAGAACAATAGTCCAAGTGTGGTCTGATCAGAGACTTATACAACGGAATGATAACCCTCTTATCTCTGCAGGTCAGTGTCCTCATAATAGCAGCAATCCTCTGTGTTACCTTCACCACCTTTGCAATATGTCCCCTAAACTTCAGGTTTCTATCAATCATCAACCCCAGATCTCTTGTCTCCCCTACTTCCTCCAGTATAACTCCTCCCATAGAGTATGCAGCATCCCATCGATGTTTCCCAAACCTCAAGACCTTACATTTTGCTGCATTAAACGAACATTGCCCATTCATTTGCCCATCTATCTAGCTTATTTAAATCCTCTTGCAGGGCTACCACATCTGCACTATTACTAATAATCCTTCCAAGCTTCGCATCATCTGCAAACAACTGAATATCCCCCTGCAATCCACTGGCTATGTCATTGATATAAAGGTTAAACAATATAGGTCCTAGTACTGAGCCCTGTGGGACCCCACTTGTAAACCTCTGCCTACTGGAAACTGCTCCACCATACACAACTCTCTGATACCTATCAGACAGCCAATCCTGAATCCAGTTGACCAATCTGACATCCAGACCCATGAGCTGCAACTTAAATATCAGCTTATCATGTGGCACCCTGTCAAATGCCTTCGCCAAGTCTAAGAAAATTGCAGTATATGCCTTTCCCTCATCTAATGCTCTTGTAACTTTAATATAAAAGGCTAGCATATTGCTAAAACAAGAGCGTCCTTTCACAAATCCATGTTGATTCTCACAGATAACATTACCCTCATCTGCCCAATGCTGTACACGGTCCCTCACTACTTTCTCCAAGATCTTAACAACTACTGATGACACACAGACTGGCCTATAATTAGACACTTCCAGTCTGTTACCACCCTTATGCAATGGCACTATCTTACCTTCCTTCCATTCCCTGGGCACCTTTGCCAAAGCCAGACTTTCATTGAAAAGCCACGTTAAAGGTACTGTCAATTCCCTAGCACATTCTCTCAAAACTCGTGGCGAAATACCATCCAGTCCCACAGCTTTACTGACATCCAGAGTACTCAGTATCTGAAACACACTCTCCTCCTGCACCTCCAGACCTCGTACCAGTCCTATCCCTCTAGCATTAAAACTGACTCCTGTAGGATGAAATACCCCAATAAAGTGTTCATTAAACAATTCCACTATGTCCTCTGCATCAGTCACTCTATTCCCATTTTTATCCCACAATATCATTCTTCCACAGTCATTTCTCCTCCTACTGGCCACATAGCTAAAAAATTCCCTAGGATTTTCTTTGGATCTTAGGGCCAATCTCCTCTCATATTCCAGTTTCGCTTTCCTTACCACACGAGTCACTCTTCTGGCCTGTGTCTTATATTCCTCATGCATCTCTTCACCTGTCTCCTTATATCTCTTCCATAGCCTCTTTTTCGCATGCAATTCCTGTTTAATATTGTTTGTCATCCACTTTACTCCAAATTGCGCCCTCTTCTTCACTCGTGGTATACAACTTACCATTGCTGATAACAAATATTCTTTCACAATTTCCCACGCACTGGTGATATCCCTGCCTTCCAATTCCTCCCTCCATGAAACTTCCCGAAGTTGACGTCTAAGACTATTATAATCACCTGCCTTATAATTCCACATAAGTTCCCGTCTCTTTGATACTCCTGCATGTCTATTCATTTTCCAAGTCAAAACCATATGGTCACTCTCTCCAACTGGTGGGAGAGACGTCAACTCAGTTATTATCAACTCTTCTGATGCTATAACCAAATCCAAAATTTTTGAACCTCTTGTTCCCTCTGTTACATGTTGCCTAAGACATTTGTCCCTCAAGAATTCTAGAAATTCCATTCCCCTATTGTTACATGCATCTTCCTCTCTCCAATTTATACTACTGAAGTTAAAATCTCCCATAACAATGATTCTTCTTGCACTTGCCAAACTTAGCTGTCTAAACATCTCCTGGTCCCCATCCTCTGTGCTCCTGGGTCTGTAGCAACACCCCACTAAATATCCTGTCCTGCCTACCTCTACCTCACACCATACGCTCTCAAAATCATTTGTCTCTACCTTACTACCTTCCAAATTCTCCACTCTTAGAGGACATAGGTCATTACTTATCATAAGCAGCACCCCACCACCACGCTTTCCCCTCCTATCCTGGCGAAAAATGCTATACCCAGCGACTTCTATTCCTGTTGTTATATCCCCTTCTGTCAACCACGTCTCAGTAATCGCAATAATTTTTGGCCAGGCTAATGCTATCTGCGCCACCAATTCCTCTCCCTTATTCCG
This sequence comes from Typopeltis vanoorti, assembly GCF_054136105.1. Lineage (NCBI taxonomy): Eukaryota > Metazoa > Arthropoda > Arachnida > Uropygi > Thelyphonidae > Typopeltis > Typopeltis vanoorti. Next base: position 55,091,658 of record NC_143566.1, on the reverse strand, counting down.
GATACTCCTGGCATTAGTATACAGCATATAAATGCCATTGTTTCTATACCCAGCATTATCCCTTCTAGACTCCACTGGGCTCAGTCTTACCTGACATTGTCTCCCTTCTCCCAAGTATCCATTCCCACAAGAGGCCACCCCTGCTATCATCCTCCCTGGGACACACTGACTCTTTCAGAACAGCAATCTCTCCAGATGCCTACGTCCTTCCTCATTCAAATGTAAACGGTCTCTCGCAAACAACTCCTCTCTTTCCTCAAACGCACTCCAAGCATCCACATATACCAGTCCTCTCTTGTCACACATTCTCGCTATTATGCCATTCAATATCACCGCTCTTCTGCTCAGCTCATCATTATCATACCTAGGCAACACGCACACTATTTTTCCTCTCTCTGTCTTCTTCCGTACAGTCTCAAGCAAAAATCTCATATCTCTCGCTGCCCGACTTACATTACCACTCAAGTCATTCGTTCCTACCATCACAATCATCTCATCCACCCTTTCACTTCTCTTAATTGCCATAGCCACCCTTTCTATTGTTCCTCCTGGCAAACACTCCTCACGCATCCTATCCTGAACACCACGGATCATTGAGTCACCATACATTATACCTCTTACCATTCCATCGCTCCTATTGTTTCCATTCTCTCCTCTTCTTTCATTCCCATACCTCTCTCTTCTACTGTTTCCATTCTCTCCTCTTCTAGCACTCCCATACATCTCTCTCATTCCCTCTCTCCTACTGTTTCCATTTTCTCCACTTCTAGCACTTCCATATCCCTGTCTCATTCTGTCTCTCCTACTACTGTTTCCATCCGCTCGTCTTCTAGCATTCCCATACCTCTCTCTCATTCCATCTCTCCTACTGTTTCCATTCTCTCCTCTTCTAGCACTTCCATATCTCTCTCTCATTCCGTCTCTCCTACTGTTTCCATCCTCTCATCTGCTAGCATTCCCATACCTCTCTCTCATTCCCTCTCTTCTACTGTTTCCAATCTCTCCTCTTCTAGCACCCCCATGCCTCTCACTCATACTCCTTAAATTCTCTCTCTCTCCTACTCTGATTCGCCTTGCATTCATCTCTTCCATTCTCCTAATCTTATCTTTCATACTTCTGCTCTCATTCACTAGACATTCCACCTCCTCTTTCAACTCATCTATCTCCCTCTGCAGGTCAGTCACTCTTAATCTAAATTCACTCTCCCAAACAAAACCATCTCCTAAACTTCCACAGTCACTCACACCTTCCACACTATCAACCATTATTTTCTCATTCTCTCCTATCATACTACTTGTCTTCCTACATTCATTCTCCGTTCCTGGAGCAACAAAGTCGGATATCGATATATCTAATGTACTTATTTCCTCCAACTGCCTGCATTTTGCGCACATACGCTCTCCACTCTCTTTAACAAACCACATATGTAATTCCTTAGAAGCATACATGCTGCAAGTACTGCATGCCACAAAGTCCCTTATGATATTGTTAATAATTGAGTTCTTAAATGGCGGAGGACTTGGCGTTACGCCACTTGCGACGGCTGCTGAATCCACCATCATTCCTTACTGCCGAGTAGCGTAATCCTTAATAATTATTCAATTAATAAATAAGAGGGGAAAAAAGTACAAAATCATAAAATTTAAGTACTAATATAATTAAATAAAATGAAATATAACTAAATACAGTAACTTAGCTTCGTTTTGTCTTCCACCGTTACGCGTTCGATTCTGACGGTACCAATATATATTATATCGCGACAGCAACTAACTTCCGAAAAACAACCACTGAAGTACACTCGTATTCAGAGAAACAATTCAGCACTCAAAAATGTAGAAAAACGGGGGAAAAAACGGACTATTCACCGATTAAAAATCACTTTCTTCTGCACAGCTCAAATTCACCGCCACGTGCTACGGCGACGCTCCTACGGCGACGATTTGGAGTAAAGTGGATGACAAACAATATTAAACAGGAATTGCATGCGAAAAAGAGGCTATGGAAGAGATATAAGGAGACAGGTGAAGAGATGCATGAGGAATATAAGACACAGGCCAGAAGAGTGACTAATGTGGTAAGGAAAGCGAAACTGGAATATGAGAGGAGATTGGCCCTAAGATCGAAAGAAAATCCTAGGGAATTTTTTAGCTATGTGGCCAGTAGGAGGAGAAATGACTGTGGAAGAATGATATTGTGGGATAAAAATGGGAATAGAGTGACTGATGCAGAGGACATAGTGGAATTGTTCAATGAACAATTTATTGGAGTATTTCAGTTAAATAATTTTCCAATATCAAACATTTTTTTAGCAGTTCTGCTGAAGTAATTTTTTGAAATTCATATATATTTAAAAGAAAATCAAACTTTTCATTAATTGTAGATGTGCTTGAATTTTTCATCAACAGATGCAAATGCAGTATTATCAATAATTGAAAAATAAAAATCTCCGTAAATTTTTGTTTAAAATCTGTTATGAATTCATCCTCTGCTTCATACACAAATTGTTTTTTTTTTTTTTTTTTATTTAAGTCTAATTGTTTCTTGTTCAAAATTAGGCGTTACACCTAAGACCTCAGCGATTTTTTTCGCATTTGTTAACATCTTTTCAAATTCATCCTCATTTCGTATTTTCATTAGAAATTCTTTCTATCATTAATACAATTTATGGTACCATTTATATCAAGGCTTGTATTCTGAAGTTGTTTACTTGTAAAGTATATTATACCACATTATTAAGGATACGATAAATCTGAACCACCTTAAAGTTTTAAGAAGACTACTTGTGTCTAATTTCATGGTATTTCCACTTAATCCACATAAACTATCATCTTGAGATATTTCTTGCAGTGCATCACAAACAATGGACAAATTATATCTTAGGGACTTTAATGAGTCAGTTCAACTCTCCCATCGTGTATCACAGACTGGTTTGAGTGTAAAATTACTTGTGTCTTTTGAGGTATTCCCATCGACGAGTCAAACCAGCAAAAAATACATATAGACAATGTACCACGTTAAAAAATGCTGTGGCATCTAAAGTATTAGCAGTGCAATTCACTACTAAATTTAATGAATGTGAACTACAGGGTACATACATTGCTCTCAGGTTATATTTGAAATTCGTCGCTGCACAACTTTTACATCACCTTTCATATTACTGGCATTATCGTATCCTTGACGTCGTTAATATTGTATTGGTAATGAAAATTTGTCTAGAGTTCCTAGTATTTCATTTGATAAAAATTCTCAAGTGGTATTTTTTATTTCTATAAATTCCAAAAAGTGTTTTTTGTATACCAATCCTAGAAGTATAAGAAATAAGGCAGATGAAATGGTTGCTCTATCTGATTGTGTCTATTCACCCAAAGATTGTCGGAATAAGTGAGACATGGTTGGAAGAGGATGACATCCTGAGAGGAATAGAGATGGAAGGGTATGATGTGTTTCGTGATGATAGAAGGGGTAAAAAGGGAGTTGGAGTGCCATTGATGATAGAGAAAGAGTTATGTCCATACAAAGTAGACATGCAAGATGGAAATAGTGCCAGTGGTTTTGAGGCAGTATGATGTGAGATAGAGGTGAACGGAATCATATTCTTGGTAGGATGTTGTTATAGACCAAGTAATGTGGATGGTGGTGATAGTGAAATGTATCAAATTAGCCAAGCAAATAAGAAAAGGGTGATCATTATGGGTGATTTTAATTATGTGCATATAGACTGGAATCAGGAGATAGCAACTGGAAGTAAAGAAAATGGGTTTCTTGAGTTTTTGAGGGATAACTACCTCAGACAGTATGTAACAGAGGGCACATGAGGATTAAGGGTCTTGGATTTGGTCATCTCATCAGAGGATGTAATTATAAATGAGGTGTCAAATCATCCACCAATTGGTGAGAGTGGCCATGAGGTGATTACCTGGGTGGTTGCCAGCAATGCAAGGACCCCTGTGAGAAAAGGATATATGTGGAACTACAAGGGGGGTGATAATAAAGAGCTCAGGAGACAGCTTGTGGGTGTAGCATGGAATGAGGAGTTAGCTAGAAAAGAGATCAATGCAGCTTGGGGGATTTTCAAAAACTATCTAGCAGATGCAATGTCTAAATGTTCCATGGGTGAGAAGGTTAAATAAGGCAGGTATGAGATGGATGAATAAAGAGATCAAGCATGCGATACAGAGAAAAAGGGCATTGTGGAGGCAGCATAAGAGAAGTGGAAATAACCAATTTCATGAGGTCTACAAAGACCAGGCAAGGAGGGTGACTTGGTTGGTGAGAGTAGCTAAAGAGAGGTATGAACAGCAGTTAGCTAATGAAGCCAAAAAAAATCCTAGGGAGTTCTTTCGATATGTAGCCAGCAAAAGAAAGAATGATTATGGAAGGATGACATTGATTGGAGAAAATGGTATAAAGATAGCTGTTGCATAATGTGTGGGAGAAACTTAATGAGCAGTTCATGAAGATCTTTCAATCTTGTGAATGTGACTTCATGGAGAGAGAGAGAGAGAGCACTTGATGATGGGGAGGAGAAACTGACTGTAAGTGAGCATGAAGTGTTTGGGGAGTTGAGTAAACTAGATGTAAATAAGGCTGTGGGACTTGATAATATATCACTGCATATTCTGAAGGAAAGTGCCAGAGAGTTGACACCTGCCTTGACATATTTTTTTAATACGAGTCTTGCACTTGGTCAAGTTCCTAAAGAGTAGAAAGTGGTCAAGATTGTGCTACTTCATAAAGGAGGTGATCTAACTCGAGCATCAAACTATAGGCCTATCTGTGTGTCAGGTGTTGTGTTTATGTTGTTGGAGAAGCTTGTGAGAAGTAGGATCCAGAGTTGGATAGACAACAATGGTATAATATTTGATGGACAGCATGGAGTTGCTAAAAGGAGGTCATGTTTTAGTAATCTACTTACTTATTACAATAAAGTGACTGCTTCCTTGGACTTGGATTTTGCAAAAGCTTTTGATAGCGTACCTCATGATAAGTTGACAGTCAAACTAGAGCAGATGGGGTTGGATATTAGATTAGTGCACTTTGGAGACTGGCAATCTGATAGGTATCAACAAGTTGAGTATTGGAGTGCGATATCCAGGAAAAGGAAAGTCACTAGTGGAAAGCCTCAGGAGTCTGTTTAGGGTCATTACTATATAACTTGTATATTAATGATATTGGTGAAGATTTGGATGGAGATATTTATTTGTTTGCAGATGATGCAAAGTTCAAATGTTGCAAAATGTAAGGTTTTAAAATTTGGAAAACAAAGATGGGATGCAGAATTTATGCTAATTGAGAATATATTGTTGGAGGTAGAGGAAATAAGAGATCTGGGGGTGATAGTGGATAGGGATCTAAAATTTTGGGGACACATCGCCAAAATTGTGAAGACAACACAAAGGCTTCTGGGAATGATGCAGAGGACACTGACATGTAGAAGTAGGGAGATTCTTGTTCCGTTGTATAAGTCTTTGATTAGGCCATGCATGGACTATTGTGCCTAGATTTGGTTACCTGGTTTCCAGAAGGATGAGTAGATGTTGCAACGGGTCCACAGGTGACTGACTAAGGTTGTTTCTGACTTCTGGAATGTTGAGTATGAGGAAAGATTGAGAAGATGTAATTTGCAGAGGTGTGGTGGAGAGAAGGAAGAGGGGAGGTACGATAGAGACCTACAAGTTGGTAAGGGGTTGTTATAGGATCAATGGTGGAGAAGTTCTACAGAGAATAGTGGGAGAACAGGGGAGAACCAGAGGTCATCCCTGGAAACTGTATAAACTGTATAAACACTGGTGGCAATCACACATGTTATCGCCTCATGGTCTCTCTCACCAATTGGTGGATGATTTGACACCTCATTTATAATTACATCCGCTGATGAGATGACCAAATCCAAGACCCTTAATCCTCGTGTGCCCTCTGTTACATGCTGTCTGAGGTAGTTATCCCTCAAAAACTCAAGAAACTCATTTTCTTTACTTCCAGTTGCTATCTCTTCATTCCAGCCTATATTGCCATAATTAAAATCACCCATAATGATCACCCCTTTTCTTATTTGCTTGGCTAATTTGACTATACATCTCACTATCACCACCATCCACATTACTTGGTCTATAACAACATCCTACCAAGAATTTGATTCTATTCACCTCTATTTCACACCGTACTGCCTCAAAACCGCTGGCACTATTTCTGTCTTGCATCTCTACTTTGTATGGACATAACTCTTTCTCTATCATCAATAGCCCCCCCCCTCCCTTTTTACCCCTTCTATCCTCACAAAACACATCATACCCTTCCATCTCTATTCCTGTCAGGATGTCATCCTCATCCAACCATGTCTTACTTATTCCGACAATCTTTGGGTGAACAGACGCAATTACTGCAACCATTTCATCTGCCTTGTTTCTTATACTTCTAGCATTTATATACAAACTGAACAGCTCATTTCTGGATCTACAGCTAGTTCCACTGATACCACTCACTCGATGTGATCTCTCCATGCTCGACTGGGGAGATCACATTATTCATTTTAGAACCCTTTTCAATTTCAACTGTTTCTTCTTGATCCCTGGTCATCCCATTCCTTTCCTGCCTGCACATGCTCTCACCTCCTCTTGGAGGATCCACCTTTCTTACGCTGTGTACCCCTGTCCACCCTGAGCCTCTCTATTTCCCTGTTCCTCTTTAACACTCATTCTCTCATTTTCTATACTCATACCACTCACTTCCCCATTCATATCCACTTCTTCAATCTCTCCTGTCTTTCTTGCTCTTCCACATCACTCCCCTCTCGATCTCATTTATTCTCTCTATATACTTCTCTACCTTCCAGCAGCAGTCTCTCCAAGCGGCTCACACCATAACCACTCAAATGCAGTCCATCGCTTCCATACAGCTCACTGCGTCCCTCAAACTCATTCCACACATTAACAAACTGTACTTCCATCTCCTCACACATTTCAGCCAGCATGTCATTCATAATCCTTGCTCTCCAGCTCATTTCACCACAGTCATACCTAGGCAACACACTAACTACCCTTCCTGTCATCTACTATCCTTCCAAGCAGCCTCCTCTTATCCATTCTGACACGCTCTTTGTCCTCTCTCAAATCATTCATACCAATTAATACTATTAACTCTTTTGCTTGCTCCCACCTTATATATGCAATGCTTCAATTACTCTACTCATTTTACCGCCTGGAAAACATACCTTGTGCATTCTATCCTCTAGCACGCCTTTAATAATGGAGTCGTCATACAACGCCACTCGCTCATCTTTCAGTAACTCTTTCATGCCATCATGATTTATTTATTGTAATAGTTTTGACCTGAATTCTCTTAATTTCATTCTGCATCCATTTCATTTCTTGCCTCATCCAATCCATTTCAACTTCCGAATCTTGTGATACATTCTCTCTATCATTCAATCTTTCTAACTCTCGACCTCCTCTTCCCACTTTCACTCTCATTCATCCTTCTTTGTTTCTGTACTTTTGGTCCAACACATGTCCAACTTTCGCTATCATTCTTCTCACTTTCTCTCTCATTCATCTTTCTTTGTTTCCATACTTTCTGTCCAACATGCGTCCAACTTTCGCCATCATTCATTCTTTCGATTTTTTTCTCTTTCGATTTCTGTCACACCATTTCTAGTCTCATTCGTTCTCTCAATTTTGTTTCTTTCCACCACTCTTGCCTTAGTTTTAACATCTGTCATGGTTTTCAAATAGCTCTTTTTCTTTTTTACTTATTTTTTAACATTTTTACGCCTCTCTTTCTCACATCCTTCTTTCAAACGTGCACTCATTTTACTCGCGACAATTTCGCTGCTAACACTTTCTTTCATCAATTTCTGATTTGCATTCATCAGTTCCTCATTCAGATTACACTTCTCACACGCCCTTCTTTCATCTTCTCTAAACATCCACAAATTATTTATGTAATCAAAAGAATACATATAACAGATCTCACACTTAACTAAACGACTGAATTAAAGTCATGGAATGACAATACCGCTGCCATTTTTTTTTCCCCTTCAGGTTACTAGGTCTAATAATAACGATTTCATAATTAAGTTTAGCCAAGAAAAATTCCCCACACTAATAATACCGGTAACGTGCAACGCTTACAGCCACTCTTACTCAAACAATTACACGTATATACTTAATTATTCCTTGAATAACTTATTGCAATCAGGTGCTGTTCTTAGACACGTCCACAGCACTTGGCTCACTAGCACCCTCTCATCCTTATGGATGCTGATAAATAATCAAACCTCTTTGCAACTTCGAAAACCATTTATTTATACTTACATTTCAGCTGCTGCCTGTATTCTGATGTTTCTATACATTGATTGCTGTTTTTGTTTTGCATATAATATCCAGGTATTGTAGCCCACGAACTTTATTAGTATATTAGTACCTTTGAAAAGATATTGTATATTTTGATGCATTTTTAAGATTAAATGTAGATTGTTTGATGTCAGCATATAATATATCAGAAACATTTCTATGTGTTTTACATTTAGAAAAAAAAGAAGAAAAGGAACCCCAGAAGAAGTTTCCAGAGAAAAAAGAGCCAGAAAAAAAAGTTGTTCCAGAAAAGAAAGAACCAGAAAAAAAAGATGTTCCAGAAAAGAAAGAACCAGAAAAAAAAGTTGTTCCAGAAAAGAAAGAACCAGAAAAAAAAGAGCCTGAACGTAAACCTTCGAAGAAAGAGCCAGAAAAAAGAGAACTTGAACGTAAGCCATCTAAGAAAGAACCAGAAAAAAAGGAAGCAGAAAAGAAAGTTCCTGATAGAAAGGAAATAGGGTATGTACTTTTTATTATGAGGGAAAGTTCTCATCATAAACATTATCCTGAATTCCTTAATATTCAGAATGAATGAACATGTTGTACAGTTCACTATTATTATTATTATTGTTAATATTTGACCTCCATGGAGTCAGAGACTCAGTGTGGGAGGTACACAATGTTGCACACAATTTTCATCCAACAGTGCTTTAAACTGATTCAATGTATCTACATTCACAACACACTCAGGCAATGCATTCGACTCACCAAGCACTCTCCATACAAAAAACCATCTTCTCACTCCTCTGATCACATCCTCCGTATACAGTTTCCAGCGATGGCCTCTTCTTCTTCCCCCCCCCCCCCCCATTCTATGAAAAATCTCTTCCATATCAACCTGATAACAACCCCTGACTAGTTTATATGTCACAATTGTATTCCCTCCATCTTCCTCCTATTCACGAGGCTTTGCAACTTACATTCTCTCAATCTGTCTTCATATTTCACATTCCAAAGACCACTGACCACCTATTGAATCTTCTCTGGACCCTTTCCAATATCCTCATCACCATGAAAACCCAGTGACCAAATCTGTGCACAATATTCCATGTGAGGCCTGATCATGACCTTATACAATGGCATCATAACCTCTCTATTTCTACATGTCAGATTCTTTAACATCATTGTCATTATCCAATGTGATGTCTTCACATCTTGAGCAATGTGGCACCTGAATTATAGATCCTTGTCCACTATCATTCCTACATCTCTCATCGCCACCACTAGCTTTAAAGTTTTCCCACCAAGTGTATACTTCGCATCCCATTGTTGCTTACCAAATCTCAAAACCTTTTACTTTGCAACATTTGAACTGATAATTCCACTTACTTCCCCATTCATGCAATCTATTCAGGTCATCTTGTAAGGTCATAACATCTGCTTACCTTTGCATTGCTCTCTCCAGTTTTGCATTGTCTGCAAACAGCTGCATATCACTAGTTAAACCCAACCTATTATCAATAACATACAAATTAAACAACAACTTAAGTGGTCCCTAAACTGCCCCTGTGGTACACCACTAGTGACTTTGCTCTTTCGGAATACTGCACATCCATATACAACATTCTGATACCTATCTGACAGCCAGTCACTGATCCAACTCAGAAGTTTGTTATCTGATCCTATGTGTCTCCATTTATGTAAGCTTGTCGTGTGGCAGTCTATCAAAAGCTTTTGCATAACCCAAGTACACCATTGTATATGCATCTCCCCTGTCCAAGGTATTTGTCACCTTGTTATAGTGCATTAGTAAGTTAGTGAAACATGATCTCCCTTTAACAAATCTATAATTATCACAGAAAATACTGTATCCCACTTCTCAACAATCTCTCCAGTACCTTCACAAAAACTCCTGATATGGAGATTGGCCTTTGAATCTACAGCCTTATCATCACCTTTATGCAGTAGAACAATTTTACCCTCCTTCCACTCCCTTGGAACCTGTGCTATTGCAAGACTCTTATTAAATAGGCATGCCAATGCTACTGCCTATTCCCTGGAACAGTCTCTTATGATACGTGGTGATATTTTGTCAAATTGTTGGAACGTACATCCTAGTTTTGAATCTGCCATTTTGTTGTAATGTATTCTTATTAATAAAATCTATTAATTGCCAATTGATCACTAATACAAATATAGAGAAATTTATATTTATACTGCGCCACCCTATATTTAGATTAGTCTATATAAAATAGTAGAATCAATTTTCAATTAAATTAGCAGTCTCCTTACTCATTCAGGCCGAATTCAATATTTTTCACTTGAGGCTCCTGCTAGATTCGAATTATTTATGAACGGTGCAATAAAAAAGAATTAGGCAAACACAGTATTGAAATTAACAAGACAAAACATTTAATATAAGGTTATATGATAAATACATGAATTCCACTTCTAAAATGAGACATTACAATTAAGTTGGTACATTGGGTCAAATCATTCTTATTAATTCAGTCTTCAAAATCTTCACATACAAGTTTCACAGTTTTCTCAATTACTAGATTCCTTACTCAGATTAATACAACAGAATTTCTTGTTTAATTAGTTTGCTCATATTTCTCAGTTATACTCCACACTTAACTCTCAGCTGGCACTTATCATATCATTAAACACGGCAGATATTATTTCAAGGCAAATTATTTTTAACTTCTAACTTCGGCGATATGCCACGGTAAATGTTAGAATGAGCAAAATTGGAACTATCACTCAAGTCTTCATACACAGAAACAAATAAAATATGACTGTCCTTACCGGAATTAATCTTCAGCACGTCAGATTTAATGTGAGTACATCTTCAAATTATATTTATTACACCTATGGAACACATTTAAAAAGAATTCTTCAAGGTCATAATTAGATTATTATTTGTCACGCTTCACAATTCTCGACAGCAACTATAGGGCAGATTGATATCCTTGTTTACTACTTCACAACAAATTAAGCTCCGTACAATTCTTCCTAAAAGCAATATAGAAATAAGTAGTAATTCTAAGCTAACTGGATCTATTCTGAATCCTTCATTAACCTTCCAGTCCTTTAATTATCCAGATACGGCACCAAATTCCTATTAATGCCACTGCTGACCTTACTTTCAGCTATCTATAAGTTTTCACTTTGTCTTAGCACACTTTTAAATACTACTCTCTTGAATTCCTGCCCTTCAGTCCTTTTTATTTACTTTCACCCCCTTTCTTATATCCTTCCTTCTTCCCGCTTCAAAAAACTCTCTCCTTTACTCCCATATTACCACTCATATATTTTTCTTCTCTCCTCGTTATCGAAGCTCACAGTCTACCCACGCACGTTCCATTTTATTTCTCTCTCCATGGCAACGAACAAAACGTAAACATTCGCGTTAATGTTACATAAGGCTATACTTTTACATTGAGTAATGAAAAACATTAATAAAATATTACAGTTACTTAATTTTCTCCTTCATTTCATTTACAATTAATAATAATAAAATATATGTTACAGTATATATATAAGGTACATTAAATTATATACATATAATTTCTCATAATATTATTGAAGGAATAAAGTAAATAAGATAAATGATATTTATCACTGGGTCCTTCCAATAGTAAAATATACCTTAAAATTATTTAATCAAATAATAGCTGATGAAATTCAAGAATAATACATGAAAAATAATTCTTAAGCAAAGGATTAACAAATAATTTTTAAACAAGTCATGCTTAATACATGATAGGTTATGTTAAATGTGAATGAAGAACAAAATATACATAAAAATTTCATTCACAGTTTAACAAAGGCTCACCCTTCCTCTGAAAAATTTTTCTTTTGAGAAAAATTTTTCACACAAGTTCCTTTCAGTGGAGGATTTAAGTCTTACACTTTTTCCTATAGGTCTTAAATAACTCTTAAATAGTGTTCTTTTGGAGTAGAAATCATGTTCTCTATCACTAGAATTGAGTTTTAGTTGTCTCACAACTTGGTGATTTGTTCCATTATGTAGATTGGTTACCTTAGCAACATTAACTTCAACTGTTAGTTTATTTTTAGTGGCAACGTCTGATTCAGGTTTGGGTACTACTTGTTGTGATGGTTCGTCAGTGACAAGTTGTGTCTCAGGCTGATTGTGCACATCAGAATTAGTATCACTATCCTTCACAGATTCAGTTATAAACAGCTCTAGCTTATCTGGAACAATTTTTTTATCAGGTATACAAAATCCTTCTCTCTGTCTCATTGTCTTATCATACACATAATTACTACATCTTCTGATGTTTCTCTTTCTGTTCATTAAAGATTCTTCCTTTCTAGAGAAGTTACAGGAAAATTGATACTTTTTCAAGAAATTTGTCCCTAGTATAATGTGGGAGCTTATGTTAGAGGTTGAGAGTATAACAAGCAAATCTTGCCAGACATTTAATTTAAATTCAGGTAAGTAGATTCTAGCATGAACTTTTTCATATGCTACAAAATTAGAATCTGAAAGAGAAGTAATTCTTACAGGTTGTCTAAGTTTGGCAATATTATCTCTTAATTTATGTCTTATACCTTGGATATAGTCCTTTCTAATAGTTGAAGCATTGCATCCTGTATCTAATAAAATATTACACTCATAACCTAGGATTTCTCCCTTAATTCTCATCAATTGTTCATTAGATCCTTGGTGTATTTGCATCCTATCATATCCTCTGTGGGGTATGTGTCCATACTTTGAATCCCAGCTTTTGTTAGAGTAGTTTCTTTTGTTAAGAAAACAATTTCTAGCAAGGTGTCCAACTTTATTGCAATTATAGCATTTGGGAGGATCTCTATGTTCTCTCTTCATCTGAGGTTGAGACACAAATGATATTTGTTGTTTAATATTTTTCATTTCTTGTACTAATTCATTCAAATTTGTTAAAATACATTGACTTTGCTTTTCTACTTCCAATTTAATTCTTTTATCAACCTTATCTGTTGTGGGGTTTTGGTCTTCCTTAGATTGAAGAGTGAATGTTGCCAATTGCTTCATCACTTTATTAAGACTATCCATAATAGGTTGATTTAATTTCTGAACTTCCTGGTGAATTAAGCTCTGTACATCTTTCATCAACTTCTTGTTGGTTTGATCTTCATTCACAGTCATGTGACTAACACTAATAGGATTTGCATCAGTATCTTTTCTTTTCTCTTCTTCCTTACTATTCTTCCCTGCAACTTTAGACTGGCCCAAGGGAATATTAATTTTATCCACAACGTTGACAAAAGCTGTATTGGATGAGGGATAAATGTCACCAATCATTTGCTCCTTTTCTTTGACAGTGTTCAGGCATTCTTCTAGTGTGGTGATCTTCCTTTTATAAGCTGTTTCTCTGAGTTCTGGCTTAATACCTTGACGAAATTGCTGATAGACCGCCCAATCCAAATGAGGCGTATTTGCATTGCATACATTTAGACTGTTAGAAAGAGTTATCAGGCGATTGTAGAAATCGATAACATTCTCCTTATTTTCTGTGTAATCTTTTGTAACTTCCATAGATTAGGTCCTACACTTCTCAGTTTACAGAATTGAGATAGTAAAGTCTCTTTAAATTTTGAATATTCAAATGTTTCCCTAAGTATTGGAGATGAATATAAGAATGTCTTTGCTTTACCTATTAATTTATTTCTAAGCAACATTAGTAACTGAAAGTCAGTCCAATTTGCCTTTTCTCTGAGTTTCTCAACATAAGTAAAATATGATAACACATCATCTGATTCTTCTCCTGAAAATTGGGGAATTAACTGTTGGGGGTTCACCATTTTAAAAAATTCATCATCTTCCATTTTCGTGCTGGATGTAACAGCCATAGTAATTAATGAATTACTAATTAAATTAATACAATTTTTACCTTAAAACAAACTTTTTTTTTTTTTTTTTTTTGCCTGATTCTAGTTCATAACCAGTTCACTGTGATTTACTTATTTTACTTTTAAGATTTCAGGGGTTATTTCTACGACTGTTATCACAAAGCTAAATTCAATTTCTTAATTTATATTGTGTGAATGAAGAACAAAATATATATAAAAATTTCATTCACAGTTTAACAAATCCTATCTAAGCAAACAGACAAGAAAGTAAAGTTTGCACCTGCAAGTAGTGCAAGTCCAAGGCAACTCATGGTAGTGCCAGTCGAGGCAACTCATGGTAAAGGTGGATAAAGCTCTGATTACTTTTCTTAGTATTTTCCCCTTAATGCAGAGATGTATGATGCTAAACATTAAAGGCAATGGTCACTACCCATACTGGTTTCGACCTTTATTGAGGTCTCGTCAGTGGGAGCCAGACCTGAAAATGCTAAGGATGAAGTAATGCAGAGCTCATATGTATTTTACCATTGCTACAAGGTGCTTTGACCTTATGAATATAAAATCTCATAATGACAGATAGATGTAGAAAGTTTTTCAACTTGGGCATATTATGTATTCAAGATACCAAGTAATTTTATATAAACTTGGTTTTAATCCTATTTTCCAAGTAAGCAAACAGACAAGAAAGTCAAGTTTGTGCCTGGAAGTAGTGCAAGTCCAAGGCAACTCATGGTAGTGCCATTCGAAAAGTGATCAGACCTTTATCTACCTTTGCCACGAGTTGCCTCTTCATCCTTAGCATTTTCAGGTCTGGCTCCCACTGACGAGACCTCAATAAAGGTCGAAACCGGTATGGGTGGTGACCATTAATGTTTAGCATCATACATCTCTGCAAGGGAATGTGCTTTCCATTAAGGGGAAAATACTAAGAAAAGTGATCAGATCTTTATCCACCTTTACCATGAGTTGCCTCGACTGGCACTACCATGAGTTGCTTTGGTAGTGCCATGTATATATATATATATATATATATATCAAAAGCTTTTGCATAATGCATCTCCCCTGTCCATGTGATGTGTTAATTAGATTAATATATATATGAATTATATATATATCATGGCCAATTTGGTGAGAGTGACCATGAGGTGATTACCTTGGTGGTTGCCAGCAGTGCGAGGACCCCTTTGAGAACAGGGTATGTGGAACTACAAGGGGAGTGATTATGAAGAGCTCAGGAGACAGCTTATGGGTGTAGCATGGAAAGAGGAGTTAGCTGGAAAAGAGATCAATGCAGCTTGTGGAATTTTAAAAACTATCTAGTAGATGAAATATCTAAATGTATTCCAAGGGTGAGAAGGTTAAATAAAGTAGGTGTGAGATGGACGAATAAAGAGATTAAGCATGCGATACAGAGAAAAAGGGCATTGTGGAGGCAGCATAAGAGAAGTGGAAATAACCAATTTCATGAGGTCTACAAAGACCCGGCAAGGAGGATGACTTGGTTGGTGCGAGTAGCTAAAGAGAGGTATGAACAGCAGTTAGCTAATGAAGCCAAAAAGAATCCTAGGGAGTACTTTCGATATGTAGCCAGCAAAAGAAAGAATGATTATGGAAGGATGACATTGATTCGAGAAAATGGTATAAAGACAGCTGTTGCAGAATGTGTGGTGGAGATACTTAATGAGCAGTTCATAAAGATCTTTCAATCTTGTGAATGTGACTTCATGTAGAGATTGAGAGCAGTTGATGATGGGGAGGAGAGACTGACTGTAAGTGAGCAAGAGGTGTTTGGGGTGTTGAGTAAACTAGATGTAAACAAGGATGTGAGACTTGATAATATATCACTGCATATTCTGAAGGAAAGTGCCAGAGAGTTGACACCTGCCTTGACATATTTTTTTAATACGAGTCTTGCACTTGGTCAAGTTCCTAAGGAGGGCAAGATTGTGCCACTTCATAAAGGAGGTGATCGAACTCAAGCATCAAACTATAGGCCAATCTGTGTGTCAGGTGTTGTGATTAAGTTGTTGGAGAAGCTTGTGAGAACTAGGATCCAGAGTTGGGTTGGCAACAATGGTATTATCTTTGATGGACAGCATGGATTTGCTAAAGGGAGTTCATGTTTTAGTAATCTACTTACTTATTACAATAAAGTGACTGCTTCCTTGGACAGAGGAGAAGGATACACAGTAATATACTTGGATTTCGCAAAGGCTTTTGATTGAGTACCTCATAAATAGGTTGTCAGTCAAACTAGAGCATATGGGGTTGGATATTAGATTAGTGCATTGGATTGGAGACTGGCTCTCTGATAGGTATCAACAAGTTGTGTAACAGGGTGCGATATCCAGGAAAAGGAAAGTCACTAGTGGAGTGCCTCACGGGTCTGTTTTAGGACCATTACTATTTAATGTGTATATTAATGATATTGGCGAAGATTTGGATGGAGATATTCAGTTGTTTGCAGATGATGCAAAGTTTGGCTGAACCATAAAGAGTAGTGAAGATGTTGTGGCTTTGCAAGAAGACTTGAATAAATTGAGCGATTGGGCAAAATGGGGATGTGAGTTCAATGTTGCAAAATGTAAGGTTTTAAAATTTGGAAAACAAAGATGGGATGCAGAATTTATGCTTTGTGAGAATATATTTTTGGAGGTAGAGGAAATAAGAGATCTGGGGTGATAGTGGATAAGGATCTAAAATTTAGGGGACACATCGCCAAAATTGTGAAGACAACACAAATGTTTCTGGGTATGATGCGGAGGACACTGACGTGTAGAAGTAGGGAGATTCTTGTTCCATTGTATAAGGCTTTGATTAGGCCACACATGGACTATTGTACCCAGATTTGGTTACCTGGTTTTCAGAAGGATGAGGAGATGTTGGAAAGGGTCCAAAGGCGACTGACTAAGGTTGTTTCTGACTTCTGGAATGTTGAGTATGAGGAAAGATTGAGAAGATGTAATTTGCAGAGGTCTGGTGGAGAGAAGGAAGAGGGGAGATATGATAGAGACCTACAAGTTGGTAAGGGGTTGTTATAGGATCAATAGTGGAGAAGTTCTACAGAGAATAGTGGGATATCAGGGGAGAACCAGAGGTCATCCCTGGAAACTGTATAAAGAGGGTGTGAGTAGGGGAGTGAGAGTCAGGTTTTTTTCGTGCAGAGTTGTGAATGATTGGAATGCCTTGCCTGAGAGTGTGGTGTCTGCAAGGAGTTTTGGGTGTGTTTAAGACATGGTATGATGAGATGTGTGTGATAAAAGGACTTCCCAGATGAGTCTTTGACTCCATGAGGTCTTGGGGTAATAATAATAATATATTTATATATAATTTATACCTACAGAGTTGCAGAGTAGTGTGTCTATGCTCTCTTTTTCAACATATTTAACTTAAAGATCCAAAATGAAATAAAAGGATTTGCTTTCAATGTTGGTAATTTATTGGTATTATTATTATTATTATTATTATTATGTGACACCTCCAGGAAGTCCAAGGACTTAGTGCGAAAGGGCACTCTACTCCACTTTGCTACATACATCTCAATGTCTACTCTATTGTTTAATTCTTCTACTACAATATTACTAACATTAATGCCATCTACCAACCGTCATCATCAACAACAGTATTTTTTGTCTATGAATTGCATGTGTTCTCATGGCCAGTTTGCCTGTGCACAGGATGAAAAAACCTTAGTTTCTGGGAGAAAAAAAGCCTGCTACTTCCATATGAGATCAGCTAACTCACCTTCAGTTGAAAATGCCAATATAAATGTAGCTTCAAATTATAGGCCAGTCTGGAGTTGTAGGGAAGTTACTGGAGAGATTGATGAGAAATAAGATACAGAAAAGGGTTGATAAAAGCAGTATTCTCTGTGGTTATCAGCATGGGTTTTGTTAAGGGGAGATCATGTTTCACTAACTTACTTATGTACCATAACAAGGTGACAAATACCTTGGACAAGGGAGATGCATATACAGTGGTGTATTTATATAGGAGGAAGAGGGAGGGGGATATGATTGAGATATATAAGCTAGTTAGGGGTTGTTGTCGAGTCGACATAGATGAGATTTTTCATAGACTGGGAGAAGGGGGTAGAACATACATGGAGAGTGGTTGGTGGAGAGTGCATTGAATCATTTTAATGCACGGTTGGATGAGCAATGTGTGCAATAGTATGTACCTCCTACGATGAGTCTCTGACCCCATGGAGGTCAAATGTTAATAATAATAATAAATATTCCTCTCTCATTTGATGAGAATTGAACTTATGTCTTTTCCAACTAAAGGATGCAGTGTTCTACTGGTCTTCCCATTGCACTACAGAGACTCCAAATAATACCACGTCCAGCATATTATAGACTAAAAGAAAAATCTCTTAGCGTTCTGTTTTCATTCTTATTTCATCTATCCCATCCCTATTTAAATTTTTTCTGTAATGTAATGAACATTGACATTATCTCTGTTCTTTACAGATAACTTTCTTATCTTATTCTTAATCTTTAACAGAATTCAAATATATATATATATATATATATATATACACACACCGTATTTTTCGGACAATAAGACACACCGGATGATAAAACGCACCCCAAATTTATGAGACGATTTTTAGAAAAAAATATTTTATTATATAAACATATTAACAAATTCTTACTTAATTTTTATTTATTGTTACAATCATTTGTATTAGCAATATTCAGTTCATCTTCACTCTCGGTATTATCACTCATCTCATTAATGTCACTGTTTGTGTTACTTTTGTCTGAACTACTGTTGTCTCTCCCTTCAAAAACTGCGTCATCTTCGGTGCCATCCATCGCATTACTTATCCCGCATTTCTTAAATGATTTTATAATCGTCTCTTCTTTCACAGCTTCCCATGAATTTTTCACCCAGGTACATACTTCTGAAATTGTTAGCTGTTTCGTATGTCCTGTTGCTGTAACATCGTGATTTGGCCTTGCAATCCATTTGTTCCACTCTTTCCGCATAAAATTTTTGAATGGTTTATTAATAGATCTATCCAAGGGTTGTAATTCACTTGTAAGAACTCCAGGAATGACAGCTAATTCTGTATTAATTTCTTTTAGAAGCTTCTTTGTTGATTCTGTTTTATGCGCTCTGAATTGATCCCACACTAACATCGTAGGCTTTTTAAACAACACACCTGGATGTTTTGCCCACATCTTTTGTATCCATAATTTCATTCCTGTTTCGCCCATCTAGCCTTTATCTTGAACGTGGATAATAATGTGACGAGGAATTTCATCTCTCAGTAACGTTTTTCTCCTGAAGATTAACATGGGGGGGGGTAGTTTTGTTCCGTCCGGTGTAACAAGCTAAAACTACAGTGTAGTGAGTTTTTTTGACTTGTTGTTTTGATCACTATTGATTTGGTGCCTTTTGAATCTACTGTCTTATTTGAAGGAACATCAAAAGTTAGAGGCACTTCATCCATGTTCGCAATTTGATTAAGTTCATAGTTAAATTTCCTTCTTGCTGAGATGACAAATATATGGAATTGTATAATTTTAGCTTCATAGTCAGCCAGCATTTTCTGGGCTAGAGTGGTTTTTGTACGCATGCATAACCCGTGCCTTTTCATAGATCTAAAGCACCAAGACGGTGATCTGGTAAAATCTAAAATTCCATTAGCAGTTTGGCCATCGTTTCGCCTCAAAAATTATCATTTATGTAGAAACAGATATTCCCATGTTTCGATGATTTGTTACCCAAATTTTCATTTGTACTTCTAATTCTGGCCATTTTTCTAGGTGCGAACGGAATGTTTTCTTGTGTTTACATAGCAGTTTTAATTGTTCCTCTTGTTTTCTCCCCTCAAGAACCATTTTTTCTGTTGGTGGTGGACCAAAATGTGTTTCTGCTGCTCTGTTTCCATATTGTTTTGCATAATTTATCACATTTAATTTATAACTCACGTTATATGAAAGTTTTTTTGTTTTACGGTCATTTTTTCTAATTTTAAGATAAAAATTTTAACGACTTATAAAAAATAATTCAAATGAACCATACAAAAGCACACATGTTTACACACTAATGACTATTGACACTCTAAATCGGTGATTCACCCACATGCAGTGAGAAAACTTAGGTACCTACCTTCAGTGGCATACTTACTAATTTTATTAACACACTGTGCCAGTAATTGAACTTCGCTAACAGCTTCGGTATAGTGTAAAGATTCATATTTTAATGTTACCTTCAGACCATAAGACGCACCCCAATTTTCAGTTAATTTTTCTATGTTAAAAGGTGCATCTTATGGTCCAAAAAATGCGATATATACATATAGAAAGTTTTTTACCTTGGGTATATACTATGTTAAAGATACCAAGCAATTTTATAAGCTAGGTTTTAATCCTTTTCCCATGCGCGGTTAGCCTAGTGGCTGTGCACTTCGCAACTATATGACTGGGCAAGGAGTGTCCAAGGTTCAATTCCCGTCGAAGGCGTGAGGAATTTGAGGATCTTCCTCAGCCATAGACAAGTTAGCCGGTCTTGGCAGTAGAGTGTTTTCTGCCAGTTTATCTGGTGTTTTTCATCCCGCAAGCAGTCAAACCGGCCCCGTGAACACACACACACACGGATCTACAGCCATAAATACTTAACCCCCCATGATGGGCTCAACTCGCCCCAATAGAGACGGGGAGAAAAAAAATTTATTTACGAATAAATAAATAAATAAATCCTTTTTCCCAAGTAAGTGAACTGATAAGTAAGTCAAGTTTGCACCTGAACATAGTTCAAATTTGAGGCAACTCGTAGTAAAGGTGGAGTAAGATCTGATCACTTTCCTTAGTATTTCCCCTAATGCAAAGCACATCCCCTTGCAGAGGTCAAAGCACCTTGTGGCAACTTGTTTAGGTAAAATTTATAAGCTCTGCATTACTTCAACCTTGGCATTTCTAGGTCTTACTCCCACTGACGAGACCTCAATAAAGGTTGAAACTGGTCTGGGGTAGTGGCCCTTGCCTTTAATGCATGCCATCATACATCTCCGCAAGGGGATGTGCTTTGCATTAGGGGAAATACTAAGGAAAGTGATCAGAGCTCACTCCACCTTTAGTAATATAGAAATGAGAAGAAATGATAGAAATCTTCAAATTAGTTAAGGGATATTATCAGATTAATACAGAAGGAATTATAAATCTACTGGATGTTAAGATGGGAAGAACAAGAGGCTATCCTTGGAAGTTGTATAAAGATGCAGTGAAGAAGAGTGTCAGGAGTAGATTTTTTATGTGGAGAGTTGTTGGTGAGTGGAATGTATTGCTGGAGCACATACAGCAATGTGCTCCACAGTGCAGGGAGTGTATTGAAGGGAGTGTAAATAACTTTTGAGTTCATTATGATAGACATGTTACTGGTTGAATGGACCTCTCATGATGAGTCTATTGACTCAATGGTAATAATAATAATAATATATATATATATATATATATATATATATATATATATATATATTTATATATATATATATATTTATATATATATATATATTTATATATATTTATATATATATATTTATATATATATATATATATATATATATTGTAAAGACAATATCCATCCTGCATTGTCTTTACAAGCTGTCATACTTGTCTGGATCAATCAAAAGGTATGGAAGCAAACCAATATCTGGCTCATTCAAAAAAGGGAGATAAAAATCAATCCCCAGACTATCATTCCATTGACTTCACTTTGATTCTCTTATAATCAGTTTAGATGCTTATTGACAGAACTTCTTCCATGCTTCTTTGAGGTCCACAGATTAATTAGTAATCATTAATAAGGACTTTTCCACTCCCACTTCATAACAGATCTAGCTATCTTTGAACACAAACCATGGAAAGGTTTGGAGAAACTTGTGTGGTTGCTCTTGACATTTACAGAGTATTTGATCAGATCTGATATAGTCACTTCCTTCTTTGCCAATCTATTATCATATGATCTGGTAGAATTCTACGCTTTATGAGTGAGTCACTGTTTCCCCCTCTGGTCATGCACTACATGTTGTGAGGGTTTCCTTTATTCAGATTTTCCTAGCAATGCTGGAGTGTCCCAGAATATTTTACTTATCTTCATGCTCTTCCACTTATACATCTTCTTCTTCTTCTTGACTTCCCATATTAGGCAATTGTTTGCCTGTAACATTTTCAAGGGTTTAAAAAATCTTCTGCCCATCTCCTCTTGCTCTATGTCCCTTCAGTTTATATTTTCAGGCAATATTTGGCCATCTGTCCTCATTCGTTCTTTCTATGTGGTTTTTTCAGTTCATTCTATAGTTTGTGATGTCATCTGTTATGTTAATTATGGATAACTGTTTTCTTATTTCTTCGTTTCTTATCTTGTCTATTCTTTTATAGTCTATGAATGGTCTTAGGAACTTCATTTCTGCAGCTTCCACTTGTCTTTTATCTCATTTTCCCCAAGTCCATGTTTCACTGCCAAATTTCAGAATTGGCTTGGCTATTATTTTATATAGTTTTATTTGGGGTTGTTCTAGACATCTGTTTACTGAAGTATCTATTCAAAGTTCCAATGACTACTAGAAATTTTTGCTTTTTATATGCAATGTCAATTTCTCCATTGGGGCTTATGCAATTTCCTAGATATTTAAATTTGTTGACTTGTCCTATTACTTAGTTGTGGATTACTAGTTTGCACATCTTTTAATTTCTTTACCTTGAAATGCTGTAGATTTCGTTTTATTTCTTGAGATCTTCATGCCATACTGTTCTATTGTTTTGTTCAATACGTGTAGATTTTTCTGTAATTGGTTTTCATTTTCAGCAAAAATAACTTGATCGTCAGCATACAATAGACTGGTTAATTCTTTATTTCTTATTTTAATTCCTATAATTTTGTTTTTCCTCCATTCTCTTGAAATTCTTTCCATATATATATATATATATATATATTATTATTATTGTTATTATTATTTTTGGGCTACTCCAGGGAGTCCTTAGACTCATCGAGGGAGGCCCTAAACATCATATCCACACAACTATATGACATTCTCACAGTATCTATCATAGATGTATCTATCATATCCTTGCCTTGCCTTGAACTCGCTCACTTTTCCACTCATTTACCACTCTAACACCACTGCTAACCACACTCTTGCCCAGCTTCCATAGGTTTCCTCTAGTTCTCCCACCACCAGTCCTGATCTCAAAAATGTCCTCTGAATTAATCTTATAGAATCCTTTTAGCAATTTGAATGCCTCAATCATATCTCCCCTTTTCCGCCTATCAACCAGTTTCTGTAACCCACAAATCTTCAACCTGTTCTCATATGGTTCATTCCATAGACCTGCTATCATCTTAGTCACTCGCCTCTGGATTCTCTCCACCTCCTCCCCATCAAGAAGGAACCGAGGTGACCAAATCTAGGCACAGTAGTCAAGATGAGGTCTTATCAAGGCTCAGTACAGAGGTATAATAACTTGCTTGTCTCTGCTCGTTAAGGTATTTTTCAACAACCAAGTGAGTTGATGAGCTGATTTAGCTACTTTCTCAATGTGCCCCCTAAACTTCATCTCCCTATCCACCAACACTCCCAAGTCCCTGGCGTCATCAATCTCTTGGAGTACAATTCCACCCATGTGGTATACTGCTGCTAATCTTTTCACCCCAAAATGCATAACCTTACATTTTGTCACATTAAATTGACATCCATTCTCCTTAGCCCAGAACTCCAATCTATCTAAGTCATCCTGCAAGACTTTGACATCTTCTGCATTCACTATCGCCCTCCCCAACTTTGCATCATCACCGACCAAATGAACTGTTCCACTTAGATCCTTCCCTATATCGTTAATGAACAGATTAAACAGCAGTGGTCCAAGAACAGAACCCTGCGGCACACCACTAGTCACAGGCCGTCTTTTGGACTCCACTCCTGAATAAACCACTCTTTGATATCTCTCCATCAACCACCCACCTATCCATCTCGCCAACCCTATATCCATTCCCATATGTTGTAGTTTACGGATTAGAATTCCATGTGGTATCCTGTCAAATGCCTTTGCCAGGTCCAGCAGTATCACTGTAAACCCATTTCCCTTATCCAGTTCAGCCGTCACCTTGTTATAAAACTTGAGCAAGTTACTGAAGCATGATCTACCCTTTACAAAGCCATGCTGTCCCCTGTACAGTATCTCATTTTCATCAATCCATTCTTGTATTTTTCTCTTGACTACTTTCTCTAAGACCTTGACAACGACTCCTGATATGCTGATCGGTCGGTAATTTGCAACCATAGTCTTGGATCCTCCTTTATGCAGTGAAACTATTTTCTCCTCTTTCCACGCCTTCGGGACTAAACCAGACCCGAGACTCAGATTAAACAACACGGTCAAGCGCACTGATAATTCCTTAGCCGCTTCATGCAAGACCCGTGCCGGTATATCATCCAATCCCACAGATGTATTCACATTAAGGTTCTGTAATAGACTATTCACCTCCACTTCATTCATCACAATTCCCATATAAACTAATGGCTCCTTCATTTTTTCAATGTCTCCACCTGGATGATATACTTTTGCAAAGTGCGTGCTCAGTAACTCCACTATATCGACTGGTTCAGTGACCTCCTTACCATCGTCATTCCTTAAAATCATTTTGCCATGTACAGTTTTTTTCTTGCTTGCAGCATATTGAAAGAACTGTTTGGGATTCTCTTTTGCTTGCATAGCTAGTTTCCCTTCATAATTGGCTTTTGCTGTTTTTACTACACTCGTTACCCTTCTGGCCTGCACTTTATACCGTTCATGTGCCTGCAGGTCACCCCTTTCTTTAAATTCCCTCCACAGTTGTTTCTTTTTTTGCAGCTCAAGCTTAATGGTGTTATTCATCCATTTAACCCCTACTTGTTTTACTATTCAGACCCTAGGTATACAATCAGCCATATCCTCCTGTAAATGCTCCTTGACCACTTCCCATGCTCTATCGACGTCCAGCCCTTGCAGTTGTACATGCCATGGCACTGATCCAAGCAATCTCCTAAGCTTGTCATACTTGCCAGCACGGTAATTCCACATATACCCTGTCTTAATCAAAAATTCCACACCTTTAGCCACCTCCCAGGTGGAGACATTGAAAAAATAACCTTGTGATCACTCTCACCAATAGGTGGGAACATGGCCATATTCATTACAGTCAAATTGTTAGATGCTATTACCAGGTCAAGCACTCTCACACCCCTAGTATTTTCAATTACATGCTGTCTCAGATAGGTATCCCTTAATAATTGAATAAAATCCATTTCCTTCCTCACATGTGTCCTCTCCTCCTTCCAATCAATGTTACCATAATTAAAATCCCCATAATAATTACCCTCCTTCCACTCATTTCATCAATTTGTTTATGCATACTATCTCCACCATCTATTCCATCACCTGGTCTATAGCAGCACCCAACTGTATATTTTATTCTGCCAGTCTCAATCTCACACCAAATAGCTTCAAATGAGCTCCTTTCACTATCCTGCAATACAACTTCAATTCTCCTTGGTTGCAGTTCATCAGCTATCATCAATAACACCCCTCCCCCCATTTTATTCTCTCTGTCCCTCCTAAACACACTATAACTTACACATTCTATCCCACTAACACTATCATCTTTCGTCAGCCATGTTTCACTAATGCAATAACCTGTGGCCAGGAAGAGCCAATCAAGGCCAAAAATTCTTCCTTCTTGTTCCTAATACTCCTGGCATTAGGAACATGAAATGCAGTGATCCCTTTGTTCCACCCCTATCTTGATGCGTTATTCTAAATGTCTCATTCCCATTTTTTGTCCTTAGTGCTGGCTCAGGTACATTATATACATTTTTACACTCAACTGTCTCACTGATGTTTGCATATCCACTCCCCCCCATCCTTGGTAGTTCTAGTTTCCCTGGTTCTGCACATCCATTTTCACTTCATTCAGCAACACTTTTTCCAGTCTTCGCACACCAAGTCCATTCAAATGCAGGCCATCCATCTTGTATAAGTCCTTTCGCCCATCAAACTCATTCCACACGTCCACGAATTCCACACCACACCGTTTGGATAACCTGCGCATAATGTCATTTGCGATTATGGCCCTCCTTCTAAACTCCTCTCTGTCATACCGCAGCAACAGACTCACCATTCTAACTCTGTCACTCTTTTCTTTCGCTACCTTTAACAATACTTTCAAGTCCTCTCTCATAAAAAATTTATCACCTTTCAATTCATTCGTACCCGCCACAATTATTAATTCTTTCACCCTCTGTTTTTGCACTCTAACACTCTCACTTACCTCCTTAAATTTCGCACCCGGTAAGTATGATTTAGTTACACTCCCATCTATCACTCCTCTTAATAACGAGTTACCATACAACACTCTTCCCTTCATTTCAGAAACTTGCCCACTCTTACGCTGGTTATTTACGTTAGCCGAATCACTCTGGAAAGAGTTTTGCAGGTGCTCTAATTGCCGCTGCGCATTTTGTATCACTGCGCGCAACCTAGCGATCTCACTTCCTACAAATAATTCCTCACTTTTTTTATCATTCAAACCACTTTCTCTCTCTGTATAGTTGCTCTCATTCTTTCTTAGATCACCGCTCTCATTGCCATCTTGTACATCGCAATTCCCTATCAAGCCACTATTTTCACTCACATTCTGGCTTTCTTCAACCTTAGCTGTCTCACAACCTGACACATAATTCAACTCCTCACTTTCCTTACACTTTCTGCACATTCTCCCACCACTATCACTTTCAATCCAAACTCCAGCCTCATTCGGGAATGCATACATTCCACACACATCACATTGGACAAATTCTCTCACATTATAGTTTTTGAACAATGCCGTCGTATTTTTGGACCATTATCTTACGTCGCATTGGCGCCATATTCAAATCTATGAAACGTATCGTTAAATACTAAATTAAATAACGGAATTTACACCAAAATCACACCGACACCACAAGCTCCCAAAATTAGACAATATTACGTTATGATTTTAACCTATATTCTAATTTTCATTCAAAATTATATTTAGCTTTCGGGAGCTCCCTGAAAACATGACCAATCGTCTGGCCCTCTAGCGGCCAAACCCTTTAACAATACTTTGAAGTCCTCCAATATATGTTGAAGAGTATTGGTGATAATCCACTTCCTTGAATGAGACCTCTATTGGTTTTAATTTTTTTGGTTGTTTCATTATTAATTTTAATTTTAATGTAGCTTTCTTCCATTATATTTGCTTTGCTTTTGTGGTTTGAGGTGGAGCTTTCAATTCATACAGTATATTGATTAATTTTGTTCTGTTGGTGTGATCATATGCTTTCTCATAATCTAGGAAGGCCATATATGTTGGCAGGTTAAATTCTATTCTTTTTTCTATAATTTGTTTGAGTGTAAATGTGGGATCTGTGCAAGATCTTCCTTTCCTAAAGCTGCATTGTTCTTCTCCAATAATTTCCTCGGCCCATGGTGTTAATTTACTTTTAATTATATCTAGATATATTTTATAGCATGTATTTAATAAGGATATTGCTCTGTAGTTTCCGCAATTCTTTCTGTTTCCTTTTTTTGAATATGTTTATGACTATTGCTGCTTTCTATTCTTGTGGGATGTTTCCTTCTTCCCATATTCTGTTTAGAAATTTAATTAATCCTAATTGAAATGGTTTAGAGTTGTATTTGTATAGTTATGAATTTATTCCATCTTCTCCTGTAGCTTTTCTATTTTTTAGTTTTTCCAATATTTTCTTCAGATCATTTAAGTGTATTGGTTCTTTATTTGTTTCTTGACTTATTACTTGTTTTATTTCAATTTGATTATTATTGTTTAGAAGCTGGGTGTGGTGATTGGTCCATTCTTTTGTGGAGGGGCCTTCTAATTGTAGATTATCCTTTGTTTCTTGAGTTATTTTTTTAATGATTTTATAGCTCTTTAGTTGAGGTACATTTATGTAATGTTCTAATCTTGATACAAATTTTTTGCAGTCTTGTCTTCTGATTTTCCTGGTTTCCCTTCTTGTTATTGCTCTGTTTCTTTTATATTCTATTTCATTTCCTATGGTTCTGTCTTTTAATCATTTAAGGTAGATTTAATTTTTCTTTCTTATTAAAAATTCTATTTCTAGGTTCCAGGTTCTTAGTCCTTTCCTTTTTCTTTGCAGTTTTGTTCCTATGTCTTCATATGCTGCTTGTTTTACTATTTGTTTAATGTTTTGCCAGTCATTTTTTATATCTGTATCTTCGCTTTTTTTTTTTTTTATGATTTGTAAGTCTTCTTTGATACAGTTCTCTGATACTATCTTGCTGTAACAGTTCTATCTTAAATTGCTCCTGCTTTTGTTTTTGTGTTCTTTTATTGTTTCTATTTCTCTGGTTTGGGATCTTAATAGTACCGATTAATAAATGGTGGTCTGAGTCAATATTCCCATCCTCTGTATATGCTGCAATTTCTTACCAACTTCTGTAGTTTTTCACCCACTATTATAATAGTCAATGATGCTTTTATATCCTCTGGCTTCCCATGTATATCTTTATGTTTAAAGAAGAAATTTAATAAGAAATTTCTTCTTTAAACTCTTGGTGATTTTCACGTTATTATAGGCCACAAATTCTCTGAGTTTTCTTCCATTGTTATTTATGGTGTTTTCTCCTTGATTACCTATTGAATCTTTAAATGTATTTGATCCAATTCTAGCATTGAAATCGCCTGCAATAATTAAGTAATCTTGTTTATTTGTGTTCTGAATTATGTTTTGAAGTAATTCAGAACACAAATAAACAAGATTACTTAATCATTGCAGGCAATTCTTTGAAGTTTTTTATAGAATTCTGTTTCAGATTTTTTTTCCTTTTTCAGGTGCATATATTCCTATGATTGTAATAAATTTCTTATTTAATTTAAGCCTAGCCGTTACTATTCTTTCAGAGATCCAGTTATATGATTCAATTTTATGTTTCCATTTATTGCTGATCATGATGGCTATACCTGCAGCTGCTCATTTTTTGTTGGATACCCCACTGTATATTAAACTCTAGTCCTGAAGTTCTGTAGAGCCATTTGATTTTTTCTTTGTATCTGAAATTACTGCTATTTCTATTTCATTTCTGTTAGAGCTTTTTGTATTTTTTTAATCTTGTGATTGATTCCCTCTTATGTTTATTGTTCCAATCCAGTTCATAGTCCTTTTTTCCATTTCCATTTCGTTATCCATTTTATTCCGTTTTTTTATTCCCTTGAAATTTTCGAGTAAAAGAATTTGTCAACTGGGCTGGTTGCCAATCATCCGCAGCCTAGTCTGGTGATGGGACTGCCATCTTAGGGCTCCAGACATGCCTACTTTTATCCAGGACTGCTTATTGGGTATTTGCAGCCAGCCACCATTTCTGATGGCCTTTCCCCTCTCCCCCACCCAGGGACATGCTTTGTTGCAATTCTGCTCTACGATTTATACATTAATTATATATATTAATCATATCACTAACCTCAAATTCTATCCATAGTTTTGCTGACAGTATTACACCATTCCTCTTCTTTACTTGACAAACTTGTAGTGCTGAAATGACTAAATCTTCAAGATCTTCCATAACTATCTTGAACTCTGATTGCCATTCTCCACCTTGTGAATTTCACTGCATCCAAAACCCAGCCCTGTTTTATGTCTGATAAGAAACATCTCACTTCACCTCTCTTTGCTTTGATAACAATCAAATCACCAGTGAAGACCAGATTTCTCTTCTTGGGCTGACTTAGTACCACTGGTCTTTCCGGGTACACACGTCACATCTAGATATCTTCATCACATCCATAGGCCTTCTCAGTCTCCCAAAAGAGAGTAGCATCTTAAACAGAAAGGGATACCAAGTTCTCATCTGCACAACTCCTAATGCTATATAAATTCTAGATTCATCCAACTTTTTTTGTAAAAACCTTTTTTGATTTAGAAAAATGTTCTTACATTTGGGTAGTGCATCAGTAAGCTCCCTAAGAATTCTTTATGCTATCCAAAAAGTTCATTTGGCTTAATAAATGACCCTCTCTCACAGACTTATTCCAATTTCTTTATCATGGATGCTTGTTGTTTGCCTTATGCCTTTTCTGTAGATATTTTCCTGGTGGTTTCTAGAACTGTTCTATTATCCTTCTTTCATTTTTCTTTAAGTATGCAAAAATATGAGCAGTTTTTGCCCCAAACACCCATACAACTCAGATTCATACTTCCTGAATCAATTTCTCATTCTCTTCTTTCATTCCATTCACTTCTGTTCTTTGGAAAAGCCTACCTTATACTACTTTCCCTAATGATTACAATCAACAGCTGTTCAAAAAATCACATTGACAAGTTCCTTCTTTCCTGTTAGCCACTTGTCTATATACAGTACTATTGCATTATAGTTGTGATCTCTCTCTCTTGCATTGGGTTCATATATATAATATATTAAATGTAATAAAAAATAATGATAAAAAAAGAAATTGATGGCTGAAATGCTGAATCTCTTGAATGAATGAGATTGTGAGGATGGCATCATGGAGCTGGAACAGGATTTGGTGAATTGCAGTACGCTGGAGATAGAGCTACCTAGTATATTGTTATTAGAGACCTCCGGGAGTCAGAGACTCATCAAGGGAAGCTACACCAGAGGACATCCCTTTTCTTAAATTTATTCACACTACCTGTACTCATTTTCTCAAAAAGTAAGCCATTCCAATTATGCACCTTTTATAAGAGAAAAATCTAGCTCTCACCTCTTTCTTGACTGCATTCATTCTCAACTTCCAGGGATGTTTTCTTGTCCCGCTTCCATTTACCAGTATGCTATATGACTCGTTTAAAAGTTTGTAGGTCTCTTTCATATCATTCCTTTTTCTCCTGCTTGCTAGTGTCTGCAATCCACACATTCTCAATTTGTCTTCATCTGTATTCTACAGTTCCAGTATTCAATCTCCTTTGCACCCTCTCCACTGTATGTGCATCACTTCAAAACCAGGAGACTAGATCTGCACATAATAGCCCAAGTGAGGTCATATCTTGGCCTTATACAGAGACAAAAGGACTTCCTTACAAGTTAGTGTTCATTGAAGCATCAATATGCTAGCCTTTTATGATAAAGTTACAAGAGCATTAGATGAGGGAAAGGCATATACTGCCATTTTCTTAGACTTAGCAAAGGCATTTGACAGGGTGCCACATGATAAGCCAATATTTAAGTTGCAGTACATGGGTCTGGATGTCAGATTGGTCAACTGGATTCAGGATTGGCTGTCCAATAGGTATCAGAGTTGTGTATGGTAGGGCAGTTTCAAGGAAGCAGAGGGTTACAAGTGGGGTCCCACAGGGTTCAGTGCTGGAACCTATATTGTTTAACCTTTATATCAATGACATTGTCATTGGATTGCAGAGGGATGTTCAGTTGTTTGCAGAAGATGCAAAACTGGGAAGGATAATTAGTAACAGTGCAGATGCGGCAGCCCTGCAAGAGGATTTAAATAAGCTAGATGGATGGGCAAATGAATGGGGGTTTCGGTTTAATGCAGCAAAATGTAAGGTCTTGAGGTTTGGGAAACATTGATGGGACACTGCATACTCTATGGGAGGAGTTATACTGGAGAAAGTAGGGGAGACAAGAGATCTGGGATTGATGATTGATAGAAACCTGAAATTTAGGGGACATATTGCAAAGGTGGTGAAGGTTTGCAATAATGAGAAGGACACTGACCTGCAGAGATAAAACAGTTATCATTCCATTGTATAAGACCCTGATCAGACCACACTTGGACTATTGTTCTCAGATTTGAAGGGGATAAATTAACTGTGGAAAGGGTACAAAGGCGGATAACAAAGATGGTTTCAGGACTGTACAATGATAGTTATGAGAATTGGCTGAGGAATGTGGACTGCAGAGTTTGGTGGATAGAAGAAGGAGAGGTGATATGATTGAGACTTTTAAGCTGTTGAGAGGTGGTTACAGGATTGACACTTGGGAGTTCTTTCGTTTGGTTGAACAGCGGGAAGGAGTGATGACAAGAAGCCATCCCTGGAGGTTATGAAAGGAAACTGTGAGCAAGAGGGTGAGGAGTGGTTTCTTTGCATGGAGGGTGGTTGAACCATGGAATGCATTCATTGCCTGATGGAGTGGTGAGAGTGAGAACGGTCAATGAGTTTAAAGAGTGGTATGATAGACTTTGTGTTTCTTAGGGGGGACTTCCCCTCGATGAGTCTTGATAGACTTTGTGTTTCTTAGGAAGGACCTCCCACGATAAGTCTTTTGACTCCATGGAGCCTGAATAATAATAATAATTATTATTATTATCCTCTGGGCTGTATTTGCAGTCTTTGCAATATGACTTTGAAGTGCAGCTTCAAGGTCATATTGCTAGACTGATTAGTTTGTTCTACAATGACTCCACCAATGTAATACACCACTGGAGATTCATCATACTGAAGTGCATAACTTTATATTTACAGAATTTTATTTAACATCCATTTTCACATGTCCACAATTCCAGCCTATTCAAATCATTCTGCAAGTGCTATATTATGCAAAGAGTAATATTCAACATCAAGATATAAATAAATTAAAGATACCAAGGAATTATATACTTGATTTAATCCTTTATCCAAGAGTAAGCAAACAAGTTTGCACCTGAACTGTTTTCAGGACTAGGGCAACTCATATAAACAAGCTATGACTTCACGTCACTTGCCTTAGTATCCTATAATGCAATCTTAGTATCACCAAGCGGTGATACTAAGGTTGAAGTAATAATGCAGAAGTCGTATTTTCAAAAAGTTTCAACGAAGTCATATTTTATATTAGTTGTCCTAGTCCTGAAAATAGTTCAGGCACAAACTTGCTTGCTTACACTTGGATAAAGGATTAAACCAAGTATATAATTTCTTGGTATCTTTAATTTATAGTATAACCAATTGGTACTTCTAACATCAAGATATAAATAATTGTAAGTAAAAAATTTGACTGATAATTCGAAAACATATCCTCATTGCAATGTTGTCTTAAATGTAAATATATATTAATTATAGAAAATATAAGTGGAAAATATAGGTCTTAGCTGTTTATTATACTGCAATATGGAAGTGCAATTCTATATTCCAGAAAATAGTGAGGAGAGCCCCGGGGAGGAGCACTACTAATTGCAAAGATGATCTTTGTTTTCTTTCATTTTTTTTTTTTTTTTTTTTTTTTTAGATATCGCACTATGGTGTAATCATAAAACAGAAATATCACTAGATATTAGTGTTTAATAGTATAATATGTTAGTGCAGATTTTTGTGTATTTATAATATTTGGTGTTTTCATTTAGTTTAATGTTTCATTTAGTTCATAACCTAAAGCACAAGTTTAAATCCATATTGAAAAGTCATCAAAGATGCATTAGGGACGAGGTTGAAAGAGCAGATAAACAGCTTAACAACAGAATAAGGTCCCAGGTGAAGATGGAATCCCAGTAGAGTTAATTAAGGCCACAGGGGAATAGAAGGATAAATGTGTTTCATAGATTGATTATAAGGATATGGGAGACAGGATCATGGCCTAGAGACTCGAAGAAGTCAGTTTTCATACCACTACATAAGTAAGGAGATACATAGGATTGCAAGATTATAGAACTATTACTTTAATCTCTCATGCAAGCAAGATATTATTACAGATCATTCTAAATAGAATCGAGGCTAAAGTTGAGGCAGAGATGCCTGAGGAACAAGCAGGTTTTAGGAATGGTAAGGGTGTACCAGAGATTAGTTACTGTGCCTTAGACAGATCATAGAAAAGTATAAAGAATTTAAACTCCCCCATGGTAATGTGTTTCATAGGCTACTTTTAAGCTTTTCACTGTGTTCAGTATGTAAAACTGTAGGAAGTCATAAAAATAATGGGTTTTCCTCAGCACACAATCAGATTGATAGCTGACTTGTACAATGAGCAAGAAGCCATGGTGAGAACAGGTGTTGATTTCAGATTGGGAAGGGAGTTAGCCAGGATGCCTACTTTCACCTCACCTGTTTAGTATGTATGCCAGTCATGCATGTCATATTGGATAATCTTAAAACAGAAACTAGGATAGGTGGGAGATTGATCAGTAATCTGAGGTATTCTGATGATACAGTACTCCTTTGTAATGACAACAAAGAACTAGGACAAATCCATGACAAAGTTAATGAGATCAGTAAGAACAAAGACCATCAGCTCAATCGTAGCAAGACAAAAAGTATGGTTTTCAAAGGAAATACAGACAGGGAAGCTCCTGAGAAACAAGTGTATATTAATGGAGAAAGAATGGAGGAAGTCAGCAAGTATTAGTACCTGACATCCATTATTAATGTGAAGAATTGCTGTTCAGAAGACGCCTGAAGTAGATTAAGAATGGCTAAAACAACAGTCAGAGACTTGTCTAAAATCTGAAAGGATGGATTTATCTCCACAAGTACAAGGTTGATGATTTTGGATGCAGCTACAACGAATTATGGATGTGATACTTTAAACTTCAAGAAGTCTGATAGGAAAAGGATAGCTGCTTTTGAGATGTACTGTTACAGAAGGTTATTGAGGATATTATATACTGAAAGATGGACAAACAGATGGCTGCTAGAAAGTTATAGGTAGAACTTTAAGGCTTCTTAAGGATATTGACAGAAGAAAGATGAAACAGTTGAAAGAATTTTTTTTGTTTGAAAGAAACACATTGAAAGAATGAAAGGAGGACTTCTCGAAACACTCAAAGGTTCCTGGAGACCAGCAATGAGATGAATAGTGTCTGAAATGACTCTTCAGAGAGTTGAAGTCTCCAGAAAAGCATACAACAGGACCACCTGGCGAGGACTGGTGTGGCGCATCACCGAGTGACCATACTGCATCTGATGATGCCAATGAATAGATTGATGGATGGATGGATGGCGTTTTTGTAATATATTTTTGTTGAGATATCACATTATTAAATAGAGTTTTAAATGGTACCAAAAATACCAAGAAACAGATTGCAAAAAAGAACAGCAAAGTGAGAAGAAATTTTACCTCAAGAAAGATAAAGTTTAGGATATTGAAAATGATTTAACTTCCAAAATTGTAAAGTTAGAACAGATTATTAGTCAGACGATGTGGATATTACAGAAAGTCAAATGGTGTTAAAGTAACATAGGGAGGACAAGAAAATTATAAGAACATTTCCTGCATGGTCCAGGGCATTGTTCTGAATTATGGCATACTCCTGAGTGGTAAAAGCATTTAGTTTCAAGATAGTCTCTGATGGTTAAAAGTGACACAATTCAGACACTTCTAGCAAACTCCCAGCTAGATAACCACCACTCTGATTACCAAGCTTGGAGACTTGCCTCTTCATTTCCATGAGAAAGGAAATGCTTCCTGACTTTCATTCTTTTTCACCTAGGAATTCTTTTCTACATATGTCCTTGACCATATCCCATTTAGAGAAGATTTTATGGATTACTTCCCTGGAGTTTTCTGTCTACTGTATTGGGAATCTCTTAATTCTTATTGCATTCTTCTGACTTTCAGTCATCATATAAAATTCAGAATGGATACAGAACACATGAATACCCACTATTCATGTGTTCTGTAGTTTATATCTCTCTTTTTTTTTAATATCCAAACCACACAAAAGGCCATATGACCTATAGTACATTAGTATTGTGTGTTTGAACCTCAAAGTTGTATTCTTTGGGGAAGGCAAGTGGGGTTAACTGTTCCAAAAAACAGAAGTAGTTGGAATGAAAGAGGAGGGAGTGAAATTGGTTCAGTGAGTTTCAGGATGGACCTATAAAAGGGTGTTGGTTAACAGTGGCTTGTGTTCTAATGATTTTTGAGGAAAGTGGAAGAATAATAGTTCTTCACCTAAACCATTGATTTGGTACAGATGTGTTGATGATGTTTTTACTGTATGGAGTTCCTTGTTTGATCTTCATAAATTTCTTGAAAAAATTAATTCAATAAACTCAAGAATCAAATTTACCCTGGAGGTAGAAGGGGTGCTTAAGGGTCAAAGCTGTATAACTGAGAGGAGACCTCCACATAGCCTTTAAAGGAATGCGGAGAACCGACCAGGGCTTCTGACCTAATGTCCAATCCCCACCTTCTCGTGGTGCACCCTGTTGGGTATCTACTTTGATACTGAACGAACGAGGATGGGCTGGCAATTTGGGATTTAGCCGACCAAATTGTATTCTTATTGGTTAAACCAAAATAAAAAATGATGGTACAACATGACAAAATTTCATGCCGGCTGGGGCGTCTCCCGGTTAAACAAGGCCCTCGTTGTTTTCACCAGGGAACCAGGGCAAACAGCGAAAAATCAGCTACTGGAACAAATCTGAAAACAAACCCCAACTCAACATCACCAGAGTTAAAGATCGGTACTATCAACGTAAGAAGCCTGAATGGCAAAGAAATGGAGCTAGCTGAGGAATTAGATAAGTACCATTATTCTTGTTGAGAGGCTTATACGCTGGTTAAACATGATAACTAATATTTAAGGAATTGACAGCGTATACTAGAAATATAAATTAAATAAACTTTAATATATACTTTCCGATATTTCGGCAAATGTCACGTTGCCATCTTCTTGGGAACTTAATACAAAGAGAAACAAAGAAATAGTGATCACCAAAGCGGATAAGGGGAACGCCACTGTGGTACTCAACCTTAATGACTACACAGGTAAGCTCAAGGCTTTGCTATTAGATCGATCCACTTACCTCCCCATTAATTACAATCCCACCAACTCACAAATTAGAAAACTCCATAGGCTCCTTAAGAAGGTTACTGCTTGACCTGTGGAGGTTACCAACAGGCTAAAACCCTATAACTCTAGACCCCCCCCGCATATATGGGCTCCCTAAAATACATAAAGAAAATGTGCCATTATGTCCCATAGTGGATGGCATTGATTCCCCCACTTACAAACTAGCCAAGCATTTAGCCAAAGCGCTTTCACACTATACTGGCAACACACCATCACACATAAAAAACTCAGCCCACTTCAAAGCCACTATAGAAAACCTTAAACTGCAGCATAATGACATAATGGTCAGTTTTGATGTCTCCTCCCTATTCACAAATGTACCCCTCAAAGAAATCCTAGAGCTAATCCAAGCTAAATTTCCTCCCGATATCTCAGCCCTATTTCAGTTTACAATAAACTCAGGCTATTTCGTTTGGCAGGAAAAATTCTACAAACAGATAGAGGGGACAGCCACGGGTTCACCACTTTCCCCACCCTTGGCCAACTTCTTTATGGAGACTTTTGAAGAGAAAGCCTTAAACTCAGCCCCACAAAAACCTACCATATGACTTCGCTACATTGATGATATGTTTGCTATTTGGCCACATGGCCCGGATTCACTCCTCTCCTTTCTAACACACTTAAACAACCAACACCCTAGAATCAAGTTCACCCTGGAAAAAGAGGAAAACAATAACCTTCCCTTCCTAGACACACTAGTCACCTGCCAACCTGATGGAACCTTGGTTTTCTCAGTTTATAGAAAACCCACCCATACAGGCAGATACATTCACCAACAATCCCATCACCCCCCCTCCCTCACAACAATATGGAGTTATTAAGACGCTATTCAACAGGGCAAAAATAATCTGTTCAAATGATCAACCCCTAACCACTGAACAATCACATCCATGACGCGTTCTCAGCCAATGGCTACCCCCCCAAAAAAATCCAGAAAATACTTAACCCAGTTATCCACAACCCACCACCCCCTCCCCTTCACAAAAAAGATTACTCTAAATCCATCACCATTCCCTACATCCGAGGCACCTCGGAAAAAATCAACAAAATCTTAAGAAAACACGACTTAACCACTTGTTATAGACCACATAGAAAATTGGCATCCCTTATCCGCT
Organism: Typopeltis vanoorti; assembly: GCF_054136105.1. Taxonomy (NCBI): domain Eukaryota; kingdom Metazoa; phylum Arthropoda; class Arachnida; order Uropygi; family Thelyphonidae; genus Typopeltis; species Typopeltis vanoorti. Next base: position 55,053,592 of record NC_143566.1, on the reverse strand, counting down.
CCACTAAAGACCAACCACTTCCCCTAGACCTACCTGGTGTATACCAGGTCCCTTGCAGCTGTAAATTGTCTTACTTTGGCCAAATAGGCAGGACAGCAAATATTAGAATCTCAGAACACAAGGATTACATCCGATTTCCCCAGTACAGCCACTCTGGGCTTGCAGACCACGCTCTGGATACTCGCCACAGAATAAGATGGAAGAAAGCCACAGTCATACACCGCAGCAAGTTCAAGTATGAAAGACTATTCATGGAATCAGCCTCAGCCCTTAGGAACATGCCAAACCTCAACAAATTTAGATGCATGAGACTGCCCCAAATTTGGGAAACAATTATCAGAAGAACTTCAGCCCAAAGGCCAAGAACCACCAATATAGCCCACCAGGGGGCACCATCAGGACTTTAGGAAAACGTTAGCTTCCTAGCTTCAGTTCTGATTTGCTGTTATGTAGTACTTGTGTGCACGTGTCTTTGTATTAAGTTCCCAAAAAGATGGCAACGTGACGTTTGCCGAAATATCGGAAAGTATATATTAAAGTTTATTTAATTTGTATTTCTAGTATACGTTGTCAATTCCTTAAATATTAGTTATCATAGATAAGTACCAGATCGACATAATAGGGGTGACTGAAACAAAAAAGACCAAAACTGGTGAGATCTTTCTGAGCAATAAATACAAAATGTTATATTCAGGCAATGACAATCAAGGAAAGAAGGAGTAGCCATAGTATTCAACACAAAATACGAGGCTAATCTTCTTGAATGGCAGTCAGTCTCAAGTAGAGTAACGTGGACAAATATGAGAATGGGGAACTGGACAATGAGACTTATTCCTATGGTCCCACAGAAGGTTCTACTAAGGTAGAAGTGGAGGAATTTTTTTAGGCTTTAGAAAAAACAACTGACACAATGAAAAAGGAAAAGTTGGTCCTTGTTGAGGATCTAAATAGCAGAGTAGGAAATGATTGTGAGACATACAAAAATATTTTGGGAAAATTTGGAGAAAATAGCAAAGCTAATAATAATGGCAAATACCTGTTGGATTTCTGCTCAGGACATGGACTTCTCTCCATGTGCAGAAATTCACATGGAGAGAAGAGGCTAGGAATAAGAAAAGTCTCATTGACTATGTTATTGTTGGTAGTGATGTTTTCTCCCTGGTGCAGGACACCAGAGTGTACAGAGGATTTGAAATTGGAAGTGATCACTATTTAATGAAATTAGTTTAATCCTTTATCCAAGTGTGAGCAAACAAAGTTTGCGCCTGAAGTATCTTCAGGACTAGGGTAAAGTGATACAACACCAGGGCAACTCGTTGTAAAGGTGGAGAAAGCTACCAACACTCCTAACTCAGTATCTCCTATAATGCAAAACACATCTCCTTGCGGATATGTCTAATGTTATGCATTAAAGGAAGGGCCACTACCCAGACTAGTTTCGACCTTTATTGAGGTCTCTTCAGTGGGAGCCAGGCCCTAGTGGAAATACCATACCATACCATACCAGGCAGAAGCATTAGCAGGTCATCTCTACCTATAGGAGTTGCCAAATGGTGTGCCACCCTTTTTTAATAAATTACTCTGGATTTAGAGAAAGATGTTGAAAGTTTATTTTTTCACTTGGTTAGAGTATAATGAAATTAGTTTAATCCTTTATCCAAGTGTGAGCAAACAAAGTTTGCGCCTGAAGTATCTTCAGGACTAGGGTAAAGTGATGCAACACCAGGGCAACTCGTTGTAAAGGTGGAGAAAGCTACCAACACTCCTAACTCAGTATCTCCTATAATGCAAAACACATCTCCTTGCGGATATGTCTAATGTTATGCATTAAAGGAAGGGCCACTACCCAGACTAGTTTCGACCTTTATTGAGGTCTCTTCAGTGGGAGCCAGGCCCTAGTGGAAATACCATACCAGGCAGAAGCATTAGCAGGTCATCTCTACCTATAGGAGTTGCCAAATGGTGTGCCACCCTTTTTTAATAAATTACTCTGGATTTAGAGAAAGATGTTGAAAGTTTATTTTTTCACTTGGTTAGAGTATAATGAAATTAGTTTAATCCTTTATCCAAGTGTGAGCAAACAAAGTTTGCGTCTGAAGTATCTTCAGGACTAGGGTAAAGTGATACAACACCAGGGCAACTCATTGTAAAGGTGGAGAAAGCTACCAACACTCCTAACTCAGTATCTCCTATAATGCAAAACACATCTCCTTGCGGATATGTCTAATGTTATGCATTAAAGGAAGGGCCACTACCCAGACTAGTTTCGACCTTTATTGAGGTCTCTTCAGTGGGAGCCAGGCCCTAGTGGAAATACCATACCAGGCAGAAGCATTAGCAGGTCATCTCTACCTATAGGAGTTGCCAAATGGTGTGCCACCCTAGTCCTGAAGATACTTCAGGCGCAAACTTTGTTTGCTCACACTTGGATAAAGGATTAAACTAATTTCATTATACTCTAACCAAGTGAAAAAATAAACTTTCAACATCTTTCTCTAAATCCAGAGTAATTTATTAAAAAAGGGTGGCACACCATTTGGCAACTCCTATAGGTAGAGATGACCTGCTAATGCTTCTGCCTGGTATGGTATTTCCACTAGGGCCTGGCTCCCACTGAAGAGACCTCAATAAAGGTCGAAACTAGTCTGGGTAGTGGCCCTTCCTTTAATGCATAACATTAGACATATCCGCAAGGAGATGTGTTTTGCATTATAGGAGATACTGAGTTAGGAGTGTTGGTAACTTTCTCCACCTTTACAACGAGTTGCCCTGGTGTTGTATCACTTTACCCTAGTCCTGAAGATACTTCAGGCGCAAACTTTGTTTGCTCACACTTGGATAAAGGATTAAACTAATTTCATTATCCTCTAACCAAGTGAAAAAATAAACTTTCAACATCTTTCTCTAAATCCAGAGTAATTTATTAAAAAAGGGTGGCACACCATTTGGCAACTCCTATAGGTAGAGATGACCTGCTAATGCTTCTGCCTGGTATGGTATTTCCACTAGGGCCTGGCTCCCACTGAAGAGACCTCAATAAAGGTCGAAACTAGTCTGGGTAGTGGCCCTTCCTTTAATGCATAACATTAGACATATCCGCAAGGAGATGTGTTTTGCATTATAGGAGATACTGAGTTAGGAGTGTTGGTAACTTTCTCCACCTTTACAACGAGTTGCCCTGGTGTTGTATTACTTTACCCTAGTCCTGAAGATACTTCAGGCGCAAACTTTGTTTGCTCACACTTGGATAAAGGATGAAACTAATTTCATGATCACTATTTAGTCTTGAGCAGGATAAAATTGAATTTCATATTGAAAAGAAGAACATGTAAGAAAGTTTTAAAGCGAATAAAAGTTGAGCAGCTCTCACATGTGAACTGTAGACTAAAATACAGAAAGATTATTGAAAAGAAAATGAAAGAGTTTGAGAACAGGAATCAAACCTTGGAGATTCAGTGGCAAACTCTGAAGAAAACATTGATTGATTCTGCCAGAGAGGCATGTGGTGAGGTTGTGTGCAAGGATAAAAAAATCAGAACTCCCTGGTGGACACAGGAAGTTAAAGAGGCAGTGAAGGAAAAGAAGAAAGCATATCAAAAGTTACTGGCAAATAAGTCAGCTTTTACTCTTACAGAATACAGAAACAAATGTAAGAAAGCTAAACAGTGTGTAAAACTAGCTAAACAAAAGTCATGGGAGGACTTTGGCAAGAATATAGAAAATAAATATCAAGAAGGTGACAAAATATTCTGGAGGTTGTTGAAGAAGCATAGGAATGGAGGAAAAAGTGCTGTAAAAGGAGTTAGAGATGATAAAGGTGACATGAAAACAGGAAAAAAAGATATCCTTGAAGTATGGAGCAATTACTTTGAAAAACTGCTAAATGAAACAAGCGGTGATGACAGCACAGTGATAAAAAACACTGACCAGGCATGCAGTCAGGAATACATATCCATACTTGAAGTAGAAAAAGCCATCAAAGGCTTGAAATGTGGAAAGGCAGCAGGAGTAGATGATATTCGACCAGAAATGCTGAAGTATGGTGGTATAAAAGTCTTACAGTGGCTGCACTGCTTAGTTCAGAAAGCCTGGACAGAGGGATGAATTCCCAATGATTGGAGTAGAGCTCTCATAGTACCCATATATAAAAAGGGAAATAAAACTGAATGTGAGAATTACAGAGGTATTTCCCTACCGAGTGTTCCTGGCAAGATCTATGCAAGTATACTTGAGAAATGGTTGAGAAGAATTGTGGAAGAAAAGCTTGGTGAAGAACAAGCTGGATTCAGGCCAAATAGAGGCTGTCAGGATCAGATCTTCACTTTACGACAAATAGTCGAGAAAGCATGGGATTACAACAAAGATATGTATTTAAGTTTTGTCGATCTGGAAAAGGCATATGACAAAGGTGCCAAGAGAGAAGCTATTCAATACGCTGCAGTTATATGGTGTCAATGGGGCATTATATCAAGCAATACTTAGTCTTTATTTGAGTTGTAAGTCAGCAGTTAGAATTGAAGGAAGTACAGGAAGATGGTTTAATGTTAAATCTGGTGTGAGACAAGGATGTACATTATCCCCTCTGTTATTCATTATCTATATGGATCACATTATGAAGGAATGTGGTATTAAACCTGATATCAAAATTGGAGATGTTAATGTCAGCTCTTTGCTTTATGCGGATGATGTTATACTTCTAAATAAATCCGCTACAAGTCTGCAAGATTCTCTGACTAAATTGAATAGCTGTTGTAATAGATATGGTATGAAGGTCAGCAATAAAAAGACAAAGACAATGAAAATAGGCAGAATCATTGAAAATGTCAACTGTGTTGTGAATGGAGAACCTGTGGAACAAGTAAAACATTTCAGCTACTTAGGCACGATTTTTACTGAAGATGGTAAATTAAATATAGAAATAGACAACAGAATCAGCAAAGCTGGTATGGTGGGAAGTCAATTGAATAAATTCATATGGAATAAGAAAGAAATTAGTCGGAACACTAAATTAGCTGTATACAAGACAGTGTTCAAACCAGTTTTAACTTATGGATCTGAGAGCTGGGTCAGAAGTAAAACACTTGACCAAAGACTAGTGACCGCAGATATGAGAGTCCTGAGAAAGATTAGAGCCGTGAACAGATGGCATCAATGGCAATATCATATTAAAAATGAGGATATTAGGAAAGAACTTGACATTGTCAGCATCCAGGAATGCGTTAGCAGAGCTAATCTCAGGTGGTATGGTCACTTAAATAGAATGGGAGAGGAAAGATTAGCAAAACAAGTGTTCTCTGCCAGGTTGGCAGGAAAACGACCCAGAGGAAGACCAAGATATAGGTGGATTGATACGGTACAAAGTGCCTTAGACGATAGAAATATAAGATCTGATAATGTTGGAGTCTTGACAAGTAACAGACTGATTTGGAGGAAAATTGTAGATAGGAAGTTAGTAATGATGTAATTTTTTCATGTAGTACTGTCATATCCTGTACACCCCTTGAGGGTACATGGCAGGAATTTGATGATGATGATGGTAGAAGATAGCAATTGTGTTCTCATTCTCTTTCAACCATATGGTAGTCTACAATTCTCAGTATATAGAAAAAAATCTGACACTGGTTAAATACATTGATTCTAACTCACATCATCACCATTGTGAGAAATATGGTGTAGTCAAATCTTGAGTAAACAGAGGTCATAAAATATGTTCTACAGATTATTTTCTAAACAAAGAACTGTCTATTATCAGAGCTACTTTTATTTCTAATGGTTGTAATACAAAATCTATAATCAATAATTATGGCTATTTTCTTAACCCACCTCAAAAAGAAGTTCCCAGAATTTGTATTTCATATTTCATATATGTATATTTCATATTTCTTGTATGTATTTCATCTAGTGGAAATTAATGAAAGTGTGCAAGAAAACAGAATGAAAGAACAAAGAGTAAAAGAAGTGACTAGATATGGAGACTCCATAATTAGGGGGCTAGTAACTGACAGAGTCAGTTACTAGCCCCCTAATTATGGAGAGACCTTGTGCTATCCTAACCACCAGGATAGCACAAGGTCTGCTATCCTGGTGGTAGAATGAGTACAATAATTAAGGCGTTGGACATGAGGAAGAAATAAGTGAGTTAGTTGTGATTGTAGGGACGAATGATCTTAGTGGACATAAGGGGGAGGTGAGGACAAATATCAGGAGACTATTGAGGAGAGTGAAAGATAATAGTGTAGTAGGAAAGGTTGTGAGTGCGTTACCCATGTATGATGATAATGAGTTGCGACAGAGAGCCAAAATCATGAATGCTATGTTGGTGGAGTTGTGTGATGAGAAGGGAGTGGAGTTTGTGGATGTATCGCATGTGTTTGAGGGAAGAATGAAATTATACAGGCTTGATGGGTTGCATTTAAATGGCTTTGGAGTGAGTGTGCTGGAGAAAGTGTTGCTGGATGAAAGTATAGTGTGTGGAAGTACAGTGTGTGATGCATGCCAGAGATCAGAAGGAAGAGATGATGAGAAAAATCAGGAGAGTGGTAGAGACAGCAGTGCTTGGCAGTGGAGACAGTAGTGGGGGAGAGAGAGGAAGAGAGAACGGGAATACAAGAGGAACAGGGAAACGGGAGGAGCTCGGGTGGATAGGGAGACATGGTATAGAGAGAGTGAATGTTGAAAGTGGCAGTGAATGTGTGTATGAAGATGGGGTATATTGCAATGTGGGTGGAGGAGTGGAGACTGAGGAGGTATATGTGGTAAGTGGTGATAAAGGTGATTTGGCAGGTGTAGTGGGGAAATCACAACCAACATATGGCTTGGATAGGACTGGCTATAGACCTAAAAATGAACTGTTGTGTTTGTTTACAAATGCCAGAAGTATCAGAAATAAAGGGGATGAATTGGTTTCAGTGATTGAGTTTATTTGAACTGAAATCATTGGAATAAGTGAAACATGGTTGAATGATGATGATATCATAACGGGAATAGAAATGGAAGGGTACAGTATTTTTCGTGAGGACAGAAAGGGCAGGAAGGGAGAGAGAGTGCTGCAGATGATAGTAGGGGAATTAAGTCCACATAAGGTAGACATGAAAGAGGGAAATAGTGGCAATGGTTATGAGGCAGTGTGGTGTAACATGGAGGGTTGAGAGGAAGACATATTTAGTTGAATGTTGCTATAGGCCTGGGAATGTGGAAGGTTGTGATGAAGAAATGTATAAACAACTTGGATTAGTGATCAGAGGAAGGGTAATTATTATGGGTGATTTTAGTTATGGCTATATAGAATGGAATGAAGAGATAGCATTTGGAAATAAGGAAAGTGAATTTCTCGAGTTCTTGAGAGATAACTATCTCAGATAGCATGTAAAAAAAGGCACGCGAGGAAAAAGACATCTAGATTTCATCATTTCATCAGAGGATGCAATTGTTCGAGGGGTTTCACATTTTCCTTCAGTTGGTGAAAGTGATCATGAAGTAATCACCTATGTCATGGCTAGTCATATGCAGGCTTTTGTGAGGAAAGGATATATGTGGAATTATAAGGCTGGTGATTATGACAAGCTTAGGAGACAACTTCGAGCTATAACATGGAATGAGGAGTTGAGCAATAAGGAAATAAATGTTGCATTGGAACTTACAAAGAAATACATAACAGCATCATGTTCCCTGGAACATTCTCTTAAGATGAGTGGTGATATTTCATCAAATCCTATCGCCTTATTAACGTTAAGGTTATTTATTTCCTCAAATACTTCCTAAAAAATGCCAAGGGTGAAGTAATACAGAGCTTATAAATATTTTCCCTAAACAAGTTTTAAGTCTGGCTCCCGCTGACGAGACCTCAATAACGATCGAAATCGGTATGGGTAGTGACCATTACCTTAATGCATAGCATCATACATCTCTACAAGGAAATGTACTTTGCATTAGGGGAAAATTCTAAGGAAAGTGATCAGATCTTACTCCACCTTTACAACGAGTTGGCTAGTGTTGCACTACGTGCAGCCACAAACTTGACTCACTTGTCTGTTTGCTTACTTGGGAAAAAGGATTAAAAACCTAGCTTATAAAATTGCTTGGTATCTTCAACATAATATACCCAAGATAAAAAACTTTCTACATCTTACTCTCATCCTGAGATTTTTATTTAATGAGGTCAAAGCACCTTATGGCAACTTGTTTAGGGAAAATATTTATAAGCTCTGTATTACTTCACCCTTGGCATTTTTTAGGTCTGGCTCCCACTGACGAGACCTCAACAAAGATCGAAACCGGTATGGGTAGTGACCATTACCTTAATGCATAGCATCATACATCTCCACAAGGAAATGTGCTTTGCATTAGGGAGAAAATTCTAAGGAAAGTGATCAGAACTTACTCCACCTTTACAACGAGTTGCCTAGTGTTGCACTACGTGCAGCCACAAACTTGACTTACTGGTCTGTTTGCTTACTTGGGAAAAAGGATTAAAAACCTAACTTATAAAATTGCTTGGCATCTTTAACATATATATATAGATATAAATAAATATAATTTTATTTTTATAATTTATATAATGTATGTAATAAATGTTGCTTTTCTTTATTTTAGGAAACCTAAAGGTGAAAAACCTAGAATTCTTACTGCTCTCAAGTCCCAGGTATGTTTATTAAATCTTACTACTATATATCACTGTAATATGATTTATTATTCGTCAAAGGTATTCTTCTTCTTACCTTCCATCCTCAAGGTGGATTGAGTCCCATATTGATAACAGCTCACCACCATTCTCTGTCCAAAGCAAGGTCTTTCATATGCCAACAGCTTTAAAAGTAAACTGCAGTTCTAAGGGCTTTATGCAATGTTAATGTTGGTCTTCCCTTGGCTCTTATACCCTCCTTAGTGTGCTCCTCAAATACCAAGTGAAGAAGTCTGTCTGGTTCCATACTTGCAATGTGACTAAACAGTGAATTTCATGCTTTTAACTATGTTAAAATTGTAGAATTATGGATATTCAGATCTTGCAACACTTATGCATTAATCTTATGTTCTGTCCAATCAGTTTTGTTTATTTTCCTGGTGCATTTCATTTCAAAAGCTAACAGTTTCCTGTCTGCTTTTTTTTTTTTTTTTAAGGTACAAATTTTTTTGCCCCATAGAGAGCTGTTGGTAGCATTTTACTTTCATATAATTTTATTTTTAGAGTTGTAGGAATTTTATTATTTTTCCAAATTTTATTAAGTTTATTCATCATTGACCATGCTAAGGAGAGTGTGTTTTATTATTGCTGTCATTTAAATTTGAAGTCAGATATACTCCTATGTTATTAAAACCATTAACTTGTTCTTGATTAAGTGTTAACTATATATCTTCCAGATTTCATTATCTTTGTTTTACTTGGATTTATAGTCATATTATAATTTCTGGAGGTTTCTTGTAATTTTGCAAGCTGGTATTGGAGATCTGATTTGTTACCTGTTATAATTACTACATCATATGAATATGTGTGTGCAGCTCCACTGCCTAGTATTTTTCTTGTGTGTGCGATTGATGTTTGGTGCCTTTCCAAAAAAATTTTTTTTGAATAAAGTGTGAATAAAACGTTCAGGAAATGAAAAACAAATGAAACCGCTTTACAGTATAATGTTACCTATGGATTAGTCCTGCTAAATACAAATGTTTTTTACACGGAACTCAACAATTAATCATAAGTTGATTTATGATACATCAAAAAATAAAGAAGAACTGTTTTAGGTATATTTTTGTAAATTTTAATAAAAAATTACAGTGATATAATCGGGTCCAGGATACAATTTCAGAATTTATTTGTTCGTTTCCGGGAAGATCTGAAGGGGCCCGAATGGAAGACAATGTACATTCATAATTATATGTACCATTCATTGTTCATTTAAACTCTTATCTCATATTTTTTGACATCTTTTAGGCACCTTTTCTTCTGCGGCGCCTGTGTATATTGCACACTTTGCACACGCCACCAGCCAGGCCTGTGTGTGTGATTGATCTTCCATTGACTTTTACTCCATTTTTTATGAAAAATGTTTCTTTATGAGTTTTTGGATGGAAATGTTAAAAACCATGGGCGGGAGTGGGCATCCATGCATAACTCCTCATTTGATTTCAAGTTTTTTAGTTGTAATATACTTGGATTTCGCAAAGGCTTTTGATAGAGTACCTCATGATAAGTTGACAGTCAAACTAGAGCAGATGGGGTTGGATATTAGATTAGTGCATTGGATTGGAGACTGGCTATCTGATAGGTATCAACAAGTTGTGTATGGGGGTGCAATATCCAGGAAAAGGAAAGTCACTAGTGGAGTGCCTCAGGGGTCTGTTTTAGGGCCATTACTATTTAACTTATATATTAATGATATTGGTGAAGATTTGGATGGAGATATTCAGTTGTTTGCAGATGATGCAAAGTTGGGACGAACCATAAAGAGTAGTGAAGATGTTGTGGCCTTGCAAGAAGACTTGAATAAATTGAGTGATTGGGCAAGCAAATGGGGATGTGAGTTCAATGTTGCAAAATGTAAAGTTTTAAAATTTGGAAAACAAAGATGGGATGCAGAATTTATGCTTGGTGTGAATATATTGTTGGAAGTAGAGGAAATAAGAGATCTGGGGGTGATAGTGGATAAGGATCTAAAATTTAGGGGACACATTGCCAAAATTGTGAAGACAACACAAAGACTTCTGGGAATGATGCGGAGGACACTGACATGTAGAAGTAGGGAGATACTTGTTCCAATGTATAAGGCTTTGATTAGGCCACACTTGGACTATTGTGCCCAGATTTGGTCACCGGGTTTTCAGAAGGATGAAGAGATGTTGGAAAGGGTCCAAAGGCGACTGACTAAGATAGTTTCTGACCTCTGGAATGTTGAGTATGAGGAAAGATTGAAAAGATGTAATTTGCAGAGTCTCGTGGAGAGAAGGAAGAGGGGAGATATGATAGAGACCTACAAGTTGGTAAGGGGTTATTATAGGATCAATGGTGGAGAAGTTCTACAGAGAATAGTGGGAGATCAGGGGAGAACCAGAGGTCATCCCTGGAAACTGTATAAGGAGGGTGTGAGTAAGGGAGTGAGAGGCAGGTTTTTTTCGTGCAGAGTTGTGAGTGATTGGAATGCATTGCCTTAGAGCGTGGTGTCTGCAAGTAGTTTGAATGTGTTTAAGACACGGTATGATGAGATGTGTGTGTAAGATAAAAGGACCTCCTAGATGAGTCTTTGACTCCATGAGGTCTTGTTTAATAATAATAATAATAATATTTTTATATTGAACTATTGCATTTGTATTCTGATAAGAATTTGAAATAAATCTTAGTATTTTAAAATCTATGTTAATCTTTGTTAATATTTGAATAAGTTTTACTGTATTGGCAGAGTCAAATGCTTGTTTTAAATCCACAGTAATAAAGGTCTCTTCCCCTTTCCCATGCAATTTTGGCCAGGCTATGAAGTGTAAAGATGTGGCCAATTGTTGAACTGTTTTTTCTAAAGCCATCTTGTTCTTATTCTATTACTTGTTTGTAAATGTTATTTAGATGATTCTGTGTTATTTTATTAAAGATTTTGTATGAGTGGCAAAGAAGCACTCTTTTGAACATCACCTTTTTTTATTTACCTGTAGGCAAGATTTTGATTATTTTCCAGTCATTTGGGATAGTTCCAGTGAAAGGAATATTATTGAAAAGTTTGGTTAGTTGTTTAATCAGATTAGGTCCACCACTGTGATAGAGCCCTTTGCATATTTCATCATTTCCAGATGCTTTTGATGATTTTGTTTGTTTAACTAACAGGATTACTTCTTCCTCTAGGATTATGGGTGCTGTATCTTTCTCACTGATTGGTCAGTTGGTAGAGCCTCTGCTACCAATGGCTCATGCAAAAAGTTAAGCAAGTTTGAGCGCGGTTAGTAGTTGGAAGGGAAAAAATTTGTTCGATGATGTTGGCACACTCTCCCTCGATGAGTCTTTGGACTCCCTGGAGATGTCAAATAATAATAATAATAATAAGTATGTATGGGTGAAAGCTTTTATATTTAAATATATTAAGGAAATAATTGTCAGTGTCCCATTTCTCTAATATTTCTAGCTACTTTGTCTTGAGAATCTTTCCTGGTGAGAGGTCAAGGTATGTAGTCTTTGGTAATTTCTTTTACTGTAGAGTAGAGAAATTTGGAGTTGTGATGTAAATATACTTCTGTATATTTGTGTTTTTTATCATTCGGCCAATCTATATTTGCTTTTCAGCACATCCTATCTAGCTGATTTTGTAGCTCCCATAATCTCATTATCTCAGGTGTTATCCAGTAATTCTTTGGTTCCCTCCCCCAATAAAAATCTGTCTGCTATCTGTCATCTAGGAGGTCACTTTGACATACACATACAGCTCATCATACATTGCCTTAAACACATTCAGATTCTCTGCATAAGCATATTATATTATGCTTATGCTTATTATATTATGCATATTATGCATACTATCTGCATAAGCAGATAGTATGCATAAGCAAATAGAAGAAATGAGTGGAAGGAGGGTAATTATTATGGGAGATTTCAACTACGGTAGCATTGATTGGAGGGAGGAGAGGACACATGTGTGGAAGGAATTGGATTTTATCCGGTTATTAAGGGATAACTATCTGCGACAGCATGTAATGGAAAATACTAGGGTTCAGAGAGTGCTTGACCTACTAATTGCATCTGAGAATTTGGCTGTAATGAATATTACCACGTTGCCACCAATTGGTGAGAGTGATCATAGCGTTTTGACTTGGGAGGTGTCTAAATAGGTGGAATTTACAATTAAGACAGGGTATATGTGGAATTATCGGGCTGGTAAGTATGACAAGCTTAGGAGTTTGATTGGTTCAGTGCCATGGCATGTAAAACTGCAAGGGCTGGATGTTGATAGTGCATGGGAGGCGGTTAAGAAGTGTTTTCAGGAGGCAATGGCTGACTGTATAATTAGAGTCTGGACAGTAAATCAAGTAGGGGTTAAATGGATGAATAACACCATTAAGCTTGAGCTGCAAAAAAAGAAACAACTGTGGAGGGAATTTAAGGAGAAAGGTGACTGGCAGGCACATGAACAGTATAAAGCGCAGGCCAGAAGGGTAATGAGTGTGGTAAGAAAAGCAAAAGAGGATTATGAAAGAACATTAGCCATGCAGGCTAAACAGAATCCCAAACAGTTTTTTCCATATGTTGCAAGTGAAAGAAAAAATGTATATGGCAGAATGATTTTAAAGAATGCTGATGGTAGGGAAGTAACCGAATCAGTTGATATAGTTGAATTATTGAGAGCACTTTGCAAGAGTATAACATCCAGGTGGTGACATTGCAGGAATGAATGAACCAATAGATTATACGGGAATTGTGGTGAATAAAGTGGAGGTGAGTAGTCTATTGCAAAACCTCAATGTCAATACATCTGTGGGATTGGATGGCATACCAGCTCGTGTTGTACGAGAAGCAGCTAAAGAATTGTCAGTGCCCTTGACCATTTTGTTTAATTTGACTCTCGGGTCTGGGTTAGTCCCAAGTGGGTGGAAAGAGGGGGGGGGATAGTTCCACTGCATAAAGGAGGTTCCAAGACTGCTCTTGTAAATTACCAACCGATCAGCATATCAGGAATCGTCGTCAAGGTCTTGGAGAAAATAGTCAAGAGGAAAATACAGGATTGGATAGACGAAAATGGGATACTGTATGGGGGACAGCATGGTTTTGTGAGGGGTAGATCATGCCTCAATAACTTGATAACGTTTTATAACACAGTGACGGCTAAACTAGATAAGGGTAATGGGTTTACAGTGATTCTACTGGACTTTGCTAAGGCCTTTAACAGGTTACCACATGGAATTTTAATCAGTAAACTGCAGCATATGGAAATGAATATAGTGTTGGTGAGATAGATAGGAGGGTGGTTGATGGAGAGATATCAGAGAGTGGTTTATTCATGAGGAGAGTCCAAAAGACGGCCTGTGACTAGTAGTGTGCCACACGGTTCTGTTCTGTTCTTGGACCACTACTGTTCAATTTGTTCATTAACGATATAGGAAAGGATCTGAAAGGAAGTGTTCATTTGTTTGCTGATGATGTAAAGTTGGGTAGAGCAACTCCAAGGAGTCCTCAGACTCATTGACGGAGGCCCTAAACATCATGTGAAGAACAACTATTCAACATCCACACAGTATCTATCATACTTTGACTTGAACTCATTCACAGTTATGGCACCCACAACAGACTCTGGCAGCTTTTTTCCACTCATTCACCACTCTCCAAGTAAATAACCTAGTTCTAACACCCTTGCTAACCACACTCTTGCCCAGTTTCCATGGATGGCCTCTAGTTCCCCCACCACCACCACCAGTCCTGTTCTGAAAAATATCCTCTGAATTAATCTTATAGAAACCCTTCAGTAATTTTAATGTCTCAATCATATCACCCCTTTTCCACCTATCAACCAATTTCTGCAACCACAAATCTTCAACCTGTTCTCATAAGGTTCATTCCATAGACCTGCTATCATGTTGGTCGCTCGCCTCTGGATCCTCTCCACCTTCTCTCCATGAAGAAGAAACCCTAGTGCCCAGATCTGGGCACAGTAATCAAGATTGGGTCTTATCAAGGCTCGATACAGAGGAACAATAACTTGCTTGTCTCTGCTCGTCAAAGCATTCTTTAGTAACCAAGTGATTTGATGAGCTGATTTAGCCACTTTTGCAATGTATCCCTTAAACTTCAACTCCCAATCCACCAACACTCCTAAATCTGTGCCTCGTCAATCTCTTGGAGTACAGTTCCACCACTGTGAATATGACACCAATGTCAATACTTCTGCTAATCTTTTCACCTCAAAATGCATAACTTTATATTTTGCCACATTAAATTGACATATCCATTCTCCTTAGCCCAGTCCTCCAATCTATACAAATCATCCTGCAAAGTTTTGACATCATGTGCATTCACTATTGCTCTAACCAACTTTGAATCATCAGCAAACAAATGAACAGTTCCTCTCAGATCCATTCCTGTATCATTAATGAACAAATTAAATAGTAGTCGTCCAAGAACAGAACCCTGCTGCACACCACTAGTCACAGGCTGTCTTTTGGACTCTACTTCTGAATAAACTACTCTCTGATATCTCTCCATCAACCACCCTCCTATCCATCTCACCAACACTATATCCATTTCCATATGCTGCAGTTTACTGATTAGAATTCCATGTGGTATCCTGTCAAAGGGCTTAGCAAGATCCAGCAGTATCACTGTAAACCCATTACCCTTATCCAGTTCGGCCATCACTGTGTTATAAAATGTGAGCAAGTTACTGAGGCATGATCTACCCTTCACAAAAACCATGCTGTTCCCCATACACTATCCCATTTTCATCTATCCATTACTGTATTTTTATCTTGACTACTTTCTCCAAAACCTTGACAATGACTCCTGATATGCTGATCAGTCGGTAATTTGCAACAGCAGTTTTGCACTCTCCTTTATGCAGTGGAACTATCCCCCCCCCATTACACCCTCCCCTCGGGATTAACCCAGACCCGAGACTCAAATTAAGCAAAATGGTCAAGGGCACTGACAATTCTTTAGCTGCTTGACGTAAACCCGAGCTGGTATACCATCCAATCCCACAGATGTATTCACATTAAAGTTTTGTAATGTACTATTCACCTCCATTTCATTCAACTCAATTCCCATATAAGCTATTGGTTTCTTCATTCCTGCAGTATCACCACCTAGATGATATTTTTATTATTTGACACATCCAAGGAGTCCAATGACTCATCGAGGGAGGGCACCTGCTCTACAACTCTGTCTCCACCACTCATCCACCAACTGACCGCAACTACACCTTCACCATATACCTCCGCCTACCACCATCACTTTCACAGACTATCACCAACATCCATGCCCATGGCGGGATTCGAACCTGCAGCCTTTTGGCTGGAGAGCGGATACGCTAACCACTCGGCCAACCAGGCCAGCTTTCCATCCTGGAGTTCCTCCTTTACAGACCAGTGACGTCATCTGAAGAAGTATGGACAGCTCTTCCATCATTCTCCACTGCTGCATGACCCGATGGGTTTGCAGCATCCTGACTGAAACAGGTTCCAATCCTAATACTTCAAGACATGATCACCACCTTCTATCCAGCAGATGCATTCCGCCGTAGCTACGTACATCGCTAACCATATTCATACCCAAGAAGCTCTCATCCACGGAAGCTGCAGACTATAGACCAATAACTATTTCTCCAAAGAGCTGATATTGACTCATCACAATTTACTTGTTATAGAATTAAGAATATGATTTACGAAAATAAACAAAGGTAATAGCAATATGATGAATAGTCGATCATTATTCATTGTAGTGAATGACTATATTTTTAAATTGATCCAAGTTAAATCTGGAATCCTCATCAAAGACCCATATATACACAGATGCACCTTGCAGATCTGAGTTTTGCAGATGATATAGTCCTCATTGACTGTAACATCACAGATGCCCAAAACCACTTAAACAGCCTTAGGAGAACTGCAGAAATATTTGGACTAAAAATAAACTCAAAAAACCAAGATATTAAAAAACCAGATAGATATGCATATCTATATAAATCAAAAATACTCCTGCAAATCAAAATACTCCTGATATACTCTTGCAAAGTGCTTGCTCAGTAATTCTACTATATCAACTGATTCAGTAACCTCCCTACCATCGGCATTCCTTAAAATCATTCTGCCATATACATTTTTTCTTTTACTTGCAGCATATTGAAAAAACTGT
This sequence comes from Typopeltis vanoorti, assembly GCF_054136105.1. Classification (NCBI taxonomy): domain Eukaryota; kingdom Metazoa; phylum Arthropoda; class Arachnida; order Uropygi; family Thelyphonidae; genus Typopeltis; species Typopeltis vanoorti. The sequence continues at coordinate 55,036,782 of NC_143566.1, read as the reverse complement.
TTGGGATTCTCTTTAGCTTGCGTGGTTAATTTCCTTTCATAATTCGCTTTTGCTTTTCTTACTACACTCGTTACCCTTCTGGCTTGTGCTTTATGCTGTTGATGGGCCTGCAGGTCACCTTTCTCCTTAAATTCCTTCCACATTTTTTTTCTTTTTTTGCAGCTCAAGCTTAATGGTGTTATTCATCCATTTAACCCCTACTTGATTTACTGTCCAGACTCTAATTATACAGTCAGCCATTAACTCCTTCAAACGCTCCTTTACCCCTTCCCACACTATCAACCTCCAGCCCTTGCAGTTTTACATGCCATGGCACTGAACCAAGCAATCTCCTAAGCTTGTCATACTTACCAGTCCAGTAATTCCACATGTACCCTTTCTTTATTGAAAATTCCACACATTTAGACATCTCCAAGGTTTACTCTCACCAATTGGTGGCAACGTGGTCATATTCATTACAGTCAAATTCTCAGATGCAATTACTAGGTCAAACACTCTCGAACACCTAGCATAATCCATTACATGGTGTCTCGGGTAGTTATCCCTTAATAACTGCATAAAATCCGATTCCTTCCTCCCATGTGTCCTCCTTCCAATCGATGTTGCCATAGTTGAAATCCCCCATAAAAATTATTACTCTCCTTCCACTCATTGCGTCTATTTGTCTATGCATACTATCTCCACCATCTATTCCATCACTTGGTCTGTAGCAGCACCCAACTGTATATTTTGTTTCACCTAGTCTCAATCTCACACCAAATAGCCTCAAATGTGCTCTTTTCTCTATCCCTCAGTTCAACTTCAATTCTCTTTGGCTGCAGTTCATCAGCTATCATCAATAACACTCCCCCCCCCATTCTTTTCACATTCTATCCGACTAACTATATCATCTTCTGTGCCATGTCTCACTAATACCAATAACCTATGGCCAGGATGAGCCAACCAAGGCCAAAAATTCTTCCTTCTTGTTCCTAATACTCTTGGCTGGCATTAGTATACATGAAGTGCAGAAGCCTGTTATCCCATCCCTGTCTTGTTGCCTTATACTAACTATCTCATTCTGATTTGTTGTCCTTCGTACTAGCTCAGGCATATTATATACATTCTTACGCTCAACTGCCTCACTGATGTCTGCATATCCACTTCCTAAACCCCCCCCCCAATAGTTCTAGTTTTCCTGATTCTGCACATCCATTTTCACTTTCAGCAACACTTTTTCTAGTCTCTGCACACCAAATCCATTCAGATGCAAACCATCCATCTTGTATAAGTCCTTTTGCCCATCAAACTCACTCCACATGTCCACAAACTCCACCCCACTCCTCATGCATAAACCTGCACATAAAGTCATTTGCAATTATGGCCCTCCTTCTCAACTCTTCTCTGTCATACTGTGGCAACAGGCTCACTATATTAACTTTTTCACTCTTTTCTTTTGCTACCTCTAGTAAGTCCTTCAGGTCCTCTCTCATAGCAAATTTTTCAGATTTTAAATCATTTGTTCCTGCCACTACTATCATTTCTTTCACCCTCTGCTTTTGCTCTCTAATAGCCTCACTTACATCCTTAATTTTCACACCCGATAAGTATGATTTTATCGAACTCCCATCTATTACACCTCTTATTAGTGAATCATCATACAACTCTCGCTCTTTCATTTTTCTTTCACTCCCCATCATGCTCTCATTTTTCTTATCACTGTCCTGTGGGTGCAATTACTGTGTCAGGTTTATCTTGAATGGATAGAAATGTAGAATCTTCTGTAGAATTTTCCAGACAGTTGTGTAAGGCATATCCATGTATCTTGATACAGCACATACACATGAGTAACAGAAACCACTGTTATCCATGGCCTGCTCCACAATGGCAGTAGCAACTTCATTCATTTGTTGTGAACTGATTGGTTTGTGACTTCTGCCATGTCTTTTTCTAACTCCCAACAAAAAAAATGACTAATCATTCATCACAGAGCACACCAAGATTTTTGTCAATTTTTCTTTTTTCAGTTGTATGTCGACATTTGTTCAGGTGACGAAATTCGCAGAGTGCAACAAGAGCATTTCAGTTTGCTTCACAAGCAGAGTATGTTGGGGCCAGTTCAATGTCCATCTTTTAAACCCTCCTGGCACCTGACTAGTTGCATGATATGCAAATTCATGCATTTTTGGTGTTTATAATGCCCTTAGTGGTGAATTTTGGAACAACCTTTTTTTTTTTATTCTCAGATATCACTTCCACATGAGACACACTGTATGCCTGCAAAGTTTTTCAGCATGTGGATCACTGGATGGCATTCCACATTAACTGATTATCTTCAGGTTGGAAAGGAAGTTAGGCAAGGATTCCTACTTTCTCCTTTCCTCATACTAAAGGTAAGGAGAAAGTAGGAATCTTGCCTAACATCCTTTCCAACCTGAAGATAATCAGTTAATGTGGAATGCCATCCAGTGATCCACATGCTGAAAAACTTTGCAGGCATACAGTGTGTCTCATGTGGAAGTGATATCTGAGGAAAAAAAAAAAAAGGTTGTTCCAAAATTCACTACTAAAGGCATTATAAACACCAAAAATGCATGAATTTGCATATCATGCAACTCGTCATAATGTGAGTAGCAGTAGATGAGTTTTAAGATAGGGTTTAGGATAGGCAATAGATTGATTAGTAATCTGAGGAGGATACAGTACCCCTTTGTAATGACAATGAAGAACTTGGACAAATCCATGACAAAGTTAACGAGATCAGTAGAACAGAGGCCTTCAGCTCAATCCTAGCAAGACAAAGCATATGGTTTTCAAAGGAAATGTTATCTTGAATGTTCACACTCAACAGATAGGGAAGCTCCTGAGAAACAAGTGTATATTAATTATTATTATTATTATGGAAAAAGAATTAACGAAGTCAGCAAGTTCGAGTACCTGAGATATATTATTAATGTGAAGAATTGCTGTTCAGAAGACATCAGAAGCAGATCAGAAATGGCTGAAACAACAGTCAGAGACTTGTCTAAAAGCATCTGGAAGGATCAGTCTCTCTCTCTCTCTCTCTCCACTTGATGGTTTTGGATGCAACTGTTTTTCCAACAGTGACTTAAGGATGTGAGACTTTGAAGCAAAAGAAGTCTGATACTGAAAGGTGGAAAATGGATAGGTGCTAGAAAGGGTCAATAGAACATTAAGGCTTCTTAAGGATACTGACATAAGAAAGTTGAAATATTTTGGATATGTTGAAAGGATGGGAGGAGGACGTCTCAAAACAGTAATAGAGGGTAAAGTTCCTGGAAAAAGAGGAAGGGTAGACCATTAATGAGTAGGTGAATGGTGTGTCTGGAGTGACTAATCTTCAGAGAGTTGAAGCCTCTGGAAAAGCATACAACTGCACCACCTGGCGAGGACTGGTGTGGCACATCACCGAGCATCTGAGTGACCATATGACATCTGATGATGTCCAGTGAATAGATGGATGGATGAAGAAACATTAGAAATTATTTCATTAATTGAGGTTATTCACCCCAAAACTGTTGGAATAATCAAAATATTGTAGGATGGTATGTGGAGGATCTAATTGAGATATTAAATGAGCAGTTCATAAAAGTATTTCATCCTTGTGCATGTGGGTTTGGAGTGCAGTGGATAATTACAAACATAATCCACTATAATATATATATATTATAATATGCCATCTAATATATAATTTAAATGTAAAATGCCACTGGATATCTTATTATGCCATAGTGCAGAACTTTACACTTACTAACACTGAATTAATAATTAATAATCTATTTTGTTTCCCCACACATCCAGCCAGATCAAATCATCCTACAAATGCTGCATACCATTATCTTTTCTGATTGTCTGACCTACTTTTGCATCATCAGTAAATATTAGAAGGTCTCTTGTCAGGTTCTTCCCAGTATTATTAAAAAACAACAATTATTAATATTATTATTAGTATGCTCTCCATGAAGTTGGCAGACTCATCATGGGAGATTATGGTAATGTGTTCCATTCACTGAGATTTCTCCACGTAAAAAATCTACTAATCACACCCCTCTTCACCACACTGTTACATAACTTCCAGGGAACTCTAGTTTTTTCCCCCTTTCTAATCTCTCACCTTCTAACCTTTTTGTAATTCCCTCTGGATTAATTCATTGAAATCCTTAATGGTCTGTATTATATCACCTTTTTTACTCCTATCCAGCAAATTCTGCAATTCATATTTCTTCAACCTCTCTCCAAAGCCAGCATTTCAACATCCCGATATTATCTCTGGACCCTCTACAATGTTTCCACATCACATTGAAAACCAGATGACTAAATTTGAGCACAATAGTCAAGTGTGGTTTGACCAGTGCTTTGGACAGTGACACAACCACTTTGTTATCCCTACATGTTAGAGCACTTCTTATCACAGCAGCACTACAATGTGCAGTCTTTGCAACACTTGCAATATGCCTTCTAGACTTCAGTGAATTTCAATCATCATTCTCAAATCTCGAATCTCATCCACCTCCAGCAGTACAGCACCATCATTCTGTAATATAATGATGGTGCTGTACTGCTGTACCTTATATTTCTGTACTCTAAAATGCAACACTTGCACTTATTAATATAAAAACTGCACCACTCCTTTGTCAAAGTCAAAAGTCTATTCAAATCTCCCTGAGGGAAATTAACATCAGCAATGCTACTTAGAACTCTGCCCAATTTTGAATGATCAGCAAACAGCTGAAAATCCCCAGTCAATCCAATGATATATGATTTACAAATAAGTTAAACAGTAGGGGCCCAAGAACAGAACCAAAGAGCACACATACCATTAGTAGTCCCTCCTTTTTTAAGACTTTGCTCCATTATATAGCCTCCATCGTATGGCCACTCCATAAAGGAGGTGATAGAACTCAAGCATCAAACTACAGGCCTATCTGTGTGTCAGGTGTTGTAGTTAAGTTGTTGGAGAAGAAGCTTGTGAGATCTAGGATCCAGAATTGGATTGACAGCAATGGTAATATCTTTGATGGACAGCACGAATTTGCTAAAGGGAGGTCATGTTTTAGTAATCTACTTACTTATTACAATAAAGTGACTGCTTCCTTGGACAGAGGAAAAGGATACACAGTAATATTCTTGTATTTCACAAAGGCTTTTGATAGAGTACCTCATGATAGGTTGACAGTCAAACTAGAGCATATGGGGTTGGATAGTGCATCGATTAGTGCATCGGATTGGAGACTGGCTCTCTGATAGGTATCAACAAGTTGTGTATGGGGGTGCAATATCCAGGAAAAGGAAAGTTACTAGTGGTGTGCCTCAGGGATCTGTTTTAGGGCCATTCCTGTTTAACTTGTATATTAATGATATTTGTGAATATTTAGATGGAGATATTCAGTTGTTTGCAGATGATGCAAAGTTGGGATGAACCATGAAGAGTAGAGAAGATGTTGTGGCCTTACAAGAAGACTTGAATAAATTGAGTGATTGGGCACGGAAATGGGGATGTGAGTTCAATGTTGCAATATGTAAGATTTTAAAATTTTGAAAACCAAAATGGGATGCAGAATTTATGCTTGGTGAGGATATATTGTCGGAGGTGTAGAAAATTAGAGATCTAGGGGGTGATAGTGGATAAGGATCTGATATTTAGGGGATACATAGCCACAATTGTGAAGACAACACAAAGGCTTCTGGGAATGATGCGGAGGACACTGACTTGTAGAAGTAGGGAGATTCTTGTTCCTTGTATAAGACTTTGATTAAGCTATACATAGACCATTGTGCCCAGATTTGGTCACCGGGTTTTCAGAAGGATGAAGAGATATTGGAAAGGGTCCAAAGGTGACTTACTAAGGTAGTTTCTGACCTCTGGAATGTCGAGTATGAGGAAAGATTGAGAAGATGTAATTTGCAGAGTCTGGTGGACAGGAAGAAGAGGGGAGATATGATAGAGACCTACAAGTTGGTAAGGGGTTGTTATAGGATCAATGCTGGAGAAGTTTTACAGAGAATAGTGGGAGATCAGGGGAGAACCAGAGGTCATCCCTGGAAATTGTGTAAAGAGGGTGTGAGTAGGGGAGTGAGAGGCAGGTTTTTTTTCGTGCAGAGTTGTGAATGATTGGAATGTCTTGCCTGAGAGTGTGGTGTCTGAAGAGAATTTGAGTGTGTTTAAAGCATGGTATGATGAGCTGTGTGTTTGATAAAAGGACCTTGTAGATGAGTCTTTGACTCCATGGGATCTTGGGTAATAATAATAATAATAATAATAATAATAATAATATTCAGCTTGTTGGTATTGTTCAGAGAGCCGGTCTCCAAACTATCTAACCAGAATCCGAGTGAAAATTTGTGACTAGTGCTTTAATTTGTATATGAATGATATAGAAAACATTAAAGGGGGGGGGGGGTTTCAAATGTTTCCTGATGATGCAAAACTGGAGAAGGCAGTAGTTGATAAAGTTGATTTATATATCTTGCAGGATGATTCAAATAAATTGGCAGTGCATCATAATGTATCATAATGCACTTCAGGATGTATAGATGTACATGGCATCATATTTATGATACTGGATTTCAGGAAATTGATTTCAGGAAAAGGCTAGGGATCTTGGGTTGAATTAAGACAGAGATTTGAAGTTCGGAGGATACATTGCAAGATTGCATAATAACTCAAATGATTACTTGGATATTAAAAACATTGCAGTAAAGATAGAGAGATTATTATCCCTCTTTATAAAGCTACCATTTGACTGTTTCTTGATTTTTGGGAGATCAGGAGTTATTGAGGATTTAATGACAAGTGATCAAGCTGGTGACACGTCTGTGGAATGCATCCTATGAGAAGAGATTGAAAGTGTGTGGATTGCTGAATTTAGTTGATTGGTGAAGGAGAGGGTACATGAGAGAAATGTATAAGTTGTTAATGAGATTCTGTGATATTGACAGAAAAGAAATTTTTCAATACAGGAGGAGTAGGGGGAGAACAAAGGGTCACCATAAAAGGGTTGTAAGAGTTTGGTCTGTAAGGGTGTGTGTGGACTAGTTTCTTTGCTTGGAGAATGACTGGATTTTATTACCGGAGGTAATTGTGAGTGCTTCAACAGTGAATGAGTGTAAAGAGAGGTGTGATGGATGCTGTGTGAAAAAGGATTAGCATGAGTCTTTGCATTGAGTCTTTTGACTCCATTGAGGTACTCTATATGTTATTCTTATAATTGTTATTATTGCGCCTTTCATGGGTTGGAAGACTTATCTTTGGAGATATATTCAACTGGCAACATATTTATCATACTGACTTTTAAAATCCTCAACACCCCCTTACATTAACACATTCTGGTAATGCATTCCATTCACTGACAATTCTTCATGTAAAAAATATACTCCTCACACTCCTCTTCACCACATTCTTACATAACTTCCAGGGATGACCTTTGGCTTTTCCCTCTCACCTTATACTCTTTTTAGAATTCTATATGGATTAACTGAATAAAATCCTCTCACTAACTTAAATGACTATATAATATCACCTGTTTTCCTCCTTTCCATCAAACATTGCAATCCACATTTCTTCAACCTCTCTTCGTAGCCAGTATTCCAAAGTTCTGGTATTAGTCACTCATCTCTGGACTCTCCCTCCAATGTTTCCACGTCATGTTAAACACCAGGTGACCAAATGTGAGCACAATAGTCCAAGTTTGGTCAGACCAGTGCTTTATACCATGGCACAGCCACTACATTATCCCTACGCGTTAGAGCACTTCTTATCATAGCAACACTATGACGTGCAGCCTTTGCAACACTTGCAATATGCTGTCTAAACTTCAATCTGTTGTCAATCATTGCTCCCAAATCTCAAATTTTATCCACTTCCCACAGTATGGACCATCAGCATTGTATACAGCCTTATATTTCTGCACTCCAAAATGCAATACCTTGCACTTATTAATATTAAAACTATGACTCCCACTCCTTTGTCCAAGCAAAAAGTCTATTCAAATCTTCCTGAAGGAAATTAACATCAGCAGTGGCACTTATAATTCTCTCCAACTTTGGATCATCAGCAAACAACTGAAGTTCCTCCGTCAGTCCACATGATATATCATTTACAAACAAGTTAAACAGCAAGGACCCAAGAAGAGAACCTTGGACCAGCTACAACTTGCTGGTAACGTTCAGAGAGCCAGTCTCCAATCCATCTAACTAATATACAATTTATTCCCATCCTCTTCTGCTTGTATACCAAGTTATCATGTTTTAATCTATCAAATGCTTTTGTAAAGTCCAAGAATATCACTGTTTTCTTCCTTATCCAGTGTATGATTATCCTCTTTGAATAACACTTTACTCTAAGAGGATACTCATTACCTTATCATAAAATGCAAGTAAATTGCTAAAAGACAACTTACTCTTTACAAATCCATGCTGTTCATCATAAAGAATGCCATGTCCATCAAACCAATTCTATATTCTATTTCTAACAATCTCTTTAACACCTCGAATACAATTGCAGTTATACAGAATAATCTGTATTTGGAAATTTCTGTGCTTGGACCATGCTTGTGTACTGGTACTGTTTTGCCTTCTTTCCACTCCTTAGAAACCCTATCTACTGCAAGATTTTAATTAAATAACTGGGTCAAGGGCATTGCCAACTGTTGTGCGCATTCCTTAAGAATACGTGGTGATATGTCATCCACCTTATCTAACCCAATCAACTCTGATTCTTTCAATTTCAATTCTCCTAATACTTGACTTCTATGTATTGCAAGGCATAATTTGCATCATGATATATACTGAAAAAAGTACTTGTTCGGTAATTCCACAGTATCCTTTGCAATGGTCACTCTGATGCAATGACTATCTACCTGTGTCAAACTGCCATGGTTATTCTTTCTCCTGCTTGCCATATAGCAGAAAAATTCCCTTGACTTAATCTTTGTTTGACCAGGCAATATCTTCTCATAGTGCTCCCTTTCTTTCTTTACCATGCTTGTCACCTTCGTAACCTGCGTATTGGACCTTAGTATCTCCTTGCGGACATGTATGATGCTATGCATTAAGGGAAGGGTCACTACCCAGACCGATTTCCCTGTTTAAGTGTGGGGTTACCTCTCCAAAAAACTTGTGAGATCCCTCAGAGCACCCAACAACGAGCGACCCGCAGGATCAAAAACTCAGCATTGTTCCCATCAGTAATAGGCTCACCCTGCCACTGGGAAGAACTCTCGGTGTTGGCTCTACCCTGTTACAGGCTCACCCCACCACTGAGCAGAGGCGTTCATATTTCACCTGGGGGGGGGGGAAGTACAGCAACAGCCACGTCTCAGTTAAAACTTCATGGGCTATATCATTGCCATTCATCACCCAAACTTCCAACCAGTTTCGACCTTTATTGAGGTCTCGTCCATGGGAGCCAGATCCTGAGGTAGTGATACCAAAGTTAAAGTAATGTAGAACTTATATTTATCTATATGAGTTTCCACAAGGTGCTTTGACCTTATTAAATAGAAATCTCAGGATGAGAGAAAAATGTAGAAAGTTTTTTACCTTGGGTATACTATATGTTAAAGATACCAAGAAATTTAATAAACTTTGTTTTAATACTATTTTCCGAAGTAAGCAAACAAGCAAGTAAGCTAAATTTGTGCCTGAAGTATTTTCAGGTCTGAGGCAAAGGTGGAATAAGTTCTGATCACTTGCCTCTGATCATAAGCTCTGATCAACTGCTTACATGTCTGCAAGGAGATATGCTTTGCATTATGAGAGATACTAAGACATGTGATCAGAGCTTATTCCACCTTTATCATGAGTTGCCTCAGACCTGAAAATATTTCAGGCACAAACTTAGCTTACTTGCTTGTTTGTTTACTAGGGAAAGTAGGATTAAAACCAAGTTTATTAAATTTCTTGCTATCTTTAACGTATAGTATACCCAAGGTAAAAAACTTTCTACATCTTTCTCTCATCCTGAGATTTTTATTTAATAAGATCAAAGAACCTCGTTGCAACTCGTATAGGTAAATATAAGGTCTGCATTACTTCAACCTTGGTATCACCACCTCAGGGTATGGTTCCCACTGAAGAGATCAAAACCGTTATTTGTAGTGGCCCTTCCCTTAATGCATAGCATCATACATGTCCACAAGGAGATGTGTTTTACATTATGGGAGATACTAAGGCAAGTGATCAGAGCTTATTCCACCTTTGCCATGAGTTGCCTCAGACCTGAAAATACTTCAGGCACAGACTTAGCTTACTTGCTTGTTTGCTTACTTGCTTGTTTGCTTACTTGGGAAAATGGGATTAAAACCAAGTTTATTAAATTTCTTGGTATCTTTAACGTATATAGTATACCCAAGGTAAAAACTTTCTACATAGGTAGATTGTTCATAAGGAATGATGTAGAATTTGTGGATCTGTGGTCTCTGTTTGATGAAAAGAATGATTTGTACAATGCCGATGAAGTGTATCTAAATATTTTTGATGTTAGGTGTCTGGAGAGAGCTTTGTTCACCGAGCATGCTGAAATTAAAATTCAGAGAAATTTAACCAATTAGGGTGGAAGTCAGTTAGTGTGAAAGCACCCATGAAATGAATGAGTGTTAGAATGACGAAATGAGGAATCTAGTCTCTCAAGCAAAAATATTGAATAAGGTAGTCAGCTCAGAAAGAAAAGGTGGGTGGGGAATTAAAGAAATGCTGCAGTTTCTATATACTAATGCCAGAGTTATCAGAAACAAGAGGGAGGAGTTTCTGGCATTAGTTAGTGCAAACTCCCCAAAAGTTATAGGCATTAGTGAGACTTGGCTAACAGCAGATGATGTAGTTACAGGGATTGAATGTGAAGGGTTTAGTATTTTCAGGTAAGATAGAGAGGATAGGATGAATGAGGAGTACTGCTGATGATAGTAGATGAATTGCAGCCAAATAGAATAGGTGACAGGCAAAAGGATCTGTTTCATTTGAAGCAGTATGGTTGAGATTAAGACCATTAAGACAAAATATGCAGTTAGTTGTTGCTATAGGCCAGAGAGTTCCATAGATGATCTGGAAGCCAGGAATTGCAATGACTTGACCAGTACAATGAGTACTGGTCAAGTGATTATTATAGGGGATTTCAACTATGGAGATATAAACTGGAATGAAGAAAGATCACATGGCTGAAAGGAAATATAATTTATACACCTGGAAAGAGATAATTACTTAAGGCACCATGTGATGGAGGGGACTAGGAGTGGGAAATTATTGGATCTGGTCATAGGATCAAAAGAGCTATCCATAACCAAGGTGACAACATTACCTCCAATTGGTGAAAGTGACCATGTGGTCTTGACTTAGGAAATTGTAAAACATGAGGAATATTCTATCAAGAAGGAGTATTTGGAAGGTATTATGACATGCAAGGTGACAACATTACCTCCAATTCACCAATTGGAGGTAATGTTGTCACCTTGGTTATGAATAGCTCTTCTGATCCTATGACCAGGTCCAATACTCTCCCACTCCTAGTCCCCTCCATCACATGGTGCCTTAACTATAAGGCAGGTATTATGACATGCTTAGGAAAAAGCTTCAATCTGTACCATGGCATAAAACACTACAGGGTAAGGATATTAGTAGTGCATGGGATATAGTCATGGTCATCTAGAGCAGTGCTTCCCAGACTGTGGGCTGTGGGCTGTAGGTTTTGTTGAGGGGGGGGCCATGAAATAATGAAAACAAATTTAAAATGTTTTAAGACTAAGTAGATTTTTTTTATTTTAAAAGAAACGTATATTTAACTTTTATTATTTATTATTTCTTTTTTGTTATTTTTTATATTTTAATGGAAAAATTCACACATTGGTGTTGGTTCACAAACTTTGCTTCCTGCGTATTTCGGCACTTAATGAATATTAGTAAATATTGCTTATTCATATGTTTCATTTCAAAGCAGTGTTTAATTGTATTCACTTTGAAGGCTCTCCGGGGAAGCTCCAAATCTTCCTGTCCCTTTCATCATGCGTTCGTAATCAGGGACTGTTGATATTGACTTTATATACGTGGGCTGTTCAATAAGTAATAAGACTAATTTTACTGTGGTGAAACCACTCATCACAATATTAATTTCTGTGGAATAAAAAAATGTTGCTGTATGTATTAACAAAAGAGGGTGATAGATGGCATATATGGGCTGATGTGCCAGAGTATTATGTGACTAAACGCAAGTGCTCATCGGCACGCCTATGAGGTGCAACCAGTCTTCGAAATGGAAGCGTCCTTGGAACAGCGTTATGCGATTAAATTTTGTGTGCATTTGCAAAAATCGGCATCGGACACTTTTAACATGATACGCGAAGCTTTCTACGATGAAGCAATGTCAAGGGCAAGTGTTTTTTGCTGGCATAAAACTTCTAAGGAAGGAAGGCAAAATGTGGAAGATCTTGAACGTGAGGGAAGACCTTCAACATCCATCACAGAGACAATGATCAACACAGCAGCGATTATCATCAAGCACGTCAAAAGGAAGCGTCCATTGCTGAAGAATGGCTTCTTATTGCACCACGATAATGCAAGGCCACATATTGCTGGTTGTGTAGTGGACGTTTTGCAGAAGAACAACACAGATATCCTATCATACCCTCTATGCAGTCCTGATCTCGCACCGTGCGATTTCTGGCTGTTTCCTCAGCTCAAGAAACCACTAAGAGGCCGCCATTTCGAAAGCAACAAAGCATGTGTAAAAGCTACAGAGGCAATTTTGAAAGAACTCTCAAAAAACGGACTTTCACATGTGTTTAAGAAGTGGACACAACATTGGGACAAATGCATCCCGTCTCACGGTAGTTACTCGAAAAAGACCATGTAAATGATGACGATTAAAGGTAATCTGTTTTCTGTATAAATATAGTCTTATTACTTATTGAACAGCCTACCTACATATCAAAACTTGTTTTATATTATCACTGTCATCCAAGCTAGTTTTCTGTTACCAATAAAAGTTTCGCATATACTTCACACATGAAAAAAAACTTAAGCAAGTTCATGTGGGGAGATAGTAACTCGCTTGCAGTGGTAAACAACATGCCCTCCCTAACAGCCACTATACTGCAGAGGCAATAAAAACAAGTACTTTTATTATGCCAGTGAATAAGGTATGAGGAGTCTGTGTAATATATTTCTCAACAAATAGTGCAATTAGCGACAACTGGGATAAAAACACACTAATTAATGAATCACATGTCCTCTCATACAGAAACTATGCTGTATAGACTGAAACAAAACCATATGTTGCATGGGCAAACACAATATCTAACTAAAAACTATTGTTATTAATTAGATGTGTGTGAGTTCGATTTCCCAAGGCAGCAATAAAATTCAACCGAACGTGTTAAAATTCATAAAAGTGTTAAAACTAAGTAATATATATATATAATGAATGTTATGGCAGTTTCACATATGGAATTCGGTTGAAGAGAGTTAGCATTTCAACTCAATTGTCAGCTATGCTTTTATCTTTCGGTTGCGCGATCTTTTGTTAATACCGCACCAATCATATGCACGTTTTAATAACCTGCCTTTGCTGTCTATTTTGCGTTAGGCTTAATTACAGTAAAGGGAGAAAAGTTACAAAAGAGAAAAATGTTCTTGGTCCGGGGATTCCCTTATTCAGGTAATATTCACTAATTTCATGTTATCAGTCTGTGGTGTGCCAATATCGGTAAGTGGTGATATTATTTGATCTATTCTACGTTAAAAAATGTAACCCTGAGATGGATAAATGGCTGATAAAAAATAAAAAAAAATTCCCATGAACAATCAGAAGAAGCAGAAACAGACTCATAAAAAATGACAGTATTTCATATTTTACCAGAACGGCCCGCATCGTCTTCAGAACCAAACGGTAAGAGGCAAAAAATGTAATATATGCATTTGATTTTTGCAATATTTGCTGTGTATGTTTTGTATTGAATATAAATACAATAAATATTATAATAATATATCTCTCTATTATGATTTTTTTTTCGAAAAATCGTAATTTTTTGTGAAATATTTTAATTTTTGCAAAGGGGGCCCTGACATCCAGAAGTTAGGGAAGCACTGATCTAGAGGAAGGACTGTTAAATTGTCCTAGGGTAAGGAGGGTTAATTGGGTAGGAGTTGGATGAGTAACATCATTAAGCACGAACTGCAGAAGAAGAAGAAGAAGATGCTGTGGATGGCATACAAAGAGAAAGGTGAACTGCCAACTCATGAACAATACAAGTCTCAGGCAAGAAAGGTGACCAGAATGGCAAGGAAGTCAAAATCAGATTATGAGAAGAATCTAGCTGAGGAGACCAAATAAAATCCCAAAGAGCTCTTTCATTATGTGGCAAGTAAGAGGAAGAATGACTATGGAGAGAACTGCCAACTCATGAACAATACAAGTCTCAGGCAAGAAAGGTGACCAGAATGGCAAGGAAGTCAAAATCAGATTATGAGAAGAATCTAGCTGAGGAGGCCAAATAAAATCCCAAAGAGCTCTTTCATTATGTGGCAAGTAAGAGAAAGAATGACTATGGAGGATTAACCTTAATGAGTGATGAAGGTCATGAGGAGACAGAAGCAGATAAAATAGTTTAGTTACTGAGTGATCACTTTGCAAGGGTATTTCATTCTAGTGAGGTTACTGCTTTAACCTACTGTATGTGACAGACGCAAATGTGGGAATAGAGTTGGAGGAAATAGAGGTTCTTAGGATATTGTAGAATCTCAATGTAGATAGAGCTGTGGGATTAGATTGGATATCAGCTAGGGTTCTGCAAGAATGTGCAAGGGAAACTGGCAATGCCTTTGACTAGGCTCTTTAATTTAAGTGTCAGCTCTGATAGAGTTCCAAGGGAGTGGAAAGAGAGCAAAATAATTCCTTTGCACAAAGGAGGTTCTAAGACTGCAGTAGCAAATTATAGACCAATCAGTATCTCAGGAGTGGTGGTAAAAGTACTTAAAAAACTGGTAAAAAAGAGAATTCAAGAATGGGTAAAAAAACAAATGATACTGCATGAGGGTCATCATGGTTTTGTGAAGGGTCAGTCATGCCTTAGTAATTTATGAACTTTTTATAATAGAGTAGTGGCTGAGTTCAATAAAGGAAATGGCTGCAGAATGATTTTGCTGGATTTTGCAAAGTCGTTTGACAGAATATCACATGGAACTCTGTTATGTAAATTAGAACAAATGAGGATGGATATAACCCTGGTTAAGTGGATAAGAGGATTGCTGCTGGACAGATATCAAAAATTTATATGGAGAGGCAGAATCGTGGCGAAAACAGGTGCTATTCATGTGCCACAAGAAGGTTCAGTGCTGGAACCATTGCTATTTAATGGTACATAAATGGAATAGGAAAGAACCTGAAAGGAAATATTCAGTTGTTTGCTGATGATGCAAATTAGTTAGAGTAATAGTTAATCAAGGCAATGTGGAGAGCTTGCAGGACAATTTAAATAGGCTCTCGTTATGGGCAAAAGTTAATGGGTGTCAGTTTAATGTTGAGAAATGTAAAGTTATGCATTTGGATATATAGTTTACAAGCCATGTATCACATTGATGACACTGTTCTCTAGGAAATAGATGAAGCTAGAGATTTAGGGGTGGTGGTAGATAGAGTTAAAGTTTAGAAGACATATTGCTAAGGTTGCTAAAGTAGCCCATAACATTACTTGGCTATTGAAGAACACACAAGTAGAGATAAGAAAGTTGTTGTATCTCTTTATAAGGCCTTGTACATCCACATCTGGATTACTGTGTTCAAGTCTGCTCCCCTAAGTTTCTTCGGAATGAGAAAGCGATGGAGAGGATTCATAGGTGAGGGACCAAGATGGTGAGTGGCCTGTGGAATTCCCTATGAGGATAGATGGAAGGTGTGTGGATTGCAGAAGTTTCTTCATAGGAGAAAAAGAAGAAATATGATAGAAACATTTAAGTTGCTTAAAGGGTTTTATAGGATAGATACATGGGAAATGTTTCAGCACTTGGGTAGAGGGACCAGAACAAGGGGTCTTCCCTGGAAGTTGAATGAAGGTGTTGTTAGTAGGGGATGAGGACTAGATTTTTTGCTTGGAAAGTTGTGAATGAGTGGAGTGGGTTGTTAGAGTCGGTTGTGAGTGTTTTGTCTGTTAATGGATTCATGGAGAGATATGATTGATTCTGTGGATGGATTGGGTCTCCTGTGATGAGTCTTCGGATTGCATGCATCTTCCTGTGTAATAATAATAATAATAACAATAATAATGATTTGAACTTCAGACACACACACAGATTCAAAATCTGTGCATGTACTATCAAGTTCCACACTTTGGAACTTGATAGTACATGCACAGGACCAGAACAAGGGGTCGTCCCTGGACTAGATTTTTTGCTCGGAGAGTTGTTAATGAGTGAAGTAGGTTGTTAGTGTCAGTTGTGAGTGTTTTGTCTGTTAATGGATTCACGGAGAGATATAATTGATTGTGTGGATGGATTGGGTCTCCTGTGATGAGTCTTCGGATTGCATGCATCTTCCTGTTGAGAAATGTAAAGTGTAATAATAATAATAATAACAATAATAATAATGATTTGAACTTCAGACACACACACAGATTCAAAAGCTGTGCACGTACTATCAAGTTCCACACTTTGTTAACACAATTCCTCTGCAATCATTAACATCACTCTCCCCTCCTCTTTTCACCTTTCTATCCATCTAGATAATTATATATCCTTCCATTTCTATTCCCGATATCACATCATCCTCACACAACCAACTTTCACTTATACCAATTATCTTTGGGCATACTGTCTCAATCAATGCAACAAACTCAGCTTTCTTATTTCAAATACTCCTTACATTTGTGTGCACACAATAATCACTGTGTCTTTGAGGCCATTCTACCAGCACCAGCATTCTCTATTCTGGTTGCTATACCACACCTCTCTCTTTGGTCTGACCACTCCCTTTCTCTGATATTGACTTTGATTTTTATTCATACCTGTTTCTTCCTCACCTTTATGCATTCCATCACCTTATTCTCAGACTCTGATCATTTGCTGCATGAAACTTCTTCCTTCTCAGAAAAACAAACAAACAATGGTTCAAGAACTGATCCCTTAGACACACACACACACACCACTGGACACTATAAAATGGCAGAATTCCCCCCCCACACACACCCCCACATACCACTTTCTGATTCTTTCCATCAGCCACCCATTTATCCAAAGCAAAGTCCTGCAGTATAACAGTGCATCCATTCCCTTTATCCACTTCATCATATCATTGTTATAAAATATCATCAAACTGCTCAGCCATGGTCTCCCTTTAGTAAACCCATGCTGCTATTCCTTGCAAGTTATAGGGTATAGCTTGTTTGTCCACCTGTTTCTGTATATGAAATCTTACCAATCTTCTCTAAAATCTTGACATTCACTCTAGAGATAGTAATGTCAATTGTCAGACACATCAGTCTTTGTACTGCCCTTGTTCAGTGGATTATACATTCTTTCCTCTCCTGTGCAATATTCCCTGTTCTGAGGCTCAAATTATATAGCCCAGTTAAAGGAACAGTCTTTTCAGATTAATATTCTTTCAGCATCTGTGCTGATCTCCCATCTGTCCCTGTTATCAAATTTTGCTAATATTATGCAAAAACTCTAGTACCTCTTACTTATGCCTACTTATGCAATGCTACAGCACTGAGACAGTATAATAGCAATGTTACAGCACTGAGACAGTATAATAGCAATGTTACAGCACTGAGACAGCTGTCAAGGGTGCTGGTGTCAAAAGGATGCCAGTGATGGAATATCTTATTCCATCACTTTTGAACCATGGAATGCATTGCCTGATAGAGCGAGAACAGTCAATGAATTTAAGGAGTGGTATGATAGACTTTGTGTTTCTTAGGAAGGACCTCCCGCAATGAGTCTTTTCACTCCATGGAGGCCTGAATAATAATAATAATAATAATAATAATAATAATAATAATAATGTATCTCTGTTTCTTTTCTAATGTAGTGGTAGCAGTGTTTATGATGTTACTTACACCATTTTGATAAATCTAGGCAAGTGAGTACTTGATGTTTGCACTATTGCATATGTTTCTGACACAGGGATATCATCTGCATTCAGTAAAGTTATTCTTCTGCATTAATTCTTTCTTTTAATTGTAGCATGATGGTAAAATTCTTTTTGTCGACTTTAGCCTGTGCAGCAGTCAGTTTCTTTCATATTCCAACGTAGTTTTTTTGTACAATATTTAGAACTTTTCTAGCATGCACTTATATACATATGTCTGATGTTGATAATAACAATATTTCATAACTCCTCTTACTCTTGTTCTCATGATATTCTTTTCACATCCATCTTGTTATGGATTGTTTGCTTAATTAGACTGCACATTCAGTTTATTCCTATCCTATTTGGTTTTTTTAACTCTTAGGAGACATTTAGACACCACATCATTTAAGCATCATTCCAAAGCTTCCCAAGCACTGCTTATATCCTGCCTATTCAGTAACTGATACTCTGAGACCAAAGGTATTATTCTTTTGAGTTTGTCACAGTTTCCAGATTTGTAGTTCAGAATGTAACCTGTCTTGATTGGAGTATCCATACATTGCCTTCTTCTCAGTTTGATCACTGTCATCAACAGTTACATTCTTAAATGAGGCACTTTCTGATGCTGTTATCAAATCTAGTACTATCTGTCCTCAAATTTCTTCTTTTACATTCTCTCTGAGAAAGTTGTTTTGCAACAGTTGAATAAATTATCTTTCATTCTTAACATGAATTTTCTCTACTACCCAATCAATATTCAGATAATTGAAGTCACCATAATAATTACTTGTTTAGTATACCCACAAGGGTAATTTGGTGATACATTTCTTCTTCATCTGTTGCAATCCATCAACTTTAAACCATTCCAACTTTCCTTCAAATTCGCTCCATAGATTTACAAACTGAACCCCCCTTTGTGTCACATATCTCAGCCACCTTACTATTCCTTATCTCTGTTCTCCTTCTTAGTTCACTATTGTCATATCTGAGCAACACATTATCGAGTTTTCCAACAACACTATTCTCTGCCTGCCACAACAGGTTCCTCAAGTCTCTATCAACATTATTTTTTTCCCCAACTAAGTCATTTGTGCCCACTAACTACCACTAATTTTTGATGCCCACTCATTCCTTTTCTGCAATGTATCAGTTATTTGTTTCATTGTTCCACCCAGAATCTAAGGTCTCGACTGGGCTACATATCGATTACTCTCTACACTATATGTGCAGTGAGTAATCAATATGTAGAGAGTAACCGGTTTTCAAGGGAACAAGGAAAGGATATCTTGGAGATGATCCAATGAAATTGATTAAGGCAGTTTTTGGAATATTGCATTGAGAATAGATTGAGGAAATGCTATTGCATACACTATGATTAATTGAAAGGGGAAAGGATATTATTGAGACATTATTATTGTTGAAATCTCACCTCCATGGAGTCAAAGGACTCATTTCAGGAGATTCATGCTCTCTTATGCAAAAACATAATTCAACTGCTCCTTAAACACATTCTTAGTTTCCACACTCATCACACTTTCAGGTACTGCATTCCACTTACTAATTACTCTCCATATAAAGAACCTGCTTCTCACTCTTCTTATATGGTTTCCAGGGATGGCCTTTAGATCTACCTTTGCCTCCCTCTACTTGATGAAAAATCTCCTCCACATTAGTCTGGTAACAGCCCTTATCAATTTATATGTTTCAATCATATCTGCTCTTTTCTTTTATTGCATTCTCTCAATTGCTCCTCATATCTGACATTCCATAGACCTGCATAATACCTTCTACTACTTCCTGCTACCAACATATAAGTTGGTAGGAAGTTGTTACAGGTCAACATTGAAAAAATTTTTTATTGACTGGAGGAAGACAGCAGGAAAAATAAGCTTACTAAGTCATTGCCCACGACACTGACTTAGTAAACTGTCTCTGGACCCTCTACAATACATGCTCATCCCCTTCAAAACCAATGATCAAATCTATGCACAGTAGTCCATATGTGATCTGATCAAAGCCTCATACAAGGGAAGCATAACCTCTTTGCTTCTGCATGTCAACATTCTCCTCATTATTGCTATAATCTTTTGTGATGTTCTTATAATTTTAGCAAAATGTTACACCTAAACAACTTCATGTGGAATACCATTCATTCAGAACCCATCATTTGGAATACTTGCATCTCATCCAATTTCCCCATTGACTGTATACTCTGCATCTCAACCTTGTCTACCAAATTTCCAGATTTTGCTCTCGGCAACAAGAAACTGGTTACTTGCCCACAAAATTTCTTCACTGATTTGCACACTTGAGATCCTCCTGCAAGGACACAATATCTGCTCTACTTCTCATAGTTCTTCCCAACTTTGAAAATCATCAGCAGACAGCTGCACATCTCTAGATAAGCCTATCCCAATGTCATTAGTATACAAGGTGAACAAAAATGGTCCCAAGACATCTCTGTGTTACTCAACTAGTTACCTTCCTCTTTTGAGATACCATTCTCCATACACAATTTGCTGATACCTATTTAATAGCTAATCAGCTAAAGTCTTCGAAAAATACAAGTACACTACTGTATATTCATTTATATTCACTCCTTTATTGAGTGAATTTGCCACCTTCTCTTAATATGTAAGCAGATTACTAAAACATGACCCACCCTCCCTAACAAATCCATGTTAGCCATCATAAAGAATTCTGATTTTTTCAATCATAGGCTTCACTGACTTCTCTAACACCTTAACAACAACTGCAGACATACAGATTAGCCTATAAATTGTGGCCTTGATCTTATCCCCTCCCCCATGTGGAGCAGAACAATTTTTCCTACCTTCCATTTCTTTGGGACTCTCCCTGTTCCATGCATTGAGTTAAACAAGTGTGCCAAAGATGTCATTAATTCACTAGAGCATTCTTTCAAGATATGTAGTGTTGTACATCCACACTTCATAGAACCGAGGATGGCAATGTGCCAAGAATAGTCAATTTATGCTGAAGGGGAGAAAGAAATAAAGGATGTACAAATTGGTCACCAACATGCAGAATCACGTGCTTTATATCTAAATTTTCCAACTGTTATACAAGCCAAAATAGTTACCACTTTTTTAAGAACTAGAATTTTCATAAAAGAAAACCTAATTTTCTGACGTATAATAATAAACACTCATCCCATGAAATACATTGATTACCCTAATATCAGAATGGATTCTCCTTCTTTGCAGAAGTGTTGAAGGGTCTTGCATCTGTGGGTGTGCAGTAATATATTTTCGAGTGCTACCTTTATCAACATCAGGTTTACTTAATTCGCCCTATACCTCATTCATATCTGCTGTATCACTTATCAGTCTGCCAGTATCATCCTCCCATAGTCGTTTTCTTCTGCTTGCCACATATCAAAAGAACTCAATAGAATTTTTCTTAGCTTGATTGGCAAATTTCTGCTCATACTGCACTTTTGCTGTCCTCCTTACCAACAAAGTTATCTTCCTGGCCTGCTCTTTGTATTCTTCATGCGACTGAATATTACAGCATTCATCTTATGCCTGTACAGTACCTTCTTCTTCTTCTTCTGGATTTCTTCTTTTTCTTCTTTCTACCAACATATAAGTTGGTAGGAAGTTGTTACAGGTCGACATTGAAGAAATTTTTCATAGAATGGAGGAAGACAGGGGGCAGAATAAGAAACAACCATTGGAAATGGTTTAAGTGAATATTCTAAGGGAGTGAGGAGCATATTTTCTGAATGGAGAATGGTTGGTGAGCAGAATGAATTGCATTTGAATTGCAGTGGGCCAAGTACTGCGGACGTGTTTTGAAGAGCTCCTGATTCAGATAAGTTTTTACTAGGAATAATTAAGTATATATGCGTAATTGTTTGAGTAAGAGTGGCTGTAAATGTTGTACGCTACCGGTATTATTAGTGTGGGTTTTTTTTTCTTGTCTAAACTAAATTACGAAATCGTTATTATTAGACCTAGTAACCGGCAGAGAGAAAAAAAAAAAAATGGCGGCGGCATTGTCATTCCATGATTTGAATGTAGATTTCAGTCGTTTCGTTAAGTGTGAGGTCTGTTATATGTATTCCTTCGATTACATAAATGATTTGTGGATGTTTAGTGCGGATGGAAGAAGGGTGTGTGCGAAGTGTGACCTGAACGAAGAACTAATGAATGCGAATATGAAATTGATGACAGAAAGTGCTAGTACTGATTGTGTCGCGATTGCACATTTGAAAGAAATGGATGGTGAGCAAGAGAAGCAAAAAAATGTTAAAAAATCAGGAAAAAAGAAAAAGAGCGATTTGACAACCGTAACGGATGTTAAAAGGGACGAAAGTGAGGTGGAAAGAAACGAAATTGAGAGAACGAATGAAAGTAGAACTTGTGTAATGCAGAAATCGCAAGTAAAAAAAATCGAAAGAATAAATGATGGCAAAAGTTCGACGCATGTTGGACCGAAAGTACTGAAACAAAGAAAGATGAATGACAGTAAAAGTGAGAAGAATGATAGCGAAAGTTGGACGCATGTTAGTCCGAAAGTACGGAAACAAAGAAAGATAAATGAGAGTGAAAGTGAGAAGAATGATAGTGAACGTTGGACGTATGTTGGACCGAAAGTACGGAAACAAAGAAGGATGAATGAGAGGGAATGTGAGAAGAGGGGGTCAAGAGTTAGAAAGTTAGAAAGATTTAATGATAGAGAGAATGTGTCGCGAGGTTCAGAAAGTGAATTAGATTGGATGAGGCAAGAAAGGAAATGGATGCGGAATGAAATTAAGAGAATTCAGGTCAAAACTATTAAAATAAATCATGATGGCATGAAAGAGTTAACGAAAGATGAGCGAGTGGCGTTGTATGGCGACTCCATTATTAAAGGTGTGCTAGAGGATAAAATGCACAAGGTATGTTTTCCAGGCGGTAAAATAAGTAGAGTGATTGAGGCATTGGATATGAGGCAGGAGCGAGCAAAAGAGTTAATTGTATTAATTGGTACAAATGATTTGAGAGAGAACAAAGAGCATGTCAGAATGAATGTCAAGAGACTGCTTGGAAAGATAAAAGAGAATAGTGTGACAGGAAGGGTGGTCAGTGTGTTGCCTAGGTATGATTGTGGTGAAATGAGGCGGAGAGCAAGGATTATGAATGGTATTCTGGCTGAAATGTGTGAGGAGATGGGTGTACAGTTTGTTAATGTGTGGAATGAGTTTGAGGGACGAAGTGAGCTGTATGGGAGCGATGGACTGCATTTGAGTGGTTATGGTGTGAGTCGCTTGGAGAGACTGCTGCTGGAAGGTAGAGAAGTGAATAGAGAAAATGAATCAGATCGAGAGGGGAGTGATGTGGAAGAGCAGGAGAGTAAGACAGGAGAGATTGAAGAAGTGGAAATGAATGGAGAGGTGAGTGGTATGAGTATAGAAAATGAGAGAATGGGTGTGCAAGAGGAGCAGGGAAACGGGGAGGACCAGAGTGGACAGGGATACACAGCGTGAGAAAGGTGGATGCTCCAAGAGGAGGTGAGAGCATGTGTAGGCAGGAAAGTAATGGGATGACCAGGGATCAAGAGGAAACAGATGTTGTTGCAAAGGGTTCTAAAATGAAGAATCAGAAAGAGAAATGGCCCCAGTCCAGCATGGAGAGAGCACATCGAGTGAATGGTATCAGTGGAACTAGCTGTAGATCCAGAAATGAGTTGTTGTGTTTGTATACCAATGCTAGAAGCATAAGAAACAAGGCGGATGAAATGGTTGCACTAATTGTGTCTATGTACCCAGAGATTGTTGGAATAAATGAGACATGGTTAGATGAGGACGACATCCTGACAGGAATAGAGATGGAAAGGTATGATGTGTTTCGTGAGGATAGAAGGGATAAAAAGGGAGGGGGAGTGCTATTGATGATAGAGAAAGAGTTATGTCCATACAAGGTAGAGATGCAAGAGGGAAATAGAGACAGTTGTTTTGAGGCAGTATGGTGTGAGATAGAGGTGAATAGAATCAAATACTTGGTGGGATGTTGTTATAGACCTGGTAATGTGGATGGTGGTGATAGTGAAATGTATAGTCAAATAAGCCAAGCAAATAAGAAAAGGGTGATCATTATGGGTGATTTTAATTATGGCAATATAGACTGGATTGAAGAGATAGCAACTGGAAGTAAAGAAAATGAGTTTCTTGAGTTTTTGAGGGATAACTACCTCAGACAGTATGTAACAGAGGGCATACGAGGATTAAGGGTCTTGGATTTGGTCATCTCATCGGAGGATTAATTATAAATGAGGTGTCAAATCATCCACCAATTGGTGAAAGTGACCATGAGGTGATTACCTGGGTGGTTGCCAGCAGTGCAAGGACCCCTGTGAAAAAAGGGTATATGTGGAACTACAAGGGGGGTGATTATGAAGAGCTCAGGAGACAGCTTGCAGATGTAGAATGGAATGAGGAGTTAGCTGGAAAAGAGATCAATGCAGCTTGGGGGATTTTCAAAAACTATTTAGTAGATGGAATGTCTAAATGTATACCACGGGTGAGAAGGTTAAATAAGGTAGGTGTGAGATGGATGAATAAAGAGATTAAGCGTGTGGACAGACTTATGTGTTCGTCGAACATGTTGTTTATTATTTTAACGGTATAATAGAACACAGAAACTAAGTAAATAATTAATTTATTGACTTGATGCTGATATTTCGCTGGTATTATAACCAGCATCTTCAGAGCACAAAAACACTGTTTGTCACAATACGCGAGACTAAAACAACATGGTGTACTTAACCCAAATTGTAGCAGCAGCACAAAGACTAGAGTCCTGATTTTGGCGCCCTCTGTCTGAAAAAAAAAAAAAAAAAAAAAAAAAAAACACTATCATATATTACTAGAGTCCTTTGGGTTAAGTACACCATGTTGTTTTAGTCTCGCGTATTGTGACAAACAGTGTTTTTGTGCTCTGAAGATGCTGGTTATAATACCAGCGAAATATCAGCATCAAGTCAATAAATTAATTATTTACTTAGTTTCTGTGTTCTATTATACCGTTAAAATAATAAACAACAAAGAGATTAAGCATGCAATACAGAAAAAAAAGGCATTGTGGAGACAGCATAAGAGAAGTGGAAGTAACCAACTTCATGAGGTCTACAAAGACCAGGCAAGGAGGGTGACTTGGTTGGTGAGAGTAGCTAAAGAGAGGTATGAACAGCAGTTAGCTAATGAAGCCAAAAAGAATCCTAGGGAGTTCTTTCGATATGTAGCCAGCAAAAGAAAGAATGATTATGGAAGGATGACATTGATTGGAGGAAATGGTATAAAGACAGCTGTTGCAGAATGTGTTATGGAGATACTTAATGAGCAATTCATAAAGATCTTTCAATCTTATGAATGTGACTTCATGGAGAGATTAAGAGCAGTTGATGATGGGGAGGAGAGACTGACTGTAAGTGAGCAAGAGGTGTTTGGGGAGTTGAGTAAACTAGATGTAAATAAGGCTGTGGGACTTGATAATATATCACCACGTATTCTGAAGGAGTGTGCCAGAGAGTTGACACCTGCCTTGACATATTTTTTTAATACGAGTCTTGCACTTGGTCAAGTTCCTAAAGAGTGGAAGGAGGGCAAGATTGTGCCACTTCATAAAGGAGGTGATCGAACTCAAGCATCAAACTATAGGCCTATCTGTGTGTCAGGTGTTATGGTTCCTTCTCCTAGTTGTTGGAGAAGCTTGTGAGAACTAGGATCCAGAGTTGGGTTGACAACAATGGTATAATCTTTGATGGACAGCATGGATTTGCTAAAGGGAGGTCATGTTTTAGTAATCTACTTACTTATTACAATAAAGTGACTGCTTCCTTGGACAGAGGAGAAGGATACACAGTAATATACTTGGATTTCACAAAGGCTTTTGATAGAGTACCTCATGATAAGTTGACAGTCAAACTAGAGCAGATGGGGTTGGATATTAGATTAGTGCATTGGATTGGAGACTGGCTATCTGATAGGTATCAACAAGTTGTGTATGGGGGTGCAATATCCAGGAAAAGGAAAGTCACTAGTGGAGTGCCTCAGGGGTCTGTTTTAGGGCCATTACTATTTAACTTATATATTAATGATATTGGTGAAGATTTGGATGGAGATATTCAGTTGTTTGCAGATGATGCAAAGTTGGGACGAACCATAAAGAGTAGTGAAGATGTTGTGGCCTTGCAAGAAGACTTGAATAAATTGAGTGATTGGGCAAGCAAATGGGGATGTGAGTTCAATGTTGCAAAATGTAAAGTTTTAAAATTTGGAAAACAAAGATGGGATGCAGAATTTATGCTTGGTGAGAATATATTGTTGGAAGTAGAGGAAATAAGAGATCTGGGGGTGATAGTGGATAAGGATCTAAAATTTAGGGGACACATCGCCAAAATTGTGAAGACAACACAAATACTTCTGGGAATGATGTGGAGGACACTGACATGTAGAAGTAGGGAGATACTTGTTCCAATGTATAAGGCTTTGATTAGGCCACACTTGGACTATTGTGCCCAGATTTGGTCACCGGGTTTTCAGAAGGATGAAGAGATGTTGGAAAGGGTCCAAAGGCGACTGACTAAGGTAGTTTCTGACCTCTGGAATGTTGAGTATGAGGAAAGATTGAAAAGATGTAATTTGCAGAGTCTCGTGGAGAGAAGGAAGAGGGGAGATATGATAGAGACCTACAAGTTGGTAAGGGGTTGTTATAGGATCAATGGTGGAGAAGTTCTACAGAGAATAGTGGGAGATCAGGGGAGAACCAGAGGTCATCCCTGGAAACTGTATAAGGAGGGTGTGAGTAAGGGAGTGAGAGGCAGGTTTTTTTCGTGCAGAGTTGTGAGTGATTGGAATGCCTTGCCTGAGAGCGTGGTGTCTGCAAGTAGTTTGAATGTGTTTAAGACACGGTATGATGAGATGTGTGTGTAAGATAAAAGGACCTCCTAGATGAGTCTTTGACTCCATGAGGTCTTGTTTAATAATAATAATAATAATAATTTCTGAGTGCAGAAATGGTGAATGAGTTTAAGGAATAAATCAGTAAGATTTTTTGGGAAAGTATCAACCTTTGTGATTAGTTTTTTAACTTCATAAAGCTCTACTACTACTACTACTAATAATAATCAGAATTTATCCTTATTTGAAATTTTTGTGCCTTAATTTTAGAAGAAATCATGTTAAAATCTAGATGCGAATTTAACTCACATGCATTCAAATTCTATTTATCATGCAGTAGTATAATATTTTTATACTTTCTTTATTTTGGATTATATTATCATTTTATTGCAGACAGTGGAAGTAGGAAAAATGGCAGAATTTATCTGTAAAGTAGAATCTAAGGAAAAGACAATAGTTAATTGGTACAAGTAAGTACTATTGGACAAAATTTATATTTTCTAAAGGTATTATTTAGAATTTATCAGTGTTTCTTTCCTTCAAGTTGTATAGTCAAAGAAACAAAGTATTTTTAGTTACATATTATTGTTTTAAATGATTAAGTATGAATCTAAGATTTTGAAATCTGTAAGTTTTGTGGTCGTCTTTTCTTGCATATTATATAAGATTGTTCACATATTCACAGTACATTATCAATTTGTTTATATTGATTGGTTTCAAAGGCTTATTTCTCCTTTATAAAATATACTTAAAAATGTTCAGGATACAGAGTTTTTTTTTTTTTTTTTACAACATTCAGAAGATTAAAAATGTTACAGAAATCTTCCTTCCATTACGATAGCAAAATTAGTTATATAAAACTAAAGTATTAATGTATTAAAAGGTAGGGCATAAAGGATCTGTTTTGGTACATTAAGTTTTGCATTCTGTCTGGCTATAACAATGATGGATTAATATATCCTTCATATTAATAATTAACTTGTAAGAATGAATCCTTTTAGGTCTGTAACTATAATAATTCATGTATGCACCCAAATAGAGTTCACTTATGAAGAATATAACTTTCTCATATGGGATAGCTATTACATTGAACAGAATGCCCTCGTACAGTTTCTGTGGCCTCTGGTGACAACATTAGTCCCATGCATGCTCGGCTGCTGTTTGTTGCATGGTGGCTTTTGCCTGTCACTGTGGCTTCACTTAGTGGCAGACTTTGTCTGTGGATATGCTAGATTGAGATTGAGACTGCCACAACATTCACCAGCAAAACTAAGAGATAAAAGATTTAGTCAGGATCAATGAGAAAATGACCTTTTTTTAGGCCACTCACAAGTTTTTGGAACCCCAAGTGATTTGAACAAACTTATTTCTACCTGATTTCTAATAGAAACAACAGTTGAAAACAGCTGACATGCCAGTGAAATCAAATGAAGGACTAATAATAGGTGAACACATGGGCTCCTGGTCAGAGTCTGTGTCTTTTAAGCAGCGCAAACTAAAGCAACTCCATTGATGGAGGTTATTATTATTGCCGGCCTGGTTGGCCGAGTGGTTAGCGTATCTGTTCTCCAGCCAAAAGGCTGTGGATTCGAATCCCGACATGGGCATGGATGTTTTGTGATTGTCTGTGAAAATTACTAGTGGTGGTGGTCGGTGGTAGATGGCTTTGGTATATATGATAAAAGTAGTTGCTGTTTGTTGTAGTTGGTGGACTGACTGGTGGAGACGGAGAGTAGTGGAGTTGATGCCCTCCCTCGATGAGCCTTTGGACTCCCTGGAGATGTCATATAATAATAATAATAATTATTATTATTATTACTAATAATAATAATAATATTCACAGACATGGGACTAATGTAATAATAATAATAATTATTATTATTATTACTCCTGAAACTGAAAAATGTATAGATGAAAGAAATAAAGCAAGGAAACTCTACCCCTTAAACAGGAATAAAATAAATAAAGATAAACTAGACCCTTTAAATAACGAGGTGAATGAACTAATGACAAGAGACAAAGAAAATCAAAATAAATAAATACTGTGAGGAACTTGGAAATTATAATAAAACTGGGTATACTAGAAACACTTTTCAAATGATAAATTATATTTGTCACCATAAAACAAAAAGAAGTGGAAATATTGTCACACATGACAAAAACGGTAGACAGCTATCAGTAAACTCGAACTTGATGAAAGAATGGAGAAACTACTTTCAAGAATTACTGAATGTTGATAATCCCCAACATTCAAGTCAGCTAGCAGACCTGCATCTAACCATCACTCTACCAATAAATTGTGAAGACTTCACTGAAAAGGAACTAAAAATAGCAATAGATCAAACCAAGCAGGAACGTCTCTAGGCATTAATGGAATTATTATTATTATTATTACATCACACATCCAGGGAGTTCAAAGACTCATCGAGGGAGGGCATCAGAATCAGAGCAGAAGCTTTCAAAAATGCTAGGTATAATACATATTCCAATCTCCTTGCCATAATGAATCAAACTTTAAACACGAATAATACATCAACAATGGGAACAAGGTCTTATTGTCCCTACACCCAAAAAGGGCAGTCTTAATAGAATGGATAACTCCAGAGGTATTACTTTGCTATCAACTACAGCAAAAATCTACAATAGGATGATACTCAATAGAATAGACCCTTAACACCACTTTTAAGAAAAAACCAAGCTAGATTTCTAAAAAATCGATGTACAGTAGAATAGATATACATTGCATCAGAAGAATCATAGAAGGTTCAAGTGATAAAACTGACTCATTTTAACATTTATAGACTTCAAAAAAGCCTTTCACTCCATCAATAGAGAAGCAATGTTTAAAATACTCAGTTTCTATGGTCTACCCTCAAAAATATGATAGATATGATTGTATGGTATGCAATCATATATATATTGCCTCGGAGATATGATAGAGACCTACAAGTTGGTAAGGGGTTGTTATAGGATCAATGTTGGAGTATTTCTACAGAAAATAGTGGGAGATCAGGGGAGAACCAGAGGTCATCCCTGGAAACTGTAGAAGAGGGTGTGAGTAGGGGATTGAGAGGCAGGTTTTTTTCGTGCAGAGTTGTAAATGATTGGAATGCCTTGCCTGAGAGTGTGGTGTCTGCAAGGAATTTGAGTGTGTTTAAGACACGGTATGATGAGCTGTGTGTGTGATAAAGGGACCTCCCATATGTGTCTTTGACTCCATGAGGTCTTGGGGATAATAATAATAATAATAAATCATACAAGCTATCTCAGCACCTTATGAAGATTACAATGCTACAGTAATCTTTAAAACAGAAACATCTGAATCCTTACTGGTGACAACAGGAGTCCTTCAAGGTGATGTACTAGCACCTTATTTGTTTTTAATATGCTTGGACTACATCTTCTGGACCATCAACACAGAAGATCTTGGTTTTAACATTAAAACATCCACCCACACCATGCAAATAACTAATCTTAGTTTTGCTGACGATGTTGTACTTATTGATACAGAACCAACAAATGCACAAAAACATCTCAGTCTACTAGAGGCACAGGCTAAAATTATGCAACTATTTGTGCAACTCAGCCAACTTACTATTCCTTATCTCTGCTCTCCTTCTCAGTTCACTATTGTCATATCTGGGCAACACACTAATGACTTTTTCAACAACAATATTACTATTATTACTATTACTATTATTATTACTATTATTACGGGCAACTCCAGGGAGTCATTAGACTCATCGAGGGAGGCCCCAAATCATATTCATCACAACTATTCGACATTCATACAGTATCTATCATACCTCGCCTTAAACTCATTCACTGTCACTGCATCCACCACAGACTCAGGGAGCGCATTCCACTCATTCACTACTCTAAAAGTAAAGAACCCAGCTCTAACACCTTTACTAACCAAATTTTTTCCCAGTTTCCATGGATGTCCCCTAGTCCTCCCACAACCAGCCCTGTTCTCAAAAATATCTTCTGAATTAATTTTATAGAAACCCTTCAGTAATTTGAATGTCTCAATCATATCTCCCCTCCTCCGCCTATCAACCAATTTTTGCAACCCACAAATCCTCAACCTGTTCTCATACGATTCATTCCACAGACCTGCTATCATCTTGGTCACTCGCCTCTGGATCCTCTCCACCTCCTCCCCATCAAGAAGAAACCTAGGTGACCAAATCTGAGCATAGTAGTCGAGATGGGGTCTTATCAAGGCTCGATACAGAGGAACAATAACCTGCTTGTCTCTGCTTGTCAACGTATTCTTCAGCAAACAAGTGATTTGATGAGCTGATTTGGCCACTTTTGCAATGTGTTCCCTAAATTTCAATTCCTTATCCACCAACACTCCTAAATCTCGTGCCTCATCAATTTCATGGAGCACGGTTCCATCAATGCAGTAAACTGCCGCCAATCTTTTCACCCCAAAATGCATAACCTTACATTTTGCCACATTAAATTGACATCCATTCTCCTTAGTCCAGACCTCCAATCTATCCAAATCATCCTGCAAAATTTTGACGTCATCTGCATTCACCATTGCCCTACTCAACTTCGCATCATCCGCAAAAAAATGAACTGTTCCTCTCAGATCCTTTCCTATATCATTTATGAACAAATTAAACAGCAGTGGTCCAAGAACAGATCCTTGTGGCACACCACTAGTCACAGGCCATCTTGTGGACTCTACTCCTGAGTAAACCACTCTCTGATATCTCTCTGTCAACCACCCTCCTATCCATCTCACCAACCCTATGTCCATTCCCATATGCTGCAATTTACTGATTAGAATTCCATGTGGTATCCTGTCAAAGGCCTTAGCAAGGTCCAGTAGAATCACTGTAAACCCATTATCCTTATCCAGCTCAGCCGTCACTGTGTTATAATATGTGAGCAAGTTACTGAGGCATGACCTACCCTTCACAAAACCATGCTGTCCCTGATACAGTATCCCATTTTCTTCTATCCAATCTTGTATTTTCCTCTTGACTATTTTCTCTAAGACCTTGATAATGATTCCTGTTATGCTGATTGGCCGGTAATTTTCAACAGCAGCCTTGGAACCACCTTTGTGCAGTGGAACTATTTTCCCCTCTTTCCACCCCCTTGGGACTGACCCAGTCCTGAGGCTCAAATTAAACAAAATGGTCAAGGGCACTGACAATTCTTTGGCCGCTTCACGTACAACACGAGCTGGTATACCATCCAATCCCACAGATGTATTGACATTGGGGTTTTGTAATAGACTACTCATCTCCACTTCATTCATCACAATTCCAATATAAGCTGTTGGTTCTTCCATTCCTGCAAAGTCACCACCTGGAAGATATACTCTTGCAAAGTGCTCGCTCAGTAATTCCACAATATCGACTGATTCGGTTACCTCCCTACCCTCAGCATTTTTTAAGATCATTCTACCATGAGCATTTTTCCTTTTACTTGCAACATATTGAAAAAACTGTTTGGGATTCTCTTTAGCCTGCGTGGCCATTTTCCTTTCGTAATCTGCTTTTGCTTTTCTTACCACCCTTGTTACCATCCTGGCCTGAGCTTTATACTGTTCCTGCGCCTGATGGTCACCCTTCTCCTTAAATTCCCTCCACAATTGTTTCTTTTTTTGCAGCTCAAGCTTAATAGTGTTATTCATCCATTTAACCCCTACTTGATTTATTATTTGGACTCTTGGTATACAGTCAACCATTGCCTCCTGCAAGCAGTTCTTAACCACCTCCCATTCACTATCAACATCCAGCCCTTGCAGTTTTACATGCCATGGCATTGAGCCAAGCACACACCTAAGCTTTTCATACTTACCAGCCTGGTAATTCCACATGTACCCTGTCTTAATTGTAAATTCGACTCCTTTAGCCACCTCCCAAGTCATGACTTTATGGTCACTCTCACCAATTGGTGGCAACATGGTCATGTTCATTACAGCCACATTCTCAGTTGCAATTACTAGGTCCAGCACTCTCTACCCCCTGGTATTTTCCAATACATGTTGCTGTAGATAGTTGTCCCTTAATAACCGCATAAAATCCAATTCCTTCCTCCCATTTGCCCTCTCCTCTTTCCAGTCAATGTTACCATAATTGAAATCTCCCATAATAATTACCCTCCTTCCACTCATTTCTTCTATTTGCTTATGCATACTATCCCC
Organism: Typopeltis vanoorti; assembly: GCF_054136105.1. Taxonomy (NCBI): domain Eukaryota; kingdom Metazoa; phylum Arthropoda; class Arachnida; order Uropygi; family Thelyphonidae; genus Typopeltis; species Typopeltis vanoorti. Next base: position 55,003,656 of record NC_143566.1, on the reverse strand, counting down.
ACCATCCACTCCATCACCCGGTCTATAGCAGCACCCAATTGTATATTTTGTTCTGCTAGATTCTATCTCACACCAAACACCAAACAAAAATCAAATGTGCTTTTTTCCCCATCCTGCAGTTCAACTTCTATACTCCTTGGCTGAAGCTCATCAGCTATCATCAATAACACTCCTCCCCCCTTTTTATTCACCCTGTCACTCCTGAACACGCTATACCCGTCGCATTCAATCCCACTAGCTTTATCATCTTCTGTCAACCATGTTTCACTAATATCGACAACCTGTGGCCTGGAAGTGCCAACCATGGCCAAAAACTCTTCCTTCTTGTTTCTAATACTCCTGGCATTAGTGTACATGAATCGCAGAAGTCCATTTGTCCCATCCCTACTTTGATGCCTTATACTAACTAACCCATTCTGATTTGTTGTCCGTCGTACTCGCTCGGGCATAATATACTCATTCATACACTTAGCTGCCCCCCTAAAGTCTGCATATCTACTCCCCCCCCTTAATAAATCTAGTTTCCCTGAGTCTGTACATCCACTTCCACATCATTCATCAACACTCTTTCAAGTCTTCGTACACCAACTCCATTCAAATGTAACCCATCCATCTTATATAAGTCCTTTCGCCCATCAACCTCATTCCACATCCACAAATTCCACACCACTCTCCATGCATAACCCACGCATAAAGTCATTGGCAATTATGGCCCTCCTTCTAAACACTTCACTGTCATACCGCGGTAAGATACTGTCCATCCTAACTCTCTCACTCTTCTCTTTTGCTACCTCAAACAACTCCCTCACATCCTCTATCATTTCCATTTTGTCCTCTTTTAAATCATTCGTTCCTGCCACGATTATCATCTCTTTCACCCTCTGTTTTTTCAGTCGAATAGATTCGCTGACGTCCTTTATGTTCGCACCCGGCTGGTACGACTTCGTTAAACTCTCAATTATTGCGCCTCTTAATAGCGAATCCCCATACAGCACTCGCCCCTTCATTTTATTGACGTTTCCGAACATTCTATTATTTGCCGTCACAGACTTCCGCCGGTTATTTGTCGGTACGTTCAACACACATTTTTCCATACGCTCCAGTTGTCTTTTAGCTCTGTGTATCGCACCATTCAAACGGGCAATTTCGCTACTCGCATTTATCTCACCATTTTCATTATTGATCAAATCATCCATTCTTTCTGTGTTTCTACCTTCATTTACACTTTCAGCGACGCTCTCACACCTATCTGGCACTACCATGCAATTCTCTAGCACACCGCCATTTTCTACATTCTGACTATCGTTAACGATATCACTCTCGACACACGAAACACGGTTGAAGTCCTCATTCTCTTTACACTTTCTACACATATTAACTCAACTATCACTTTCTAACCAGACTCCCACCGCTCTTCGCAAGGCATACATCTCACAGACAGCACATTGCATAAATTCGTTTACATCGAAACTCTTAAACAAACATGATGACCTGGCCACCAATTTTTTCTTTATCGGTGCCATGTGTACGCTATCTTTTCTTAAAAATAATAATTAAAATAACAGAAAACACGCAAAAATTGCACAGACACACCAAGAAACAAAAAGCAAACAATACTACTTAAAATTCTAGTAAAATATCTAATGTTAACACAAAATACTAACGAATATCCTTTATTTGCCACAACAACTTCCTCAAGTCTCAATCAACATTTTTTTTTATCAACTACATGATTTATGCCCAAAACTACCACCCATTTTTGATGCCTGCTCTTTCCTTCTCAATGAATCAGTTATTTGTGTCATTGTTCCACCAGGAAAGCATGTTTTGTGCACTTTATTTGTCATCACACCTCTAATGATCAAGTCCCCATGCAATGATATATGATTACTTTTGACTCTTTCTTCTTACTGCTAACTTCTTGCTTCTCTTTCTTATCAGCCAATTTGCTCTTTAGATATTTAATATAATCTTGTAGATGGTTTATTTCACTTTATTTTCACTGACTGTTGCCTAATTAGTTCTACTATAGTCCTGACTCGTGTTCCCATTTCTAATTGCTCTAATCTATCAGCACACTTTTCATGTACAATACATTAATACTTTCCTTCTTTTCATTTACCTTAACAGGCCACAAATCTTTCACATTTTCCAGTGCATACGTGAAGCAATTTTTACAATGTATCCACTGGGAAAAATCCATTAGGATGGATTTTTCCCAGTGGATTATCTTCATGTTGAAGCTTTCTGTGCTGCTGATGTGTGCTTCTTTACAGATTCTATTTTCAGAAACAGAAGCAGTAAGAACAAACAAGTAGCAAACACAATATAAACAAGCAAAAATTCCAACAACAAACACTACTGAAGGACACTTTTATCCAGACTGAAAAAAAAAAAAAAATGCGCAGTTTATGATAAAAAGCCACACTATGCATTAATAAAGAAACAGTTTTTTTTAGCACAGCTCAAATCAACTGCTATGTTCACTTGTGACAATAGCAGCTGTTTAGTTTACTTGTCACACTATAAGAAAATCACATTGGATTATGGCAATAATTAGGTGTACATTAGCATGCAGAAGCAAAGACGTTATGGTTCCCTTGTATAAGGCTGTGATCATGTCACATAGATCACTGTGGGAAGAATCTAGTTTTTAAGGGTGCGAGAATGTATTGAGTGGATCCAGAGAAGGTTCACTATATCAGTGCGAGGTCTATGGAATGTTAGATATGAGAAGAGATTGAAGAAATGCAACTTGCTGACCCTTCTGAATAGAAGAAGGAGAGAAGTTATGATTGACATATAAGTTTGTGAAGGGTTGTTACAAGAATAATATGGAGGAGGGCAACAAGGCCATCCCTGGAAGCTGTATAAGGAGGGAATGAGCAGGGGAGTGAGACTCTTTGCACGTAGAGTGACTGCCACTATTGACAACAATATAAAAAAATAATAGGTATAAACAATTTATAGTTCTCCTCAAAACACCAAAGCAGAAATGCAGTGACTAACAATGTTGAAAACAAACTGAGTCTGCAAAAATTGCTCATTGGTTGATTTGTTGTAGCTTTATGTCCCTAAAACCGTTGTGTGAGAGCAGATGTGGCATCATATAAATGGGCATTGGTCATAATTGAAAAGTATCATATGAGTGGATTATCGTAAAATAAAGCATTGTAAGGTGGAGTGTTGCTGTACTGGGATAATTTTACTCTTAGAGATTGTTGCCAGCTTTGTATTTTATCTCTTATACATTGGAAATGTAAAATTGATATATGTCATATATGTCAGTTGGTTGGTTTTTTAAAATTACAACAATTTCATGAGTATAATCTTATCTCTGTTATATTACATTATTATTATTATTATTATTATTTAATTTTATGTATATTTTCTTTCAGAGATCAGAAAAAAATAAGAGAATCCAGAGAACTCAGAAGTAGTTTTGATGGTACAACAGCTGTATTTACAATTCAGAAATCTACTATGGAGATGTCTGGTATGTACACCTGTGAGATGATGAATGATTTTGGAAAGGAAGAAACATCAGCACAACTTGTTGTGCAGGGTAAGTTATACATAATTTTAAGATTTAGGAATAAATCGGTATAAAAATAAATTATGGGCACTGTCAGTGCCAGGTTATTTTGCGTCCTAGGCAAAGTTTACAAGTGCGCCCCTTAGTTCCTAAACTAAAATGTTTCTAATTGACATTAAACAAAATAAAATTGTCTTTCAGGTTAAATTAATAGGGCTTTTTTTATTTTCTTTTTTAATTAATTTGAAAATTCTCTATTATAATTCATTTACAAAAAAAAAAGTTATAAAATACCGAAATTTAATATTTTCAAATGTTAATGTTTTAAAATATTTATCTTAACTGAATTTTAAATAGCGATAAGTTTAAATAATTTAGATAAGGAACAAAAAAGAACCAATAGTTAAATAGTAAAATAGTGTGATGTGTGAGGGATAAGGAAAAATAATCAATATTTAAATCATATATCACTATTTAATTTTGAAATTTTAGTGAAGTATGAATAAAGCATAGCTTGAAGTTTTGCTCCCCTTCATGGCTTGCACCCTAGGCGGTTGCCTAATTTTCCTAAATGGTAATGCCGGCCCTGATTATGGGAATTATAAGAAGGAATTGTTTTTAAGATCTAGAAAAGGAATAGGGCAAGGTTTTGTCAAGAGAAAACTTAACAAAACCCTACAGTTACATTGTGTAAGAGGGACATTACATTGAAATTCCTAGTTTATATTTGAGGTTGTAAGTTACAGGTAGCAGAGGATTGATATAAAATAGTAAAGTAGCATTTGATCTGGCAATTGTGAACTCCTTTTTCTGTAAGAGGGAAGAGCATTTGATAACAAATGCTCTTCCCTCTTACAGAAGAGGGAAGGGCATTTGATAACAATTAGAAGTGGCAACAACAGTTCACAGATTGTCTACATTTTGACTAGAAGAAAACATCTTAAGGCAGTAGCAAATTGTAAGGTAATCCCAACAGATCAAGTGGTGCAGAAACCCCAGCTGCTGTGTGCAGACTTTAAAATAAGGTCGAAGATAAGAACCTTTGGAAGCCATGGGAGGAAGACAATTAAGTGGTTTCACTTAAAAGAAGAGAGTATGAGGAACCATTTTAGGGAGAGGATATTAGAGAGGATTTCGCATGGACTAGAAAGTGTACAAGATTGGTGGAGACACAATTCAAAAGCAATTCTAAGCTGTGCAATTGAGGTGCTTGGTGAGACATCCGGAAAGATTAGAGAGCAGAAAGAGAGTTGATGGTAGAATAATAATGTACAAGAAGCAGTGACGGCTAAGAGGAAGGCAAAGCAAAAGTGGGACGAGTCAAGAGTGGAAGAGGACAGAGAGGAGTACAGAGAGAAAAAACGAGAAGCCAAGAGAGTTGTTGCACAGGCGAATGCCATGGCATATCAAGACCTTTATGATCAATTAGAAACAAAGGAAGGACAGAGAAAGATTTATATTGGCACAATGTAGAAATAAGGCATCAGAGGACATCATACATGTGAGGCAGATCAAAGACTCTGGAGGAAGGGTATTAAGGAGTGATGTGGATATAAGAAACAGGTGGAGAATATACTTTGAAGGGCTTTCTTTTGAGTGAAGAAAATACAAGGACTCACAGAGAAGATGGGGAGCCTTATCAGGGGATGGTGCAGAACATTAGTAGAGTGGAAGTGAAGGAGGCCAAAAAGAGGATGAAGAATTTTGAAATTTTGAAAATCGGTGGGCCCTGACAGGATCCCAGTGGAGGCATGGAAGGCACTGAGGGAAGAGGGAATTAACCTGCTGTCGGACCTGTCAATAAAAGTTTGTCAACAGGAAAATATACCTGAGGAATGGAAAACAAGAGTAAAGGGGATGCACAAGACGGTAAGAATTACAAAGGAATAAAGTTGATGTCCCACACAATAAAAATCCTAGAGAGGGTTCTTGATGGAAGACTGAGGAAGGAGGTGGAGATTGCAAAGGAGCAATTTGGCTTCATGCCTGGTCGATAGACGACAGATGCTATCTTTGGGTTATGGCAGATGATGGAAAAATTTTGAGTAAAGCAATGGGAGCTACATCTGCTATTTATTGATCTGGAGAAAGAATATGATAGAGTGCCAAGGCAGGAGTCTGGAGGTGTCTGATGGAGAAGAAGATACTGGAGAAATATGTGAGGCTTGTGCAGGAGATGTGCAGAAATCTCAAGACAAGAGTTCGGACCTGTCTGGGAGAGACAGAAAGTTTTCCAGTGACAGTTGGCTTGCATCAAGGGTCAGCATTAAGTCCATTCCTGTTTAATATTGTGATGGAGGTGGTGACAGAGAAGGTGCAAGAAGATGCACCTTGGACTATGTTCTGTGCAGATGACATTGTGCTGTGTGCCGAATCAAGAGAAGAAGTAGTAGTTAAACTGGAAAGTTGGAGGAAAGTACTAGAAGAGAGAGGTATGAGACTGAGCAGAAGTAAGACAGAGTATATGTGTTAAAAAGTGGATGGCAGCCAGGAGACAGATCTGGAGCTGGAAGGAAATGTCATCAGGAAGGTCAGTGACTTTAGATACTTAGGTTCAACAATGAAAGAGGATGGTGAGGCTGAGAAGGAAGTGGGATGCAGGATACAAGCAGGATGGAGGA